>NC_058088.1:36117285-36790451 GCF_014858855.1 Bufo gargarizans | reverse complement strand
TCCATGGTTACGACCGCCCTGCAATCCATCAGCGTGGCTGTGCTTGCATACTATAAAAAAAATAGTGCATATGCTCAACCACCACTAGATTCAAATGGGGAAAAAACTGGACTATGGCACACACCTAAATCCAACGTGGGTATTCTCCATTCAGTACACCCAATGTGCTATGCTTTACACATAATTCCTTATTCACAAAAGCCAAAGGATATTTATTATGATTACAGGTTATTATATAAAACACGCATTTAATAAAATACGATGTCCTGGCCAAGCCCAACCCAGGTTTAATAAATGTCCTTGGCTGAACCTAGTGTTGCAGTACTTCACTATCTTGGATCTTCTCTGGTTTGTCTCTGAGAGGGATTACAGTAGGAGGAAACCAGGAGAGAGAGAGGCAACATGGCCAGCTTGCAGTGATTGTCTATGTGCTCGTGTGGAGAGGAGGAACTTGGTCTTCTCAGCTGCTTTTGATTTCTGGTTCGGGATATCGGCAGCGCAGATCTGAATATCTGAACTAATGATTTACATAACCCCAGTCCATCTGGAAGAACAGGACAGGATGGGAGACTGCTGAAAGGAGCTGACATGGAGAGGTAAAGAGAAGGTGAGCATGGTTGTTTTCAACACATACAACACACTGCAGGTGTTTCTTACATTTTCGCAAAGGCTGGACAATGTCTTTAAGCTTGCTATAGATGGAACAATTAGGAGTATCAATCCAAATGAAACTCACGTTATTTATAGTACAAAAAATGATTATAGTAACATAGTAACATAGTATATAAGGCCGAAAAATGACATGTGTCCATCCAGTTGGGCCTGTTATCCTGCAAGTTGATCCAGAGGAAGGCAAAAAAAAATATGTGGGGTACAAGCCAATTGTCCCCACTTTAGGGGGAAAAAATTCCTTCCCAACTTCAATCAGGCAATCAGAATCAGTGATGGCCAGTTCACATTTTTCGCCCGCGAACACATGTGAGCTGCCATCTTTTTTCAGAAGTCTGGCAAGGCACAGGTAAGTCCTTACCTGTGCCAGGAGCTGGTCTGAAAACAAATGCGGTCACCGGGAGCAGGCAGTTCCGAGAACAGCCCAATGAAGGCCCCCGGTGGCTGTTCTCGGAACTGCCTGCTCCCGCTGATCGCACTTGTTTTCAGACGGGCTCGCGCACAGGCACAGGTAAGGACTTACCTGTGCCTCGCCAGACTTGTGAAAAAAGATGGCACCCCGCATATGTTCGCGGGCGAACAATGCAAACTGGCCATCACTGATCAGAATAACTCCCTAGATCAATGACCCCTCTCTAGTAGCTATAGCCTGTAATATTATTACACTCCAGAAATTCATCCAAGCCCCTCTTGAATTCTTTTATTGTACTCACACCATCACCACCTCCTCAGGTAGAGAGTTCCATAGTCTCACTGCTCTTACCATAAAGAATCATTTTCTATGTTTGTGTACAAACCTTCTTTCCTCCAGACGCAGAGGATGTCGCCTCGTCACAGTCACAGTCCTGGGGGAAAATGCAGCCAGGTCCATAAATATTGGGACATCAACACAATTCTAAAATGTTTGGCTCTATACACCACCATAATGGATTTAATATAAAACAAACATGATGTGCCTTAACTGCAGACTGCCAGCTTTAATTTGAAGGTATTAACATCCAAATGAGGTGAATAGTGTAGGAATTACAATAGTTTGCATATGTTCCTCCAACTCGTTAAAGGAATAAAAGTAATAGGACAATTGGCTTCTCAGCTGTTCTATGGACAGATGTGTGTGTTATTCCCTCATTATTTCAATTACAATGAGCAGATAAAAGGTCCAGAGTTTATTTCAAGTGTGCTATTTGCATTTGGAATCTGTTGCTGTCAACTCTCAAGAAGAGATCCAAAGAGCTGTAACTATAAGTAAAGCAAGCCATCATTAGGCTGAAAAAAAAAAAAAAACATCAGAGAGATAGCAAAAACATTAGGCATGGCCAAAACAACTGTTTGGAACATTCTTAAAAAAAGGAACGCACCGATGAGCTCCGCAACACCAAAAGACCCGGAAGACCATGGAAAACAACTGTGGTGGGTGACCGAAGAATTCTTTCTCTAGTGAAAAAAACACCCTTCACAACAGTTGGCCAGATCAAGAACACTCTCCCAGAGGTAGGTGTATGTGTGTCAAAGTCAACAATCAAGAGAAGACTTCACCAGAGTAAATACAGAGGGTTCACCACAAGATGTAAACCATTGGTGAGTCTCAAAAACAGGAAGGCCAGATTAGAGTTTGCCAAACGACATCTAAAAAAGCCTTCACAGTTCTGGAACAACATCTTATGGACAGTTGAGACAAAGATCAACTTGTACCAGAGTGATGGGAAGAGAAGAGTATGGAGAAGGAAAGGGACTGCTCATGATCCTAAGCATACCACCTCATCAGTGAAGCATGGTGGTGGTAGTGTCATGGCGTGGGCATGTATGGCTGCCAATGGAACAGGTTCTCTTGTATTTACTGATGATGTGACTGCTGACAAAAGCAGCAGGATGAATTCTGAAGTGTTTTGGGTAATATTATCTGCTCATATTCAGCCAAATGCTTCAGAACTCATTGGACGGCGCTTCACAGTGCAGATGGACAATGATCCAAAGCATACTGCAAAAGCAACCAAAGAAAGTGACCCAAGAACAAGCAAGAACTGAAGACAGTTGCAGTAGAGGCCTGGCAGAGCATCACCAGGGATGAAACCCAGTGTCTGGTGATGTCTATGCGTTCCACACTTTAGGCTGTAATTGACTGCAAAGGATTTACAACAAAGTATTAAAAAGTGAAAGTTTGATTTATGATGATTATTCTGTCCCATTACTTTTGGTCAGTTAACAAGTGGGAGGCACATATGCAAACTGTTGTAATTCCTACACCGTTCACATGATTTGGATGTTAATACCCTCAAATTAAAGCAGACAGTCTGCAGGTAAAGCACATCTTGTTTGTTTCTTTTTAAATCCATTGTGGTGGTGTATAGAGCCAAAAATGTTAGAATTGTGTCGATGTCCCAATATTTATGGACCTGACTGTAGATGATGGGAGAGATCTCTGTACTGTCCCCTGATATATTTATACATAGTAATTGGATCTCCCCTTTTCTAAAGTAAATAACCTTAATTTTGATAATCTTTCAGGGTACTGTAGTTGCCCCATTCCAGTTATTACTTTAGTTACCCTCCTCTGAACCAGCTCTGCTATGTCTGCCTTGTTCACAGGAGCCCAGAACTGTACACAGTACTCCATGTGTGGTCTGACCAGTGATTTGCAAAGTGGCAGTACTATGTTCTCATCAGGGGCATCTATGCCCCTTTTGATGCAACCCATTATCTTATTAGCCTTGGCACCAGCTGCCTGACACTGGTTTTTACTGCTTAGTTTGCTGTTTATTAAAATTCCTAGGTCCTTTTCCATGTCAGTGTTACCGAGTATGTTACCATTTAGTATGTATGGGTGACTTGCATTATTCCTTCCTATTTGCATAACCTTATATTTGTCAGTGTTAAACCTCATCTGCCACTTCTCTATCCAGATCCATCTGTAGCAGTATATTGTCCTCTTCAGTGTTAATAAGTTATGATATATGTAAATCTGGTCCATTGGTTCAAAGACTTATCATTCAAGCTTCAACCTACTTAGTCATTAGTGGTTTAATAGTAGTTGTAGATTGTAGCATTTAGTTTCTCTTCACCAGAAAAAAACACATGTGAGACAGTGCAGATTCATAATCAGAGGTATACCTTGAAGCTCTAGGACTCATGCTCAATCTGTAGCAGGGTCTCTACCAACCAGGTGCCATTTATAAATGTAATGCTTTTCTATTTGGCAGAAGGGTCTATGGGATCCCTCAAACCCTTAACCAATATTCTCTTCTTGCATTGTATGAAATATCTCTTTGCTTATGCCCCCAATTCCGAATGAGTGTTCAAAAAAAAAAAATGATATAATGGCCAAAGTCTGCTAGGGTATGGGAAATGATAATGTTACACCTACTGTAGAATGTATGGCAGCTAGCACACAGTGGTATAATATAATTGTGCTGTATATTTACTACCTGTGTAATAAGAGGAAAGATTGCATGTGTGAATTAGTTTCAACTGTGTCACGCAGAATAGTCACTTTCCATTGAGTGCTAACCCCTAGATCAATTTTGCCTTGTTTATTTTAATGGCCCAGTGAAAAACAATGGGGAATACAACCTGACAAATTTTATCGATAGCCCCGAGAAGAGCATTTAATATAAGGTAACATTCTGCATGATACAAAGTGCTTTCTACTATAATAACTAACTTACTCCTATTATGCTGAAATAAAAATCTTTACTGTGAACTCTCAAAAGGAACATTGCCTGGCATTATTCTTTGTGGGAACTGCAAGGTAGATCTCCGCGGATTGAAAATTGAATAGGTACAGGAGTATTGATCCTAAAACCTCTTATGGAACTTTTAACCCATGCATGTTCTTAAATCTATAACACACAATAATAAAGCTACTTTGTAGTAAAGAACATTTGAGGTTTTATTTTGCAGAAAAAAATATATATTTTCCCTGCTAACTTTAAAGACTTTTGACTTCTTCCTGTATAGATTAACTTTACTGTCAATTTCAGTAGAACAAGAATTAATCCTATTATTAGGCAGCGCAAGAGTAAAAATGGTGCTAATACACATTACTATGCAATTGGAATTTTGGAATTGAATTAGGCATCTTAATTATGAATAGTTGTTTAACATTCAACTGGAATTACACCTTTACGTCCCTTTTTGGAATCACAACAGTATTTACCCCAGCCCTAACCCATCTCTTCAACCTATCACTAACCAACCTATCACTAAGCTCTACAAGCTTTCCCTTGACCCATCTTCTTTGTCTAGCTATCGCCCCATATCACTGCATATTCCTCAAAGCTACTTTAACATGTCCACTTTAAACTGTCTTCCCACCTCTAGAGTTGAGCGGACACCTGGATGTTCGAGTTCGACGGGTTCGGCCGAACTTTGCTAAAAAGTTCGAGTTCGGGACCCGAACTTGACCCGAACATGACCCCGAACCCAAACCCGAATGGGGACCCGAACTTTGGAGTACTAAAATGGCTCTATAAAAGTCATGGAAAGGGCTAGAGGGCTGCAAAAGACAGCAAAATATGGTAAAATACAAAAAAAATAATAATAATAATCTTGATCTAGGAGGAGGAGGTCCATATGGAGTGGGAGGTTGAGGAGGCAGTGGATGTGGTGGTGTAGGTGGAAGCGGCGGTGGAGGAGGAGGTAGCCAACACTGGTTTTTGGTTTAGATTTTTAATTTATTTAATTTAATTTATTTGTTTTGTTAAAATTTGGGTAGACTCCAAAACATTGGGAAATATAAAAAATTAAACAAAGACAAAGTGCGCTGGAGTACAACAATGGCTTGGTGCGGCCAGAATACATGTCTATTCTGCGCAAGGTATGGACAAGTCCTGTGGGATCCCTGCCTGATTCATTTTAATGAACGTGAGCTAGTCCACATTGGCTGTGGACAGACGGCTGCGCATGTCTGTGATTACCCCCTCCTGCTGTGCTAAACAAACATTCAGACAATACACTGGCTGCAGGGCAGGCCAGCACCTCCAAGGCGTAATGGGCAAGCTCAGGCCATGTGCCCAATTTGGAGACCCAGATGTTGAAGGGGCAGACCCATCAGTCAGTACGTGTAGGCGTATGCACACATATTGCTCCACCATGTTGCTGAAATGCTGCCTCCTGCTAAGACATTCCATATCAGCTGGTGGTGCTGGTTGTTGTGGCGTGCTTACAAAGCTTTTCCACATTTCGGCCATGCTAACCCTGCCTTCTGAGGTGCTGGCGGTGCCCCAGCTGCATTGGCGACCTCTTCCTCCTCCTCAGCCTTCGCCTTGTGCTACCACTGAGTCCCCGCTGTCAGGTGGGAATGCCATTAGCAGCGCGTTGACCAGCATGTGCTTGTATTCGCTCATCTTCCAATCAGTAACAGATGTTTTTACTAAATTTAGTTCCATGTCCGCTATGTAGAGAAGGGGTATATTACAGACAAAAATTGGTGAATGTCACCCAACAATGCAACAGACGAATTAGTGAAATGTATTTCCCTGTCCACTATGTAGAGCAGGGGTATATCACAGTCAAAAATTGGTGAATGTCACCCAACAATGTAACAGACAAATTAGTGAAATGACTTAAATACGTAATAATTTAAAATAATAATCTTGATCTAGGAGATCGAGGTCCATATGGAGTAGAATGTTGAGGAGGCAGTGGACGTGGCGATGTAGGTGGAAGCGGCGGTGAAAGAGGAGGAGGTAGCCAACACTGGTCATTTTATTTTACTATTTTTTAAAAAAATTGTTGTTTAAATTAGGGTACACCCCCAAAACATTGGGAAATCAAAAAAATAAAACAATGATAAAGTGTGCTGGAGTATAACAATGGCTGGGTGAGGCCGGTATACATGTCTATTCTGCACAAGGTACGCGTAACGGTCGCTTACACACACACAGGGGGAGGGAAGTGACCACTGCGCTCTACCCTCACCCCTGGCCCTGCCTACTTGCATCGCAAGTCCTAATGAAAGGGTACAACTGGACGGCAGTCCCTAACTTGCAATAACGAAGTACAAATGGAGCAAGCAGAGAATATTCAGGAGAAGCCAGGGTCAGAAATACCAGGAGAGTTGCGAAATACCAAAGGAGTCAGCAGAGGATCGTCAGGAGGAAGCCGGGGTCAGAATACCAGGAGAACAACAAAAGTACAAAAGGAGCAGGCAGAGGATCGTCGGATATCAGCAGGAGGTAAGTACGCCAGGTCAGACACAATTGCAGGTGGAACCTAAATAACAGGCAACCTGTGGCCAGCAGGCTGCCTGTTAAATACCAACTAGCAGGGGTCATGTGACATGGCCAGCGTCACATGACTAACCCTGCTGCATACAGCTGAGCACTGAGTGCCCAGCTCGGTGCTCAGACTTATTCTGGTTGCTGGGAGAACCGAGGACGCCGGCCTCACTAAGGAGATGTGCGCGGCCAGGTCCGTCCCACCCCCTATCACCTAGGAGACAAGGACCTTGCACGCGTCCTCGCTCCTGCACAGAGGCGGGGGGCCAACGGCGCTTAGAAAAGTGAGTGACAGTGTGGACAAGTCCTGTGGGATCCATGCCTGGTTCATTTTTAATAAAGGTGAGCTTGTCCACATTGGCTGCATGTGGACACTGCAGCATGTAATCGCTCATGTGTGCTAGGCTGCCCAGAGGCAAAGACAAGCTGTCCTCTGTGGGAGTTGTATCATCTGAGCACAAAAAGGGTGTTTTTTTTTTCTAAGAAAAATATAAAAGCAGTATTAAACGGTTGTATTGAACTGTCAGAAATGCAGCTCGGGCCACAAAGGTATTTTCTGGCAAAAAAATTATATGATCTTTTCACCCACAGTGAAACAGATGGATTTACTGATTATATTTCACTATCAGATTTGCAGTGCAGGCCACAAAGCTACTTTATGGAAAAAAAAGATATTATTTTTTTTCACCCACAAATGAAAGAGATGGATTTAACTGATTTTCTTTCGCTATCACAAATGCAGTGCACGGTGCAAATGTACTTTTTAGCCCAAATTTTCTTTTTTAACAGATGGATTTACTGAATTGATTACACTCACATATGCAGCACAGGGGTACTTTACAGAAATAAATGTGAATATGTCACCCCGTGGGTCCCTGAACTCACAGACGGATTACCTATATTATTTTCCCTTCCCCTGGCACATATGCAGTGCAGGTGCACTTAAAAAATGGGTATATGTTGCCCACTGAACTAAAAGAACAGGATTAAATTATTGTTCCTGGCACATTTGCAGTGCTGGTGCACTGAACTTGCACAAAATGTCCGCTGACGCCCACCTAACTAACAGACAGATAAAACTTATTTTTCTGTGTCACTGGGCTCAGGGCAGGGTACAAAAATGTTGCATTGCACCCAGAAAAATAAATCGCTGTAGATTGCAGATTTAATAACAAGTTCTGATATCAGATATATTCTTTCCTATTCTCTCCCTCACAGCAGCAGCATCCTATCCCTACACTAGTAAGAGCTGAGTGATGTGTGGCGCCACGTGACTCCAGCTTATATGGAGGCTGGGTCACATGCTGCACTGGCCAATCACAGCCATGCCATTAGTAGGCATGGCTGTGATGGCTTCTAAGGGCACACTAGTTAAACGCTTGTTGATTGGCTGCCCGGCAGCCTTTCAAAAAGTACCATTAAATCGCTGAACACCGAACTCGAACCCAAACTGTTTCTGAAATGTTTAGGTTTGCTTAACCCTACCAACCTCTCTTCCTGTTCCTTCTGTGACCAGCTACAATCTGGCCTCTGACCCCACAACTCAACTGAAACTGCCCTTACCAACAGTCACCAACAACCTGCTAACCGCCAAATAACATTACCTTGTTTTCCTGTACCTCGACTTGTTGTTATTCCTGCCTGTTACAAACTCTCTTATCACTTGGTGTTACAGGCTTGGCCTTCTACTGAATCACCTCATACTGCACAGACCAGACATTTAGTGTTTCCCACTCGCACACCATCTCCTCATATTATTCTGTCTCTGTTGGTATCCCTCAAGGCTCTGTCCTAGAAATCCTGCTCCTCTCAATCTTCACCTTCGGCCCAGGATAGCTCATATAGTCCCATGGCTTTCAGTTTCACTTCTATGCTAGCAAAATGCAAATTTACCTCTCTGGTCAAGATATCACCTCTTTACAATCCAGTATCCCACAAAGCAATCTGCTATATCCTTCTTTTTCTCCTCTCACTTTCTAAAACTTGGCGAAAACAGTCCCCCCCCCCCCCTCCGCCAGCAGACCTATCTATTACACTCAATGGCTGCACACACTCCTAGACTAAGCAAGTCCACTGCCTTGCTCTGTCCTTCAAACAGCACATCCAAGCCCTTTCCACCTTTTGCCGCCTCCAACTCCGAAATATCTCTCTGCTCAGATCCGCACATTCCTCAACCAGGAGTCTGCTTGTACCTGCCCTCATCACCTCCGGTGTAGACTACTGTAACATCCTCCTCTGTGGCATCCCATCTAGTACCCCTTGCACACCTCCAATCTATCGTCAACTCTGCTGACCAAAGGATCCTCCTCTCTCCCCATTACTCCTCTGTCTCTTCTCTCTGCTAATCCCTTTACTGGCTTCCCCAGAAAATTCTGTACAAATCATTACCAAGATATACAAGACAATCCACAACCTCCATACATTTGTCATCTGATCTCCAGGTATCTTTTCACATACACTCTCCAATCATCACAAGACCTCCTTCTCAACTCTCCTCTTATCTGCTATTCCCACAATCGCTTCTAAGATTTCTCTTGTGCATACCCTATACTCTGGAACACTGTACCCCACCATGTCACACTCTTGCATACAGTGAAAACCTTCAAAATAACCTTATTCATACAACTCTGCCTACAACCTACAGTAAAATTGCTGCCACTATACCACCATATGACCATCTTTACTCCTACTGTATCCTTCCCCCAAACCTTGTAGATTGTAAGCCCTCATGTCCTCTCTACTTTTGTATCTAATCTTTTTCATGCTTTTTGCAATTGTTTCATATTATGTATGTATACCCCTTTTTATATGTGTGCGGTTCTGCTGTGATACCACAGGTATATAGAGGGACAAGCGCTATTGGAACAACTATTTGCAACGGGTGAGATATACTTATTGCCCCCCCCAAAAAAATGATTGAGGGGTGCGATATACCTGCTTCCACAAAATACTTATTAAGGGGTTTGACATACCTGCTTCCACAAAATACTGATTGAGGGGTGCGATATACCTGCTTCCACCAAATATTGATTCAGGGGATCTATATACCTGTTTCCACAAAATACTGATTGAGGGGTGTGATATACCTGCTTCTGCAAAATACTGATTAAGGGGTTCTATATACCTGATTCCACAAAATACTGATTGAGTGGTGCAATATGCTTCCACCAAATATTTATTGAGGCCTGCGATACACCGGCTTCCACCAAATACTGATTGAGGCCTGCGAGACACCTGCTTCCACAAATACTGCTCTTTTCTAGGGACTTTGGCCAAGGTTAATTTTGAAAATGACAGGCAGAGGAATAGGCAAGCCGTTCCGCAGGGGTTGTAGGGTTCGGGCAGGTGCACCAGGCCGGAGCCTAAGTGGTAAGTTGGAGAAGGTGCGTGCTATTACGTCAAAGGATGCACCAGAGTTGGTTGAGTAGCTCACTCAGCCTTCCACTTCTGCACCCTCCTCATCCTCTGTATCTGCACCCTCCTCACTCTCTGCTGTTTGCACCCCCAAAGACACCACCACTATAGCCCCTCCAGTCGAGTCAAAGGAATAATTTTTCCATCCATTCCCAGAACTTACCGATGCGCAGACATTCTTGGCATCGGATGAGGAAGAGGAGGTAGCAACGGCCACCACTCAGCGGTCTGATGACAGTACCCAGATCAGCCAAAGGAGGGTGGTCCCCGCTGTTGCTCCCTACTCCGAGATCTTTAATGTCAGTGGTGAAGGTGACGATGATGATGTGTCGATGGGCGTCACATGGGTGCCCACAAGAGTGGAATTCGGAGTGAGAAACGGGGCAGCAGATAGGGAGGAGAAGGAGAAGAAGCAGGCAGAATTCGCAGTGCACACGAGGCAAAAAGCAGTCTGCAAATGTATTTGGAGTGAGCCATCCACTCTGCACGGTCGCATCTTGCGCTCCCAGGACACCGGCACACAGCTCCGCATACCTCTAGCCACCTAATCACTTGCTCTTTTCTGTCTGGTGAATGCCTAATGTTTGGGGCCAGTACTCCACTGGCCAGCAGTAAAATTGTTATCCACTGACCGCTTAAGTCCTTCAGCCACATAATCACTTGTTCTTTTCTGTCCGGTGAATGCCTAATGTTTGGGGCCTGTACTCCACTGGTACTTTCACACTAGCGTTTTTGTTTTCCGGTATTGAGTTCCGTCACAGGAGCTCGATACCGGAAAAAAACTGATCAGTTTTATCCTAATGCATTCTGAATGGAGAGCATTCCTTTCAGGATGCATCAGGGTGCATAAGTTCAGTCCCTTTTACGTTTTTGGACGGAGAAAATAGAGCAGCATGCTGCAGTTTTATCTCCGGCCAAAAATACTGAACACTTGCCGGAATTTACATTAAAGTGTATTAGTGCCGGATCCGACATTAAGTGTTCCAGCAAAAAAGGATCGGCTTTTCGGTCTGCGCATGTGCAGACCTTTAAAAATGCAAAAAAATAATAATACCGGGTCCGGTATTGCAATGCATTTGTCAGACGGATCCGCCTCCGTATCCGTCTGACAAATGCTATCAGTTTGTGTCCGGATCACCAGATCCAGCAGGCAGTTCCGGCGACGGAACTGCCTGCCGGAATCCTCTGCCGCAAGTGTGAAAGTACCCTTAAAATTTAAGTTTTAAAGGCTATTCAGAAGAGTAGTGATTAGGGCTACAGAGTGAACAGAATTCATTTAACAGATTTTACTTTGAATGGAACTGAGCAGCCTGCAATGTATATGAAAAATGCAGGCTACAGAAGACAAATAGTTGAGATTTTCTAATTCAAATCAATTACAAAAAATATTTTTATCATTTAATACATGCACTTCAATAATTGATGTGAAGGTGGGATGGCATTTATAGTGGCAAAAACCCTGTCTCAAATTATTATGATCTACCATGGCTAATGAAACTCTCTGCTACAAGATGGTGAAGGCATTCAAGAGGGGTTTGGATGCCCTTCTTGTAAGATATAAGTTATAGATGCTACAATACTAGATTGCTAGATATGGGTTAACAGTTCGGATGTCAAGAAAAAAATGTTCTTCTAAAATTTATAAAATTGGCTTCTGCGTGAGGGGAGTTTAGCTTCCTATGAAAACAGGTTTAAGTAGAAGAATGTATGACTTTGCTCAACCTTACTACCATATGTGAAGGACAACTAAGACACTTCATGATCTCATTCTTCAATCTTGAGGTGACTACTTACATTTTTAATATTTGCTACCTGTCAGCAAATCATCTATTACACCAGTTTTATATGGGTTAATGCAATTCATATGAATCATTTGAATCATTTTCCCTAGAGGCCAGATGCAATTTTTCTTCTCCCAATTAACAATTTTACTATGAAATTAATTTATGAAACAATTATCATGACGTCATTTGACTTCAGTATCTCCTAGAAGATGAAGTAAATCATTTTTCTGTTGCTATTATTCAAGAGGACTAGGGGGATGTACGGAAAAATTGGATAAATTTCAACATGAGTGTGCCCAAGCTTTAGCAATTTTCCTTGTGATCACACTAGCCGGGCCTAGGAATATCACAGTGTAGTTTGATCAGTGATCACACATGTAGCCAAATTCCATATACAGTAGTTTGTCTGCTTGTGTGAACAAAATAGCAGAATCAATTGGCAATTACTGTAAAATAGGAAGCAGTAAGCAGTGATTGATCACCACAGCTGGATCAATCATAGGGAAGATAAAGAGGACAATTGACAAGGGGTTCTCCACCTCTTAATTGCCACAAGTCCTTCATAAACACAACACATTTTTGACTTAGATGGACATTCAACAGTGATTCTGTAGCTTCTGCCAATATACAGGTCCTTCTAAAAAAATTAGCATATTGTGATAAAGTTCATTATTTTCTGTAATGTACTGATAAACATTAGACTTTCATATATTTTAGATTCATTACACACCAACTAAAGTAGTTCAAGCCTTTTATTGTTTTAATATTGATGTATTTGGCATACAGCTCATGAAAACCCAAAATTCCTATCTCAAAAAATTAGCATATCATGAAAAGATTCTCTAAACGAGCTATTAACCTAATCATCTGAATCAACTAATTAACTCTAAACACCTGCAAAAGATTCCTGAGGCTTTTAAAACTCCCAGCCTGGTTCATTACTCAAAACCGCAATCATGGGTAAGACTGCCGACCTGACTGCTGTCCAGAAGGCCATCATTGACACCCTCAAGCAAGAGGGTAAGACACAGAAAGAAATTTCTGAACGAATAGGCTGTTCCCAGAGTGCTGTATCAAGGCACCTCAGTGGGAAGTCTGTGGGAAGGAAAAAGTGTGGCAGAAAACGCTGCACAACGAGAAGAGGTGACCGGACCCTGAGGAAGATTGTGGAGAAGGACCGATTCCAGACCTTGGGGGACCTGCGGAAGCAGTGGACTGAGTCTGGAGTAGAAACATCCAGAGCCACCGTGTACAGGCGTGTGCAGGAAATTGGCTACAGGGGCCGCATTCCCCAGGTCAAGCCACTTTTGAACCAGAAACAGTGGCAGAAGCGCCTGACCTGGGCTACAGAGAAGCAGCACTGGACTGTTGCATGTCATTCGGAAATCAAGGTGCCAGAGTCTGGAGGAAGACTGGGGAGAGGGAAATGCCAAAATGCCTGAAGTCCAGTGTCAAGTACCCACAGTCAGTGATGGTCTGGGGTGCCATGTCAGCTGCTGGTGTTGGTCCACTGTGTTTTATCAAGGGCAGGGTCAATGCAGCTAGCTATCAGGAGATTTTGGAGCACTTCATGCTTCCATCTGCTGAAAAGCTTTATGGAGATGAAGATTTCATTTTTCAGCACGACCTGGCACCTGCTCACAGTGCCAAAACCACTGGTAAATGGTTTACTGACCATGGTATTACTGTGCTCAATTGGCCTGCCAACTCTCCTGACCTGAACCCCATAGAGAATCTGTGGGATATTGGGAAGAGAAAGTTGAGAGACGCAAGACCCAACACTCTGGATGAGCTTAAGGCCACTATCGAAGCATCCTGGGCCTCCATAACACCTCAGCAGTGCCACGGGCTGATTGCCTCCATGCCACGCCGCATTAAAGCAGTCATTTCTGCAAAAGGATTCCCGACCAAGTATTGAGTGCATAACTGAACATAATTATTTGAAGGTTGACTTTTTTTGTATTAAAAACACTTTTCTTTTATTGGTCGGATGAAATATGCTAATTTTTTTAGATAGGAAATTTGGGTTTTCATGAGCTGTATGCCAAAATCATCAATATTAAAACAATAAAAGGCTTGAACTACTTCAGTTGGTGTGTAATGAATCTAAAATATATGAAAGTCTAATGTTTATCAGTACATTACAGAAAATAATGAACTTTATCACAATATGCTAATTTTTTGAGAAGGACCTGTATATTCTTAAGAGTTGGAGCTCCTGTCTCTTAGAACTCTCACACCTCATCTTCTTCCACAACCAAATAGAAGAAATACATTGGTGGAACAGTCATGTTTATTACCTAGGGCGGTTAAAAGGCTGTCAGTTATTTATGTGCCATGTTAAAATACATTATGGCCAGTCTTTTTATACCTCAACAGTGGATATCAGGGAACAGATGGGATGACTCCTAGAAAAATGATCTTTGGTTGATCCCATTGGTTAATGGTTAATGCATACGGGCAGCTTATTAAGTTAGCCACACATTATATGACAGTTACTGGGTGACTACCTATGAGCCTCAACAAACAGTGAGATGTCCCCACAGATCACTCTTCCAGATCGCGGGACGTTTCAGGCTGCTGCTAGTACATGGACAGTAGACTCTCCATTATGAACGAGTTGAGACATTTTCCCCTTCAAACTCTTCATGACCTGTGCCAGTCCTGCTGTAAAGTATAAATATGGAAATATGATCTCTACAATGGAACCTTCGTTTTTATAGATCTAAATGGAAATGGAGGCTCCCACACAATGAAAAAACAAACAAACAAACAAAGCAATGAAGCATAAATTTACATTTATTTATAATTAAGTGCATGCATTCAATTCTTTGAAAAAATACATATAAACCCTTCCTCTTAACAGATGGTTATACAGGTACATCAAATGATATACTAACAAAGCTGTGATCCACAGTAATAAATTCTACACATTATCCAAGAAGAACATTTTAATCAGTTCTGACAGAGGAAAAAAAAGATATAGATAGCTATGTTGCTATGGTTTCTTTGTGTGATACTCACTAATTACAATGTACATTATTCAGGACAATAACATGCTACTGGGAAAAACAATGCAGTAAAGGTATTGAAAAGACTATAGGAAACTACTTATGTTCCTGTTACATAACACTACCAGCTCCAGCACTGTTCTCCCATGTCTTACCAATGTGTAACGCGCTGCAGTGGCAACTAGGGGGTTGGCTGATGACATCATTGGACTAAAAGTCAGATTGCCATGGCAGCTGGACTTAGTTGGACTATCAGTTGTCCTTCGATGCACTGCCTTTTGCCTTGCTCCATTACTGCCTTGATCTAACCCAGCTAGCTTCTGCCTTACCCTTTGGATTTTCCAGTCATTAGGGTATCTGGTTTTGACCCGTAGATGACTTAAAGTTCAAACATACAAGTGTCTCAGAAAGGCAATTGTGCTCGGACCTTGTCTGATTCGAGACCCCTTCAACATCAAGGAATTATCCAGCAATTTTTTTTTCAATTCTCACAGTGATACACATAATGAGGAGACTGAACCCCGATAATTCATTGATGTGTTTCAGACAAGTTATATGTCCTTTAAATCTGTGCTGGACCCATTCCTTGATGCCCTAGATGACTTTGCCTTCATTTTCTCATTCTAGATTTGCTGTTCCTGGTTGATCTTTTGATTAGGACCCATGACTCTGTCTGACTAATCACCTGTCCCATCAACGCTGCCATGCCTTGACTGCAAACGGGGGTACATCCAAACATCCTTGAGGAAAAAAAGGAATTGTTGGTCCAGCTTGTATTCGTGGTAATCCAAAGCTTTATTCAATATTCAGTAAAATCCAGGTACAGGAATGCAGGTCTACATGTTTCAGGCACAATAAAATCCTTACTCATGACATGAGTAAGGGCTAGGATTTTATTGTGCCTGAAACATGTAGACCTGCATTCCTGTACCTGGATTTTACTGAATATTGAATAAAGCTTTGGATTACCACGAATACAAGCTGGACCAACAATTCCTTTTTTTCCTCATATCTATATTTCTCCTACTTCGGGTGAAGGAGCCGGTCCGCGCTATATCAGTGGAATCCTTGGCAGGTGAGAGCTGCTCAAACTCCTGATTTTCACAATCCAAACATCCTTGCACAGGTCCCCATTGAGGAACAGGAGAATCCTATAGACCTTACCTCCCACTTTAGTCAACATCAGACTGATGTTTCAGGTTCAATTTTCAAGGTTCTCCTATTGATCTCATCAAGAAGGAACGGAGGGGCCTGGCAAAGGAATCAGGAGGAGGAACAATTGTGCACAGAGTGGCTTGGGTCTACTCTTGGTGTACTTAGCTGCCTATTTGAACATTAATTAAAGTTATTTTTTCTCCAGAATGAAGCTACAGATCACTAAGTGAATGGTACCATTCCATTTAGATGAGCTAGCTCTATTGTGCATGGCTTAACAATTAATTAATTTCCTGGTGACATTCCCTTCAAGCACTGCTATCACTATTTAAATTGTCATTGTATGATATCATGTAGTCAATGTGTATACCATTGCTATAACCGATACAGAAGTTTAATATGAGGGCATATAACAGTATTAACAAGGTATTGCATGTCACTATCATTTGTGCACTGGCTAGTACCATAATGTGCACACTCTATAGCATGATCGGAATAGTACATATACAAGGACTATTGTCGATTTATTTATCTTAAATGTTTTCTATGCTTGAATTAAACTTTTGTACTTTACACCTGATTATGCTCCGATCTTCCTGCGTGTTTCACATTGATGCATGTACGATTTGTGGTTTCTTAGCATTTCTATTTAAATGTTCTGTAAATGGTTCCCCTCTTCCCAGTGATTTGTAGTCTGCAGGCAACATTGCTAACACACAAATTCTAACTTAACATTTTAATTGGTCCCTTAATGGATTGTCGTTTTTTTTTTAATTCTTGTATGCTAGTCCAAATTTCAACCCTCCCTGATGTTAATGTTGTCATTTTCGTGTTAGCTTGTTGATCTTCAACTGTTTCCTAGGGGAAACTAAGGCTATAATTAAGGGGCCACCTAGAGCCACCGAACAGATAATAGCGCTACATATGCCATTCACCTATACATGAATTAATTGCATTTGAATAAGTAACCTGGATTGCTACTTGTACTGTTGTTCTTATCATTATGTCTACCTAATTGATGGCGTCGCATACAAATTGCAGGTGTGTTATGCTCGATTGGAACAGAAGCCTGTTTTGGCATCAGTGTTATTATGGGTAAACACAGAATTTAGAAAAGATGAATAATTGGCCTTAATATTGTTTGCTTCAGCATACATAATGCATTCGCATTAAATATGAATGTTCCCTTGAGAAATACCTATCATTTTATACAGAATGAGACATTGTTAGACAAAAAAATAAGTCTGTATTAGGGAAACCTTCAGCATTATTATCAGAGAAACTGTGCACATATTCAGATAACAACAGGGCATCACTAAGTTGGAAAAAAAAAACATTGAGCAAACTGTATGTATTTAAAGGGACACCTGTCAGAAGGGGATATTTTTAACTCAATATTCATAGAAAACTATTTTCAAAAAAATTTGGGCTGTACTATACCACTGAAAATTAAATACAATATATTGTCCTTCTGCAGCAGTCAGCACATAATGATACAATTCCTACATAGATAAGTAATCCATAGTTAGATTACTGCTGCTGTGAGAGGAAGATGCTATCTGTTAGTAAAATAGTAGATTAGTAGAATTAAGATAAATTAACAACAGCTCTGTTGTTCTTTTGATAGGCCTGAATAAAGATGTTCACAGAAGAGCACTGAGCATTGTACTACTGTATATTTATTTCAAGCTCAGTTGCATCTGAATAGGAAGTGCGCTGCTCTCCTTCACTTTGCAGGCTCTGTTCTAGAGATAGGTCTAGAATTGGGACCCGCACCTATCAGATATTACTGGCATATCCTAGCGATAAGCCACCAATGCATGAGATGAGACAACCCCTTTATTGTTTTAATCCATTAGACCTTCTGGTTTGATCACAGACATGGACTGGATATATATATATATATTTATATATATATATATGTATATATATATATATATATATATATATATATATATACAGCCAGGTCCATAAATATTGGGACATGACACAATTCTAACATTTTTGGATCTATACACCACCACAATGAATTTGAAATGAAACACACAAAATGTGCTTTAGCTGCAGCCTGTCAGCTTTAATTTGAGGGTATTTACATCCAAATCAGGTGAACGGTGTAGGAATTACAACAGTTTGCATATGTGCCTCCCACTTGTTAAGAGACCAAAAGGATGATAGACAATTGGCTTCTCAGCTGTTCCATGCCCAGCTGTGTGTTATTCCCTCATTATCCCAATTACAATGAGCAGATAAAGGGCCCAGAGTTCATTTCAAGTATGCTATTTGCATTTGGAATCTGTTGCTGTCAACTCTTAAGATGAGATCCAAAGAGCTGTCACTATCAGTGAAGCAAGCCGTCATTAGGCTGAAAAAACAAAAGAGTCAGAGTGATAGCAAAAACATTAGGCATGGCCAAAACAACTGTTTGGAACATTCTTAAAAAGAAGGAACGCACCGGTGAGCTCAGCAACACCAAAAGACCCGGAAGACCATGCAAAACAAGTGTGGTGGATGACCGAATAATTCTTTCGGTCATCCACCCTTCACAACAGTTGACCAGATCAAGAACACTCTCTAGGAGGTAGGTGTATGTGTGTCAAAGTCAACAATCAAGAGAAGACTTCACCAGAGTTAATACAGAGGGTTCACCACAAGATGTAAACCATTGGTGAGCCTCAAAATCAGGAAGGCCAGATTAGAGTTTGCCAAACGACATCAAAAAAATCCTTCACAGTTCTGGAACAACATCCTATGGAAAGATCAGACCAAGATTAACTTGTACTAGAGTGATGGGAAGAGAAGAGTATGGAGAAGGAAAGGGACTGCTCATAATTCTAAGCATACAACCTTCATCAGTGAAGCATGGTGGTGGTAGTGTTATGGCGTGGGCATGTATGGCTTCTCTTGTATTTATTAATGATGTGACTGCTGACAAAAGCAGCAGGATGAATTCTGAAGTGTTTCACGCAATATTATCTGCTCATATTCAGCCAAATGCTTCAGAACTTATTGGACGGCGCTTCACAGTGCAGATGGACAATGACCCAAAGCATACTGCAAAAGCAACCAAAGAGTTTTTTTAAGGGAAAGAAGTGGAATGTTATGCAATGGCCAAGTCAATCACCTGACCTGAATCCGATTGAGCATGCATTCCACTTACTGAAGACAAAACTGAAGGGACAATGCCCCAAGAACAAGCAAGAACTGAAGACAGTTGCAGTAGAGGCCTGGCAGAGCATCACCAGGGATGAAACCCAGCGTCTGGTGATGTCTATGCGTTCCAGACTTCAGGCTGTAATTGACTGCTAAGGATTTGCAACCAAGTATTAAAAAGTGAAAGTTTGATTTATGATTATTATTCTGTCCCATTATTTTTGGTCCCTTAACAAGTGGGACGTACATATGCAAACTGTTGTAATTCCTACACCGTTCACCTGATTTGGATGTAAATACCCTCAAATTAAAGCTGACAGTCTGCAGTTAAAGCACATCTTGTTAGTTTCGTTTCAAATCCATTGTGGTGGTGTATAGAGCCAAAAATGTTAGAATTGGGTTGATGTCCCAATATTTATGGACCTGACTATATATATATATATATATATATATATATATATATATATAGATTCAAAAGGATGAGGCAGCACTCTAGGCGTAAAGTGAAAAAATGGTGGATCTTTTTATTCCGCTCTGCAACGTTTCAATCGCTCAATGCGGTCTTTATCAAGCATACAACATGGTGTAATACAAGGATATATATACCCAGAATACATAGCAACAAATTAAGTGATAATCGTTCAATTAGAGAAATATATAAATATAAAAAACTGTGTAGAAATACAAACAATATCTCCATAGTGTGAATAACATATCAATAGTGATTTACATAGTGTGTTCCATGGTGCAAATCAATAATATCCATAATCCTCACATAACGGTACCCTAAATTGTGTAAATAGGACTCATTATAACAGTGTAACGCCAAATAATAGTAAAAGTCCAGCTCACCTGCATCAACAGTTTTAAGAGTGCACGGATGGGATGAGACCCAAGTGTTCAGACAGAGCATTTTCAGATTTTTTCATATATTTGTTCATTTTTTATATCTCGTGACTGCACTTTTATTTCTCTCCTCCCTACCTGCTGGATGCAATAATATTATAGACTGTTTGTTCATAATGGCTCACTTTGGATTTTAATTTTTAATTCTGAATGTGTTTCTGTGCACTTAAATTTCTGTTAGCACTTTTAATTACAACACCTGAGATGACCAGCACCACCTTGCTAGTTTAATGGGGGAGGGATTTCTGTGTTCACCTCTCTATATATACACTGTGTTGGAAATTTACTGTGGAGGTTATGATTAAGAACCATCTGGTTCGAAACATGTAGACCGTACTGGGGCTTATTTTTGGAGGTTTCTATCACCGCTGTACATTTGGTTTGTGGAATAAACGTCAAACAAGAAAAACAAGGTGCTGGATCTTTCTTCCTTTCCGTAACAGTGTAACGCCACCTGTGTACGCGTGTTAACAATAATAATGATTAGTAAAGTTAAAAACTCACTCAGCGGTGACAGGATTACGGCGCCTAAGTCCGCATCCTCAAAATCCGACTGCGCATGCCCGGAAACCTAGCTGCCCAAACAGACGGAGTCAAGAGACGTAACAAGGGTCACGTGAACGGTCACCTGATCACCCACATGACCCATGCAACCATCGCAAGACCAGTCCGAGGGCGGCGCCGAACACCGTCAAGCCGGCGGGGAGGAGTAAGCGCTGAAGGGCCAACAGAGCCAACAATACTGGCGTCTTTGCCCCAGCAACCACAAGCCACCCACTGCAGGCAAAGCGAGTCCAGGCCAGAAAAACAGGTCCGGCGCAGCCAGAATAGACAGGGCGGGGGAGAAACAGGGAGCACAACATTATAAATGAAAGGTCAAAGACCAGTAGAATGGAGGTCAAAATTAAAGACAAACAAATGAATGCATAAAAACACCCTAATGGTCGCTGTATTCAGGTTAAGAACCAGAGTGATCATGGTATATGAAGTATATCGGCACCAAAAGACATTTTTTCAAGATGTGTGCCATACGTGTGCAGAGAAAAAGGGGGGAAAAAAGCCAATGGTTATGTAATTTCCATGATCATCACCATAGGCCCACAATGGGTCCGAGGTCAAGGACACGTCCATGCCCAAACACCCCAAAACCAAATATCTCCCCTAAACTCTGGAATTAGATAAGTAAGAACCACCACTCATTAAACAAACAACCCTATACAGTCGACCAGCATAATTAACAATAGTAATTACGTGACCCTTGTGACGTCTCTTGGCTCCGTCTGTTTGGGCGGCATTGCTAGGTTTCCGGGCATGCGCAGTCGGATTTTTAGGACGCGGACTTAGGCGCCGTAATCCTGTCACCGCTGAGTGAGTTTTTAACTTTACTAATCATTATTATTGTTAACACGCGTACACAGGTGGCGTTACACTGTTATAATGAGTCCTATTTACACAATTTAGGGTACCGTTATGTGAGGATTATGGATATTAATGATTTGCACCATGGAACACACTATGTAAATCACTATTGATATGTTATTCACACTATGGAGATATTGTTTGTATTTCTACACTGTTTTTTATATTTATATATTTCTCTAATTGAACGATTATCACTTGATTTGTTGCTATGTATTCTAGGTATATATATCCTTGTATGACGCTATGTTGTATTCTTGATAAAGACCACATTGAGTGGTTGAAACGTTGCAGAGGAGAATAAAAAGATCCACCATTTTTTCACTTTACGCCTAGAGTGCTGCCTCATCCTTTTGAATCTATATCTACAGTTAGCCGTTGGAGCCTACGGCTGTGAGGATCTTTGCACCCTTATCTTTGGTCTTGTGCTGCTGTGTATATTTTTTGTTTGCTATATATACTGCATATATATATATATATATATATATGTTAGGGGACAATAAAACTTTCACACTCCTTATCTGTAACTGCTATAATAACTTCCTGCTACAAATGTTTGTTTCCTCCTCCACTCATATTGATCTGCTTTATATCAGTTGTGGTCAGGGCTAGGATGGTGGAAGTGGGAAAGGGGAAACCCTTAACCCTGAACCTAGAGGCTGGGGTGTGCCGGGAGCCACGGTCGCGGGTACGCCAAGAAAAGGGGGCAAACCCAAGGTGAGAGTGGAGAAAAGGGGAGGGAGGGGCACGCCGCTGGAACGTCAGGCTGGAGAGGAGGTGAGTGCCGGCCTAAGTACTGCATGCCCCTCCCACAATTACAGGCTGCGCTGCAGCCTTAACTATTTGTGGTCAGGGCTAGGATGGTGGAAGTGGGAAAGGGGAAACCCTTAACCCTGAACCTAGAGGCTGGGGTGTGCCGGGAGCCACGGTCGCGGGTACGCCAAGAAAAGGGGCCAAAGACTCTGAATAGGTGACATAGTTTTATTGAATATCACAAAGCCAGTGTACGGAAGGCCTGAGAGATTTCTGCCTGAGGATTTGGTGTATAGCGGGCGAAACAGGACGAACGCCAACGCCCCATGCAGCGGATGACATGTGCGGGGACCTGATGCTTGGATGCTGCCGACGCAGCCCCAACGCGGAAGGAATGACCTGAAATGGTACTGGGGTCGTGACCCAACCCCTGCATCAGGGACCGGACGAGGGACATGAATTTTGATGTGGTGAGTGGCTGACCCACGCAAGGCAGAAGAGGGGAGTCTGGTGGAGAGACCGTGAAGCAGTACGATAATTGCCACAGAACCTTGACCGGGCACCAACGGTTACCTGAAGGGAAGAACTTAATCTCTGTGGGAGGACCAGACTGGTGGTTTTGGAGGACGGGAGATGGAGGACAAAATGGTCTGTGGACCAGACTGGGTGGCGTTTCTGGAGGAAGCTAGGACGCCCGGAGCCCGACGTAAATTCACCAGGCCTGAGGAAGCCGTAGAACCCGAGGTAAATAGCCGCCTTCAGAACCGTGCTGAGAGAGGGCCCAAAAGGACTGCCGTCTAAGGCCGAGGATAGGGCTCTGAACAATTCCCCCGACACTGGCAGTCTACGGGTGCGCGGACACTTTCTCTTCTTCTGCAGACCCCTGAGTGTTGCCTTGACGGCTTGTGAAGCAAGGATGGAACCCCCATCTGGCTTGGCGATCATGCGATAATGCTGGAGCCCTGCTAAATATAGCTTGATGGTGTTGTGCGACAAGGAGAGGCGAGTGTGGCAAAAATGCAATGAACGCCAAGACATATGAGGCTTCCTCCAGCTGACCCCTTGGGAATTCTCGAGCAAACTTGCTGAAAGCTGTGAAGCCGGCCCGATAATTCCTGGCTGTGCTGAGGGAAAGAGAACCCTCGACCAGTCTCTCTGCCTGGACCACCAGGGATGCTAATCCAGGATGAATGAGCTTAGTGGAGGAACCTGCGTACCGGGATGATCTGCTTCGGGCATTTCCTGAAAGAAAGTGGAAAAACAGAAACGGGAGAGGGCGTCAGCGGCAGTATTGGAATCCCCTGGAATGTGAGCACAACGGACGTGGAAGTTGTGGGTGAGGGATAGCCACACTAATTTCCGCATTAGAGCTATGACCCGGAGAGATCTGGACCTGCCGGAATTGATAATATCGACCAGGGACTGGTTGTCCATGACGAACAAGACTGGCAAGTTGGACCAGGAGCTGCCCCAGACTAAGGCGGCAGCCACGATGGGATATAATTCCAGGAAAGGAGAAGACCCGATGGCAGCTGGGTCTGCTTGGATTTCCGGGGGCCACCTGGCCACCAGCCAGTGGGACCTGAAGATGGCGGCAAAGCCGATGGAACCGGCTGCGTCCGAGAAAATAATGGGGGAAGCCGAGTCCCAATGGGGAACGAAGAGGGAATGCCGTTCCATTCTGAAAGGAAGGTGTTCCACATGGCAAGATCCGAGATGGAGTGGCGGTCGACGTGGACAACAGAATCCTGGTCACGAACTGTGGAAAGAAGATGCAACAGGCTGGCCAGAAAAGACCGGCCCTGGGGCATGATCTTCGAGGCGTGATTCAGCAGACCCAGTAAGGACTGAAGCTTCCGCCTTGGTCAGGGACAGAGCGCTGACCGCCCGGGAGATGGCAGAGCGGATCCTGGTCAACTTTTCAGGTGGCAGACTGGCCTCCATCTTGACGGAATCTAATGTGATGCCCAGAAGATCACCCTGGTGGCAGGGGTAGCGGGAATTGAAGGGACCGCATGATTCTCAATGAGCAAGAAATCGTCCAGGTAATGAATTACCATGGGAAGACCTCCGTGATGCACCAGGATCCAATGGAGAGCCCTGGCAAACTGGTCGAACAGCCAGTGGTTGCTCTTGGACCCAAAGGTTAAGCGGTTGGCAAAATAACCCTGCCCGACCAATTGATACCATAGTACCTCCAAAGATGCGGGTGGACCGGGAGAAGCTTGAAGGCATCAGCTTTGTCTATCTTGGCAAGCCAGGACCCAACCTCCGACTGGAGAATGAGCTGAATGGCTTCCTCAACTGACGAGTATTGCATGGAATACTCCTTAGAGGGGATAAGGGAATTCAGGCTTGGGATGGATGACATATGAGGCGCTGACGGGTCGTAGATGAGGCGTTTTAATTGGAGGATTGTTTCACAACCAGCCCGATGGGGTTGATCCGCCAGGACTGAAACGGAATGTGGAGAAAGGGACCGATGATGAAACCCTTTTCCACTTCGGATCGAAGGAGGGCATCCACGGCCTCCGGGTCACCGACCTGCGGAAGAATGTAAATGAGAGGAAAAACGAAGCTGCGGACGCGAAGGAGCAGCCGAAAATGAAGATGAAAAGCGAGGGAAACGAAACTATTTAAAATACTTACCAGAAGACGCCCAAGACCAAGGAAAAGGAGATCTGAATCCGAACCGGTAAGCTAAAGAAAAATCCAGACCTGCAGACGAGAAGAGGAAAACAAACAAAAAATACGGTCCTCAGAGGGACCGAACAAGACCTGAACTTACCTGAGGAAAGATTTTAAAACCTTTGACTGACGCGAGCCGAAAAAAAACGGACCGAACCTGCGATCTGAAGATAACGCATATGAGGACCAGATGAGCGACAGCTGGGAAGCGAACCCCCAAAGGAAGCTAGGGGGGTAAGACGCCAGCTAGACAGGTAAGACGCCAGAAGAGGAGCAATCGACCAGACTGGCCCAGGAGATGGGAGAGCCTGAGACAGGACCCAGGGGTACAAGGGACAGCCGACTGGAAGCAAGAAGCATGGACAACCCACACCCGTGAATAGCAGAGAGACCAGGTAACCGAGAACTGAAAAACAGAGCTGGGCGATCCAGGAGGAAGGAGGAACCCCGGGCGAACTAGGGTAGAGACCTGGGCGATCAGGAGAAAGAAAAAGAACCCCAGGCGAACCAGGGTAGAAACCTGGGCGATCCAGGAGAAAGAAGAACCCCAGGCGAACTAGGGAAGAGACCTGGGCGATCCAGGAGAAAGAAGAACCCCAGGCGAACTAGGGAAGGGACCTGGGCGATCCAGGAGACAAACACGCGAACCGGGCGAACCGGAAAAGAGACGACCCTGGGCGATCCAAGGCTTGAGACAGGACGAACACCGCGAGAGAGAGAGCCCGGGGACCCGGGAAGAATAAGCCACGACAGAAAATTCGCATACAATTTTTTTTCGCATAAAAATTCGCATGAACTAGTATTTTCGCAAAAATTGAATATTCGCAATTACGAATATATTTTGCGATAATCGAAATATTCGCGAATTCTCGAAGTGCCGATATTCGCGATTAAAATTCGCAACTCGAATATTCATGATCAACACTGGAAGCGAGACCCTGGCGGCCGAATCACCCAGGCAGCGTGAGGTGGCAGGCAGGAGCTGCGCTAGACATACCTTGAGATGCCGGGAGCGAAAGAAGGCCGACGCTGGAGACGCAGCAGGAGGAAGCTGAGGGGCGGACCTGGAAGTGCGGAGGCCACAGCTGAGGACCGGAGCGCACTGCACGCGTGGTGTCCTTGACGCCGGGAGCTGAGGAGAGCCGAACGCTGGAGAAGCAGCAGGAGGAAGCTGAGGGGCGGACCCGGAAGTGAGGAGGCCACAGCTGAGGACCGGACCGTACTGCATGCCGCTGGAAGGTCAGGCTGGAGAGGAGGTGAGTGCCGGCCTAAGTACTGCATGCCCCTCCCACAATTACAGGCTGCGCTGCAGCCTTAACCATTTGTCTCTTCTAGTTCACTATTCCCATGTAATATTTAGTGTAAATATTTTAAACTTCAGATACTGTGTTATATACTGTATAACATGCCTGAGAAAGAAACCTGAGTAGTCTCAAAAGCTTGCAATTTTGTCATCATCGTCTCAGTTAGCCATTAATAGGTATAAATCTCTCATCTCATTTTTATATCTTCAAGTGCATTCAGCGTGGCAAAATTCCTCAGACATCCAATATTAACCTCATAGATGGCATGCCAAGGCATGTAAGTGCACATATTTATGCGTGTAACACTCACACTTAATACTGAATAAATCGAGATGCATTGAATATTTTAATTCAATTTTTACTATGTAAATCTCATTAACATGTCAATCAATCCTGTGATTCCCATAATTCCACAATTTGTTCTTGGTGATACAATTTTAATATTAACGAGTATAAATAAAAACTCTCTATGTACATTCCTGATCATATACTTATCATAATCTCTTCTACAGATTACCTCTTAGGCTACTTTCACACTAGCGTTCGGGGCTCCGCTTGTGAGTTCCGTTTAAAGGCTCTCACAAGCAGCCCCAAACGGATCCGTACGGCCCCAATGCATTCTGAGTGGATGCGGATCCGCTCAGAATGCATCAGTCTGGCACCGTTTGTCCTCCGCTCCGCTCAGCAGGCCGCCTGGCTGTGCGGAGGCAAACAGATCCGTCCAGACTCACAATCTAAGTCAATGGGGACGGATCCGTTTGAAGTTGACACAATATGGCTCAATTTTCACCTAAACGCAGGTTTGAAAGTAGCCTTAGATACAAGTGTGCAACTTTGGTGTTTGGTGACATAAAATGATTCCTTGCCTTAACTAGGAGAGTGTTGTGTTCTCTGTATTTAGGAACAACACAACTCTGTTAAGTGGAGGTGGAGCGGACCTATCACCTATTATGAAAATTCAAAGGGAATATGTCATCCTTAAAGGGAACCTGTCACCTAGAAAATGCATATTAAACCTTCAGTAGCACCTTATTGCAGCCTATAGCATGATTATAAAGGTGTCTCTGTCTTTTTTGTGCAATGCGGCAAAAGTCTAAAAAAAGACTGGCCATGCTATGCCTGAAGTCAAGCGCGCCCAGTCCCCTTTACATCTCCATAGCATTTTATTGATAGGATTTCCTTCACTACTGGATGCTTGAATGTAGTCTTGTGCGTACGCTGTGTCCCTGCAATACTGGTGCCTGAGCACTGTTCCATTCCGCTATGAGGTATTGTTCAAAAGCTCAATGCTCAGGCACTCGCACACGGAGGAAAGTTGTAAGCTTTATTGTCGCTTACGAGAATGGGCTTTCTCTCTCCCCATGGACTCCCCTTGCCTAATTTCTGTTGAAGCGTTTTTTTCAGGCTTTGGGTGTATTATGTGACGAATCTGACAAATCGACTGTAGCTAAGTCCCAATTAAAATCTCTGAGTCAGTGGGACAGACCTGTGGAAGAATACTGCACCCAATTTTGAAAGTGGTGCGTTTCCTCTGGCTGGAATGATCCAGCACTGAAGTGTCAGTTCAGGGCAGGACTCTCTGAAAATGTAAAGGACATGTTGGTCAGTTATCCCCCTCCTGACAATTTAGAACATACTATGGAGTACTGTGTACAGTTCTGGGCTCCTGTGAACAAGGCAGACATCGCAGAGCTGGAGAGGGTCCAGAGGAGGGCAACTAAAGTAATAACTAGAATTGGGCAACTACAGTAACATAGTAACATAGTACATAAGGCCAAAAAATGACATTTGCCCATCCAGCTCGGCCTGTTATCCTGCAAGTTGATCCAGAGGAAGGCAAAAAAAAAAAAACTGTGAGGTAGAAGCCAATTTTCCCCACTTTAGGGGAATAAAAACGTTTAGTTTGTTTTCGCCGTCTTCCTCACAAATTCCGGAAACTGATCTGGTAGCTAAAGAACTGTGCACAGTTTGGGCCCAGGTTCAGTTGAACCTGAAAAAAGCCCAAGAGATTCAAAAAAGAAATGCAGATAAAAAGCGCTCTCGAGGAGTAGATTTTGGGTTTGGTTATAACGTTTGGTTATCCACCAAGAATTTGTCCTTGAAGGTACCTTCCAATAAGTTTGCACCACGGTTTATTGGACCGTATGAGATTATTGACATTATTAATCCTGTGTCTTTTAAGTTACGATTGCATGACTCTTTTTGTATTCATAATATGTTTCACAAATCTTTACTCAAAAAGTATGTGTTGCCTATATTCCATACACAGGAATCTCCATCACCAGTGGAGGTTGTTGGTCAACCAGAATTTGAGATTTCTAGGATTGTTGTTGTTAGAAAGGTCCGGAATTCTTTTCAATATTTGGTCCATTGGAGGGGTTTTGGTCATAAGGAGAAGTCTTAGGTGACGGCTAGTAGGATGCATGCTGCGAGGTTGGTGAGAAATTTCCATCTAACTCACCCGGAAAAACCTGCTCCGATAATTGTGGGTCCGGTGGCCTCTCGTGGAAGGGGGGTACTGTAACGGGGATCCGGCGATGCGCTTACTCCTTCCTGCGCCGCTGGCAAGGACCTGGCTGGCGGGAAATCCTACCGTAAAGAATCCTTTTCTATGTTTGTGTACAAACCTTCTTTCCTCCAGACGCAGATGATGTCCCCTCGTCACAGTCACAGTCCTGGGGATAAATAGATAATGGGATAGATCTCTGTACTGACCCCTGATATATTTATACATATTAATTAGATCTCCCCTTAGTCGAGTTACGACCGCTGCCCATCCCTAGTAGAGCATGGTCCCATATCTCCATGGACTTTATCACCGATCTGCCGGTGTCTGAGGGTAAGTCGGTGATATGGGTAGTTGTGGACAGATTTAGTTAAATGATGCACTTCATCCCTCTGTCAAAACTGCCCAATGCCAAGATTCTAGCTTCTCTGTTTGTTGATCATGTTATATGGTTACATGGAATTCCAGAGAATGTGGTTTCGGATAGAGGTGTTCAATTTGTTTCTAGGTTTTTGAGGGCTTTTTGTCATAAATGTAACATCTCTTTGTCTTTTTCTTCGGCCTTTCATCCGGAAACCTACGGTCAAACTGAACAATTGAACCAGTCTCTGGAGCAGTATTTGAGGTGCTATGTCTCCGACAACCAACAGCTGTGGGTGAAACATCTGCCCCTGTCTCCTGTTATTTGTAATCTTGGTTTCCATCCATGTTTAGTTTGTTTTCGCCGTCTTCCTCACAAATTCCGGAAGCTGATCTGGTAGCTAAAGAACTGTGCACAGTTTGGGCCCAGGTTCAGTTGAAACTGAAAAAAGCCCAAGAGATTCAAAAAAGAAATGCGGATAAAAAGCGCTCTCGAGGAGTAAATTTTGGGTTTGGTTATAAAGTTTGGTTATCCACCAAGAATTTGTCCTTGAAGGTACCTTCCAATAAGTTTGCACCACGGTTTATTGGACCGTATGAGATTATTTACATTATTAATCCTGTGTCTTTTAAGTTACGATTGCCTGACTCTTTTTGTATTCATAATATGTTTCACAAATCTTTACTCAAAAAGTATGTGTTGCCTATATTCCATACACAGGAATCTCCATCACCAGTGGAGGTTGTTGGTCAACCAGAATTTGAGATTTCTAGGATTGTTGTTGTTAGAAAGGTCCGGAATTCTTTTCAATATTTGGTCCATTGGAGAGGTTTTGGTCATAAGGAGAAGTCTTAGGTGACGGCTAGTAGGATGCATGCTGCGAGGTTGGTGAGAAAATTCCATCTAACTCACCCGGAAAAACCTGCTCCGGTGATTGTGGGTCCGGTGGCCCCTTGTGGAAGGGGGGGGGGGGTACTGTAACGGGGATCCGGCGATGCGCTTACTCCTTCCTGCGCCGCTGGCAAGGACCTAGATGATTTGTGAACTGAGTGCCAATCGTGAGTAATCGGTGCTTGCCTGTGATTGGTCTAGTTACCCTCACCAGCCTTCTTTATATATTGAGACCTTGCTTGTTTTGACCTCGGCTTTGTTTGTGACCTCGACCTCGCTAGCTCTAATTTTATTTGACGTGAGCTCTTGGGTTCCGACCTTGGCTTTGTTTGTGACCTTGCTATTGTGTTTTTCCCTGTGTACTGCGTGACCTCCTGGTTTTTGACTTTTGCTTCGCTGACTCTGTTCATGGTTTTCCCTTTGCTTTTAGGCCCCTGCATGTATTTAATTGGGACTGCCGCCAAGTTGTATGCCATCTGATAGGATGGATCGTGCAAGAAGGTAGGGACAGAGGTGTGGGTGGAGTCCAGGGCTGCACTCTTCCCTTCCATCCATGACACTTCCCATGTACAGCGACCTAGTCAGCAGTTTTCTTGTTCTTTAATAAAAGTTAAGGTTTTCTGGTAGATAATTGTTAAGCATGAGAAAATTTATGTTATTTGCAAAAACAATAAGCCTTAGCGACTCGAAAAAATCAATGGATACTAGCTGGAATATTTGCTGTAATTTTTCTTAATAGGATTATTGGAGAACTGTGTTTTTTACTTATGTGGAGTATAAAAATCCTAGCTCTGCACAATTTATAATGGTGCATACATATTGTGCTATCATAAAGGGATTGCTTAGAGCACAATATGCTCATTTATTGATCGTGTTCTGTTACATAGAATTAACTTTTTGAAAAACAAGTCTCGTATATATGTTTGAAGAGAGGCTATCTATTTTCTCAGCCACTTAGTTGAAATTTGCACAGTTGAATCTTGTGGTGATTACATAACAGGTTTGGCTCTACCAGTTCACCATGTTACACTATAATCATATTACGGTCAGGGGACATATCTAATAGAATCAGGCACATGTAATAATGGGAATGCAATAGAATTCTGGTGCACATGCCATGTAAAACATTTGGTAAGTGAGGCATGTTTTGTGCAGTGCTCGCTATGAGGGTATGGTTTATTTTGAAATGGACATAGAGTTTTCACAAAATGTTTGCATAATGGCTGTGCTTCTTTCTTTCAATCACAACTGAGATTTTACAAAATCATTTTGTCCAATCAGCAGGGCTTCTTCATTTGCATAAGTCCTGCTGATTGGACAAAATGATTCTGTAGAAATTACATCTAATTTTGGTGCAGTTTATGACCATGTCTAGACACACCCATATCAATAAATGGGGGTTGCTGTGTGTGAAAGCTTGGTACAAATTGTTGTCCCTAAGTAAGGCAACTAATACAGTAGGTGGTATACGCTTATATCCGACAGTCTAAAGATGCATCAAATGTATTATCCAGCATCAGCCATTATAATTAATATGGCACATCTTAGACAACCTGTCTACATCTACACTGTCTAAAACTAAAGATAATCTTACTAAATCTGCCCCAATATTCTTTAAAATGGACAACCTCCTTAGGGAAACATGTTTAAACAACTGTTGAATTTAACATTACTGATGAAGTGGAAACTATCTTACATAAAGAGGGGTAGAAGGATAACTGCAAATGTTTAAATACATAGTAGAAACCTACAGTACAGACCAAAAGTTTGGACACACCTTCTCATTCAAAGAGTTTTCTTTATTTTCATGACTATAAAAATTGTAGATTCACACTGAAGGCATCAAAACTATGAATTAACACATGTGGAATTATATACATAACAAAAAAGTGTGAAACAACTGAAAATATGTCATATTCTAGGTTCTTCAAAGTAGCCACCTTTTGCTTTGATTACTGCTTTGCACACTCTTGGCATTCTCTTGATGAGCTTCAAGAGGTAGTCACCTGAAATGGTCTTCCAACAGTCTTGTAGGAGTTCCCAGAGATGCTTAGCACTTGTTGGCCCTTTTGCCTTTACTCTGCGGTCCAGCTCACCCCAAACCATCTCGATTGGGTTCAGGTCCGGTGACTGTGGAGGCCAGGTCATCTGGCGCAGCACCCCATCACTCTCCTTCATGGTCAAATAGCCCTTACACAGCCTGGAGGTGTGTTTTGGGTCATTGTCCTGTTGAAAAATAAAGTCATTATCTAGTATAGCTACAATATCACCAAAATAATACCACACTATACCATAGACCCCTTATGAAGAAAGTGTGAAATACACGTTGGAGTGTTGTGAAATACAAGATCTATTATGGCATTTGGAGGGTAATCACGAGTTCTTATGCTTATTCTTGGCACTTGCACTTGTGGAAATTTTATTAGGATGTGTATTTAATATATTGTGTATTGTCATCATGTCTCTCAGTGTGAGGGTAAACCATTGGAGTGGATATCTTCCCGTGTATGCTTATTCTTGGCACTTGCACTTGTGGAAATTTTATTAGGATGTGTATTTAATATATTGTGTATTGTCATCATGTCTCTCAGTGTGAGGGTAAACCATTGGAGTGGATATCTTCCCGTGTATGTCCTGTTTCCGTCGGCGAATGGTCCATGTGCTAAGCACTGGACCGTGGGCCGGGGGAGACTGATGTGTTCAGCAGAGCAGTGTTTTGTTGGCTGATGTATGGACGCGGGCTAGGGCCCCCACGCAAGACGCCGATTTTTTTGGCTTGGCATGGATGCATTTGTTAAGAGAACAATATATGAAAGGAACGTGCGTTTGTTGTCTCTAGTGCGCCTGATCAGCCGCTGGAGATAATGACGTTGTCCTGTAAATAAACATGCATGAGGATCATAGTAACTTTATCTGGCATTGATCACTGAGCAAGGCTAGATAAAGTTCGCTCCAGTGGTTATTGTATACATGTGTTTGTGAGCTGGCTATGTTCTCATCTTCCTATGTCATCACTTCCTGTTTATCATCACTTCCTGCATCCTTGTTATGGGCCAGCTCCTTTTACACCTTTTGTGAGTAAATTAAAGAAACAGACTGGGCAGGGGGAAGGATGAGTTGCTCAGAATTCAAAATGGTAACACCTGGGTCTGGCTCTGACTGCGGCTGAGGGAAAGGGGGTTTACATTTCCTTACACAAAGATATTGGAGAGCAGATTACAACTATTAATATTTCTACTACACACTGTACTTTGAATTTCTTTTGGTTTTTAATAAACTGTGATTTACCCAATATAAATTGTATTTGTTATTAATGACTTTATATTGCCAAAGCCCAGCATTGCCTACTCTCCATGGGTATTACCAGTTGAAGGTGTGTCCCTGCACAGTCTGACACTGTCAGCTCTCAGAGGATAGTATCAGACTATGCAGAGACACCAACACCCAACTGGTAACACCCATCTGGATCTTCATTGCAAACTTCTAGTAATTAATTCATTACTTCTAGCAGGAATAATAAATGAATGGCACAACACAGAGTCATAAGAATAGAGGCTCCAGAATTGTTATTACAAGGGGGATGCAAATAGTTGCTAAAAAAGACATGTCTGGAGAGGTGATAAGGCCTCTTTAATGGTGTTATCTTATTTTTTTTTTTTAAACAGGGGCACTGTTATAATAAAAAAATAAAGCAAGTTGAAGAGAAGCCTTATTCTGTTTCTTCATACTAGAGCAGTGGAGAAATATTAAGACCACAAGATGCTATGTTAGTACTTGCATTTTTAAATAATATTCTGATAGCTATTCTGATCTTTTATCTTAGACAGTATATATCTGTTCAAAGCGTCAGATCTCATCTGCTGTGTATTTGCTGACTAGAACAGCAGACTGTAGGAAGTGAGTTTTACAGCTAGATCGTATTTGCTTTCATCAGTGAGACATGTCTCAGGCTCTGTATGTAACTCAGCAGGTGAACTCTATAAAACCTGGAGTATTGCTTTCTTGTGTATTTTAGATCAGCTAGGCAGCTTAGCAGATCATTTGAAATTCTCTGACTCTGTGCGTCTATATTTCTTAGAATTTTACTCCAGTTTTGGAGCTGAAACCTCGTGGACACCAGTGCTGAACTGCAGGTCTTTTGTCTCCATTTTTGTTAAACCCAGAGTAAAGAACCACTAAATGGTGCAAGGGACCTGTTTACTGTCTACGCACAAGGGCCCTGTGCTATGTCTGCTCCTGCCTAAGGAAGCCCACATCTTTCTAGCCCCTTTTTACACTCTGCTGTAATGTCTGCTTAGTCCTCTCTCCCTGCTGCTGTTGAGAAGATTCTTCATGATTACTGCGACCTGCAATGTGACATCCTAGAGAGAATAGTTGTGGCAATTTCCACTGAACCTGACTACGGAAGAGATTGTTTGTAGTCAGAGTCTGCCAGTTAACCTCAGAATTATGTACTTCAGTAGTAGGAAACAGATTTTAAGAAACTACAACTAGGCAAATAAGATATTACAAAGTGGTAGATTCTTATATTATTATTATTATTATTAATAATAATAATAATTATTATTATTATTATCCAAGTGCCATTTATTCTATGGCTCTGTACATACACAGATATTATATACATTGCCTCAGTCTAAAGGAAAACTTAAAGGGGTTGTCCCACGAAAAATATTCTTTAGTTTTCAAACACCTGAATCTGAATAATTTATAATTACATGTAATTAAAAATGTAACATAGTTGCTGAGTTATTCAATACAATGTATCTGTATAGCACCACCTGCTGTTTGTTTTTTCCTTTTTTCTTTGTCCTGCTCACAGAGATGGCCACACATGCTGAGTTTCATCCTTTAACTGCCTACTGAGCTGTGATAGGGAGAGCTGAGACACGCCCCCTGAGCTGCAGCAGAAGAGACACTCCCCTTGGGGGAAACTTCCATGAGAATAAAAGATCGAAAGTAAACATAAATCGACAATTAGAAAGGAAAATTTGCTATTCCCACTACCATACCACTTTCATCAAAAGGGACACTCCATAGCACAATTACGCTATCAGGTCATAGAAGGCGTTACTTTACCTCGACGTGGTGGAGACCGAAATAAGTTGCTTTTGAAAAGAGAGGCATACTGAATCCATCGGTTACAAACAATGGATCCAAAAGGTCTCAATCCAGATTATAATGTCAGTAGCTTCATCTAATGCGATTATTTGTATGATGTTTTTTTCGGGATGAAACTGTCTGTTTCTGATAATATATTTCACCTGTTAGATCGAGTTGATTCATATACTCCCCAGACACCTGATTGTGGGCGGAGTCTATAGTAATAATGTGGTGTAATTTCCTTTGTATATACAGTACAGACCAAAAGTTTGGACACACCTTCTCATTCAAAGAGTTTTCTTTATTTTCATGACTATGAAAATTGTAGATTCACACTGAAGGCATCAAAACTATGAATTAACACATGTGGAATTATATACATAACAAAAAAGTGTGAAACAACTGAAAATATGTCATATTCTAGGTTCTTCAAAGTAGCCAGCTTTTGCTTTGATTACTGCTTTGCACACTCTTGGCATTCTCTTGATGAGCTTCAAGAGGTAGTCACCTGAAATGATCTTCCAACAGTCTTGAAGGAGTTCCCAGAGACGCTTAGACTGTGGAAGCCAGGTCAACTGGCGCAGAACCCCATCACTCTCCTTCATGGTCAAATAGCCCTTACACAGCCTGGAGGTGTGTTTGGGGTCATTGTCCTGTTGAAAAATAAATGATGGTCCAACTAAACGCAAACCGGATGGAATAGCATGCCGCTGCAAGATGCTGTGGTAGCCATGCTGGTTCAGTATGCCTTCAATTTTAAATAAATCCCCAACAGTGTCACCAGCAAAGCACCCCCACACCATCACACCTCCTCCGCCATGCTTCACGGTGGGAACCAGGCATGTAGAGTCCATCCGTTCATCTATTTGGACTCATCAGACCAAAGCACAGATTTCCACTGGTCTAATGTCCATTCCTTGTGTTCTTTAGCCCAAACAAGTCTCTTCTGCTTGTTGCCTGTCCTTAGCAGTGGTTTCCTAGCAGATATTCTACCATGAAGGCCTGATTCACACAGTCTCCTCTTAACAGTTGTTCTAGAGATGTGTCTGCTGCTAGAACTCTGTGTGGCATTGACCTGGTCTCTAATCTGAGCTGCTGTTAACCTGCGATTTCTGAGGCTGGTGACTCGGATTAACTTATCCTCCGCAGCAGAGGTGACTCTTGGTCTTCCTTTCCTGGGGCGGTCCGCATGTGAGCCAGTTTCTTTGTAGCGCTTGATGGTTTTTGTGACTGCACTTGGGGACACTTTCAAAGTTTTCCCAATTTTTCGGACTGACTGACCTTCATTTCTTAAAGTAATGATGGCCACTCATTTTTTTTTTACTTATCTGCTTTTTTCTTGCCACAATACAAATTCTAACAGTCTATTCAGTAGGACTATCAGCTGTGTATCCACCTGACTTCTCCACAACGCAACTGATGGTCCCAACCCCATGAAAACCATTTCAGGTGACTACCTCTTGAAGCTCATCAAGAGAATGCCAAGAGTGTGCAAAGCAGTAATCAAAGCAAAAGCTGGCTACTTTGAAGAACCTAGAATATGACATATTTTCAGTTGTTTTACACTTTTTTGTAATGTATATAATTCCACATGTGTTAATTTATAGTTTTGATGCCTTCGGTGTGAATCTACAATTTTTATAGTCATGAAAATAAAGAAAACTCTTTGAATGAGAAGGTGTGTCCAAACTTTTGGTCTGTATTGTATATCAGAGCTAGTGGTAAGATATTTACACATGTCTGTCTGATGAAAGCATATGATTTGCTGAAATGCATCACTATGATGGAATATGTGACTGAATAAACCCACAAGAATATATTCATCAAGCGAGTGCAGGTCTTTATTTACGACTCCTCTTGAGTTGTCAGCTTGATATAAATCTAGCAGAGCAATGAATGTGGAGATCTCTGTATCCATGCGAGGTACAGGACTGGTTCTAGCTTTGTTATAGGTGACAGGGAAAGTAGTGCAAACATAGCTACAGTGAAAAACCTATCACTAACCCAAATGGATAGCACATGGGATTAAGCCACAGACTCAACCAATTATCTCACTGACTGAGAAGTAGATTTTAAATGTAATTGCGAATTAACAAATAAATCCACCTTCATCGATAATAGAAACGCGGTACCAGCTGGTATTCAAATAAAGAAGGTTCAATGATGAAAGTTCAGTGAAGATGGGACACAGCGATTGGAATAAAATAAGGGACCAGGTGCTGGACCACCTTAGTCCTATCTCTACATACCCTATAAAAATACAGATCACTTGCCCTGGAAAGAGCGACCCTGTTCAGCAACCTCACCACGGTACAGATCCATAAACAAGGACATCAAAATGTGTTTCCCCCCATAGATATAGGGTTCACCGGGGGGACAAACAATAATAGGATAGAAAGCACAATTGTGAGCAGGGCCTGATGTACAGAAAATTGCACATAAGAAACCACGAGGACTGCTGCTACCTATGTGTAATAATAACCTGAGGCTCACAATAGAGTCACTAGAATGCAGGTTGCATGACAGAGAAAACCCTTTCATTCTGTTCAGTCAGTGCATCATGTCAGCAGTGAAGTATTACTGATCATAATTAAAATGACCTTGCCTTTGTGCATCTCGTAAAGCTGTTCCTTAAAGGGGTTGTCCGGGTTCAGAGCTGGTGCCGTTTTACTGGCTAGGGCAGAGCCAAATCCCGCCCATCAGTGCCGGTGACGTCACCGGGCTGCCTGTCAGCCCCATAGAGAGCCTGGTACGTCACCGAAACCGAAATGCCTTTGCCCTGCGCGATTTAGCGCAGGGCAAAGGAGAGCATCGGAGCATGAACTGCTCCAATGCTCATGTCAGGGGGGCTGCCGGGGTGAAAATGGAGGGATGTCCAGGTTCAGCTCTGAACCTGGACAACCCCTTTAACTTGAAGTTTCACAGTTGTCTTTGGTGCCTGGCAACATTGTAGTGAAATCTCCTCCAGCATGTCTGTACAGCAGATCAGCATCTGGACAGCTCCTCATGCAGGTCCATAGGGATAAGGGTTTGTAAGCAGCTGTGATCCTGTTTTAACCTGAAGCCTTTGCTAAATGCAGGCATTTGAACTTTCCATGAACTGTGCTCAGTGAATAAATTACTTCTGGGACTAGATGCCAACCATCAGGTGAACCTGGGTGGGGTAGTAGTGAAGTGTCTGGCCTAGTACATGAGCACTTAATTAACACTGGACTTTTACAAGGTGGCATCTGCTATCGCATGTGAAATGTATTCTGTTTCTTCGCTACTTGAGTGAATCTATTCCCATGTATCAAGGATGACTTGTAGAGATGAGCGAATTGAAGCTGACGAAGTGGAATTCATTCCGAATTTCAGGAAAAATTCGATTCGCACCGAATGAGAATTTCCTCGCGCTTCATGGTAATAAATAGCATTTTTTCCTAAAATGGCTGAGGACATGGACAAAGGAACTCTGGGAAGGCGGGATCGCCCATAATGCCATGCATACAGCCAATCAGCAGTCAGCCCGCCCTGTGATGTCACAGCCCAAAAAATAGCGGCAGCCATCTTAGATTCTGCCATTTACCAGTGTACTTAGTGCAGGAAGAGACATCTGCAGGCACTGGGGACAGTGATAGAAAAGACGTCATTGTGCTAAAAAAAACAATTTACAAGTGCAGGGAAAAATAATTCAAGGTGTGGGGAATGGATAGGGAGGAATCATTCCACTGCAGTTCTGCTGAACAGGGTTCAGTTGGGGAGGTGACAGGCTGGGTAATAGGAACATTCCTATTACACCTTGCAGCACTGACTGGGGATCCAAATTGCCATTATACAGCTCTGTAATTCCAGCAAACCATTTTTATTAGGGTGCAAGTGCTGTTTGATACAGGCATTAACAGGAAGTATTGTATGCTGTGGGCTCAGCTCCACTATACAGTGAGGACGAGCTACTAGAAGACAATCAGCAGCTACTGCCCAGCCAAGAACTGGTAGGAGATTTCCTCCACTAGGCGGGCAAGTAGTGATGAGGAGAGTGGTGTGGGAGCTGGTGTTGCGAGCGGTCAGGCTCCTAACCCAGAGACGGTTGAGGAGGACGTCAGTGACGTGCAGACAGTACTCGATGATGATGATGTAGCTGCAGGGGCGTACATAGAAATCACTGGGCCCCATAGCAAGAATCGAAATTGGGCCCCCATTTCCCGTTTATAGCCCCTCCCACTAACCATTCCAGGCCTCTCTCTTTGTTCCATGAACTATTCTTGCTGCTGCGTTTTGTAATTTATGCCTTTAGGGCCGGATTGGGATTACAAAACAGCCCTGGCACACAAAATAGGTATAATAGATGCAGTGTGCACAGGTATATAGTATATACAGCAGTGTACTGATATGTGAGGTACAAGGTATAATAGATGCAGTGTGCACAGGTATATAGTATATACAGCAGTGTACTGATATGTGAGGTACAGGGTATAATATATGCAGTGTGTACAGGTATATAGTATATACAGTAGTGTACTGATATGTGAGGTATGAGGTATAATAGATGCAGTGTGTACAGATATATAGTATATATAGTATATACAGCAGTGGACTGATATATGAGGTACGACCTGTAATTTATACCTCACTGCTGTATTTATACTATACCTGTACACACTGCATCTATTATACCTCCTACCTCACATATTACACTACCGTATATACTATACACCTGTACACACTGCATATATTATACCTCGTACCTCACATATCAGTACTCTGCTGTATATACTATAAATCTATACACACTGCATCTATTATACCTCCTACCTCACATATCAGTACACTGCTGTATATACTATATACCTGTACACACTGCATCAATTATACCTCGTACCTCACATATCAGTACACTGCTGGATATACTATATATCTGTACATATTGCATCTATAATACTGTGTAATATTTGCAGTGTATGTGTATATATATATATATATATATATATATATACATACACATACACAGAGCAGTGTATTGATGTGAGACATACAAGGTATAATACTATAGATGCATTGTTTACAGAAATAAGTGGTCAGTTATACATTATGGTCACTGTGTGTGTGAGGTACGTGAGGAAGTAGTCACTGTATCTGTCTGAAGTATTATACATGAGTGAGCAATGAGTAAAAACAGGTCATGGGGAGGGGGGGGGGGGTAAATGATGAGAAGTGGAGGGCCTCTCTTACCATTCCATTCTGTATGGATCAATGCAGAGCTGAACTTCTAATACTTGCTGTTAGGGGTTAAAGGACCTGTGATGTACTGCACTTAATACTTGCTGTTAGGGGTTGAAGGACCTATGATGATGTCATCATAGGTCCTGGCATATGTACCTTTCAAAACTAGGAACTACACCATTTTTGGTGCAGTTTCTTTGCTACATCCTGCAGGACCTGTGATGTTGAAGATTATGTAATCACAGGTCCTGGCAGATGCACTGTTCTAACCTGGGAACTACACTTTACACTGTGCAGTTCCCTTACAGGACCTGTGATGACATCGTCAAAGGTCCATTAGCTTTAGAAAGATAGACAGAAGTAAGAAGTAATTAGGGGGCGGGGCCTCTCCTCCGCTGCAGGCCCCTCTTCCTCACGGGCCCCATAGCTGCTGCATGGTCTGCCTATATGGTAGGTACGCCACTGTGTAGCTGATCGCACTTGGGAGCCGGGTGACGAAATCGCTTCATCATCATCAGGAGAAGAGGGTGGCAGCTTGCCCGTGCAGCAGAGCCAGCAGCAGAGCCAGCAAGTCACTAGCATGACCGGGAGTCAGCAGGGTGGCAGCCTACCTGCCTGGGAAATAGCGGTGCAGGGGGTCAAGGAGGCAGCGGCGGTAGAGGTCAGTCAGTGCATATTGTTGGGGGTAAAATCACCTACTTGGCGGTGTGGCAGTTTTTTTAAGCCGCCAGAGGAGGTGAACGTGGCCATATGTAGAATCTGTGGGCAGAGGGTGAAGTGTGGCCAGGGTGCCAATGATGGCACTACGTATATGCAGCGTCGCATTAAAGTGGCCTGGGAAAACCGTGGCTCCAATGTGGTGGTCCAGCCTGCCAGAGAAACCACTGCATCACCCAGTTGCACACACCAGGTTTCAGGCAGTCGAGGCTCCACCACCTCAGTGAAGGGAGCTGTCTGTCCTTCCCATCATCTGCTGGTCCTGATGCTCCTGCTCTTCCTCCTTCTACTTTTCGATCACCAAAGCGATTGCCAAGAGACAACAGCACTCCTCCAACGGCGCAGAAGTTGAATGTGCTCCTGGCCAAGTTGCTGGTGCTGCAGTCCCTCCCTTTCCTAGTGGTGGACTCTGCATGTTTCAGAGAACTGATGGCTTGTGCCGAACCAAGGTGGAGAGTCCTAAGCCGTCATTTCTTTGCCAAAAAAGCAGTACCAGCCATGCACACGCATGGAGGACAGAAGGTGTGCCTGTCCTTGAGCCTGTCGGTGTCTAACAAAGTGTACAGCAAAGCCGAAGTGTGGAGCTGTAACTACGGTCAGGGATAATACATGTCTTTTACGGCCCACTGGGTCAATGTAGATCCTGCACAGCCACACCAACAACTTGGCCAGGTGACGCCGCTTCCGCCTCCACGTTGCCATAGTGTTGGTCCAGCAACAATGTCTGCCTCTGCCTCCTCATCCTCCCCTCTGTCCTCAGCCTCCACTGCAGGGACAATTTACAGTGCCCGTCCAGAATACCACATGTGCAGGGCGTGGCAGTGTCACTCTGTTCTGGCCCTTGTTTGCCCGTTGCGAATGGAATCACACAGGGAAGGAACTGCTCCATGTCCTTCTGCAAGAAATCGAATCCTGGCTTTCTCTGTGACAACTGAAAATCAGAGCTATGGTGACCATCACATTGTGTCGGTGCTGCATCAAGGAGGGCTGAGCCATGCGCCAGAAAAAAAAGCTGCCAGAAAATTTACCTTTTCTGAGAAATATTTCTGAAAGAAAGAAGTATTCAATTTATCCAGAATGTAGATGACCATTAAAACATTGTTTTGAAATGACATAAAAGGTAACACATCCCTATGGTTTTAGACTTTATTGCTTGTGGTCTCGGGTTATGTGCTTCTGAGACAAACTGTCCATTCAGATCTAGGATCTTCACCATGCAATTGGGAACTCCAGAAACTTTTGGGAAAATTTGGGAAGATTGCATTGGATATCTAGAGAGAGACTTAGAGGGAACCGTTGTGCTGCCAACCCCTAATATAAAGACTTCTGGAGAACTACTCCCTTGTGAACTACTTGAAACAGAGCCACTGCTTATATTTGTGCTACAACTTCCATAATCTACTAAGTAAACAGAGATGTTATTTGTACTAAGCGTGGTCGGTCATTGCCTCCACCATCCACCGACCCCTTCTTCTGTCCACCTGCCTTGCACCCTGCCAAACATCCACCTTCAAGGGCACCCCAGCTACCACCAGGCTCCAAGCCCAAGGTGTGCCCCGTGGGGAAGAATGGTTGTGACCCTCCATCCAGCCAAAGCAGCATTAGTCACCTTGAGAACTGCAACAACCTTCATTTGCCTCAGCCACACTCCCATTCTCTCCAACACTTCCATCATGCCACCCCTGCAAGCTGGCGCACAGCAGAGTGCCCTTGCAACATTTAAGCATTTTTTTTAGTTTCTTAAGTCTGGTCTACACCTTATTAGCACAGATAAACATACCCACTTTTAAAAACCGGAGTGATGTAAAAACACAAAAAGTAGCAAATTTTTTTGTACACTCAAAAAGTCACAAAGGCCCTCTTTTGTGACTTTTCGAAACCATATCTCAGGATTGCAGTGTTTGATTTTATTGCTATTTAGAATTTCTTTTTTATTTTGCCTTTTGTATAGCAACCTAGGAGAGGGGAGTGGAGTATGAAAGCGATAGTTGTGTTCATGAGGGTAGTAGCGATCTCCACTCTTGCACTTCCTAGGACCCTGCAGTGACTGAAGGGGAATTCTTTCTTCCCTCGAGGAATACCCTGGTATTGGGGGTCGTGCCTAGTGGGTTTTTTTTATAAGTTTTTATTTGTCATTATAACAAATAAACATCTAGAACAGTTCAAAGAACCAGATTCACACAATTCAGTGAAACATGTTGGCAACGGTTTGGCACATTAAACAGATGTCATAAAAGTCTGGCAGTGTGATTCCTTCAGGGATGCCTTTTCGCCGTTGCTTCATTATAATTATCTTATACATTTTAATATCATTTAATCTCTCATACACACCCCCGCAGCGCAGCCGGGCTCCCGCATTCCTTTAGGCCACCGACGTTATAGCAGTCAACCACAGTCCCCATATTTTTTCAAATCTCTCAGGATTTATTTCTAGCCAAATATGTCATTTTATACATTGGTAATTCTTCATCTATAAGTTGCATCCAATGTTGGATTGAGGGGGCTTTCGGGGGTTTTCAATTCAATAGGATAGACTTCCTAGCATAGAACATTAGAAGTCGATATAGTTTTTTAGAGTATTTGGTTTGCAACAGATCATCCACAAGTCCTAACAGACTATTTGCAGGGGAGCATACCACTGGCAATCACAGTTTCAAGTTCAAAAACTCATGAATTGCTAACCGGAATTCCGCAATTTTTGGACATTGCCAGATCATGTGCATTAGAGTCGCTCTATTACATTTAGAACATACAGAACTATTAAGTTGATGCATTCGTTCCAGTCTGACTGGAGTCAAATAGACTCTGTGCAACCACTTCACCTGTATCAACTGATCCCTAGCACTTATGACTGTACTCCTCCAGTTATACTTGAGCTCTCTTTCATGCCTGTCTTCTCGTCTAGGGATATCCTTCTGCCACTTTGCCAATGCTTTTGTCAGCAGAGAGGCCAATTGGGACATGAGTACTGCGTAGAAGGAGGATACTGGTTTACATAGATTTGTGTGTCTAGCAATTTTTTCAATCTCTCCATATTCTATCTTGATCCTACCACTATTAAATTGCTCTGCACAGGCATGTCTCAATTGAAAATATCTAAACAGGCTATTCCTTGGTAGGCCAAACTCCTCTTTTAACTCAGGAAAGGTTTTAAAAGTCAAATATTTAATTCTATGTTTTGGCCAAAACCCTAAATCGGGAAGTGAATCTAGTTCCGGTAATTTTACATTCCTCCACAATGTTAACACAGGGGACCATCCCTCTCCACCTCCCCTATTACCCCAAACCCACACATGTTCTTTCCATATTTCTATTATGGTAGTCATGTTAGAGGTGAGGTGTTCAACTGGATATTTACCCATTCTGCACAGAAAATTTGTCAGAGCCTCATATGATCCAAGGAGTACCGCTTCAAGCACCACTGCCGGATTGTTAGCATCCGCCCTTACCCACCAGCTTGCATACGTCAACTAAACAGCACAGTAATATCTATACATGTCCGGTAGAGCCAAGCCACCCCGAGTGTATGGCGCTTTTAGAGTTTCCCTAGCCAATCTAGGTTTCGTGTTAGTCCAGAGGAATGGAGTTAGTAGTTTGTCAATTGCCACAAAATGAGGCTTCTGTAGGACAACTGGCGATGCGCTATATAACATAGTAACATAGTAACATAGTACATAAGGCCGAAAAAAGACATTTGTCCATCCAGTTCGGCCTGTTATCCTGCAAGTTGATCCAGAGGAAGGCAAAAAAAAAAATTCCCCACTTTAGGGGAATAAAAAATTCCTTCTCGGCTCCAATCAGGCAATCAGAATAACTCCCCGGATCAACGACCCCTCTCTAGTAGCTATATCCTGTAATATTATTACACTCCAGAAATACGTCCAGGCCCCTCTTGAATTCCTTTATTGTACTCACCATCACCACCTCCTCAGGCAGAGAGTTCCATAGTCTCACTGCTCTTACCATAAAGAATCCTCTTCTATGTTTGTGGACAAACCTTCTTTCCTCCAGATGCAGAGGATGTCCCCTCATCACAGTTACAGTCCTGGGGATAAATAGCTGATGGGATAGATCTCTGTACTGACCCCTGATATATTTATACATATTAATTAGATCTCCCCTCAGTCGTCTTTTTTCTAAAGTGAATAGCCCTAATTTTAATAATCCTTTAGGGTACTGTAGTTGCCCCATTCCAGTTATTACTTTAGTTGCCCTCCTCTGGACCTTCTCCAGCTCTGCTATGTCTGCCTTGTTTACATGAGCCCAGAACTGTACACAGTACTCCATGTGTGGTCTGACTAGCGATTTGTAAAGTGGTAGGACTATATTCTTATCACGGGAATCTATGCCCCTTCTGATGCAACCCATTATCTTATTGGCCTTGGCAGCAGCTGCCTGACACTGGTTTTTGCAGCTTAGTTTGCTGTTTATTAAAATTCCTAGATCCTTTTCCATGTCAGTGTTACCGAGTGTTTTACCATTTAGTATGTACGGATGACTTGCATTTTTCCTTCCCATGTGCATAACTTTACATTTATCAGTGTTAAACCTCATCTGCCACTTATCTGCCCAAGCCTCCAATCTATCCAGATCGCTCTGTAGTAGTATACTGTCCTCATCAGTGTAAATTACTTTACACAGTTTAGTGTCATGCATATAGTAATTTGGGTAGAATTATAATTTTAAAAATGTTGATACATCCCACCAGTGACAGAGGGAGGATTTCCTATGCCTTCAGGTTTTGGTTAATGTATTCCATGGTCGGTGAAATATTAAGTGGGATAAATTGCTGTATATCTTTATGTATGATAATTCCCAGATATTTAAATTGATCCACCGCCAACAACTTGGATCTGGAAGAGACTGGTGTCCCCTCCCCTCCGTCTACTAGATACAGCACTGATTTAGCCCAGTTAACACTCAGACCAGAAAATCCACCATATTCATTCACTATTTCCAGAAGTGCCTCCAGCGACCCACTTGTGTCTGCCAAATATACCAGCATATCATCTGCGTATAAGGAGAACTTCTCAGTTATCCCCACGATGTTCCAGCCCTCTATACAACTACAACTATTTAAGAGACACAACAGAGGTTCCATCACCAATGCAAATATCAAAGGGGATAAAAGACATCCCTGTCGTGTGCATCTATGTATGGGGAATGGTTCTGACAAATATCCATTAACTCTGACACGACCTGTGGGTTTCCGATACAGGAGTCTTAACCACTGCACAAAGTTCCCTGGGAACCCACATTTTTCCAAGATTTCCCAGAGAAAGGTCCAATCTACTGAGTCAAAAGCCTTTTCATTATCGAACGAGGCTATGGCTCTATTGGCTATATTGTCATGCTCAATCTGTAAATTGGTGTAAAGGCGTCTAAGATTAATATCCGTAGATTTCCCCGGCATAAAGCAAGATTGGTCTGTCCCCATGACAGATAGGATAACGCTCGTCAATCGTATGGTCAACACAATGGCCAAAATTTTGGCATCCAAATTTATAAGTGAGATGGGCCGGTATGAACTACATTGATCCGGTGGCTTCCCCGCCTTGTGAATCACCGGCTTAGACACCTTCACCCCAGAATCTAGTTTAATTGCTGCCACTATCGTTTGGGGAGTTTCTGTCCTCGCCAAATAGGCTAGGGCTTTTCCATTTTTGTCTCCATCCGAAAAGATATTCTGCCATTGTGCCAGAAGGCGCTTACTGGGTATATTCAGTGAGATATAGCCTATAATCTCTCTGAAGGGTCAGCCATTTCTCCTGACAATCCTCATTTGAGGCTGCAATATAAGCCTTTTCTCCCTTCATCACATCAGCCTCTAGTCTATTTCTTGTAATCTTCAGTTCGGCTCTATGGGTGGCAATGGCTGAGATACAGACTGCCCTCATCACCGCTTTACATTGCTCCCATTTAGTGAGTGGATTAAACGATCCCTCATTCACCTTCCAAAATTCCTCTAGCTCTTGTCTACCGCTAACTTCTATTGGTAACACCTGTAACCACATAGGATTAAGTCTCCAAAATTTTAGCTGGGCCCTCTAATGGTTGAGAGAGGATCACCTGCATCGGTGCATGGTCTGAGATGCCGCTTGGTAAATAGCTTGCATCCCTCACCATTAGGGATGAGCGAACCCGAACTGTATAGTTCGAGTTCGTACCGAATTTTGGGGTGTCCGTGACACGGACCCGAACCCGAACATTTTAGTAAAAGTCCGGGTTCGGGTTCGGTGTTCGTCGCTTTCTTGGCGCTTTTTGAAAGGCTGCAAAGCAGCCAATCAACAAGCGTCATACTACTTGCCCCAAGAGGCCGTCACAGCCATGCCTACTATTGGCATGGCTGTGATTGGCCAGTGCAGCATGTGACCAAGCCTCTATTTAAGCTGGAGTCACGTAGCGCCGCACGTCACTCTGCTCTGATCAGTGTAGGGAGAGGTTGCAGCTGCGACGTTAGGGCGAGATTAGGCAGTGATTAACTCCTCCAAAAGACTTAATTCAGTGATCGATCTACAGCTGTGGATCATTGAACTGCTGCTATTCAATTGCTCACAGTTTTTAGGCTGCCCAGAGCGTTTTTCATTCACTTTTTTCTGGGGTGATCGGCGGCCATTTTGTGTCTTGTGGTGCGCCAGCACAAGCTGCCACCAAGTACATTTAACCATCAATAGTGTGGTTATTTTTTGGCTATATCCTACATATGGGGCAAGCTGTCACCAAGTGCATTTAACCATCAATAGTGTGGTTATTTTTTGGCTATATCCTACATCAGGGTCAAGCTGTCACCAAGTGCATTTAACCATCAATAGTGTGGTTATTTTTTGGCTATATCTTACATATGGGGCAAGCTGTCACCAAGTGAATTTAACCCTCAATAGTGTGGTTGTTTTTTGGCTATATCCTACATATGGGGCAAGCTGTCACCAAGTGCATTTAACCATCAATAGTGTGGTTATTTTTTGGCTATATCCTACATCAGGGTCAAGCTGTCACCAAGTGCATTTAACCATCAATAGTGTGGTTATTTTTTGGCTATATCCTACATATGGGGCAAGCTGTCACCAAGTGCAATTAACCCTCAATAGTGTGGTTATTTTTTTGCTATATCCTACATATGGGACAAGCTGTCACCAAGTACATTTAACCATCAATAGTGTGGTTATTTTTTGGCTATATCCTAAATATGGGTCAAGCTGTCACCAAGTGCATTTAACCATCAATAGTGTGGTTATTTTTTGGCTATACCTACATCAGGGTCAAGCTGTCGCCAAGTGCATTTAACTATCAATAGTGTGGTTATTTTTTGGCTATATCCTACATCAGGGTCAAGCTGTCACCAAGTGCATTTAACCCTCAATAGTGTGGTTATTTTTTGGCTATATCCTACATATGGGGCAAGCTGTCACCAAGTGCATTTAACTATCAATAGTGTGGTTATTTTTTGGCTATATCCTACATCAGGGTCAAGCTGTCGCCAAGTGCATTTAACTATCAATAGTGTGGTTATTTTTTGGCTATATCCTACATCAGGTTCAAGCTGTCACCAAGTGCATTTAACCATCAATAGTGTGGTTATTTTTTGGCTATATCCTACATCAGGGGCACGCTGTCACCAAGTGCATTTAACCATCAATAGTGTGGTTATTTTTTGGCTATATCCCACATCAGGGGCAAGCTGTCACCAAGTGCATTTAACCATCAATAGTGTGGTTATTTTTTGGCTATATCCTACATCAGGGGCTTGGCTGTGCTTGCTATTTTATTGAGGGGTGAAATACAATTGCCAAAATAGCAGTACCCTAAATCTGGTGTTTCAGCTGTGGCCAGCCAATTGTAATACTGTCTGCTGTCTGGCAAAGGATATATTTTTGTTCAGGGTTGAAATACAATTCCCAACTTAGCAATTTCCTAAATTAGTGGTTTCTGCTGTATCAGGGCTACTTTAAATCTATTCATTAAAAGGGTATATAAGATTCAAGGTGCAGATAGGGTCATTCTCAATAACTTCACACACACGCTACTGTGCAATTTCAAGTCTAATTCTGTGTGTAAATGTATACCTGTCACCCAGCGCCTAAATACTAGGCCTCAAATTTATATTCATCTAAATCTGTCATTATTGCTGAGGCTGGTCAAGTTATTTAGTATCCGTCAAAGCACAGTTTTTGTTCTGGGTTGAAATACAATTCCCAATTTAGCAATTCTCTAAATTAGTGGTTTCTGCTGTATCAGGCCTACTTTAAATCTATCCCTAAAAGGGTATATTAGTTTCAAGGTGCAGATAGGGTCATTCTCAATAACTTCACACACACGCTACTGTGCAATTTCAAGTCTAATTCTGTGTGTAAATGTATACCTGTCACCCAGCGCCTAAATACTAGGCCTCAAATTTATATTCATCTTAATCTGTTATTATTGCTGAGGCTGGTCAAGTTATTTAGTGTCCGTCAAAGCACAGATTTTGTTCTGGGTTGAAATACAATTCCCAATTTAGCAATTCTCTAAATTAGTGGTTTCTGCTGTATGAGGCCTACTTTAAATCTATCCCTAAAAGGGTATATTAAGTTTCAAGGTGCAGATAGGGTCATTCTCAATAACTTCACACACACGCTACTGTGCAATTCCAAGTCTAATTCTGTGTGTAAACGTATACCTGTCACCCAGCGCCTAAATACTAGGCCTGAGGCCTCAAATTTATATTCATCTAAATCTGTAATTATTACTGTGGCTGGTCAAGTTATTTAGTGTCCGTCAAAGCACAGTTTTTGTTCTGGGTTGAAATACAATTCCCAATTTTGCAATTCTCTAAATTAGTGGTTTCTGCTGTATCAGGCCTACTTTAAATCTATCCCTAAAAGGGTATATAAGATTCAAGGTGCAGATAGGGTTATTCTCAATAACTTCACACACACGCTAATGTGCAATTCCAAGTCTAATTCTGTGTGTAAACGTATACCTGTCACCCAGCGCCTAAAAAATAGGCCTCAAATTTATATTCAGCTAAATCTGTCGTTACTGCTGTGCCTTTATTAGGGTAATACGGTACCTAAATAGATAGCCAGATAGTGTTAGGTGTCTGTAAAAAAAGACCTGAATTTGAATTCAATACATTGGGCCAAATAATATTTTTCTTATTGTGGTGAACGGTAACAATGAGGAAAATATCTAGTAAGGGACGCGGACATGGTCGTGGTGGTGTTAGTGGACCCTCTGGTGCTGGGAGAGGACGTGGCCGTTCTGCCACAGCCACACGTCCTAGTGTACCAACTACCTCAGGTCCCAGTAGCCGCCATAATTTACAGCAATATTTGGTGGGGCCCAATGCCGTTCTAAGGATGTTAAGGCCTGAGCAGGTACAGGCATTAGTCAATTGGGTGGCCGACAGTGGATCCAGCACGTTCACATTATCTCCCACCCAGTCTTCTGCAGAAAGCGCACAGATGGCGCCTGAAAACCAAGCCCATCAGTCTGTCACATCACCCCCATGCATACCAGGGAAACTGTCTGAGCCTCAAGTTATGCAGCAGTCTCTTATGCTGTTTGAAGACTCCGCTGGCAGGGTTTCCCAAAGGCATCCCATGAAGGGCATCCCATGAAGACTGATTCTCTACTGACATGAAGCCAGATTCTCTGTTATGGGACCTCTCTCCTCTGCCTGGGTGCCGGGGCCTAAATATATGACAATGGACTGTTCCAGTGTTGGGTGACGTGAAGCATGATTCTCTGCTATGACATGAAGACTGAATCTCTGCTGACATAAAGCCAGTTTCTCTGTTACGGGACCTCTCTCCTCTGCCTGGGTGCCTGGGCCTAAATATCTGACAATGGACTGTTCCAGTGTTGTGTGACGTGAAGCATGATTCTCTGCTATGACATGAAGACTGATTCTCTGCTGACATGAAGCCAGATTCTCTGTTATGGGACCTCTCTCCTCTGCCTGGGTGCCGGGGCCTAAATATATGACAATGGACTGTTACAGTGGTGGGTGACGTGAAGCCTGATTCTCTGCTATGACATGCAGACTGATTCTCTGCTGACATGAAGCCAGATTCTCTGTTATGGGACCTCTCTCCTCTGCCTGGGTGCCTGGGCCTAGATATATGACAATGGACTGTTCCAGTGTTGGGTGACGTGAAGCATGATTCTCTGCTATGACATGAAGACTGATTCTCTGCTGACATGAAGCCAGTTTCTCTGTTACGGGACCTCTCTCCTCTGCCTGGGTGCCTGGGCCTAAATATCTGACAATGGACTGTTCCAGTGTTGTGTGACGTGAAGCATGATTCTCTGCTATGACATGAAGACTGATTCTCTGCTGACATGAAGCCAGATTCTCTGTTCTGGGAGCTCTCTCCTCTGCCTGGTTGCCGGGGCCTAAATATATGACAATGGACTGTTACAGTGGTGGGTGACGTGAAGCCTGATTCTCTGCTATGACATGCAGACTGATTCTCTGCTGACATGAAGCCAGATTCTCTGTTATGGGACCTCTCTCCTCTGCCTGGGTGCCGGGGCCTAAATATATGACAATGGACTGTTACAGTGGTGGGTGACGTGAAGCCTGATTCTCTGCTATGAGACCTCTCTCCAATTGATATTGGTTAATTTTTATTTATTTTATTTTTATTTTTATTCATTTCCCTATCCACATTTGTTTGCAGGGGATTTACCTACATGTTGCTGCCTTTTGCAGCCCTCTAGCTCTTTCCTGGGCTGTTTTACAGCCTTTTTAGTGCCAAAAAGTTCAGGTCCCCATTGACTTCAATCGGGTTCGGGTTCGGGTCGGGTTCGGATTCCGAACCCGAACATTTACGGGAAGTTCGGCCGAACTTCTCAAACCCGAACATCCAGGTGTTCGCTCAACTCTACTCACCATAAGTAATGAGTCCGGGCTACCAAATGCTAAGTCAATACGTGACATGGTATTATTAGATGCTGAGTGACAGGAAAACTACCTGACAGTAGGATTGTTCCACCTCCACAACTCCTCTAAATGATGTGCTATTGCCCAATCACTCAAAGATGGGTTATGTCTAATTGGGGGTTTGAGTCTATCCAGCTGATTTAGTACTGCGTTAAAATCTCCTAGTAATATAAAATGGGATTGCGGTAGTTGTGATATCTTAGTCATAATCTCATCTAGAAGGGCCCTGCAGTAAGGAGGTGGGTGGTATAGTCCCACTACCATCAGTGGGCTCCCCCGGATCAAGCAATTTAAGATTACATATGTACCATGGGAGTCGGTCAGAACCGTCTGTAGCTGCAGTGGACTTTTCTTGCTGACCAGAATGGATACTCCCCTTGAGTTATTCGTGCTCGTGCCTAGTGTTGGCTGGGGTGCTCTTGATGCTGGATGATTTGCTGGGTGCAAGACAGGACTGGTGGACAGTAGAGTTGTAATAAGTAAAGTCTCTTTTTATTGCCTGATAGGGGGAGTAATACAAATAGCAGGAAGGCACAGTTCCTCTTTCTCTCCAAAGATGCCTTGCTTTCTCCCAGAAAAAAGCATTGGCGTGCAGTAAGGTTCTAATTAAGTTCTTCCACAGTTTTTGCACTGAAGAAATTCAAAAATGGGTGGCCAGTCCATCTTAGGGTATGGAGTCTTCCTCAGCAATAGTGCTTCCACAGCCGCAAAGCCTTTCTGACTTGAACTAGTGCAATACCTTGGTGTCTGAAAGTTGCATGGCCTTGTGAGTTCTAGACCTTATTAGATGTCTGGTGTCTCTCTATTTCTCAGAAGTACTTTAGTAGTAGGGTTACTTCCACAGCAATTGTAGGCTCAGAGGTTACGGTCATCTGTACTTAGACCTAGCTGTGCAGGAGCTGTAACAGATATGTCTCTTCTCAGACTTCACTAACTAGCCAGGTGCTGCAGTAGATTTCAGTCATTATTTACACAGGTTTCTTGTGTAAATAATGAATATGTGCAGAGGCTGATGGACCCACCCTTGTCCTGCCACCTTTTGAAAAACTGGCGAGGGCAGAGTAAAAATGCCAGTTGTGACTAGAAAAATAGAAATGCTATTTAAGTTTTGTGACTTTTTAATGCCAGAAAGCTGGTGTAGAAGGGATTATAAATCCTCTCCTCCCAGTCTTTAGTTAGCGGCCCATGCAGTCAACATATGGAAGGTCTCACTCTCATTCTAGCAAGTAATCAACTTAGATTCTGTCACAATTCATCAATTCTTTAATATTATACTCCTTGCTCCACCGCTCACATTTTAAAAAATGGAGAAGCATGAAGGAATAAATAGGACAACCCTTTTCCAAATGCCCTCTATGCATGTATGTGTCATTTTTCTGCTCCGCCGTGAGGTAGGATGAGAACAAATTATACTTTAAGTACCTACCATAGAGGCAGCCCAAGCAGCTTCTAGTAGGTCAATGAGAATGAGGGCTCAACTCCAAATGTCTCAGCAATGTTAGCAAACAAACAAGGATGGAATCACCAGTGGGTCATACCCTTCTCGCCTACAATGAATAAAGAGTGGGCAAGAGTGGGTATCCCAAATTGCTAAAATGACCCTTGGACAAGTCACACATCTCTTTGTTTGTTAACTATGCAGTTTCTCTGTAGAGGAGACTTCGGCACAGATTCCCTCCATCAAAGAAAGAAAAGGTGTTGAGACTGACTAGGGTAGTGTCTCCTGTCTTCAAGAGCCCCACAGTAACTGCATGTTCTTCTTCAATGATATGCATGGCCTTGCTGGGAAATATTTTACTTTCTGAACATTCCCCTTCCTACTAGAACAGCAAATCCTGATAAGAAAAGTTGTCGTGCTAATCCCCGTTATGCTGCAATGAAGTGGAAATGTGTTCTAATATTAAATGGAAAAGTATCTCACTTATAATATTCCAGAGCAACCTCACAGCGCCAGAGGTTGTGATTAAATGTAACAATGCCAATGCAACATTCTGCCGTTATATCCACTTATATTATACTGTGTGGCTCTTACTTTTCCTTTTATTGCATAGTACAAGAAAGAAGTCATATAAAAATTGTATTATAAAACATAAAAAGGAAGCAGTCCTAACAGTTTTTCTTGAATACAAAGAAAGTGATTGCAATGTGGATTCACATTTCCTTTTTTTTGGAGGGAAAATTGCGCACTATTACTTTTCCTAATTTAATGACAATTCAACAGAAGCCGTTTTTACTAAAGAGGAAATTTGTAAAATGTGTTGAAATGACGACTCTAACAAGAACATTTATATCTGGTTTTTACATTCCATATCTCTGAGGTGTTTCTGTAGCATTTTCTTTTGCACACCTTGTTTTATCTGTTTGAGATATTAGTGTACGCATAAAGTATTTGTGCTCCCACTGGACATCTTATTCTCTAAATGGAGCCCCACTGTCAATCATATAAACTGATAGTCTGACAGCTGAAACCCTTAATAAAGCCCCATCACTGGCGTTGGCCTCTACGTAACTCCGGCGGATCCAACGCCGCTTCTAAATGTAATACAGCTTCCTTGCTGCCTTACATTTAGACCATTTTCTGGCCTGTCCCCTTCCCGTCCTACACCACACCCACTTTTTTGGACCTGGCATGAGCGGGGAGAAGTCGCAGATAGCAGCACAACTAAGCATTGCAGCACAACTAAGCATGAGAGAGCGTCTGACGTAGGACGCTAGGGCTCCGCCCCCACTTCCTCCCCTGCCTCTGCCTCTGCCCCGCCGCCGCTCGCTGGCATGCCGTACCGCTGGACCGCCGGAACAGCTAAGTAGCTGAACAGCTGATGGACCGAGAGTCCGAAACGCCGCAATGTTGAGGCCGCCTTGTTCTTGATGCCGGTGCTTGTGTCCTGACCCCCGCTCCGCTCCGCGATCTGAGGAGTCGCCAGGTGGTGAGTCGCCACATTGGCTGTGTTGTGGAGGAGAGTAATGAGTGGAAGACCTGGCGTGCTGAAAAAAAAGGGGCGCTCAGGATGCTGCCATTTTAGCCTGCTGCTGAGCTTGTAGTGGATTCCTGCTCGCCCTTGTGGGAGAGGTTGACCCGGATGACCTGGATTGCACTATTTGACCATAGTGTCGAACGACAGGTCCTTTAAACTTGGACACAGGATCATCAGGGGTGATCAACTTGGGGGTACAGTTTGTATTGCCTCCTACTGCAACCCACGTTAGTTTTTGCCCTTAGGTCTGCCTCTACTGTGAAGGTGTATAAGTAGTGGGGGTGATATCCCCGGCAGCTGACAGAGGGTTTGTTTTTCACAGTGACTGTGAGTATGCGGATGGGTATGCAGTCTGAGGCTATCGCGGACTGAAGGAATAACGATATATAACCCTGTCTCCACCAGTTCACATAATCAATGATACTGTCTCTCCTTGACTCAATGAACTAACTACCTGTACTTTCTGATACGCCTGAACCTTTTGCCCTGTGGTACAGCTCCGCAAGGAATCCACCTCTCCTGGTCAAAGCCTTGATTAACATTACTAACATTCTTAACGTTTCTCCCCTTTGAACTGACTCTTTTACTACTAGATAGATTTTGAACTGACCTTCTCATTATCGGATTGACTTTCTGTGTTGGAAACGCTTCAAATATGGAAATAATTTATTGTCTATATTTTTGGTTGTGATTAATTTAAGAAGGGGGAGGGCTGAGAGCGGGAGGGAGAAGGAAAAAGGAAAAGAAGAGAAGAGGGGGGAGGGGGAAAGGAGGAGGGGAAAGAGGGAAAAGAAAAGGGGAAAAGAAAGGAAAGAAGGAAAGGAAAGGGGAAAAAAAAAAAAAAAAGAATTGAAATGCCGTCTAAGAAAAGGGAGGAACCGCGTGGCCCTGCGGGAACCATCGCTAGGAGATCAGCCGTAGGTTTGGAAAGTGGGTCTAAACAATCGGGCCTAAATAAATACCTGGTCCCGAATTCACCAGGGCCAAGATCTCCACAAAAAGAAAATACTTTGGATCCTAGACCGCAGGGACCTACGCATGAGACGTCAGCTGAAGGGGGAGAGGGAGAGAGGGGAACCCCAGTGACATATACAGAAACAGATGTAAAAATGGTGCAGGATATACTCGGTACGGTTTCACGGATGGAAAATTTAATGGGTAATCTGGTAACCCAGCTTGGGGCAGTACAGACAGATGTTATGGTTATACGATCAGAGATGGAAAAAGTAAGGCAGCGGTTGCAAGAGATGGAAAAAAAGATCCCCCTCCTAGAGAAATCCGTTCAGAAATTAGAGAAGGAAGTGACATCTTTAAAACAGATAAATGTTAAGATGGAACAAAAACTGGTAGACCAGGAGGATAGATCAAGAAGGTCAAATATAAGATGTGTGGGAATTCCAGAGCGAGTGGAGGGAGAAAACTGTACTGATTTTATGGAGAGATAGTTAAGGGAAAACAGTAGAGAGGGCACTCTCTCTCCCCTGTTTTCCATCGAAAGAGCACATAGGGTCCCTACAAAAAATAGAGTACCAGGAGATTATTCTAGACCGATACTGGTGAAATGCCTATTAGCCAAGGACCGAGATGGAATATTAGCCGACGCTAGAACCTCGGAAAGATACTATATACAGGGGGTAAAGATTAAACTTTTTCCAGATTATTCATTCAGTACTAATGCACAAAGAAGAGAGTATATATCGGTAAAAAAAAGACTAAGGGAGGCAGGTATAAAGTATAGTCTATTTTTTCCAGCAAAACTAAGGGTGGAACATAATGGCAAGTTCGTTTTCTTTCAGACTCCGGAGGAAGTTAGCGAATGGGCGGACGGGGAGGGTCTCTGAGGCTGGGGGGGGAGGTGGTGATAGGAGCCAATATGCTAAGATATGGAGTCGCCCGGTCTGCCGACCAGCAGAAGGGGGGACTACTTGGATGGGAGGGTATATGGAGGGGTTGGGGGGGCGGGGCGTGGAGAGAGGAATTTTTTTTTTTTCTCCCCTTCCTGGATAGATGGTTAGGGTCCTTTCATTGAACGTGAGAGGGCTCCGAGAGAGGGTTAAAAGGTTTGCTATCCTTGAGTGGATCAAGAGGTTTCTGCCAGCCGTCGTCTGCCTCCAGGAGACACATTTAGATAAAGAATCAGTAAGGTGGTTGGAGCGGAGATGGATGGTGGCGGGATATCATTCGGTGTATACTACCTATTCTAGAGGGGTCTCGATTTTGATACATAATAGGATTAAATTTGAGGCTCTGGCATGTGAGGCCGACGATTGTGGCAGGTACCTCTTTCTACATTGTTATGTAGAGGGGAAAAAAACTGTACTTGCAAATATATATATTCCACCACCATATAAATCAGATGTGTTGTACCAATTGTATAGATTTATGTTGAATAAACAGGAATGTATGTTGATTGCGGTCGGCGATTACAACGCGGTTATGGATCCACTTAGGGATAGGATGTCCAGCGGAAAGGGAGGAGCACAAAATTTTGAGTTATGTAAATTAGTGTATGAATTTAATTGGGTAGATGTCTGGCGGGTGCAGAACCCGGATGAAATTAATTATTCTTGTTACTCAAAAACACACCAAACCTGGTCGAGAATAGATATGATTCTGGGAAATAAAAATCTAATATCTCAAAATAGGATTAGGATAAACTATATACCCATGGCTTTATCGGACCATAGTGCAATGGTAATGGAGCTGGAGCTGAACAAAAATAATACCTTGCCGTTGTTTAAGTTTAACCCCCATTGGCTATCATTAATCTCAGATAAAGAGAGTATAATAGAAGAGTTAAAACTTTTTTTCATAGAAAATAATGGTTCTGCCGGTAGACTTGTGGTCTGGGACACCTCTAAGGCATTTTTGAGGGGATTACTGTTTAAAAAAGTAAACTATTGGAAAAAAAATACTAGAGAGAACGGGAAGGTACTGGAAAAAAAATTACAAGAGGCTGGAATGGTATGTATGACATACCCTACTGTATTTAATAAGAGAGTTTGGGAGGAAGAACAAGAAAAGTTGAGGTTACATCAATTAGAAAAAAGTAGGAAAGAATTGCTCCTTCAGGGGATTAAGTTTGCCTCGGAGGGTGAAAAGGTCGGTTAAATATTAGCAAATATAGTGAGAAATCAAAAAGGAAAATCATGGATCGGTGCGATTAAAGATAAAACGGGAAAATTACTTACCGTACCTGAAGATATAAAAAAAGTGTTTGGGGACTATTTCCAAGAGCTATATAAGTCCAGAGTACAATACTCAAAACAAGAGTTAGATTCCTATCTAGATAAGATTGCTTTCAATAAGATATCTGAGGTTCAAAAAGAATTTCTGGAAAAAGAAATAACGGTGACAGATATAAATTCAGCCCTGGGAAAGGTTAAACTCGAGAAAACACCAGGTGGAGATGGGCTCCCCTTTGAAATATATAAAACCTTCTCACAGGTATTAGTTCCAGAATTAAAAACAACACTGGACGAGGCCCGAAAATTAGGTGATCTACCCAGTTCTAAGAAGGAAGCAATTATTACATTAATATTAAAAAAGGGGAAGGAACAAACAGACCCCGGCTCATATAGGCCTATATCCCTATTGAATACGGATGCGAAAATTTTGGCAAAAGTTTTAGCAGACAGGCTCTCTAGGGTTATTAAAGAAATAATAAATAAAGACCAGACAGGTTTTATACCGGGTAGAACAATATATTCCAACATAAGAAGGCTATTCCTTAATATTGAAGCTAATAGATCAGACGCAGGGGAAAAAGCGATACTCTCATTGGATGCCCAAAAGGCGTTTGATTGTGTTGAATGGGAGTATCTATGGGCAGTATTAAGGAGATTTGGCATAGGGGAAGGATTTATAGGGTGGATTCAGCTAATTTATCATAACCCTAGGGCTAGAGTGGTTGTGGATGGGAGCCTATCCCCCCCGTTTGCCCTAACACGTGGCACAAGGCAGGGATGTCCTCTCTCCCCATTGCTATTCGCAATTGCAATTGAACCCCTGGCTAATATAATAAGAAATGATAGGGAGATTAAAAGTTTTACATATGTGGGTGGAGAAGAAAAATTGCTGATGTATGCAGATGATATCCTACTTTTTTTTACAAAACACTGGGGAACAGTTCAATAAAATAGTAGAGATAATAGATAAGTTTGGGTTTTTTTCTGGCTTAAACATTAATTGGGGTAAATCACACATGTTACTATTAGGAGAGGGGCAACTACAGAGAGATACACGGGTGCACGTTTTAAAAAGGCACGAAAATTTAAAATATCTCGGTATACAAATCTCTGGAAACATAGAAGAATATGAAAAATTAAATGTTCTCCCCTTAATAAAAGAATTAAGAACTAAAATACATATATGGAAAAGATTACCATTGTCAATGCAGGGCAGGGTAAACTTAATAAAAATGGTCCTCCTCCCAAAGATACTTTATGTATTGCAAAACGCCCCAGTAAGAATACCACAAAATACTTTAAAACTATTTGATAGATTAATGGGGGATTTTATGTGGAAAGGTGCGATTCCTCGGATAAAGAAGGAAGTCCTTCAGCTCCCAGTGAAAGAAGGAGGATTAGCGCTTCCTAATCTATTTTTCTACTATTTAATAACACAATACGGGAATATAAAGGATAGTTTAGATAGTCAGATGGGAAGACAAGAATTAAATAGATGGGGATGGAAAGAAAAAGTTAATCACTTAGAGGTGTTGGAGTCAGGTTTTTTCGGGAAAAAAAATACTAGCAATAGGATATTCAATTTGTTAGAATACGTATGGGGGGGAATTAAGAAGATATTGGGGATTAAAGGGTTTTTGAAATATACACCGATATGGAAAAATCTTAATTTAAAGGAACTGGAAACAATAAGGGATTATATAGATTGGGAAAAAAAAGGAGTGAAATATCTAGAACAGATTTTCGTGGGAGATAAGCTGAAGGACTTTAATATAATGGTGTCGGAATTCGGGATCCCCTATAGTGACTTGTATAAATATTTCCAGCTTAGGAATGCATTGCGGACAGTGGTACAGGAGGATAGGTATAGAAGGGATATATCAGTCATGCTGGACAAGTTTATTGTAGCAGGGGAAGGAGGTGGAATAACTGCAAAGAGATATAGGACCCTGATGGAAGAAAAAAGAAAAACAATTACAATGCTGGCCGTAAAGAAATGGCAGAAAGACCTAGACTCCTTTACAGAGGAAAAATGGATTGATACCCTTAGAAATTATGCGACAATCTCGGATAGGGGTTCGCATAAGATCTCACAATTCTTTATAATACATAGATTACATCGATCTCCATGGATGTTAAAAAGAATGGGGGTGAGACCAACAGATAAATGCTCAAAATGTTGGGAGGAGAGAGCTGATTTGATACACTGTTTTTGGAGGTGTCCCAGGCTTCATAGATACTGGACAGAAATTATGGAAACTGTGTTTTTGCTACTGAAGGTCCGATTGCCAAATGACCCAGTAATTTGTATTTTAGGGGCAACTGAACATTTGAAATTAAACAAAAATACACGATTGGTTTTGAATAAAGTATTATTTCAGGCTAGAATCCTTATACTTAGGAAATGGATAAAGGTAGATTTACCGACGGTAGGACAGTGGAGGAAAACAATAGACAATTTAATTAAAGAAGAACGTGGGACAAAGAATTATACCAAAAAGTCATAAATCTCGACCAGGTCTGGAAAAATTGGGTACTTTAGTTTTTTTTTTTTTTTCTCTCTCTCTCTACGTGGGGGGAAATGGGAGGGTGGGAGTTGGGAGGTGGTTGGGAATGGGCAGAAGGAAAAAAAAAATGAAAGATGAACAGAAATTATCATCTGTTAATAATTTTTTTACGTATTGTTGGGGTAATGTTTTTCTATGGATGTATTTATTGTACGAAATTGAAATAAAGATATATTTAAAAAAAAAAAAAAAAAAAAAAGCATTGCGCCGCCATATGCCCCTGAAATACCACTAATTTAGGCGTATTTCAGATTAATACATTTCCCCCTAAGTGGTATCACAGTTCTCCTACAGCAACCACTGCAGAACCATTATGATCCCATTAATGTAGTCCTCCAGAGCAGGAGCAATGACTCTCCACACTGGGTAATAGAGGGGGTCTTTTCTATGATTTCCATATTGCCTAATAGGGCATATAGACACGAGCTGTACACATTTGGTGTAATAACCTCCTCTTTGTTATACCAGTGCACATTGTTGTGGGCATGGTTTCTGGAGCACTCAACTCATCCACCCTGTTTGTTTCCTGGCAATTCGCACCTCCTGGCATCTTCCATTTTTTCGCACCTCCTGGTTGCCAGAGTAGCTCAGGTCTTCTCTTTCCATGCTGGTGTTCTGCTGCCTCTCACCCTGAAGCCAATCATTGGCCATGTTAGGGTATTTAAGGCACCTTTCTATGATAAGGTGCCTGACCAAAAAGTTCTGGTATGCTGGCTTTCAGGTGAAGGTGTGTTATGTATGTTCTAATCTCCTTTGCACAAACTTTTGGTTGCTTACAAAATTTTGAACCTTTGCTGCCTGACCTGACCTTGAACTGACTGTCATATTGACACTGTGGCTGCCTGGTCTGACCTTTTGCTAAATTATTGGATTGAACTTAGTCTGCTTGCCCTGACTTTGGCTTGTTTCCTGACTATGTTTTTTTCAGATCACTCAGTGTTCCACATCGTTTCTCTTGACCTTCGTGGGTCAGCAGCCACTAAACTGAGACTACTTAGGGAGCTAGTGATCTGGTGCTTCCCCTGCAGCAGAGTTTAGATTCTTGTGCAGAGGTTAAAGGGTGAATATTAAGGGGCTGGCAGGATAATGTTTTTAGGAGTAGTCCCAAACCAAATCAGTTCTTTGGCACAGCAGATCCACATCCACTTCTATTACATTCCTAAGCGCTGCTTTGGAGATAATAAGCATATTTTATCACTTGCAAAATATTTATAGTGAATAATTGCATCACTCCTCCCTATTGGTCAGGCTATTCAGCCATGACAGAGAATTGCATCATTACTAACATCACAGAGGATATAGAAATGCAACTGTATAACCAAATAGAGCTGGTACAGTGGTCATAATGGGAGATATTTATTTCCCAGATATTGACTGGGGTCATGGTTCTGTCTCACCCGCAAAGGGGAGAAAATTCCTCAACCTGCTGCAGGACCACTTTATGGGCCAGTTTGTAGAAGCTCCCACTAGGGTCAATGCTCTGTTGGATCTGGCAATTTCTAATGATGAAGAGCTTGTTGGTAATGTTACTGTTCGAGAAACACTAGGTAGTAGTGATCAGAATTTAATTATATTCCCGCTAAACTATAAAAAGCAAAATCTGTCAGACAAAGACACTGAATTTCAAAAAGGCTAATTTCCCTGGGTTGAGGGAAGCATTTCAGAGCATAGACCGGGAGCAGCTACTGTTACATAATAATACTGAGCATAAATGGGAGAACTTCAAATCCACATTGTGTAATTGCACTAAAAAAATGTATCCTGTTAGGTAACAAGTATAAATGGCTAAAATTAACCCCCCTCCCATGGCTTACAGCTACTGTACTGTAAAAAGAGCAATAAAAGACAAAAACAGGGAAAAAATGTTTGAAGGACTCTTAAGGGACTATATACAGGAGTTTGTGACTATAAATAATATTATAAGTTTTAACCAGCATGGGTTTACAAAGGACAGAAGTTGTCAGACTAACCTGATTTGTTTATATGAGGCAGCCTGGACAGAGGAGCGGCTGTGGATGTAGTGTTTCTGGATTTTGCAAAGGCTTTGATACTGTCCCTCATAGACACTTAATAAGTAAAGTAAGGTCTATAGGCTTGGAAAGTATAGTTTGTAATTGGATTGAAAACTGGCTGAAGGACCATGTCCAGAGAGTTGTGGTCAAGGATTCCTATTCAGAATGGTCCCAGGTTATAAGTGGTATACCCCAAGGTTCAGTGCTGGGCCCTTTATTATTTAATTTATTTATTAATTATATTGAGGATGGGATTAATAGCACCATATCTATTTTTGCAGATGACACTAAGCTATGTAGAACTGTACAGTCTATGGGAGAAAACGTCTGTAAGTGGGTAAGTAACTGGCTCAGTGATAGAAAACAGAGGGTGGTTATTAATGGTAAATACTCAGATTGGGTCACTGTCACTAGTGGAGTACCTCAGGGGTCAGTATTGGGCCCTATTCTCTTCAATATATTTATTAATGATCTTGTAGAAGGCTTGCATAGTAAAATATCAATTTTTGCAGATGACACTAAACTGTGTAAAGTAATTAACACTGAAGAGGACAGTATACTACTACAGAGTGATCTGGATAGATTGGAGGCTTGGGCAGATAAGTGGCAGATGAGGTTTAACAGTGACAAATGTAAAGTTATGCACATGGGAAGGAATAATGCAAGTCACCCGTACTTATTAAATGGTAAAACACTCGGTAACACAGACATGGAAAAAGATCTAGGAATTTTAATAAACAGCAAACTAAGCTTCAAAAACAGTGTCAGGCAGCTGCTGCCAAGGCAAATAAGATAATGGGTTGCATCAAAAGGGGCATAGATGCCCGTGATGAGAACATAGTCCTACCACTTTTCAAATCATTAGTCAGACCACACATGGAGTACTGTGTACAGTTCTGGGCTCCAGTGAACAAAGCAGACATAGCAGAGCTGGAGAGGGTCCAGAGGAGGGCAACTAAAGTAATAACTGGAATGGGGCAACTACAGTACCCTGAAAGATTATCAAAATTAGGGTTATTCACTTTAGAAAAAAGACGACTGAGAGGAGATCTAATTAATATGTATAAATATATCAGGGGTCAGTACAGAGATCTATCCCGTCATCTATTTATTCCCAGGATGGTGACTGTGACGAGGGGACATCCTCTGCGTCTGGAGGAAAGAAGGTTTGTACACAAACATAGAAGAGGATTCTTTACGGTAAGAGCAGTGAGACTATGGAACTCTCTGCCTGAGGAGGTGGTGATGGTGAGTACAATAAAGGAATTCAAGAGGGGCCTGGATGTATTTCTGGAGCGTAATAATATTACAGGCTATAGCTACTAGAGATGGGTCGTTGATCCAGGGAGTTATTCTGATTGCCTGATTGGAGTCGGGAAGGAATTTTTATTCCCCTAAAGTGAGGAAAATTGGCTTCTACCTCACAGGGTTTTTTTGCCTTCCTCTGGATCAACTTGCAGGATGACAGGTCGAACTGGATGGAGAAATGTCTTTTTTCGGCCTTATGTACTATGTTACTATGTTACTACACGCTGATTGAATACCAAAGTTATGCATCTTGGTAGTAAAAATCTCTGTGCTTCATATGTCCTGGGTGATGTAGCACTGGGAGAGTCACTTATAGAGAAGGATTTTGGTGTCCTTGTGGATGGTAGATTAAATTACATCATACAATGTCAATCAGCTGCTTCTAAGGCCACCAGGATATTGTCATGCATTAAACGAGGCATGGACTCGCGGGGCAGGGATGTGATACTAGCACTTTACAAAGCGCTGGTGCGGCCTCATCTGGTATATGCAGTCCTGTTCTGGGCACCAGTACATAGAAAGGATGCACTGCAGCTGGAAAAAGTACAGAGGAGAGCGACTAAAATGATAAGGGTCTTAGTTATGAAGAAATATTAAAAGAATAAATTTTTTTTAGTCTTAAGAAGAGACATTTAAGTGGGGACACGATTAACCTATGCAAGTATATAAATGGGCCATACAAAAAATATGGTGAAAAGCTGTTCCATGTAAAATGTGCTCAAAAGATAAGGGGGCACTGCCTCCGACTGAAGGAGAAAAAGTTCAGTCTCCAGAAGCGTCAAAACTTCTTTACTGTATGAACTGTGAATATGTGGAATAGGCTTCCTCAGGACGTGGTCACAGCAGGAACAGTGGACAGTTTCAAGAAGGGTTTAGACAAATTCTTAAAAGTAAAAAACATAAATGCTTATGAAAACGTGTAGAAATCTGAGTCTCACTTCCTTCTGGGATTCGCGTCCACACCTATCCCTTGGTTAAACTTGATGGACGTATGTCTTATTTCAACCGTATTAACTATATAACTATGTAACTATCTATTGTAGAGCAGAGTTCCTGCTCTACAATAGGTGGCACTGGAGCAATCGTACATGAAATATCCTGTCAAGCTGAGCAGCCCGACAGCACATATCAGCAGCATGGGGTGAACCCAGGGCCAGGGCACAGTGTAGCAAGGTCTTGCCCTTCTTAGCAGCTGTATGCATAGAAGCAACCTGTCCTGGTCACATTCTATGATGGGTTGCTGGAGGCTATGTTGATGACTTTCCCAGAGAATCCCTTTAATGTTAATTGATTAGGCAGGGCTCTCAGTGGAGGTGGTCTTATTCTTATTTTTGCTATATGATTTCTGTCTAATATCCAACATTATTGTTGCAATATTTTAGTATGCTCCTTGGCACCTGAGGCAGTAGAAGGCACCTACTGCCATCCTCCTTCATGTCTTCCTCATGATACCACCAAGTATGAAGTATGTGTTTAGAAACTCCCTGCAAGGCATGCAGTGACAACACACTGCTCCTGGGACATCCTTTATTCATTGCTTTGACGTATTGTATCCAATAATATCAGATAATATACTGCATGCTTTCACAGGTAGACAGCCTTTCAGCACATCCATTGACTTCAGAGCATACCGCCAAAGGCTGTCCAATAAATCTTTTTATTTTCTTCACTGAGGACAGGTAGACGCAGATCAAAAATATCCACATTGCTACTTGTTGACAGACTGGGAGTCTATTGAAATAAACTTGGATTATCTTCACTGGGAAGGAATAGTTTTTGATGTAAAAAGCTTCAGAATTTGATATCAAACAATAAAATACGAGTTAACTGAAGTTTGCAGAAACAGTGACAGTCAGTCTGTTAACTTTGTCTCTACAGCTCTGGGATGTAGTCCGTCGGTACTGGAAGCCATGGGACATTATACTTTCCTGCATAATGTGGGCAAAGGGAAGCACATCAACTCTGAATGCAGATCACACATTGGACATATGACGAGTCGTTTGCCTGCTGCTTGAGCTGGGCCATCTTTAAGATGTATGTTATTATGTAGATGCTAAGAATGCCTCATGTGTTATTTATAAGCCAATAGCACTGCAGTCATCATGGGCTAAAGTGAAATCCTAAAATGTGTTGCTGCCTGAAAGCCACAGAGATAGATACTTTGTTTGCAAATGATTTGGAAACCCTCTAGTAAATACAGATGTATTAGCATTCACTGTTATTTCGAAGGCGGAATAATTAAACTTAATATGCTTTCACTGGAGTAACTGTGCGCCCATATGTTGATTTTTCTCCTAGCAATCTAAGAATCTATAAAGGAGGATATAGAAAAATGGAAAGGGTAGTTTCACATCTCAGTTCCAGCAGGCTGCTCAGGCAGACAACAGTCTGCAGGAATTCTCTGGATCCGCCACTGCCGAATGTAAATGGAATGCCCGCCAGTCCCATTAACTATAATGGGGTCTGGTGGAGATCTGGAGGCAATCTGGCAAATATGGCAAGAATCGGCTGGACAGAAACCGATGCACGCTGCAATTTGTGTCCGGCGATTCCTCTGCCATACCTGGCTGCCGGATCACAATGCCGGAGATGTGAAACTAGCCTAAGTATAAGGTTACTAATGATGGCATGAAGCCACGATACTGGAAATGACTAGGGTGGAGGGCTCAATACTTTACTTACAGTATATTAGCCATAACATGATGGCTAGGCTTCCACACTGCCGTTGCTGCAGCAAGTTTGGTTTTCCGGCATACAGACGTTAAAAGCGTTGTATCGGCTGAGACTTTGATGACATATCACTAGACTATGCCATCATAGTCAGATACTGTAGGTTCTAACTCTGCGACCCGTACCTACCTCTAAAATTAGCCCCTAAATGTGAAGGAGAGCTCACTGCGTGTGCGTGGCATGCGCTCTATTAAGGCTACTTTCACACTAACGTTTTTGCTGGATCCGGCAGGACTCAGCAAAAACGCTTCAGTTACAGATAATACAACCATCTGCATCCGTTATGAATGGATCCAGTTGTGTTATCTTTAACATAGCCAGGACGGATCCGTCATAAACTCCATTGAAAGTCAATGGAGGACAGATCTATTTTCTATTGTGCCAGATAGTGTCAGAGGTAAACGGTTCTGTCTTCATTGACTTGCATTGTGGGTCATGATAGATCCATTTAGCTTCAGATCTCATGATGGAAAAGAAAAATGCAGCATGCTGCGGTTTGCTCTCCGGTATGAGAACGCAACTAAATGGAATACAATGCATTTTGGAGCATTCCATTCTGTTCATTTACGTTTTGTCCCCATTGACAATGAATGGGGGAAAAAAAGGAAACGTTTTTTTTTTCCAGTATTGAGATCTGTCATAGGGTCATAGAAAATAGAAACGCTAGTGTGAAATCACCCTAGTTTGTATGGCCAAGTGAGCATGCTTGGCTATTTTGGGAAGTTCGGTACAAATGAATAGCGAGTGCACCACACAAGCGCAGCCACCGCTTTATTCACTTCTATGGGACTACCAGAATTAGTAGAGCCAACTCTCAACTACAGGGAGTGCAGAATTATTAGGCAAGTTGTATTTTTGAGGATTAATTTTATTATTGAACAACAACCATGTTCTCAATGAACCCAAAAAACTCATTAATATCAAAGCTGAATATTTTTGGAAGTAGTTTTTAGTTTGTTTTTAGTTTTAGCTATTTTAGGGGGATATCTGTGTGTGCAGGTGACTATTACTGTACATAATTATTAGGCAACTTAACAAAAAACTAATATATACCCATTTCAATTATTTATTTTTACCAGTGAAACCAATATAACATCTCAACATTCACAAATATACATTTCTGACATTCAAAAACAAAACAAAAACAAATCAGTGACCAATATAGCCACCTTTCTTTGCAAGGACACTCAAAAGCCTGCCATCCATGGATTCTGTCAGTGTTTTGATCTGTTCACCATCAACATTGCGTGCAGCAGCAACCACAGCCTCCCAGACACTGTTCAGAGAGGTGTACTGTTTTCCCTTCTTGTAAATCTCACATTTGATGATGGACCACAGGTTCTCAATGGGGTTCAGATCAGGTGAACAAGGAGGCCATGTCATTAGATTTTCTTCTTTTATACCCTTTCTTGCCAGCCACATTGTGGAGTACTTGGACGCGTGTGATGGAGCATTGTCCTGCATGAAAATCATGTTTTTCTTACCTTGCAGACTTCTTCTTGTACCACTGCTTGAAGAAGGTGTCTTCCAGAAACTGGCAGTAGGACTGGGAGTTGAGCTTGACTCCATCCTCAACCCAAAAAGGCCCCACAAGCTCATCTTTGATGATACCATCCCAAACCAGTACTCCACCTCCACCTTGCTGGCGTCTGAGTCGGACTGGAGCTCTCTGCCCTTTACCAATCCAGCCACGGGCCCATCCATCTGGCCCATCAAGACTCACTCTTATTTCATCAGTCCATAAAACCTTAGAAAAATCAGTCTTGAGATATTTCTTGGCCCAGTCTTGACGTTTCAGCTTGTGTGCCTTGTTCAGTGGTGGTCGTCTTTCAGCCTTTCTTACCTTGGCCATGTCTCTGAGTATTGCACACCTTGTGCTTTTGGGCACTCCAGTGATGTTGCAGCTCTGAAATATGGCCAAACTGGTGGCAAGTGGCATCTTGGCAGCTGCACGCTTGACTTTTCTCAGTTCATGAGCAGTTATTTAGCGCCTTGGTTTTTCCACACGCTTCTTGCGACCCTGTTGACTATTTTGAATGAAACGCTTGATTGTTCGATGATCACGCTTCAGAAGCTTTGCAATTTTAAGAGTGCTACATCCCTCTGCAAGATATCTCACTATTTTTGATTTTTCTGAGCCTGTCAAGTCCTTCTTTTGACCCATTTTGCCAAAGGAAAGGAAGTTGCCTAATAATTATGCACACCTGATATAGGGTGTTGATGTCATTAGACCACACCCCTTCTCATTACAGAGATGCACATCACCTAATATGCTTAATTGGTAGTAGGCTTTCGAGCCTATACAGCTTGGAGTAAGACAACATGCATAAAGAGGATGATGTGGTCAAAATACTCATTTGCCTAATAATTTTGCACGTAGTGTATTTTTGGGACTCTCATGGAAATGAATAGAGGGTGTCTGCTCTTTGCTCACTTCAGGCCTCCTGTTCTGGAGATAGGTGTAGCTCCCAGAGGTAGGACTCACACCCATCTGACACTGGTGACATATCTTGGCAATATACCACCGATGTCTCAGAGGAAACAACCCCTTTGATTTATTTTTTTTTCTCCCGCTAAATCATATTGTGTAATAAATTTACAACTCATTACATTCTTTTTTAAATATGTGGGTGAAACTTAATGGAAGAAACAAGGCCACCATGGCCCAAAGCATTCACAATAATTTACATCAGAAAATTGGTATAAATTATAACCCGAATCTATGCTACAGTAACTCATAGCTGCCATAGATTTCAGTTTGTGGTGCACAGACAGTACATGATGCAACAAATTTGTTCAGATGCTTCTTACCCCACAGAATTTTTACCAGACGATCTATAAATTTCCAGTCTTTAGTAAAAGTACCCCAATGGTTTTATTCACTTCACCTGTATTTGCTGTGGATCCATGGCAATTTGTGTCAAACCCTAATTGGTTGTGCAGTGCAATTCTTAGGCTACTTTCACACTAGCGTTCGGGCGGATCCGTTCTGAACGGATCCGCTCATAATAATGCAGACGGAGGCTCCGTTCAGAACGGATCCGTCTGCATTATATTAGCAAAAAAAAGCTAAGTGTGAAAATAGCCTGGGACGGATCCGTCCAGACTTTCAATGTAAAGTCAATGGGGGACGGATCCGCTTGAAGATTGAGCCACATTGTGGCATCTTCAAACGGATCCGTCCCCATTGACTTACATTGTAAGTCTGGACGGATCCGCACGGATCCGCACGCCTCCGCACGGCCAGGCGGACACCCGAACGCTGCAAGCAGCGTTCAGCTGTCCGCCTGTCCGTGCGGAGGCGAGCGGAGCGGAGGCTGAACGCCGCCAGACTAATGCAGTCTGAGCGGATCCGCTCCATTCAGACTGCATCAGGGCTGGACGGCTGCGTTCGGGTCCGCTCGTGAGCCCCTTCAAACGGAGCTCACGAGCGGACACCCGAACGCTAGTGTGAAAGCAGCCTTAGCTGCACAGCAAAATACTACAATATGAAGTTGTCATCCTGTGACAATGGCACACGCTGGCTGGGACTGGACTAAAGTGGTACAGGTTAACCCCCCGTGGGCCCCTGAGAAAGATGGGCCCATGTTTTCCACCCTCTGCACAAGTGGCACATAACACAGTAGACTTACTGCACTACATATAGATCTGAACCAGCCTATGTTCATGTAAAAAACTGGATAGAATATTTAAGAAGCTACCCAGTTTATTGCTCATGTGGTTGAGATGATTTATAGGTACAGAGGCAGGACAACCAGTATCCTCCTTTCCCAGAGACCTGCCTTCTCACAATTGCTGCAGGGACTCCATAATCAATCATCTTGTAGCGTCTTGCTGCTGTCTGCTGCTGTGTGAGCAGGTAATATTTGAATGTATCCGTATGGCCCTCAAAATACATTTTACTGGTGGGTAGTGTTGAGCGGCATGTCCCATATTCGAATTCGCGAAATTTCGCGAATATTCGAAAGAATATTCGTAAAATATTCGCGAATATTCAAATTCGTTATTATTTCGCATATGCGATAATAATACATATTATGCGATGCAAAATTTGCATGTGCGCTAATGAAATCGCCTTACGAAGATTCGCAACTCAATTCAATCACTAATGTATGAATGCAAAGCCCTTTGCTTCTGTTCTGGGACAAGTGTAGATATTCGCATGTGCGCTAATAAAATCGCCTTACGAAGATTCGCGCCTCAATCACTTTCTAGGCAATGTGAGTAAGATCTGAGCTTTTGGACTTTTGGGAATCAATCGAGATACAGTGGGGGGTGATGACAGTAGTTGACAGAGTACAGATCAATGTAATCTGTAAGGTGGAAACTAAAATAAAAAATACGAATATTCGTAAATCGAATTTTACGAAGTTCGAAATATTCGCGAATATGGTGCTATACTATATGAATGCACAGGCCTTTGCCTCTCTGTTCTTTGGACAAGTGAAGATATTCGCATGTGCGTTAATAAAATCGCCTTACGAAGATTCGCAACTCAATTCACTAATCTATGAATGCAAAGCCCTTTGCCTCTGTTCTGGGACAAGTGTAGATATTCGCATGTGCGCTAATCTAATCACCTTACGAAGATTCGCACCTCAATCACTTTCTAGGCAATTGTGAGTAAGATCTGAGCTTTTGGACTTTTGGGAATCAATCGAGATACAGTGGGGGGTGATGACAGTAGTTGACAGAGTACAGATCAATGTAATCTGTAAGGTGGAAACTAAAATAAAAAATACGAATATTCGTAAATTGAATTTTACGAAGTTCGAAATATTCGCGAATATGGTGCTATACTATATGAATGCACAGGCCTTTGCCTCTCTGTTCTGGGGACAAGTCTAGATATTCGCATGTGCGTTAATAAAATCGCCTTACGAAGATTCGCAACTCAATTCAATCACTAATGTATGAATGCAAAGCCCTTTGCCTCTGTTCTGGGACAAGTGTAGATATTCGCATGTGCGCTAATAAAATCGCCTTACGAAGATTCGCGCCTCAATCACTTTCTAGGCAATGTGAGTAAGATCTGAGCTTTTGGACCTTTGGGAAACAATCAATTATATGTGTACTGTAATTTTGTAAAAAAAAACAAAACGAATATTCGTTTTTACGAATATATAGCACTATATTCGAAATATTCGCTTTTCGAATATTCGCGCTCAACACTACTGGTGGGCCCTATACAGTCCAGTCCGAAACTGGGCACACGACAATGGGTGGGATATATTAGGCTGCAAGTGGACAGCAACATTTATTGAAGTTGATGTGTCAAAAGTAGAGTTGAGCGAACACCTGGATGTTCGGGTTCGAGAAGTTCGGCCGAACATCCCGGAAATGTTCGGGTTCGGGATCCGAACCCGATCCGAACTTCGTCCCGAACCCGAACCCCATTGAAGTCAATGGGGACCCGAACTTTTCGGCACTAAAACGGCTGTAAAACAGCCCAGGAAAGGGCTAGAGGGCTGCAAAAGGCAGCAACATGTAGGTAAATCCCCTGCAAACAAATGTGGATAGGGAAATTAATTAAAATAAAAATTAAATAAATAAAAATTAACCAAAATCAATTGGAGAGAGGTTCCATAGCAGAGAATCTGGCTTCCCGTCACCCACCACTGGAACAGTCCATTCTCAGATATTTAGGCCCCGGCACCCAGGCAGAGGAGAGAGGTCCCGTAACAGACAATCTGGCTTCATGTCAGCAGAGAATCAGTCTTCATGTCATAGCAGAGAATCAGGCTTCACGTCACCCACCACTGTAATAGTCCATTTTCATAAATTTAGGCCCAGCACCCAGGCAGAGGAGAGAGGTCCCGTAACAGACAATCTGGCTTCATGTCAGCAGAGAATCAGTCTTCATATCATAGCAGAGAATCTGGCTTCCCGTTACCCACCACTGGAACAGTCCATTCTCAGATATTTAGGCCCCGGCACCCAGGCAGAGGAGAGAGGTCCCGTAACAGACAATCTGGCTTCATGTCAGCAGAGAATCAGTCTTCATATCATAGCAGAGAATCAGGCTTCACGTCAGCCACCACTGCAACAGTCCATTGTCATAAATTCAGGCCCAGCACCCAGGCAGAGGAGAGAGGTCCCGTAACAGACAATCTGGCTTCATGTCAGCAGAGAATCAGTCTGCATGTCATAGCAGAGAATGAGGCTTCACGTCACCCACCACTGCAACAGTCCATTTTCATAAATTTAGGCCCAGCACCCAGGCAGAGGAGAGAGGTCCCGTAACAGAGGATCTGGCTTCATGTCACCAGAGAATCAGTCTGCATGTCATAGCAGAGAATCAGGCTTCACGTCACCCACCACTGCAACAGTCCATTTTCATAAATTTAGGCCCAGCACCCAGGCAGAGGAGAGAGGTCCCGTAACAGACAATCTGGCTTCATGTCAGGAGAGAATCAGTCTTCATGTCATAGCAGAGAATCAGGCTTCACGTCACCCACCACTGCAACAGTCCATTTTCATAAATTTAGGCCCAGCACCCAGGCAGAGGAGAGAGGTCCCGTAACAGACAATCTGGCTTCATGTCAGCAGAGAATTAGTCTGCATGTCATAGCAGAGAATCAGGCTTCACGTCAGCCACCAATGCAACAGTCCATTGTCAGATATTTAGGCCCAGCACCCAGGCAGAGGAGAGAGGTCCCGTAACAGAGGATCTGGCTTCATGTCACCAGAGAATCAGTCTGCATGTCATAGCAGAGAATCAGGCTTCACGTCACCCACCACTGCAACAGTCCATTTTCATAAATTTAGGCCCAGCACCCAGGCAGAGGAGAGAGGTCCCGTAACAGAGGATCTGGCTTCATGTCACCAGAGAATCAGTCTGCATGTCATAGCAGAGAATCAGGCTTCACGTCAGCCACCACTGCAACAATCCATTGGCATATATTTAGGCCTAGCACACAGGCAGAGGAGAGAGGTCCCGTAACAGACAATCTGGCTTCATGTCAGCAGAGAATCAGTCTTCATATCATAGCAGAGAATCAGGCTTCACGTCAGCCACCAATGCAACAGTCCATTGTCAGATATTTAGGCCCAGCACCCAGGCAGAGGAGAGAGGTCCCGTAACAGAGGATCTGGCTTCATGTCAGCAGAGAATCAGTCTTCATGTCATAGCAGAGAATCAGGCTTCACGTCACCCACCACTGTAAGAGTCCATTTTCATAAATTTAGGCCCAGCACCCAGGCAGAGGAGAGAGGTCCCGTAACAGACGATCTGGCTTCATGTCAGCAGAGAATCAGTCTGCATGTCATAGCAGAGAATGAGGCTTCACGTCACCCACCACTGCAACAGTCCATTTTCATAAATTTAGGCCCAGCACCCAGGCAGAGGAGAGAGGTCCCGTAACAGAGGATCTGGCTTCATGTCACCAGAGAATCAGTCTGCATGTCATAGCAGAGAATCAGGCTTCACGTCACCCACCACTGCAACAGTCCATTGTCATAAATTCAGGCCCAGCACCCAGGCAGAGGAGAGAGGTCCCGTAACAGACAATCTGGCTTCATGTCACCAGAGAATCAGTCTGCATGTCATAGCAGAGAATGAGGCTTCACGTCAGCCACCACTGCAACAATCCATTGGCATATATTTAGGCCTAGCACACAGGCAGAGGAGAGGTTCATTCAACTTTGGGTAGCCTTGCAATATAATGGTAAAATGAAAATAAAAATAGGATTGAATGAGGAAGTGCCCTGGAGTCCAATAATATATGGTTATGGGGAGGTAGTTAATGTCTAATCTGGACAAGGGACGGACAGGTCCTGTGGGATCCATGCCTGGTTCATTTTTATGAACGTCAGCTTGTCCACATTGGCTGTAGACAGGCGGCTGCGTTTGTCTGTAATGACGCCCCCTGCCGTGCTGAATACACGTTCAGACAAAACGCTGGCTGCCGGGCAGGCCAGCACCTCCAAGGCATAAAAGGCTAGCTCTGGCCACGTGGACAATTTAGAGACCCAGAAGTTGAATGGGGCCGAACCATCAGTCAGTACGTGGAGGGGTGTGCACACGTACTGTTCCACCATGTTAGTGAAATGTTGCCTCCTGCTAACACGTTGCGTATCAGGTGGTGGTGCAGTTAGCTGTGGCGTGTTGACAAAAGTTTTCCACATCTCTGCCATGCTAACCCTGCCCTCAGAGGAGCTGGCCGTGACACAGCTGCCTTGGCGACCTCTTGCTCCTCCTCTGCCTTGGCCTTGGGCTTCCACTTGTTCCCCTGTGACATTTGGGAATGCTCTCAGTAGCGCGTCTACCAACGTGCGCTTGTACTCGCGCATCTTCCTATCACGCTCCAGTGCAGGAAGTAAGGTGGGCACATTGTCTTTGTAGCGTGGATCCAGCAGGGTGGCAACCCAGTAGTCCGCACAGGTTAAAATGTGGGCAACTCTGCTGTCGTTGCGCAGGCACTGCAGCATGTAGTCGCTCATGTGTGCCAGGCTGCCCAGGGGTAAGGACAAGCTGTCCTCTGTGGGAGGCGTATCGTCATCGTCCTGCCTTTCCCCCCAGCCACGCACCAGTGATGGACCCGAGCTGCGTTGGGTGCCACCCCGCTGTGACCATGCTTCATCCTCATCCTCCTCCACCTCCTCCTCATCCTCGTCCTCCTCGTCCTCCAGTAGTGGGCCCTGGCTGGCCACATTTGTACCTGGCCTCTGCTGTTGCCAAAAACCTCCCTCTGAGTCACTTCGAAGAGACTGGCCTGAAAGTGCTAAAAATGACCCCTCTTCCTCTTCCTCCTCCTCCTCCTCCTGGGCCACCTCCTCTTCCATCATCGCCCTAAGTGTTTTCTCAAGGAGACATAGAAGTGGTATTGTAACGCTGATAACGGTGTCATCGCCACTGGCCATGTTGGTGGAGTACTCGAAACAGCGCAACAGGGCACACAGGTCTCGCATGGAGGCCCAGTCATTGGTGGTGAAGTGGTGCTGTTCTGTAGTGCGACTGACCCGTGCGTGCTGCAGCTGAAACTCCACTATGGCCTGCTGCTGCTCGCACAGTCTGTCCAGCATGTGCAAGGTGGAGTTCCACCTGGTGGGCACGTCGCATATGAGGCGGTGAGCGGGAAGGCCGAAGTTACGCTGTAGCGCAGACAGGCGAGCAGCGGCAGGATGTGAACGCCGGAAGCGCGAACAGACGGCCCGCACTTTATGCAGCAGCTCTGACATGTCGGGGTAGTTGTGAATGAACTTCTGCACCACCAAATTCAGCACATGCGCCAAGCAAGGGATGTGCGTCAAATTGGCTAGTCCCAGAGCTGCAACGAGATTTCGCCCATTATCACACACCACCAGGCCGGGCTTGAGGCTCACCGGCAGCAACCACTCGTCGGTCTGTTGTTCAATACCCCGCCACAACTCCTGTGCGGTGTGGGGCCTGTCCCCCAAACATATGAGTTTCAGAATGGCCTGCTGACGTTTACCCCGGGCTGTGCTGAAGTTGGTGGTGAAGGTGTGTGGCTGACTGGATGAGCAGGTGGAAGAAGAGGAGGAGGAAGCCGAGAAGGAGGAGGTGGCAACAGGAGGCAAAGAATGTTGCCCTGCGATCCTTGGCGGCGGAAGGACGTGCGCCAAACAGCTCTCCGCCTGGGGCCCAGCTGCCACTACATTTACCCAGTGTGCAGTTAGGGAGATATAGCGTCCCTGGCCGTGCTTACTGGTCCACGTATCTGTGGTTAGGTGGACCTTGCTACAGATGGCGTTGCGCAGTGCACACTTGATTTTATCGGATACTTGGTTGTGCAGGGAAGGCACGGCTCTCTTGGAGAAGTAGTGCCGGCTGGGAACAACATACTGTGGGACAGCAAGCGACATGAGCTGTTTGAAGCTGTCTGTGTCCACCAGCCTAAATGACAGCATTTCATAGGCCAGTAGTTTAGAAATGCTGGCATTCAGGGCCAGGGATCGAGGGTGGCTAGGTGGGAATTTACGCTTTCTATCAAATGTTTGTGAGATGGAGAGCTGAACGCTGGCGTGTGACATGGTTGAGACGCTTGGTGACGGAGGTGGTGGTGGTGGTGTTGGTGGTACATCCCCTGTTTGCTGGGCGGCAGGTGCCAACGTTCCTCCAGAGGCGGAGGAAGAGGCCGAGGCGGCAGCAGCAGAATAGGCCGAGGCGGCAGCAGCAGAAGAGGTAGCAGGGGGAGCCTGAGTGACTTCCTTGGTTTTAAGGTGTTTACTCCACTGCAGTTCATGCTTTGCATGCAGGTGCCTGGTCATGCAGGTTGTGCTCAGGTTCAGAACGTTAATGCCTCGCTTCAGGCTCTGATGGCACAGCGTGCAAACCACTCGGGTCTTGTCGTCAGCACATTGTTTGAAGAAGTGCCATGCCAGGGAACTCCTTGAAGCTGCCTTTGGGGTGCTCGGTCCCAGATGGCGGCGGTCAGTAGCAGGCGGAGTCTCTTGGCGGCGGGTGTTCTGCTTTTGCCCACTGCTCCCTCTTTTGCTACGCTGTTGGCTCGGTCTCACCACTGCCTCTTCCTCCGAACTGTGAAAGTCAGTGGCACGACCTTCATTCCATGTGGGGTCTAGGACCTCATCGTCCCCTGCATCGTCTTCCACCCAGTCTTGATCCCTGACCTCCTGTTCAGTCTGCACACTGCAGAAAGACGCAGCAGTTGGCACCTGTGTTTCGTCATCATCAGAGACATGCTGAGGTGGTATTCCCATGTCCTCATCATCAGGAAACATAAGTGGTTGTGCGTCAGTGCATTCTATGTCTTTCACCGCTGGGGAAGGGCTAGGTGGATGCCCTTGGGAAACCCTGCCAGCGGAGTCTTCAAACAGCATAAGAGACTGCTGCATAACTTGAGGCTGAGACAGTTTCCCTGGTATGCATGGGGGTGATGTGACAGACTGATGGGGTTGGTTTTCAGGCGCCATCTGTGCGCTTTCTGCAGAAGACTGGGTGGGAGATAATGTGAACGTGCTGGATCCACTGTCGGCCACCCAATTGACTAATGCCTGTACCTGCTCAGGCCTTACCATCCTTAGAACGGCATTGGGCCCCACCATATATCGCTGTAAATTCTGGCGGCTACTGGGACCTGAGGTAGTTGGTACACTAGGACGTGTGGATGTGGCAGAACGGCCACGTCCTCTCCCAGCACCAGAGGGTCCACTAACACCACCACGACCATGTCCACGTCCGCGTCCCTTACTAGATGTTTTTCTCATTGTTATGGTTCACCACAACAACAAATATATTATTTGGCCCAATGTATTGTATTCAAATTCAGCGGGATATAAATTTGAGGCCTAGTATTTAGGCGCTGGGTGACCGGTATGGATTTAGTGACAGAATTAGACTTGGAAATGCACAGAAGCGTGTGTGTGAAGTTATTCTGAATGACCCTATGTGCACCTTGAATATTATATACCCTTTTTGGGATAGATTTCAAATAGCTCTGATATAGCAGGAACCACTAAATTATGAAATTGCTAAATTGGGAATTGTATTTCAACCCAGAACAAAAAATGTGCTTTGACGGACACTAAATATCTTGCCCAGCAACAACAGTACAGCGGTAACGAGAGATTTAGCAGGATATAAATTTGAGGCCTAGTATTTAGGCGCTGGGTGACAGGTATGGGTTTAGTGACAGAATTAGACTTGGAAATACACAGTAGCGGGTGTGTGTGAAGTTATTCTGAATGACCCAATGTGCACCTTGAATATTATATACCCTTTTAGGGATAGATTTCAAATAGCTCTGATATAGCAGAAACCACTAAATTATGAAATTGCTAAATTGGGAATTGTATTTCAACCCAGAACAAAAAATGTGCTTTGACGGACACTAAATATCTTGCCCAGCAACAACAGTACAGCGGTAACGAGAGATTTAGCAGGATATAAATTTGAGGCCTAGTATTTAGGCGCTGGGTGACAGGTATGGGTTTAGTGACAGAATTAGACTTGGAAATACACAGTAGCGGGTGTGTGTGAAGTTATTCTGAATGACCCAATGTGCACCTTGAATATTATATACCCTTTTAGGGATAGATTTCAAATAGCTCTGATATAGCAGAAACCACTAAATTATGAAATTGCTAAATTGGGAATTGTATTTCAACCCAGAACAAAAAATGTGCTTTGACGGACACTAAATATCTTGCCCAGCAACAACAGTACAGCGGTAACGAGAGATTTAGCAGGATATAAATTTGAGGCCTAGTATTTAGGCGCTGGGTGACAGGTATGGGTTTAGTGACAGAATTAGACTTGGAAATACACAGTAGCGGGTGTGTGTGAAGTTATTCTGAATGACCCTATGTGCACCTTGAATATTATATACCCTTTTTAGGATAGATTTCAAATAGCTCTGATATAGCAGGAACCACTAAATTATGAAATTGCTAAATTGGGAATTGTATTTCAACCCAGAACAAAAAATGTGCTTTGACGGACACTAAATATCTTGCCCAGCAACAACAGTACAGCGGTAACGAGAGATTTAGCAGGATATAAATTTGAGGCCTAGTATTTAGGCGCTGGGTGACAGGTATGGGTTTAGTGACAGAATTAGACTTGGAAATACACAGTAGCGGGTGTGTGTGAAGTTATTCTGAATGACCCAATGTGCACCTTGAATATTATATACCCTTTTAGGGATAGATTTCAAATAGCTCTGATATAGCAGAAACCACTAAATTATGAAATTGCTAAATTGGGAATTGTATTTCAACCCAGAACAAAAAATGTGCTTTGACGGACACTAAATATCTTGCCCAGCAACAACAGTACAGCGGTAACGAGAGATTTAGCAGGATATAAATTTGAGGCCTAGTATTTAGGCGCTGGGTGACAGGTATGGGTTTAGTGACAGAATTAGACTTGGAAATACACAGTAGCGGGTGTGTGTGAAGTTATTCTGAATGACCCAATGTGCACCTTGAATATTATATACCCTTTTAGGGATAGATTTCAAATAGCTCTGATATAGCAGAAACCACTAAATTATGAAATTGCTAAATTGGGAATTGTATTTCAACCCAGAACAAAAAATGTGCTTTGACGGACACTAAATATCTTGCCCAGCAACAACAGTACAGCGGTAACGAGAGATTTAGCAGGATATAAATTTGAGGCCTAGTATTTAGGCGCTGGGTGACAGGTATGGGTTTAGTGACAGAATTAGACTTGGAAATACACAGTAGCGGGTGTGTGTGAAGTTATTCTGAATGACCCAATGTGCACCTTGAATATTATATACCCTTTTAGGGATAGATTTCAAATAGCTCTGATATAGCAGAAACCACTAAATTATGAAATTGCTAAATTGGGAATTGTATTTCAACCCAGAACAAAAAATGTGCTTTGACGGACACTAAATATCTTGCCCAGCAACAACAGTACAGCGGTAACGAGAGATTTAGCAGGATATAAATTTGAGGCCTAGTATTTAGGCGCTGGGTGACAGGTATGGGTTTAGTGACAGAATTAGACTTGGAAATACACAGTAGCGGGTGTGTGTGAAGTTATTCTGAATGACCCAATGTGCACCTTGAATATTATATACCCTTTTAGGGATAGATTTCAAATAGCTCTGATATAGCAGAAACCACTAAATTATGAAATTGCTAAATTGGGAATTGTATTTCAACCCAGAACAAAAAATGTGCTTTGACGGACACTAAATATCTTGCCCAGCAACAACAGTACAGCGGTAACGAGAGATTTAGCAGGATATAAATTTGAGGCCTAGTATTTAGGCGCTGGGTGACAGGTATGGGTTTAGTGACAGAATTAGACTTGGAAATACACAGTAGCGGGTGTGTGTGAAGTTATTCTGAATGACCCTATGTGCACCTTGAATATTATATACCCTTTTTGGGATAGATTTCAAATAGCTCTGATATAGCAGGAACCACTAAATTATGAAATTGCTAAATTGGGAATTGTATTTCAACCCAGAACAAAAAATGTGCTTTGACGGACACTAAATATCTTGCCCAGCAACAACAGTACAGCGGTAACGAGAGATTTAGCAGGATATAAATTTGAGGCCTAGTATTTAGGCGCTGGGTGACAGGTATGGGTTTAGTGACAGAATTAGACTTGGAAATACACAGTAGCGGGTGTGTGTGAAGTTATTCTGAATGACCCAATGTGCACCTTGAATATTATATACCCTTTTAGGGATAGATTTCAAATAGCTCTGATATAGCAGAAACCACTAAATTATGAAATTGCTAAATTGGGAATTGTATTTCAACCCAGAACAAAAAATGTGCTTTGACGGACACTAAATATCTTGCCCAGCAACAACAGTACAGCGGTAACGAGAGATTTAGCAGGATATAAATTTGAGGCCTAGTATTTAGGCGCTGGGTGACAGGTATGGGTTTAGTGACAGAATTAGACTTGGAAATACACAGTAGCGGGTGTGTGTGAAGTTATTCTGAATGACCCAATGTGCACCTTGAATATTATATACCCTTTTAGGGATAGATTTCAAATAGCTCTGATATAGCAGAAACCACTAAATTATGAAATTGCTAAATTGGGAATTGTATTTCAACCCAGAACAAAAAATGTGCTTTGACGGACACTAAATATCTTGCCCAGCAACAACAGTACAGCGGTAACGAGAGATTTAGCAGGATATAAATTTGAGGCCTAGTATTTAGGCGCTGGGTGACAGGTATGGGTTTAGTGACAGAATTAGACTTGGAAATACACAGTAGCGGGTGTGTGTGAAGTTATTCTGAATGACCCAATGTGCACCTTGAATATTATATACCCTTTTAGGGATAGATTTCAAATAGCTCTGATATAGCAGAAACCACTAAATTATGAAATTGCTAAATTGGGAATTGTATTTCAACCCAGAACAAAAAATGTGCTTTGACGGACACTAAATATCTTGCCCAGCAACAACAGTACAGCGGTAACGAGAGATTTAGCAGGATATAAATTTGAGGCCTAGTATTTAGGCGCTGGGTGACAGGTATGGGTTTAGTGACAGAATTAGACTTGGAAATACACAGTAGCGGGTGTGTGTGAAGTTATTCTGAATGACCCAATGTGCACCTTGAATATTATATACCCTTTTAGGGATAGATTTCAAATAGCTCTGATATAGCAGAAACCACTAAATTATGAAATTGCTAAATTGGGAATTGTATTTCAACCCAGAACAAAAAATGTGCTTTGACGGACACTAAATATCTTGCCCAGCAACAACAGTACAGCGGTAACGAGAGATTTAGCAGGATATAAATTTGAGGCCTAGTATTTAGGCGCTGGGTGACAGGTATGGGTTTAGTGACAGAATTAGACTTGGAAATACACAGTAGCGGGTGTGTGTGAAGTTATTCTGAATGACCCAATGTGCACCTTGAATATTATATACCCTTTTAGGGATAGATTTCAAATAGCTCTGATATAGCAGAAACCACTAAATTATGAAATTGCTAAATTGGGAATTGTATTTCAACCCAGAACAAAAAATGTGCTTTGACGGACACTAAATATCTTGCCCAGCAACAACAGTACAGCGGTAACGAGAGATTTAGCAGGATATAAATTTGAGGCCTAGTATTTAGGCGCTGGGTGACAGGTATGGGTTTAGTGACAGAATTAGACTTGGAAATACACAGTAGCGGGTGTGTGTGAAGTTATTCTGAATGACCCAATGTGCACCTTGAATATTATATACCCTTTTAGGGATAGATTTCAAATAGCTCTGATATAGCAGGAACCACTAAATTATGAAATTGCTAAATTGGGAATTGTATTTCAACCCAGAACAAAAAATGTGCTTTGACGGACACTAAATATCTTGCCCAGCAACAACAGTACAGCGGTAACGAGAGATTTAGCAGGATATAAATTTGAGGCCTAGTATTTAGGCGCTGGGTGACAGGTATGGGTTTAGTGACAGAATTAGACTTGGAAATACACAGTAGCGGGTGTGTGTGAAGTTATTCTGAATGACCCAATGTGCACCTTGAATATTATATACCCTTTTAGGGATAGATTTCAAATAGCTCTGATATAGCAGAAACCACTAAATTATGAAATTGCTAAATTGGGAATTGTATTTCAACCCAGAACAAAAAATGTGCTTTGACGGACACTAAATAACTTTCCCAGCTACAACAGGACAGCGGTAACGAGAGATTTAGCGGGATATAAATTTGAGGCCTAGTATTTAGGCGCTGGGTGACCGGTATGGATTTAGTGACAGAATTAGACTGGGATATGGCCAAAAAATAACCACACTATTGCTGGTTAAATGCACTTGGTGACGGGCGCAGCTTGCCCCTGATGTAGTATATGGCCAAAAAATGAACAGACTATTGCTGGTTAAATGCACTTGGTGTCACAGCTTGACCAACCACACTACTGAGGGTTAAATGCACTTGGTGACGGGCGCAGCTTGCCCCTGATGTAGTATATGGCCAAAAAATAAACAGACTATTGCTGGTTAAATGCACTTGGTGTGACAGCTTCACCCGGATGTAGGCTTTAGCCAGAAAACAACCACACCATTGAGGGTTAAATGCACTTGGTGACAGGCGCAGCTTGCCCCTGATTTTGTATATGGCCAAAAAATGAACAGACTATTGCTGGTTAAATGCACTTGGTGTGACAGCTTCACCCTGATGTAGGCTTTAGCCAAAAAACAACCACACCATTGAGGGTTAAATGCACTTGGTGACAGGCGCAGCTTGCCCCTGATTTTGTATATGGCCAAAAAATGAACAGACTATTGCTGGTTAAATGCACTTGGTGTGACAGCTTCACCCTGATGTAGGCTTTAGCCAAAAAACAACCACACCATTGAGGGTTAAATGCACTTGGTGACAGGCGCAGCTTGCCCCTGATTTTGTATATGGCCAAAAAATGAACAGACTATTGCTGGTTAAATGCACTTGGTGTGACAGCTTCACCCTGATGTAGGCTTTAGCCAAAAAACAACCACACCATTGAGGGTTAAATGCACTTGGTGACAGGCGCAGCTTGCCCCTGATTTTGTATATGGCCAAAAAATGAACAGACTATTGCTGGTTAAATGCACTTGGTGTGACAGCTTCACCCTGATGTAGGCTTTAGCCAAAAAACAACCACACCATTGAGGGTTAAATGCACTTGGTCGCAGCTTGTGCTGGCGCACCACAAGACACAAAATGGCCGCCGATCACCCCAGAAAAATGTGACTGACAAACGGTCTGGGCAGCCTAAAAACAGTGAGCAATTGAGGATCAGCAGCTCAATGATCCACAGCTGCAGATCGATCAGTTAATCAAGTCCTTTGGAGGAGTTAATCTGCCTAATCTCGCCCTACTGTCGCAGCCGCAACCTCTCCCTACGCTAATCAGAGCAGAGTGACGGGCGGCGCTATGTGACTCCAGCTTAAATAGAGGCTGGGTCACATGGTGCTCTGGCCAATCACAGCCATGCCAATAGTAGGCATGGCTGTGATGGCCTCTTGGGGCAAGTAGTATGACGCTTGTTGATTGGCTGCTTTGCAGCCTTTCAAAAAGCGCCAAGAAAGCGTCACAAAAGCGCCAAGAAAGCGACGAACACCGAACCCGAACCCGGACTTTTACGAAAATGTCCGGGTTCGGGTCCGTGTCACGGACACCCCAAAATTCGGTACGAACCCGAACTATACAGTTCGAGTTCGCTCATCCCTAGTCAAAAGTAGAAAAAAATGTAAAAATGTAAGGATTTGAATGACAAGAATGAAACTATGATGACCAAACAACTAGGTAAAACATCTCCAAAACAGCAGGTCTTTTGGGGTGTTGGGGTGGTTAGTAGCTACCGAAGTTTGTCTAACAATGGACAAGCATTTAATCGACAGCATGAATAAGCCATCTGAGGAAACGTTGGCATGAAGTGTCAGGGAGTCGGTTTTGTTAGTATTACTTTTTTTTTGTTTTTTATAGCATCCTAAGCTATTTAAAAAAAATAAGATCAAAGAGATGGACAACACTTTTAACTGGTCTGCTGATGTCAGCAAATAAATTTGATTGGTTAAACGTTGAGTTACTCTTGACCGGACTCTTAGGAGAGACAAAAAGAGTCATGGAAACCCTGCCCACAAAGGATGATTGACAGGCTTCTGTGTACAGACATTAATACAAGCAGAACTGTCAATAATCCTATGCTGGTGGGGAATTAAGGACGCCTACTGTCTTTCCTAGGAGTCTTTACAGGATTTACTCTACTTTTTACTCAGAAATTGTGTTCTAAATCTTATAAAGCTATATATTGGGATACCCAGCTTCTCTTCTTTTATCATATCCTACTCCCAGATAGGGGAGCAGAAATCACCTGACAGGTTCACTTCTGTTGATTTAACTGAATTGCAGAAAATCATAGAAAGCACTTCCAGGCTTTTGGAGATTTAGACATATACAGCCCTGTACTATGCAACCAAAATCTATGCACCTGGATGGGATACTTTAGCCTTTTCCATGCTGCAGACCTGATATTGAATTCTGACATCTGAAAAAAAAAAAATGTGCCCTTCCACTGCTGACCTTCTATGGCTGCTTTCACACTTGCGTTTGTAATTCCGGTATTGAGATCCAGCAAAGGATCTCAGTACCAGTACCACTATTAAATGGATCAGTTTTAATTTTGCACATCAAGATGCATCTGTTCCGTTAGGATTCAATTGTGTGAAATCAATGGATCTGGCGCTACATACATTGAAAGTCAAGGGGTGATGTCACCAAAAACGGATCTGTCACCATTGACTTAAATAGTTTTCAGTGCCGGATCCGTTTTTCCCCCCCGCTTTTATGACCTGTCACAAAACCACAGCTTGCAGCGGTTTTGTGTCCGGTCACAAAATGGAATGCTGCCGGAACGGAAGACATCCTGGTGCATCCTGAACGGATCTCTTTCCATTCAGAATGCATGAGGACTAAACTGAACCATTGTTTCCTGTATTGAGATCCTCTTCCGGATCTCAATACTGGAAAACAGCAACACAAGTGTTCTGTACAAATCTTAACTTTATACAAGAGCTAACATGTAGCATCAACTAAAATGTATTCATTTTACAAGCAAAACACCATTATTTCTGTACAGCAAATCAAAAGCTTTATTATGAAATAAATGACCTCATGTCATGAATGATGTGTCTCCAAGTACCCAACACAACCTAAACTCCTTGACATCAATTTACACATCACCATGCCTGGAAGACTTCTACAGCATAGTATACGTTTTGTCTACTGCTCAGCAGAGGTGGTAACCGTAATATATTGTTTCTTCAGCAAGTGTCCTTTCGGAGCTATACGCTTCATACTGTCTTATCTTACTGACACACAGCAAAATATTGTCTAACCCTCTGCAAAAAGGAATTTTCAGTCTTCAGCTTGTATTATTTTATTTTTCACTTGAGCTTTTTAGTCACATTGCTCACAAGTACTATTTATACTAGTTTTTATGTAATATCCCTTTTCATATAATTAATAAATGGTAAAAACAATACTCTGTAGACAAAAAAAGGACACATCCTTTGTTTCTCACAACATGTAACCCCTTAAAGAGGACCTGTCACCTCTCCTGACATGTCAGTTTTAGATTAATAGAGCCGAAAGGTGCACAAAATGAAAATGAGACACACCGATATTGCAGGGACTCCAGTCAGGGCAAAGGCACTCCTCAACGCGCGTTTCGCGTATAGTTTGCTGAGATCTCCTCCTGAGGAAGCAAACTATACGCGAAACGCGCGTTGAGGAGTGCCTTTGCCCTGACTGCAGTCCCTGCAATATCGGTATGTCTCATTTTCATTTTGTGCACCTTTCGGCTCTATTAATCTGTGCGGTTTGAGCCCGAATAGCGTGGCCTACAGTTATATAGGAGGCATACTTGCATTTGTAATTGGTTGTTGTATTGTATATCCTTCCAGTTTTGATCTCATCTGTTAGGACTTTTGCTCCATGGTTTATGGATTAAGGGGGTATATCTCTCAACACTATTCAGCCGGCCCCCTGGCCAACTAGGGAACAGGTATAAAAAAAATCAAAAATATATTTTCCCAGTTGCCCATGTGAAGATGCAGACCCCAGCCCTTCTTCATAATTCATATCTCATCGTTCCGAGTCCTAGCAAATTAAATGCTACACGTCCAGGACGCTCAGAAGATGAGATCCTTATTTTAAGAAGATGAAGGCGAGTTGATATGCCATGCCTGGTGTCCATGTTATTCCCCCATCATACCAGAGATAATAAGCAAGATTTTGGGGACATCCGATCCCTCCTTAACAAGTTATGAAGGATTACAGACTATGGTTCATGCTCTGATTAGGAAGCCCCCATGCTGACACAAGGCGCCGGAGAGTCTGCTGTCCCCTGTCCTGAGGTGTGACCAGCAAACGGCCCATCCTCGTTAACATCTTTGAGCTAACTATCACCCAGGGGGGCAGTTTGCTGTTTCCCAGGTCCGAGGCAGACAGCTCGGCTCTCTATGCAGCCTTTAACTAGTTCATAAATCCATTAACATGGCTGCTGGCCTTGTAATTCAAATATATAAATACCCACTGTATACATGTAAATCACACCAGAATATATTGCACTATTACATATAACTATAAAATATATAATATGACAGCAAACATACATACATTTAAGGTAAAACTACATCAGATTTCATAAAAGTAGATAAAGATAACCAAATCAAACAAGAGTCGTATTAGATGTGGGCATTTATTTATTTTCATCACATTTAACATCACTGTGAGTAAGAAAAAAATGTGAACCTTTAGGATTAGGAGACAATTTGAAGGTGAAGTTAGAGTCAAATGTTTTCAAACAATGGGATGACAAGCAAGTGTGAGTGGGCGACCTATTACATAGTAACATGGTAACATAGTACATAAGGCCGAAAAAAGACATTTGTCCATCCAGTTCGGCCTGTTATCCTGCAAGTTGATCCAGAGGAAAGCAAAAAAAAAAAAACTGTGAGGTGGAAGCCAATTTCCCCACAAAAATTCCTTCCCGACTCCATTCAGGCAATCGGATAACTACCTGAATCAACGACCCCTCTCTAGTAGCTATAGCCTGTAATATTATTAAGCTCCAGAAATACATCCAGGCCCCTCTTGAATTCCTTTATTGTACTCACTATCACCACCTCCTCAGGCAGAGAGTTCCATAGTCTCACTGCTCTTACCATAAAGAATCCTCTTCCTTGTTTGTGTAAAAACCTTCTTTCCTCGAGGCGCAGAGGATGTCCCCTCGTCACAGTCCTGGGGACAAATAGATGATGGGAGAGATCTCTGTACTGACCCCTGATATATTTATACATAGTAATTAGATCTCCTCTCAGTCGTCTTTTTTCTAAAGTGAATAACCCTAATTTAATAATCTTTCAGGGTACTGTAGTTCCCTCATTCCCGTAATTACTTTAGTTGCCCTCCTCTGGACCCTCTCCAGCTCTGCTATGTCTGCCTTGTTCACAGGAGCCTAGAACTGTACACAGTACTCCATGTGTGGTCTGACCAGTGATTTGTAAAGTGGTAGGACTATGTTCTCATTTAAGTTAAAGAACAGTGATCTAGGAGATCTTCTCTATCTGACCTTCACAAAATGTTTGTGGAAGTGTATCACGGCATGAACTAAAGAGATTTCTGAGGAACTGAGATGAAAAGTTGTTGATGCTCATCAGACTGGAAAATGTAACACTAAACTTCTCTTAAAGTATAACTGTCGTATTTTTTATTTTTTTTGGGAGTATTGGATTGTGGTGATTAATATCTCCTTGGTGGCCCTATTTCAACTGTGTATTCAATTACCCCTTAATTCCACATTTTTGTTCCCTGTACTGCCTATTTTTACCTGTGCTTAAAATAGGGTTGCTAGGCATGGTCCGTATATCTGTTGAAGGACTGAGCACGCAGCGTGCAAGGTCAGATTACTGACAGCCAGGGACTGTAAGTAAATGATTAGAGCCAGGTCCTCCCCAGCAGCTGATAACAGTGCCTGGGCTGTGTGCACTTCTCCCTGTCCCTGCGCTTGGCAGACGCTCCCTCACTCAGCAGAGCTGGACAATGCAGAGTTGGTGCAGCGCAGACCAGGGAAGGGAGATCTGCCGTCTGCTCAGTGTATAAATGAAAGGAACGTGTGGTAAGAGGACCCCTTTGTGCTGCAGGAGATTAGGAGATTAACCCTTTAGGGGAGGGCTCTGGTTACTGACACTTTTGGGGGCTATTGTTACTGGCTAGTGAGGGCAGGCAGGATTAGCCTCAGGGTGAGGGCAGTGGTGGACATCTTAACTGAATAGTGAGATTGCAGTTTTATGCAGACTGGTTGCTAAGGGCTGAATCTTATTAAATATGGGGTAAGTCAGTCTAATAGTAACTGATTCTGGAATATCATGTTATTAGTAACTACTCATATAAAAATTTAAATTAGGGTCTAAATGTTCCAGTTATCCTTTAAGAGTTTAGATTCCACCAATCCACAATCAGACTTTGTACGTATGGAAGAAATTGAAAACCATTATTACCCTTCCCATGAATAGTTGACTAACAAATATTATGCCATGAGCTCTCCAAAAAAAGGCATTACTGCCCATCTGTAGTTTGCTAAAGATCAAGCCAGAAGGCTATTGGAACAAATCTTGTGGATTGATGAGACCAAAATTGAACTTTTTTGTTTAAATGAAAAGTATTTGGAGGAAGGAAAAAACTACATTCCAGCGTAAAAAAATCATCCCATTTGTGAGACACGGTTCTGGTAGTAAAACTCTTTCCCACATTGAGTAGAGGGGCAAAGGTTTAAAAGTAATACCAGGAAGTATAACTTTACTGAGAGAGTAGTGGATGCATGGAATAGCCTTCCTGCAGAAGTGGTAGCTGCAAATACAGTGAAGGAGTTTAAGCATGCATGGGATAGGCATAAGGCCATCCTTCATATAAGATAGGGCCAGGGGCTATCCATAGTATTCAGTATATTTGGAAGACTAGATGGGCCAAATGGTTCTTATCTGCCGACACATTCTATGTTTCTATGAGTAACTTCCTTGCCCATTTAATTGTCCTTTCATTTAACCGTCAACAAATTCAACAGCTACAATTATGTAATTTTTGATTGTTAAAATGTTAATCAGCAAACTGCAAGTCAGTGTAACAAATAATATTGTTAATTAGACTGAATAAGATAATCGCTGTGTGCACCCAATTATCATGTCTTCATTCTGCACATATTAAAGGTCAAGAAGCTATTGGAACTGAATAAAGGGTGGACAATAATGTTATTTACCAAAGATAATTAATGTTCTGCATCTTCTGCTGAGATAAAACTGTAAATGATAAAATAATGACAGATTTCATCAATAATCATCTAGTAACTTATCGATCTATACTAATAATAAACAATGTATTCATTTAATTTCAAAGCTTTCCAATTTTGGTAATTTTTTGTATTTTTAAGACTGCTTAATTTTCATTTTGCATTAAAACACCGTATTATATCATGCAAAATAAAGTAAGCAACCCTGTCTACCCATCACCAACTTCAAGAAACAAAGGATGTGAAAGAAAACATTTCTTTCTACTTTCTTAGGGTTTCATTTCATACTGTTTAATTGACATGGTCTAGATCAAAGAGAATTATATTTGACAACATTCGGTTGCACTGCTCTTTGTATTAATCATACCATACTCAATATTCATATTTTGAACTATCATACTTTTTTCATCTGCAAATCATGTTCCTAGGCACATCAGTTTACTGGCAAACACAAACTTACAAATAACAATAGCTTGAAAATTAAAAGGAGTTCTCCAGCCTTGAAGCTGACAACCCCTGGGCTCCTAACTCCTAACCTATTCACCTGAACATTAAAAATCCCACCCACCTGTCAAAATGCTTGCCAAGTCTCTATGAGATAGATGGAAAACGTTTTGTAAAAGTACAATTTTATATATATATAAAAAAAGGACGTATACACTCACCTAAAGAATTATTAGGAACACCATACTAATACGGTGGACCCCCTTTTGCCTTCTGAACTGCCTTAATTCTATGTGGCATTGATTCAACAAGGTGCTGATAGCATTCTTTAGAAATGTTGGCCCATATTGATAGGATAGCATCTTGCAGTTAATGGAGATTTGAGGGATGCACATTCAGGGCACGAAGCTCCTGTTCCACCACATCCCAAAGATGCTCTATTGGGTTGAGATCTGGTGACTGTGGGGGCCATTTTAGTACAGTGAACTCATTGTCATGTTCAAGAAACCATTTTTACAGTCTTCAACAGTCCAATTTTGGTGGGCTTGTGCAAATTGTAGCCTCTTTTTCCTATTTGTAGTGGAGATGAGTGGTACCCGGTGGGGTCTTCTGCTGTTGTAGCCCATCCGCCTCAAGGTTGTGCATGTTGTGGCTTCACAAATGCTTTGCTGCATACCTCGGTTGTAACGAGTGGTTATTTCAGTCAACGTTGCTCTTCTATCAGCTTGAATCAGTCGGCCCATTCTCCTCTGACCTCTAGCATCAACAAGGCATTTTCGCCCACAGGACTGCCGCATACTGGATGTTTTTCCCTTTTCACACCATTCTTTGTAAACCCTAGAAAGGGTTGTGCGTGAAAATCCCAGTAACTGAGCAGATTGTGAAATACTCAGACCGGCCCGTCTGGCACCAACAACCATGCCATGCTCAAAATTGCTTAAATCACCTTTCTTTCCCATTCTGACATTCAGTTTGGAGTTCAGAAGATTGTCTTGACCAGGACCACAACCCTACATGCATTGAAGCAACTGCCATGTGATTGGTTGACTAGATAATCGCATTAATGAGAAATAGAACAGGTGTTCCTAATAATTCTTTAGGTGAGTGTATATGTGTGTATGTTTGTATGTATGTGTGCATGTTCCGCGAAAAAACAAAAAAACGCAACCATCCATTTCAACGAAACTTGGTATACACATCCCTTGCTACCAGGAAAGAAATCTTGTAGGGGTCTCAGTTCTCTAAGATGTACCATTTCTGAGATATTCCTAAAAAATGACCTGCTGCCTTTCACTTAAATCCTAACTGCATTACCCACGGTCACATGTTCCTTATCAGCCAATAGAAGCTCGCAGGTCCTACACCAGGTTTCCATAACAACTGATCACAGGTGCCGAGTCTAGGAAGAGAAGTCTGTTTGAAAGGGAATCATAACCAACAGAAGGCCAGACAACTCTACCAACTATTCAGAGGAGAGCTCAAGTTACACAATGGGAGGAGATTGCGTACTTTGTGTGCAGGCTGGTGAAACAGACCAGTAAAGCAGTAACCTGCTAGCGGCCTGACAGGAGGAGCTGGTTACACTTCATTGGCTGCGTTATAACAACGGCACACCGAGAGCCTGTGAGAAAAGCTTTCCTGAACGGGTTAATTGATTGACACAAATGTTGGTGAAACTACAAATCCCAGCATGTGGGACATAATGCTGGCAGTTGTAGTTCGACATCACAGCATTCAGCAGTGCGGCTCCGATCCCCTCACTGAGTATTGAAGAGATACTGTCTTTCTGTGCCCTGATCTCACCCCCCCCCCCCCCCCTTTCAGGATAACTGAGAGGGGGAAGTTAATATTCAACGGTCCGACCTTCCCCACACACCCCCATCCCTCCTCTCCCCCGTAATTCATCAGGATGGCCGAGCAGTTTAGTAGATTGTCAGCTGTAACATACAGGGAGTGCAGAATTATTAGGCAAGTTGTATTTTTGAGGATTAATTTTATTATTGAACAACAACCATGTTCTCAATGAACCCAAAAAAACTCATTAATATCAAAGCTGAATATTTTTGGAAGTAGTTTTTAGTTTGTTTTTAGTTTTAGCTATTTTAGGGGGATATCTGTGTGTGCAGGTGACTATTACTGTGCATAATTATTAGGCAACTTAACAAAAAACTAATATATACCCATTTCAATTATTTATTTTTACCAGTGAAACCAATATAACATCTCAACATTCACAAATATACATTTCTGACATTCAAAAACAAAACAAAAACAAATCAGTGACCAATATAGCCACCTTTCTTTGCAAGGACACTCAAAATCCTGCCATCCATGGATTCTGTCAGTGTTTTGATCTGTTCACCATCAACATTGCGTGCAGCAGCAACCACAGCCTCCCAGACACTGTTCAGAGAGGTGTACTGTTTTCCCTCCTTGTAAATCTCACATTTGATGATGGACCACAGGTTCTCAATGGGGTTCAGATCAGATGAACAAGGAGGCCATGTCATTAGATTTTCTTCTTTTATACTCTTTCTTGCCAGCCACGCTGTGGAGTACTTGGACGCGTGTGATGGAGCATTGTCCTGCATGAAAATCATGTTTTTCTTGAAGGATGCAGACTTCTTCCTGTACCACTGCTTGAAGAAGGTGTCTTCCGGAAACTGGCAGTAGGACTGGGAGTTGAGCTTGACTCCATCCTCAACCCGAAAAGGCCCCACAAGCTCATCTTTGATGATACCAGCCCAAACCAGTACTCCACCTCCACCTTGCTGGCGTCTGAGTCGGACTGGAGCTCTATGCCCTTTACCAATCCAGCCATCTGGCCCATCAAGACTCACTCTCATTTCATCAGTCCATAAAACCTTAGAAAAATCAGTCTTGAGATATTTCTTGGCCCAGTCTTGACGTTTCAGCTTGTGTGTCTTGTTCAGTGGTGGTCGTCTTTCAGCCTTTCTTACCTTGGCCATGTCTCTGAGTATTGCACACCTTGTGCTTTTGGGCACTCCAGTGATGTTGCAGCTCTGAAATATGGCCAAACTGGTGGCAAGTGGCATCTTGGCAGCTGCACGCTTGACTTTTCTCAGTTCATGGGCAGTTATTTTGCGCCTTGGTTTTTCCACACGCTTCTTGCGACCCTGTTGACTATTTTGAATGAAACGCTTGATTGTTCGATGATCACGCTTCAGAAGCTTTGCAATTTTAAGAGTGCTGCATCCCTCTGCAAGATATCTCACTATTTTTGACTTTTCTGAGCCTGTCAAGTCCTTCTTTTGACCCATTTTGCCAAAGGAAAGGAAGTTGCCTAATAATTATGCACACCTGATATAGGGTGTTGATGTCATTAGACCACACCCCTTCTCATTACAGAGATGCACATCACCTAATATGCTTAATTGGTAGTAGGCTTTCGAGCCTATACAGCTTGGAGTAAGACAACATGCAAAAAGAGGATGATGTGGTCAAAATACTCATTTGCCTAATAATTCTGCACGTAGTGTACAGCTGAAAATCTACTATAACGTCCGACATCCACTGATGAATTGCGGGCGAGAGCAGGGATGCGGGAGTGTGGGGAAGGTCGGGCCATTAAATATTAACTTCTCCCTCTTGGGCATCCTGAAGGGGGGGGGGGTGAGATCGGGGCACAGAAAGACAGCAGCGCGGCCCCGATCTCCTCAATACTCACTGAGGAGATCGGAGCCACATTGCTGAACGCTGCAATGTCGAACTACAACTGCCAGCATTATGTCACACATGCTGGGAGTTGTAGTTTCCATAGGGACCGTTGTATGGAAGGGGTTAACATGGTAGGAAGCTCCCCCCATCAGATGTTGCTCTGCTGTGGCAGCATCTGAAGGTTACCATGTCAATTGGACGCCATACACAGGCATCCAGGTCTGCCATGGTATTTAAGCCTCACACAGTCCTGCCAGAGGCAGCAGTCTGATCAGGCTTACTATGAATGAAAAATACACTGCAGTACACTTTACAGTGTATTGAAGTGTATTGTAGAATCATCAGACACACTGGATCTTCAAGAACAAAGTGGGTCTGAGTAAAAAAAAAGTTTAAAAAAAAGAAATAAAATAAAATGTAAAAAAAGAAATAATAGAAAAATCTAACATTTTCCTATATGCACATTTATAATTGGTTAAAAATTAAGCAAATAAAATACCCTAAACATGTTTGGTATCGCCGCATCCATAGAAACCAGCTCTATAAAAATATCACATGACCAAACCCCTCAGGTGAATGCCGTTAAAATAAATAAATAAAAACTGTGTCAAAATTACCAATTTTCTGTTCACCTTGTCCCAAAAAGTGTAAGCATTCATGATCATTTAACAGTGACCGCCCCTTTAACAGTGACCTCCACAGTGCCTGCCCCTTTAAAAACAGTAACCTCCACAGTCCCGGTCCCTTTAATAACAGTTACCTTCACAGTGCCCTCCTCTTTAATAACAGTGACCTCCACATCCCCTGCCCTTTTAACAGCGACCACAGCCCTCCTGCCCCTTTAACTGTGACCACTCCTTTAACAGTGAACTCCACAGTGCCCGCCCCTTTAATAACAGTGACCTCCACAGTGCCCGCCCCTTTATTAACAGTGACCTCCGCAGCGCCTGCCCCTTTAACAGCGACCACAGCCCTCCTTAGCACCCCAACTTCATAAAGTTTGTATATGTTACCTGTGTTTTCTCTGCTTTGCAGAGACCAAGGAGAGTACAGACAAACCTGAATGAGAAGAGGACGTACGCACACCAAGGCTAAACCTCCTGTAAGTAAGTCATGTTTCCACCTTACCCCCCCCCCCCCCACACACACCCGGCGCCCCATCAACCCTATTGCTGCTGTTCATGCTCCAAGTAGTCAGCACCTCTCCTTACTACAACAAGTGCATTTGCACAGCTAATTATATTTTATCAATTTGAATAAAGGACAGTTACATGCCGGCTGCGGATTAATAAATTACTCCGCTTTGCAGAGACCAAGGAAAGTATGGACAAGACTGAATGAGAAGAGGATGTACGCAACCCAAGGCTAAACCTCCTGTAAGTAAGTCATGTTTCCACCTTACACCCCCACACCCTGCGCCCCATCAGCCCTATTGCAGCTGCTGTTCATTATATGTTGGCTGCGGATTAATAATTATAGGGTCATTTAAATGAATAGTGAAACTGTAAGTACTAGGATCATAGTTTCTATTCTTACTTCCAAGCTCATTTACATGAATACTCACACTGGCAGGACTAGGAACACAGGTTGCATTCTGACCATGGAAAACATTTACATAGAGTTTGTATGTTTAACCTGTGTTTGCATGAGTTTCCAAAAAAGGGGTCGTTTAAATGACTGCTGATAGTTATGATTTTATTAAATTTATGTTCTATATTTAATTCTACAAGAACAATACATTTATTTGCCTACTGATGTCTCTATTTGCTTATCTTTTTACACAATCTTTTTGGACTCTTTTACAGATTTTATTGTTACAAAAATGCCTAAAAGAAAACGTAAGGCAATTGCTCAAGTGCAATCCAAAGCTAAAAAGATGAAACAACAACGTACACAAGAAACTGCAGAACAGAGAAATAGAAGACTTGACAAACCGAGAGCTGCTACATCTAGAGCTTCAGAGACAGAACAGCAGCGTGCTGCCCGATTTCAGGATAAGAGACATAAAGCTTGTACATCTAGAGCTTCAGAGACAGAACAGCAGCATGCTGCCCGGCTACAAGCTATGAAAGAGTCAGCTGCTACATCTAGAGCTTCAGAGACAGTTCAGCAGCGTGCTGCCCGGCTACAAGCTATGAAAGAGTCAGCTGCTACATCTAGAGCTTCAGAGACAGTTCAGCAGCGTGCTGCCCGGCTACAAGCTATGAAAGAGTCAGCTGCTACATCTAGAGCTTCAGAGACAGTTCAGCAGCGTGCTGCCCGGCTACAAGCTATGAAAGAGTCAGCTGCTACATCTAGAGCTTCAGAGACAGTTCAGCAGTGTGCTGCCCGGCTACAAGCTATGAAAGAGTCAGCTGCTACATCTAGAGCTTCAGAGACAGAACAGCAGCGTGCTGCCCGGCTACAGGCTATGAAAGAGTCAGCTGCTACATCTGTAGTGTCCCACTAGGTAAAGGTGGGAACTACACAGGTTAATGTGTTGTATTGCATTCGTGTATTTTCCCTGTGTTAACTGGGTGTCAGGCCTGTCAGGGTGCGGTTTGGCCTCCCGGACGTTGGAGGGAGCTGGAGAGCCCTAGATATATGTATGGGGGCCCAGACAGGGGAGAGGTAGTGTATTCCATGGGACTAGAGGAGTTACCTCGTCAGCCTGAAGCTCCTGAGGCTAAGGATAGCTCAGTTGAGATACCCCAGTAGTAGGAAAGCACCTCCTGGGAGCAACCTGCAGTCACCTGTCAGCTGAAGCAGAGAGAGACAGCTAGGAAGCAAATGTATTGTAACCTTAAGCAAGCACCAATACTGGAGGAAGGAATTCATACCAAGGATTTAAGCCAGCGAATAGGCATCCGGGCCTTGGGATCCAGCCAGCTAGAATAGCTGTGGGGATAGAGCAGCATAGCACTGCCAAGTATTAATTATATACCCTCCAAGTATCTTGCAAGATTGCAACCTGCTGTGATATAAACCTGCTGTGCTTTTGGAACTGTAAAGGACTGCATTAACCTCTTCTGTACTGCATGTATAAAGTTGGACTGTTGTCACTAAGTAAAGCAACGTTTGGTTCACCATATCATCCGTGTACCTCACTTATTGCTACTGGAAACCGGTGTGCCACCGTTACAGGCACTGGCGTCACGAACCTTAAAGGGACCTTGCCTCAGGCACTCTAAACACCTGCAACAACCAGGGCACCTCACCCAACATCAGGCCAGGTCTCTACACCCAGAGTGTGCCCCAGAGGAATTAGTGTCTGCCTCTCATTCACTGCTACATGCCTGCCCAGGGTCCTCCAGAAAGTGAGTAACCCTCGATTGCCCATACCGTGACCTCACTGTCGCTATACCCTGCAGGTCTGGCGTGTTGCATAAATTGGCGTCACAAACAGGATACGAACATTCCTGCGCCATTGCGGATACAAAAACTGTGTGCTGTTAATTGCCTTAAAGTGACAAGCCCTAATTGTTTTATTGAAAATTGCTGGGCAGTGTGAAGATTGTATTATCTGGACTGTTTGCTGCCGATTTAAGTCACTGCTTGCTGTCAGTGAATAGACAGCCATATTGCCCACTTAATCTGATTTTGCCCTGTCCTTACAAGAGACACTGAGAGCTGTAGTCCAAGTGGATCCTAAAGAAGCTGAGGACCAGGACCGGACTCTTAGAGAGCAATTCATTGCGGGCATCGGTACTGAGCACTTAAAGGGCCAGCTACGCATGTTGTCAGCTCAACACCCCCACTGTACATTTCTGGACTTTAAGGAATTGGCCATCAGTATACTAGGCCAGAACCCTGCTCCAGGGCCAGCAGCCTTCCCTGAACCTCAGGCTTGTCAGCCAAAAACTGTTAACGTGGGGTCTGCAGGAGTCGGTCAGGCCACCCAGGCTCCAGTCACGGATGTAGTGGCAGCACTAATGGAGCAAGTGAACTACCTTACTCTAAGTCTAGAGAAGGTGTGCAAGAAGATAGAGGAGTGGGAGAGGCCATTGTTACTAGAAGATGAAGGTCCTTTTCCCCCAAGGCTCCCACCTGCATATGGAGATGTATACCCAAAAGAGCCTGATGGGCGACCGAGGTACCGGCCCAGAAGTAGAAAACAGCCTGTCTGCCACCACTGCAAGAAATATGGACATACTGAAACAATGTGCTGGCAGTTAAACGGGCAACCCCTGAGGCAGAGGACCGCCCCTCGGGAGGTAGAACAGTAGGTCCAAAAGATCCAAGCTGGATGCCTAAGTATGTAGGATCCCGTCCGAAAATTAATATAAGTATCAACGGGATACCCTTTGAAGCCCTTTTGGACACTGGGTCACAGGTCACCACTAGAGTTGAGCGAACACCTGGATGTTCGGGTTCGAGAAGTTCGGCCGAACATCCCGGAAATGTTCGGGTTCGGGATCCGAACCCGATCCGAACTTCGTCCCGAACCCGAACCCCATTGAAGTCAATGGGGACCCGAACTTTTCGGCACTAAAACGGCTGTAAAACAGCCCAGGAAAGGGCTAGAGGGCTGCAAAAGGCAGCAACATGTAGGTAAATCCCCTGCAAACAAATGTGGATAGGGAAATTAATTAAAATAAAAATTAAATAAATAAAAATTAACCAAAATCAATTGGAGAGAGGTTCCATAGCAGAGAATCTGGCTTCCCGTCACCCACCACTGGAACAGTCCATTCTCAGATATTTAGGCCCCGGCACCCAGGCAGAGGAGAGAGGTCCCGTAACAGAGAATCTGTCTTCATGTCAGCAGAGAATTAGTCTGCATGTCATAGCAGAGAATGAGGCTTCACGTCAGCCACCACTGCAACAGTCCATTGGCATATATTTAGGCCCAGCACCCAGGCAGAGGAGGGAGGTCCCGTAACAGAGAATCTGTCTTCATGTCAGCAGAGAATTAGTCTGCATGTCATAGCAGAGAATGAGGCTTCACGTCAGCCACCACTGCAACAGTCCATTGGCATATATTTAGGCCCAGCACACACACAGGCAGAGGAGAGAGGTCCCGTAACAGAGAATCTGTCTTCATGTCAGCAGAGAATTAGTCTGCATGTCATAGCAGAGAATCAGGCTTCACGTCAGCCACCACTGCAACAGTCCATTGGCATATATTTAGGCCCAGCACACACACAGGCAGAGGAGAGAGGTCCCGTAACAGAGAATCTGTCTTCATGTCAGCAGAGAATTAGTCTGCATGTCATAGCAGAGAATGAGGCTTCACGTCACCCACCACTGCAACAGTCCATTTTCATAAATTTAGGCCCAGCACCCAGGCAGAGGAGAGAGGTCCCGTAACAGAGGATCTGGCTTCATGTCACCAGAGAATCAGTCTGCATGTCATAGCAGAGAATCAGGCTTCACGTCACCCACCACTGCAACAGTCCATTTTCATAAATTTAGGCCCAGCACCCAGGCAGAGGAGAGAGGTCCCGTAACAGAGGATCTGGCTTCATGTCACCAGAGAATCAGTCTGCATGTCATAGCAGAGAATCAGGCTTCACGTCAGCCACCACTGCAACAATCCATTGGCATATATTTAGGCCTAGCACACAGGCAGAGGAGAGAGGTCCCGTAACAGACAATCTGGCTTCATGTCAGCAGAGAATCAGTCTTCATATCATAGCAGAGAATCAGGCTTCACGTCAGCCACCAATGCAACAGTCCATTGTCAGATATTTAGGCCCAGCACCCAGGCAGAGGAGAGAGGTCCCGTAACAGAGGATCTGGCTTCATGTCAGCAGAGAATCAGTCTTCATGTCATAGCAGAGAATCAGGCTTCACGTCACCCACCACTGTAAGAGTCCATTTTCATAAATTTAGGCCCAGCACCCAGGCAGAGGAGAGAGGTCCCGTAACAGACGATCTGGCTTCATGTCAGCAGAGAATCAGTCTGCATGTCATAGCAGAGAATGAGGCTTCACGTCACCCACCACTGCAACAGTCCATTTTCATAAATTTAGGCCCAGCACCCAGGCAGAGGAGAGAGGTCCCGTAACAGAGGATCTGGCTTCATGTCACCAGAGAATCAGTCTGCATGTCATAGCAGAGAATCAGGCTTCACGTCACCCACCACTGCAACAGTCCATTTTCATAAATTTAGGCCCAGCACCCAGGCAGAGGAGAGAGGTCCCGTAACAGAGGATCTGGCTTCATGTCACCAGAGAATCAGTCTGCATGTCATAGCAGAGAATCAGGCTTCACGTCAGCCACCACTGCAACAATCCATTGGCATATATTTAGGCCTAGCACACAGGCAGAGGAGAGAGGTCCCGTAACAGACAATCTGGCTTCATGTCAGCAGAGAATCAGTCTTCATATCATAGCAGAGAATCAGGCTTCACGTCAGCCACCAATGCAACAGTCCATTGTCAGATATTTAGGCCCAGCACCCAGGCAGAGGAGAGAGGTCCCGTAACAGACAATCTGGCTTCATGTCAGCAGAGAATCAGTCTGCATGTCATAGCAGAGAATGAGGCTTCACGTCACCCACCACTGCAACAGTCCATTTTCATAAATTTAGGCCCAGCACCCAGGCAGAGGAGAGAGGTCCCGTAACAGAGGATCTGGCTTCATGTCAGCAGAGAATCAGTCTGCATGTCATAGCAGAGAATCAGGCTTCACGTCAGCCACCACTGCAACAGTCCATTGTCATAAATTCAGGCCCAGCACCCAGGCAGAGGAGAGAGGTCCCGTAACAGACAATCTGGCTTCATGTCACCAGAGAATCAGTCTGCATGTCATAGCAGAGAATGAGGCTTCACGTCAGCCACCACTGCAACAATCCATTGGCATATATTTAGGCCTAGCACACAGGCAGAGGAGAGGTTCATTCAACTTTGGGTAGCCTTGCAATATAATGGTAAAATGAAAATAAAAATAGGATTGAATGAGGAAGTGCCCTGGAGTCCAATAATATATGGTTATGGGGAGGTAGTTAATGTCTAATCTGGACAAGGGACGGACAGGTCCTGTGGGATCCATGCCTGGTTCATTTTTATGAACGTCAGCTTGTCCACATTGGCTGTAGACAGGCGGCTGCGTTTGTCTGTAATGACGCCCCCTGCCGTGCTGAATACACGTTCAGACAAAACGCTGGCTGCCGGGCAGGCCAGCACCTCCAAGGCATAAAAGGCTAGCTCTGGCCACGTGGACAATTTAGAGACCCAGAAGTTGAATGGGGCCGAACCATCAGTCAGTACGTGGAGGGGTGTGCACACGTACTGTTCCACCATGTTAGTGAAATGTTGCCTCCTGCTAACACGTTGCGTATCAGGTGGTGGTGCAGTTAGCTGTGGCGTGTTGACAAAAGTTTTCCACATCTCTGCCATGCTAACCCTGCCCTCAGAGGAGCTGGCCGTGACACAGCTGCCTTGGCGACCTCTTGCTCCTCCTCTGCCTTGGCCTTGGGCTTCCACTTGTTCCCCTGTGACATTTGGGAATGCTCTCAGTAGCGCGTCTACCAACGTGCGCTTGTACTCGCGCATCTTCCTATCACGCTCCAGTGCAGGAAGTAAGGTGGGCACATTGTCTTTGTAGCGTGGATCCAGCAGGGTGGCAACCCAGTAGTCCGCACAGGTTAAAATGTGGGCAACTCTGCTGTCGTTGCGCAGGCACTGCAGCATGTAGTCGCTCATGTGTGCCAGGCTGCCCAGGGGTAAGGACAAGCTGTCCTCTGTGGGAGGCGTATCGTCATCGTCCTGCCTTTCCCCCCAGCCACGCACCAGTGATGGACCCGAGCTGCGTTGGGTGCCACCCCGCTGTGACCATGCTTCATCCTCATCCTCCTCCACCTCCTCCTCATCCTCGTCCTCCTCGTCCTCCAGTAGTGGGCCCTGGCTGGCCACATTTGTACCTGGCCTCTGCTGTTGCCAAAAACCTCCCTCTGAGTCACTTCGAAGAGACTGGCCTGAAAGTGCTAAAAATGACCCCTCTTCCTCCTCCTCCTCCTCCTCCTCCTGGGCCACCTCCTCTTCCATCATCGCCCTAAGTGTTTTCTCAAGGAGACATAGAAGTGGTATTGTAACGCTGATAACGGTGTCATCGCCACTGGCCATGTTGGTGGAGTACTCGAAACAGCGCAACAGGGCACACAGGTCTCGCATGGAGGCCCAGTCATTGGTGGTGAAGTGGTGCTGTTCTGTAGTGCGACTGACCCGTGCGTGCTGCAGCTGAAACTCCACTATGGCCTGCTGCTGCTCGCACAGTCTGTCCAGCATGTGCAAGGTGGAGTTCCACCTGGTGGGCACGTCGCATATGAGGCGGTGAGCGGGAAGGCCGAAGTTACGCTGTAGCGCAGACAGGCGAGCAGCGGCAGGATGTGAACGCCGGAAGCGCGAACAGACGGCCCGCACTTTATGCAGCAGCTCTGACATGTCGGGGTAGTTGTGAATGAACTTCTGCACCACCAAATTCAGCACATGCGCCAAGCAAGGGATGTGCGTCAAATTGGCTAGTCCCAGAGCTGCAACGAGATTTCGCCCATTATCACACACCACCAGGCCGGGCTTGAGGCTCACCGGCAGCAACCACTCGTCGGTCTGTTGTTCAATACCCCGCCACAACTCCTGTGCGGTGTGGGGCCTGTCCCCCAAACATATGAGTTTCAGAATGGCCTGCTGACGTTTACCCCGGGCTGTGCTGAAGTTGGTGGTGAAGGTGTGTGGCTGACTGGATGAGCAGGTGGAAGAAGAGGAGGAGGAAGCCGAGAAGGAGGAGGTGGCAACAGGAGGCAAAGAATGTTGCCCTGCGATCCTTGGCGGCGGAAGGACGTGCGCCAAACAGCTCTCCGCCTGGGGCCCAGCTGCCACTACATTTACCCAGTGTGCAGTTAGGGAGATATAGCGTCCCTGGCCGTGCTTACTGGTCCACGTATCTGTGGTTAGGTGGACCTTGCTACAGATGGCGTTGCGCAGTGCACACTTGATTTTATCGGATACTTGGTTGTGCAGGGAAGGCACGGCTCTCTTGGAGAAGTAGTGCCGGCTGGGAACAACATACTGTGGGACAGCAAGCGACATGAGCTGTTTGAAGCTGTCTGTGTCCACCAGCCTAAATGACAGCATTTCATAGGCCAGTAGTTTAGAAATGCTGGCATTCAGGGCCAGGGATCGAGGGTGGCTAGGTGGGAATTTACGCTTTCTATCAAATGTTTGTGAGATGGAGAGCTGAACGCTGGCGTGTGACATGGTTGAGACGCTTGGTGACGGAGGTGGTGGTGGTGGTGTTGGTGGTACATCCCCTGTTTGCTGGGCGGCAGGTGCCAACGTTCCTCCAGAGGCGGAGGAAGAGGCCGAGGCGGCAGCAGCAGAATAGGCCGAGGCGGCAGCAGCAGAAGAGGTAGCAGGGGGAGCCTGAGTGACTTCCTTGGTTTTAAGGTGTTTACTCCACTGCAGTTCATGCTTTGCATGCAGGTGCCTGGTCATGCAGGTTGTGCTCAGGTTCAGAACGTTAATGCCTCGCTTCAGGCTCTGATGGCACAGCGTGCAAACCACTCGGGTCTTGTCGTCAGCACATTGTTTGAAGAAGTGCCATGCCAGGGAACTCCTTGAAGCTGCCTTTGGGGTGCTCGGTCCCAGATGGCGGCGGTCAGTAGCAGGCGGAGTCTCTTGGCGGCGGGTGTTCTGCTTTTGCCCACTGCTCCCTCTTTTGCTACGCTGTTGGCTCGGTCTCACCACTGCCTCTTCCTCCGAACTGTGAAAGTCAGTGGCACGACCTTCATTCCATGTGGGGTCTAGGACCTCATCGTCCCCTGCATCGTCTTCCACCCAGTCTTGATCCCTGACCTCCTGTTCAGTCTGCACACTGCAGAAAGACGCAGCAGTTGGCACCTGTGTTTCGTCATCATCAGAGACATGCTGAGGTGGTATTCCCATGTCCTCATCATCAGGAAACATAAGTGGTTGTGCGTCAGTGCATTCTATGTCTTTCACCGCTGGGGAAGGGCTAGGTGGATGCCCTTGGGAAACCCTGCCAGCGGAGTCTTCAAACAGCATAAGAGACTGCTGCATAACTTGAGGCTGAGACAGTTTCCCTGGTATGCATGGGGGTGATGTGACAGACTGATGGGGTTGGTTTTCAGGCGCCATCTGTGCGCTTTCTGCAGAAGACTGGGTGGGAGATAATGTGAACGTGCTGGATCCACTGTCGGCCACCCAATTGACTAATGCCTGTACCTGCTTAGGCCTTACCATCCTTAGAACGGCATTGGGCCCCACCATATATCGCTGTAAATTCTGGCGGCTACTGGGACCTGAGGTAGTTGGTACACTAGGACGTGTGGATGTGGCAGAACGGCCACGTCCTCTCCCAGCACCAGAGGGTCCACTAACACCACCACGACCATGTCCACGTCCGCGTCCCTTACTAGATGTTTTTCTCATTGTTATGGTTCACCACAACAACAAATATATTATTTGGCCCAATGTATTGTATTCAAATTCAGCGGGATATAAATTTGAGGCCTAGTATTTAGGCGCTGGGTGACCGGTATGGATTTAGTGACAGAATTAGACTTGGAAATGCACAGAAGCGTGTGTGTGAAGTTATTCTGAATGACCCTATGTGCACCTTGAATATTATATACCCTTTTTGGGATAGATTTCAAATAGCTCTGATATAGCAGGAACCACTAAATTATGAAATTGCTAAATTGGGAATTGTATTTCAACCCAGAACAAAAAATGTGCTTTGACGGACACTAAATATCTTGCCCAGCAACAACAGTACAGCGGTAACGAGAGATTTAGCAGGATATAAATTTGAGGCCTAGTATTTAGGCGCTGGGTGACAGGTATGGGTTTAGTGACAGAATTAGACTTGGAAATACACAGTAGAGGGTGTGTGTGAAGTTATTCTGAATGACCCTATGTGCACCTTGAATATTATATACCCTTTTTGGGATAGATTTCAAATAGCTCTGATATAGCAGGAACCACTAAATTATGAAATTGCTAAATTGGGAATTGTATTTCAACCCAGAACAAAAAATGTGCTTTGACGGACACTAAATATCTTTCCAAGCAACAACAGTACAGCGGTAACGAGAGATTTAGCAGGATATAAATTTGAGGCCTAGTATTTAGGCGCTGGGTGACAGGTATGGGTTTAGTGACAGAATTAGACTTGGAAATACACAGTAGCGGGTGTGTGTGAAGTTATTCTGAATGACCCAATGTGCACCTTGAATATTATATACCCTTTTAGGGATAGATTTCAAATAGCTCTGATATAGCAGAAACCACTAAATTATGAAATTGCTAAATTGGGAATTGTATTTCAACCCAGAACAAAAAATGTGCTTTGACGGACACTAAATAACTTTCCCAGCTACAACAGGACAGCGGTAACGAGAGATTTAGCAGGATATAAATTTGAGGCCTAGTATTTAGGCGCTGGGTGACAGGTATGGGTTTAGTGACAGAATTAGACTTGAAAATACACAGTAGCGGGTGTGTGTGAAGTTATTCTGAATGACCCAATGTGCACCTTGAATATTATATACCCTTTTAGGGATAGATTTCAAATAGCTCTGATATAGCAGAAACCACTAAATTATGAAATTGCTAAATTGGGAATTGTACTTCAACCCAGAACAAAAAATGTGCTTTGACGGACACTAAATAACTTTCCCAGCTACAACAGGACAGCGGTAACGAGAGATTTAGCAGGATATAAATTTGAGGCCTAGTATTTAGGCGCTGGGTGACAGGTATGGGTTTAGTGACAGAATTAGACTTGGAAATACACAGTAGCGGGTGTGTGTGAAGTTATTCTGAATGACCCAATGTGCACCTTGAATATTATATACCCTTTTAGGGATAGATTTCAAATAGCTCTGATATAGCAGAAACCACTAAATTATGAAACTGCTAAATTGGGAATTGTACTTCAACCCAGAACAAAAAATGTGCTTTGACGGACACTAAATAACTTTCCCAGCTACAACAGGACAGCGGTAACGAGAGATTTAGCGGGATATAAATTTGAGGCCTAGTATTTAGGCGCTGGGTGACAGGTATGGGTTTAGTGACAGAATTAGACTTGGAAATACACAGTAGCGGGTGTGTGTGAAGTTATTCTGAATGACCCTATGTGCACCTTCAATATGATCTACCCTTTTAGGGATAGATTTCAAATAGCTCTGATATAGCAGAAACCACTAAATTATGAAATTGCTAAATTGGGAATTGTATTTCAACCCAGAACAAAAAATGTGCTTTGACGGACACTAAATAACTTTCCCAGCTACAACAGGACAGCGGTAACGAGAGATTTAGCAGGATATAAATTTGAGGCCTAGTATTTAGGCGCTGGGTGACAGGTATGGGTTTAGTGACAGAATTAGACTTGGAAATACACAGTAGCGGGTGTGTGTGAAGTTATTCTGAATGACCCAATGTGCACCTTGAATATTATATACCCTTTTAGGGATAGATTTCAAATAGCTCTGATATAGCAGAAACCACTAAATTATGAAATTGCTAAATTGGGAATTGTATTTCAACCCAGAACAAAAAATGTGCTTTGACGGACACTAAATAACTTTCCCAGCTACAACAGGACAGCGGTAACGAGAGATTTAGCAGGATATAAATTTGAGGCCTAGTATTTAGGCGCTGGGTGACAGGTATGGGTTTAGTGACAGAATTAGACTTGGAAATACACAGTAGCGGGTGTGTGTGAAGTTATTCTGAATGACCCAATGTGCACCTTGAATATTATATACCCTTTTAGGGATAGATTTCAAATAGCTCTGATATAGCAGAAACCACTAAATTATGAAATTGCTAAATTGGGAATTGTATTTCAACCCAGAACAAAAAATGTGCTTTGACGGACACTAAATAACTTGTCCAGCTACAACAGGACAGCGGTAACGAGAGATTTAGCAGGATATAAATTTGAGGCCTAGTATTTAGGCGCTGGGTGACAGGTATGGGTTTAGTGACAGAATTAGACTTGGAAATACACAGTAGCGGGTGTGTGTGAAGTTATTCTGAATGACCCAATGTGCACCTTGAATATTATATACCCTTTTAGGGATAGATTTCAAATAGCTCTGATATAGCAGAAACCACTAAATTATGAAATTGCTAAATTGGGAATTGTACTTCAACCCAGAACAAAAAATGTGCTTTGACGGACACTAAATAACTTTCCCAGCTACAACAGGACAGCGGTAACGAGAGATTTAGCAGGATATAAATTTGAGGCCTAGTATTTAGGCGCTGGGTGACAGGTATGGGTTTAGTGACAGAATTAGACTTGGAAATACACAGTAGCGGGTGTGTGTGAAGTTATTCTGAATGACCCAATGTGCACCTTGAATATTATATACCCTTTTAGGGATAGATTTCAAATAGCTCTGATATAGCAGAAACCACTAAATTATGAAATTGCTAAATTGGGAATTGTACTTCAACCCAGAACAAAAAATGTGCTTTGACGGACACTAAATAACTTTCCCAGCTACAACAGGACAGCGGTAACGAGAGATTTAGCAGGATATAAATTTGAGGCCTAGTATTTAGGCGCTGGGTGACAGGTATGGGTTTAGTGACAGAATTAGACTTGAAAATACACAGTAGCGGGTGTGTGTGAAGTTATTCTGAATGACCCAATGTGCACCTTGAATATTATATACCCTTTTAGGGATAGATTTCAAATAGCTCTGATATAGCAGAAACCACTAAATTATGAAATTGCTAAATTGGGAATTGTACTTCAACCCAGAACAAAAAATGTGCTTTGACGGACACTAAATAACTTTCCCAGCTACAACAGGACAGCGGTAACGAGAGATTTAGCGGGATATAAATTTGAGGCCTAGTATTTAGGCGCTGGGTGACCGGTATGGATTTAGTGACAGAATTAGACTGGGATATGGCCAAAAAATAACCACACTATTGCTGGTTAAATGCACTTGGTGACGGGCGCAGCTTGCCCCTGATGTAGTATATGGCCAAAAAATGAACAGACTATTGCTGGTTAAATGCACTTGGTGTCACAGCTTGACCAACCACACTACTGAGGGTTAAATGCACTTGGTGACGGGCGCAGCTTGCCCCTGATGTAGTATATGGCCAAAAAATAAACAGACTATTGCTGGTTAAATGCACTTGGTGTGACAGCTTCACCCTGATGTAGGCTTTAGCCAGAAAACAACCACACCATTGAGGGTTAAATGCACTTGGTGACAGGCGCAGCTTGCCCCTGATTTTGTATATGGCCAAAAAATGAACAGACTATTGCTGGTTAAATGCACTTGGTGTGACAGCTTCACCCTGATGTAGGCTTTAGCCAAAAAACAACCACACCATTGAGGGTTAAATGCACTTGGTGACAGGCGCAGCTTGCCCCTGATTTTGTATATGGCCAAAAAATGAACAGACTATTGCTGGTTAAATGCACTTGGTGTGACAGCTTCACCCTGATGTAGGCTTTAGCCAAAAAACAACCACACCATTGAGGGTTAAATGCACTTGGTGACAGGCGCAGCTTGCCCCTGATTTTGTATATGGCCAAAAAATGAACAGACTATTGCTGGTTAAATGCACTTGGTGTGACAGCTTCACCCTGATGTAGGCTTTAGCCAAAAAACAACCACACCATTGAGGGTTAAATGCACTTGGTGACAGGCGCAGCTTGCCCCTGATTTTGTATATGGCCAAAAAATGAACAGACTATTGCTGGTTAAATGCACTTGGTGTGACAGCTTCACCCTGATGTAGGCTTTAGCCAAAAAACAACCACACCATTGAGGGTTAAATGCACTTGGTCGCAGCTTGTGCTGGCGCACCACAAGACACAAAATGGCCGCCGATCACCCCAGAAAAATGTGACTGACAAACGGTCTGGGCAGCCTAAAAACAGTGAGCAATTGAGGATCAGCAGCTCAATGATCCACAGCTGCAGATCGATCAGTTAATCAAGTCCTTTGGAGGAGTTAATCTGCCTAATCTCGCCCTACTGTCGCAGCCGCAACCTCTCCCTATGCTAATCAGAGCAGAGTGACGGGCGGCGCTATGTGACTCCAGCTTAAATAGAGGCTGGGTCACATGGTGCTCTGGCCAATCACAGCCATGCCAATAGTAGGCATGGCTGTGATGGCCTCTTGGGGCAAGTAGTATGACGCTTGTTGATTGGCTGCTTTGCAGCCTTTCAAAAAGCGCCAAGAAAGCGTCACAAAAGCGCCAAGAAAGCGACGAACACCGAACCCGAACCCGGACTTTTACGAAAATGTCCGGGTTCGGGTCCGTGTCACGGACACCCCAAAATTCGGTACGAACCCGAACTATACAGTTCGAGTTCGCTCATCCCTAGTCACCACCATTCAACGGCCTGCCTTTGACAAGTTCTGGGATCCAAGTCTCCTCACCCAGCCACCAGAGTCCTGGCTGGATATTATCGCCAACAACGGTAAGCCTGTGAAAGTGCATGGGTATTGGGAACCTACCCTACAGGTGGGAGAAGCCACCCTGCCACAGCAAGGCGTAATTGTGGTACAAGCAGGAGATAAAGGAGGACACCCTGTGATCTTAGGGACTAACGTTCTGAAAAATTGTTACTCCGAAGTGCTTGAAGCATTGAATCAAACCATATCTTCAGCCTCACCTGCTTCCAGAAGAGTTATTCAAAAGACTATTAGTGTGCTGTGTGCTCAACAAAGGTTCGCCAACAAGAAAGGAGAAATTTGTTCTGTCCGGATCCGGGATAACCGGCCGGTAATTCTGCCCCCAAATTCCCAGAACATCCTGTGGTGTCGTGCTGTATTGGGGATCCAGGGCCAGGACTATCAAGCCCTAGTGGAACCTATTCCCATTGAAGATCATCCCTTCATACGGACAGCCAAGAGCCTGGTGACCGTGTCTCAAGGTAAAGTGCCTGTCTGTTTAATCAACTTTGGTGATCATCCCGTTACTCTCTTTAAACACTGCCCCGTTGCTCAGCTTTTCCAGGTGTCTTTCCAGGATTTGATCCGTCTGCCTGCCGCGGAGGCGTTCCAGACCACACAGAGCAGCAGCACCCCAATGGCATCCTGGTGGGAAGAACTACATGTGGGGAACGAATCCACCCCAAAGGAGCAAATAGAGGGAGTCCTGAAGCTGGTGAAGGAGCACCACCAGGCTTTCAGCAAACACTCCACGGACTATGGAGAGGTCAGTGTAATCAAACACACCATACCCACTGGCTCTCACCCTCCTATTAAGGAGAGGCACAGACCCATACCACCTACTACCTATCAGTCTGTGAAAGAGATGATACAAGAGATGAAAGACTCTAATATAATCCGGGACAGTCATAGTCCCTGGGCTGCGCCCCTAGTACTTGTTTGAAAAAAAGATGGCAGCATAAGGTTCTGCGTGGATTACAGGAAAATTAGTCAAATCACCCACAAAGATGCATATCCCTTGCCACGCATTGAAGAGTCCTTGACTGCCCTGGGGTCATCAGCCTATTCCTCCACCCTGGACTTAACCAGTGGGTACTGGCAGGTACCCATGGCCCCAGAAGATCGAGAAAAGACTGCTTTCACTACACCTATGGGCCTGTTTGAATTTAACTATATGCCGTTTGGACTGTGTAACGCTCCAGGAACGTTCCAGAGGCTGATGGAACGTTGTTTAGGCCATAGGAATTTTGAGACGGTGCTATTATATCTGGATGACGTCATTATATATTCCAAGACATATGAGGGACCATCTAAAGCACCTGGGTGAGGTGTTTCAAGTTCTTACTAAATATGGCCTCAAAATCAAGCCATCCAAGTGCCACCTGCTGAAACCAGCCGTCAAATATCTCAGGCACGTTGTCAGTGCCGAAGGAGTACAGCCTGATCCTGATAAACTTGCTGCTGTCCGTAACTGGCCTACTCCTACAACCGTGAAAGAGATGAGAAGCTTTCTCAGTTTCGCAGGGTATTACAGGCGTTTCATCCCGCATTTCGCATAAATTGCGGATCCCATCAAGGAACTCTTGAGGGGGCATCCAAAGAAGAGCCAAAAGACTCCTATTCCTGTTGAGTGGAATGAAGAGCGGGAAATTGCCTTCCAACTCCTAAAGAAGAAGTTGACTGAACCCCCTGTTCTGGGTTACCCAGATTATCAGAAGCCATTCCACCTCTACACAGATGCCAGTAAAAGAGGCCTGGGGGCCGTGTTGGCTCAAGTGCAAGATAACAAAGAAAGGGTGATTGCCTACGCCAGCAGATCCCTGAAGGGAGCTGAGAAGAGCGACCAGAATTACAGTTCTTTCAAGCTGGAGTTTCTTGCCTTAGTGTGGGCTGTGACTGAAAAGTTTAAGGACTATCTCGCTGCCACACCATTTGTTGCCTTCACGGATAATAATCCCCTGGCGCATCTGAATACACCCAAATTAGGGGCACTGGAGCAAAGATGGGCCTCCCGCCTTGCCAACTATGACTTTACTGTGAAATACCGAGCAGGCCGCTCCAACGACAACGCTGATGCTCTGTCACGACTCCCCACTACAGAAGCCCCAGATGAACCAAAAGATGCCTGGGAAGAGGTGGAGATGCCAGCGTTCTACAATAAATTTACCCAGCAGGATAATATCCATACTGAAGATTCCCCTGCTGCTGATCCTTCCTCATCAGATGGTCCTGAGTCCAGAGGCGATCAAGAAAGATGGATTAAGCTCCAGTCCGAAAGTAGAGTCCTCGGTGAACTGCTTGACTTCCTTACCAGTGGGAAAATCCCTGAGAGGATCCGCAGGAAGAGTGCAGACCCAGAGCTAGCGAGACTGTGGAGACATCGCCACCAACTATTCCTTCAAAGAGGCCTGTTGCTCAGAAGGAGTCTGGATCCAGTGTCCTATGATAGAGTGTACCAAATTCTCCTGCCAGGTCAGGGATGCCAGCCTGGTGCTGGATATGTATCACAACCAGTCCGGACACTTCGGTGTGCAAAAGACTGAGGCTACCATTCGCAGAAGATTCTATTGGATCGGGATTAGAGAAGATATTGAGAAATGGTGCCGAGAATGCACTGCCTGTGCTGTGGGGCGGACTGAACGCCATGACCAGAGGGCGCCTCTCCATCCTATTGTAAGTAAGACTCCTTTAGAACTTGTTGCCATTGATCACGTAAAGTTGGAGCCGAGTCGCTCAGGGTATACGTATGCCATAACTATAATTGATCACTTCACCAAGTTTGTCGTAGCAGTGCCTGTGAAAGACCTGAGAGCCAAAACTACAGCGGAGGCATTCTGGAAGCATTTCCTGCTGCCCTACGGCTGCCCAGAAAGGATCCTCACCGACCAAGGGTCTGCGTTTGAGTCGCAGCTGTTCCATGAGATGTGCCTGCTACACAACTGCCAGAAGGTCCGGACCACTGCTTATCATCCGCAAGGTAACGGACTCTGTGAGAAAATGAATAAGACTCTCATTGAAATGCTAAGAACGGTGCCCCCTGAGACAAGGGGTGATTGGCCTACTCTGTTGCCGCAGCTCATGTACACTTATAACAATACCATCCATTGTTCCACCGGTTACACCCCATTCTATCTCATGTTTGGATGACAAGGGAGATTACCTGCGGATCACTCCCTGGGGGTACAAGTGCCGGATGTGATCAACCCACTGCCCAGGACTGACTGGGTAGTGGAACACCAAAGGCGTCTCCTCGATGCTAAGGAGATCGTCCAGGGACGAATGAAGATTGTTCGGGAGAGGCAGCAAAAGGACTATGATCAGGCTGCCCATGCGGAACCTCTGGCCCTCGGAGACAAGGTGTGGTTAAAAAACAACCACCGGACCAGCAAGTTGGACAGCAAGTGGGAAAGGATTCCCTATATCATTACTGCCATCCCCAATGCTGCAGCCCACATCTATCAAGTCTCCAGAGACGGAAAAGGTTCCCAAGTCGTCCACAGGAACCGCCTCAAGCCTTGTATGGAAGGAGAACCAGTGGCAGAGTATATGGAGCCTGAGTCTTCTGAAGTAGAGTTGCTAGCTCCACCTATGGACCGTATGCAGGCTGTGGAGAACTTAATCCATGATAAAGAGCCGCTCCACTGGGCCCTCACGCCTTGGTTGAATTTATTGGTTCCTGCTCCTGTTCCTGTTAGCCCTCAGCCTCAGGACACCTTACCCCAGAGAGCTCCTGAAGAAGCTCCAGAAGCGGTGGGCTCCTCTGACCTTCCTGAATCCAGGCAGGAAGAATCCCTGCCAGTAAGGAGGTCTACCCGTTCTACCAGGGGGCATCCACCTGTGAGGTTTGGGGACTACATTATGGGCCCAGGTAGCCCCTCACGGGAAACTCCTGTTTAACCCTTTGCAAGCCTGGGTACGGACTCATGTTATCCTTTAAGCCTCCAAGGACTTATGTTTGTTTTGCATTTTCCAAGGACTATTTGCATTTAAAGTTTTATATGGCCTATCCTGGTTTATTGATACGCTGTGCCAGGTCAGCGCCCCTGTTCCCTTATGTTATCCTGAGAGAAGAGAACGACGCCCCTTGTCACTACTCCTTTCAATGTATTTGTCAACTGTTATGTTGTTAATGTGGTGAATGCTGTATATGCATATTCTCATCTGTCTTTCAGGTTGCAGCTTCCAGATGGGCGGACCCTCCATGTTGCGCCGAGGACGGGCAACGTCATAGCGTGGGGGTATGTAGTGTCCCACTAGGTAAAGGTGGGAACTACACAGGTTAATGTGTTGTATTGCATTAGTGTATTTTCCCTGTGTTAACTGGGTGTCAGGCCTGTCAGGGTGCGGTTTGGCCTCCCGGACGTTGGAGGGAGCTGGAGAGCCATAGATATATGTAGGAGGGCCCAGACAGGGGAGAGGTAGTGTATTCCAGGGGACTAGAGGAGTTACCTCATCAGCCTGAAGCTCCTGAGGCTTAGGATAGCTCAGTTGAGATACCCCAGTAGTAGGACAGCACCTCCTGGGAGCAACCTGCAGTCACCTGTCAGCTGAAGCAGAGAGAGACAGCTAGGAAGCAAAGGTATTGTAACCTTAAGCAAGCGCCAATACTGGAGGAAGGAATTCATACCAAGGATTTAAGCCAGCGAATAGGCATCCGGGCCTTGGGATCCAGCCAGCTAGAATAGCTGTGGGGATAGAGCAGCATAGCACTGCCAAGTATTAATTATATACCCTCCAAGTATCTTGCAAGATTGCAACCTGCTGTGATATAAACCTGCTGTGCTTTTGGAACTGTAAAGGACTGCATTAACCTCTTCTGTACTGCATGTATAAAGTTGGACTGTTGTCACTAAGTAAAGCAACGTTTGGTTCACCATATCATCCGTGTACCTCACTTATTGCTACTGGAAACCGGTGTGCCACCGTTACAGGCACTGGCGTCACGAACCTTAAAGGGACCTTGCCTCAGGCACTCTAAACACCTGCAACAACCAGGGCACCTCACCCAACATCAGGCCAGGTCTCTACACCCAGAGTGTGCCCCAGAGGAATTAGTGTCTGCCTCTCATTCACTGCTACATGCCTGCCCAGGGTCCTCCAGAAAGTGAGTAACCCTCGATTACCCATACCGTGACCTCACTGTCGCTATACCCTGCAGGTCTGGCGTGTTGCACATCTAGAGCTTCAGAGACAGTTCAGCAGTGTGCTGCCTGGCTACAAGCTATGAAAGAGTCATCTGCTACATCTAGAGCTTCAGAGACAGAACAGCAGCGTGCTGCCCGACTTCAGGATAAGAGATATAGAGCTTCTACATTTAGAGCTTCAGATACATAACAGCAGCATGCTGCCCAACTACAGGCTATGAAAGAGTCAGCTGCTACATCTAGAGCTTCAGAAACAGTTCAACAGCGTGATGCCCGAGTACAGGAAATTAGAGAAAGAGCCAGAGGATCACGGACTGCACTACATTTTACCTTAGAATTGGAAGGATTCCGCTATGATCCACATAAAGACTACTCTCATCATCCAAGTATTATCATCAGAAAAATGGAAATGCTTTGTTGTTACTGTCAAGCTAAAAAGTTTAAATCAGAGTCTCCTGGTATTTGCTGCAAAAAAGGGAAAGTTAAACTCAACCAACTTGAAACACCACCACAAGAACTTTTAAATTACACATCTTCCAAAACAACGGAGTCAAGGCACTTTCTTAGTAACATCAGAAATGACAATTCATGTTTTCAAATGACATCATTCAGCGTCACATCACTTGTGGAACATCTTGGATTTCCATCCACATTCACGGTGCAAGGGCAGATTTACCAAAAAGCAGGATCGTTGCTTCCGTTTCCAGATCAACCACCAACATTTCTACAACTATATTTTGTTGGAAATGAACATAGAGAAACTGAACAGAGGTGCTCCTACATCTCAGGAACAAGAAGTCAGATTGTGTTAAACTTACAAAGGATGTTGCATGAGCACAATTATCTTATTACAATGTTTAAATCAGCTTTGGAGCATATGCCAACTGATTAATATAAAGTAGTTATAAGAGCAGACAGAAGACCAGCAGGTGAGCATGAGCGGCGCTATAATGCTCCTTTGGTAGATGAAGTTGCAGTAGTTATATCAGAAGAATAGTTTAATCAGCGAGATATTGTAATTAGAGTTGAGAGAATCCATACTGTAAAGTTCGGATTCGTATCGAACTTTAGGGTTTTCGGCATTCGGACCCGAACCCGAACATTTACGTAAAAGTTCGGTTTTGGGTTCAGTGTTCGTCGATTTTTATTGCGGTTTTTGAAAGGTTGCAAAGCAGCCAATCAACAAGCGTCATACTACTTGCCCCAAAAGGCCATCACAGCCATGCCTACTATTGGCATGGCTGTGATTGGCCAACTGCAGCATGTGACCCAGCCTCTATTTAAGCTGGAGTCACGTCTCGCCGCCCGTCACTAGGCTCGAATAAGTGTAGGGAGAGGCTGCAGCTGCTGTGAGGGAGAGATCAGGGAGAAATCTTATCAAGAACAGTTTTTTGTACTCAGCGATCTACAGCAAATGTGTTTTGTAGGTGCAGTACACACATTTTTTAAGCCTGCACTGAGCCAACTACTACTGAAAACGAACTTTTTTTTCTTCAGTTAGTCAATATCAATACATAATCGGCAGCCATTTTATGCAACGATAGTGTACCAGCACAGGCTTTCTGCATGTCTGCAAGTTCAGAAATACAGCTTTTTGCTTACTGGGGTTAAAAAAATACATCTGTTAAATATAGTGCACATCTGGGATTACACGTGCATAAGTGATTGTCACATTTAGGGCAGAAATACGGCTTTGGCATACTGTGGTGAAAAAAGCCTCTAATATACTGCACATCTGGGATCACACCTGCATAAGTGAGTGTCACTGTCACGGCTGAGGATGGGGGAAAGCCTCAGCCGTGCGGTGATGGAAGATGGTCGCTGCTTGACCAGGACGACAGGATTAGGGAGCAGGTCACCTCCTATCGCGTCCCTAACCTGACCCTAACTCCTAGCTGCATAGGCCGACCTTTAAGGTACGAGGACCCATGCTCCGGAATCTCGGAGCCCTAACTCACCCTCCGACCGGTCCCTGGACTAGGAGTCAGGGTAAGACAACCTGTTCCTTCTGGATACGGAGGAACAGGAGTCTCACTGGCCAAGCTGCAAGGAAGGGAGAACAAGTACAACCTATGGCGATGGCAGGCACTTGCCACAAACATAACACTCACCTGTCACAGACACAAAGCCTGGAACCCATGTGGAAGTACTGCTATCCACAAACTCAAGGACTCAGCACACAACACACATCACACGGGAACCCAGGACCATAGGTGCAATAAACAAGCATAAAACCAAACACATCTTCTAGACACCAAACGACATTGTATTTGCTATGACCAGATGGATGGCCCCCACTGGCAGTTGGTAAGAAACCAGGAGGATGTCTCCAGCAAGCATGGCTAAAGCACCCCCTCTGGCTACTGCCTACAACTGAGGCTTTATAGGGCCAAGAGGCCACACCCAACAGTCAGACACACCCCGTCACTCACACACACAGAAAGGGAGTTAACCCTTCCAATATCACAGAAGGGAAAACACAACTTAAAGGGGAAGTGTCAAACTCAGGAAAAAACTGTGGCTGTTGCCGCAGGCAACGACATGGGTGGCAACCATGTCCCGGGAGTCAGCCCGAAGGCCGGGACACTGACACCACATGTACACTATACAACCAAACGTTGCCACCAACTTCAGCACAGCCAGGGGTAAACGTCAGCAGGCCGTTCTGAAACTAATGTGTTTGGGGGACAAGCCCCACAGCGCGCAGGAGTTGTGGCGGGGTATAGAACAACAGACCGACGAGTGGTTGCTGCCTGGTGGTGTGCGATAATGGGCAAAATCTCGTTGCAGCTCTGGGACTATCCGGTTTGACACACATCCCTTGCCTGGCGCATGTGCTGAATTTGGTGGTGCAGAAATTCATTCACAACTACCCCGACATGTCAGAGCTGCTGCATAAAGTGCGGGCCGTCTGTGCGCGCTTCTGGCGTTCTCATTCTGCCACTCGGCTGTCTGCTCTACAGCGTAACTTCAGCCTTCCCACTCACCGCCTCATATGCGACGTGCCCACCAGGTGGAACTCCATCTTGCACATGCTGGAGAGACCGTGCGAGCAGCAGCAGGCCATAGTGGAGTTTCAGCTGCAGCACACATGGGTGAGTCGCACTGCGGAACAGCACCACTTCACCACCAATGACTGGGCCTCCATGCAAGACCTGTGTGCCCTGTTGTGCTGTTTTGAGTACTCCACCAACATGGCCAGTGGCGATGATGCCGTTATCAGCGTTACAAAACCACTTTTATGTTTCCTTGAGAAAACACTTAGGGCGATGATGGAAGAGGATGTGGCCCAGGACGAGGAGGAGGAAGAGGGGTCATCTCTGACACTTTCAGGCCAGTCTTTTAGAGGTGGCTCAGAAAGAGGATTTTTGCAACAGCAGAGGCCAGGTACAAATTTGGCCAGCTAGGACCCACTACTGGAGGACGAGGAGGAGGAGGATGGGGATGGGGATGAAGCATGTTCACAGCGGGGTGGCATCCACAGCAGCTCGGGCCCATAACTGGTGCGTGTCTGTGGGGATACGGAGGACGCAGACGATACGCCTTCCACAGCTTGTCCTTACCTCTGGGCAGTCTGGCACACATGAGCGACTACATGCTGCAGTGCCTGCGCAACGACTGCAGAGTTGCCCACATTTTAACGTGTGCTGACTACTGAGTAGCCACCCTGCTGGATCCCCGTTACAAAGACAATGGAGCGTGATCGGAAGATGCGCGACTACAGGCGCACTCTGGTAGACGCGCTCCTGAGAGGATTCCCGACTGACGCCGAGGGACAAGTGGAAGCACAAGGCGAAGGCAGGGGAGGAGGAAGAGGTCGCCAACGCAGCTATGTCAGCGCCAGCACCTCAGAAGGCAGGGTTAGCATGGCCGACATGTGTAAAAGCTTTCTCACCTCGCCGCAACAACCGGCTCCAACTGCTGATATGGAGCGTGTTAGCAGGAGGAAGCATTTGAACAACATGATGGAACAGTACCTGTGCACACGCCAATACGAACTGACTGATGGTTCTGCCCCATTCAACTTCTGGGTCTCCAAATTGTTCACATGGCCAGAGCTTGCCCTGTATGCCTTGGAGGTGCTGGCCTGCCCTGCAGCCAGTGTACTCTCTGAACGTGTATTTAGCACGGCAGGAGGCGTCATTACAGACAGACGCAGCTGCCTGTCCACAGCCAACGTGGACAAGCTCATGTTCATTAAAATGAACCAGGCTTGGATCCCTCAGGACTTGTCTGTACATTGTGCAGAATAGACAGTTCTAACAGCCTCAACCATTCATCCTTGTACTCAAGTGCACTTATTCCTTTTTTTTTATATGTCCCAATATTTTTGGGGATACCACTATGTAAAAATGCAAAATAACACACATCTGTGTTGGCTACCTAGTCCTCCTTCGCCGCCGCTTCCACCTAGACCGCCACGTGAGCTTACACTGCCACACCTACCCATTCACCCCCTCCTCAACCTCTTCCTCCTACATCAGTCCTCATTTTTTTTTTAAGGTCTTTTATGTTTTTTTAATTCATTTCCCTATCCACATTTGTTTGCAGAGCATTTGCAATGCTCTTAAGCACATTTTGCTGCCTTTTGCAGCCCTCTAGTTCTTTCCATGACATTTTTACAGCTATTTTAGTGCTCAAAAGTTTGAGTTCCCATTGACTTCTATGGGGTTCGGGGTCAAGTTCGGGTCCCAAACCCTAATTTTTTTTTTCAGTTCGGCCGAACCTGCCGAACCCGAATATCCAGGTGTCCGCTCAACTCTAATTGTAATTCAACGACGAGGCAAATCAGAAACACATCGATCTTATGATGCTCTACAGTACCCCATGATATTCCCTCGTGGTGAGGATGGATATCATTTTAATCTGAGGCAAGTCAACCCAAAGACAGGTAAAACAACAACAAAAAAGTTTCAGCCATAGATTTCTATGCATACAGACTAATGATTCGAGATAAAGAGCAGAACCACATATTAAACTGCAGACAATTGTTTCATCAATTCATTGTTGATATGTATGCTAAAATTAAGAGTGAGTGTCTTCTATACATTCGTTTACATCAACATAAACTAAGAGTTGAAGTATATAATCACTGAGAGATGCTGTGGCAAATTATGGAAATGTTGAAAACCTCGGAGCCTTAGTCCTACTACCAGCTACATTTACAGGCAGTCCCAGACATATGCACGAATATGCGCAAGATGCTATGACGTACGTGAGGACGTAGGTAGAACAGACTTATTTATTACCTTCACCTGTAATCCAAGTTGGACAGATATCAAAGAGATGCTTACCAATGGTCAACTACCCAGTGAACGCCATGACTTGTTTGCCAGAGTTTTTCATCAGAAGCAGCTGAAACTAATTGACATTATAACAAAGGCTCACATCTTTGGAATGCCAAGATGCTGGATGTACACGATTGAATGGCAAAAGCGAGGACTAGCATATACTTGGAAAAAGAGAAAAAAAGTTCAGCCAGACTCGAGGGTGCCAATCCTGTAACGTGGTGTGTGAATAAAAATAATAATAATACTAAATAGGAGAATTTAGTATTGTCTAATAAGAATCCAAATGCATAGCAAAAGATAAAAACAAGGTAAACCAAGAAAATCTGTGTTATGACTCACTTTATGAGGGGAGATAGTCTATGGGATAAACTCAAAACACCGGTAGGCTTAACTCCCCCACCAGGATCGCTTGTAGAATCACAGGAATAGGCCGCAATCACCAAATGGGTACGTCAGGAAACTTCCCTTTTACTGGAATCGAGGCTCAACGCATTTTACCTTGTTTACCTTGTTTTTATCTTTTGAGATGTTTTAAGGTGTTATCTGATACCCATTATGCATTTGGATTCTTATTAGACAATACTATATTCTCATATTTATTATTATTATTATTATTATTATTATTATTATTATTTTTATTCACACACCACGTTACAGGGTTGGCGCCCTCATGTCTGGCTGGACTTTTTTTTCTCTTTTTCCAAGCATACGCTATTTCTACTAGCAGCGGCCTTCCTCTGCAGTTCCAGCCACACTCAGGCAGCCTCTCACTACCCTAGTCCCCATTCTGTCCTAATACATCTCCCTTTGTTGGCGCCTGGCAGGGATTTGGCTCCCTCCTGATGAGTCCCATTCATTGTATGCATTATGGATGAGAGTGTTCCTTTTCTTTACTGGTGCTATTGTCTAGGCCCACATGGGCTTGTCATTTATGTGTGTTTTGTAAATTTTTTGTTGTGCCATTTATTCTAAATATTATCTATTAAATGTTACGTTTTATTCCCTCTGTCCCCATTCAAGGGGATCAGTCCATTCGCTTTTGACTCTTGGCAGTATATTGGATAAGCCTTCACTGAGCTAGACCATTTGTATAGATTTTTTTTTCCAGTTTTTCAAAGACTCTTCCTTTGAAAGTCTGTAATTAACACTCTTATTTCTGGCAGGGGTCTCCTGCAAAAGCGAGGACTGCCACACTCACACAATTTGATCTGGTTGACAGACAAAATTCAGCCAACACAAATCAATGATGTCATATGTGCTTAGTTGCCTGACCAAAAACAAGATCCTGAACTTTATGCAGTTGTAACGAAAAACATGATCCATGGACCATGTGGATATCTCCTTGTATGAAGGATGGAAAGTGTACCAAGAAATACCCAAGACAATTGATTCAAGAAACACAAACTGGAAATAATGGTTATCCTATTTACTGACGGCGAGCTGTAGAAGATGGAGGATTCAAGGCCAAAATAAAGATACTCAGCAAAAAAGAAATAGAAATCGACAATAGATGGGTTGTGCCATTTTCCCCGTAGGTGTCCAAAATGTTTCAGGCACACATCAACATGGAGTACTGTAACAGTGTGAAATCGATCAAATATGTGTGCAAGTATTTTAACAAAGATAGTGATATGGCAGTTTTTCGGCATAAGCAACCAGAGTCCAAACTATGAAGTGATCCGGTATCATATAGATATATTAGCAGCAATGAGGCAGTTTGGTGAATCCTAGGATTTCCCATTCATGAAAGACATCCTACTGTCGTTCACCTCAGTTTCCATTTAGAAAATGGTCAGAGAGTTTATTTTACAACAGAGAGCGCCCACAGAATGGTTGATAAGCCACCAAATACTACCTTAACCGCATTCTTTCAACTGTGTCAGCAGGATCCTTTCGCAAGGACTTTGTAGTATCCTGAAATTCCTAGATATTACACATGGAATATACCCATGAAAGTGTTCTGTAGAAGAAAAGTTGGCAAGCCGGTCCGTGGATATTATGCATTCAGAAGCGATGTCTTGGGGCAAGTGTACACAGTTCATCCCAATAATGCTGAATGCTATTTTCTTAGAATGTTTCTTCACTCAGTTCGAGGACCACAATCTTTCGATGAACTAAGAACCGTAAATGGGTTATGCCAGACATTTAGAGAGGCATGTCATAAGTTGGGTTTACTGAAAGGAGATCAGCACTGGGAAAACACATTGCGAGAAGCCGAATTAATCTAACTCCAACAGCAAATCTGAAACCTATTTACTATAATCTTGACTACATGCAGTCCATCCAATCCAAACAGTTTATAGGAAAAATATAAAGAGGCCCTAAGTGAGGATATACTTGCCAAAGTCCGGAGGGAAAATCCCATTATAGAAATTATCTTTTGTCCTGACATTTTCAACAAGGCTCTGATTAGTCTTGAAGATAAATGTGTGGCCATGATCAATAAAACATTAATAAAACTTGGCCTGCCTGCACCAGTCCAAGAACCACAAGATGCGCTTTACACAGATTATATACAGGAAAAAAACGACAATGTCAAAACCCTGAGTGCATACGTTGCCGAGAAAAAGCCACTCTTAAATAAAGAGCAATTTTCTGGATGCTTCTGGGGGAACATGGAAAACATTTTTAACTAATTTAATTCTGGCCACAATCAGAACTCAGGGAGAGGTTGCTCTTGCTATCGCCTCTTCAGGAATTGCATCAACATTAATGGAAGGAGGGAGGAAAGACCATTCTGCACTTAAATTGCCACTTGACATTGCAAGGCAAGAAAATCCTACCTGCAACATAAGTAAGACAAGTAGTTGTGCACAAGTGCTCAAAGCATCAAAATTAATAGTATGGGATGAATGCACCATGGCTCACATAAAGCTCTAGAAGCCCTACACGTCACTCTAAGAGATCTAAGAAGAAATGACAACCTGATGGGAGGAGCTCTAGTACTCCTCTGTGGAGACTTTCGTCAAACTCTGCACGTCATCCCAAAGTCAACACCAGCTGATGAGATCCACACATGTTTAAAACATTCATAACTGTGGAGACATGTGCAACAGATAACTTTAAGGCAAAACATGAGAGTACATCTGGGGGATGAAAGTGCTCTAATGTTATCTAATAAACTACTCGAAATCGGAGAAGGTAGGTTACCAGTTGAGTCTTCTGGCAAGATAAAAATGTCCTCCGATTTGTGTAATCTGTCAGTTGCAGAGCTAATAGATGCAGTTTATCCAACAGTTATACAAAACTATAGCAATTGCAAATGTTTGCAAGAGAGGGTCATTCTTGCTGCTAAAAATGAAGATGTCTATGGAATAAACAATTAAATACTTGCCATGTTACCAGGTGTAGTCACGGAATACAAGTCCATTAATACCGTAGTAGATGCTGATAAGGTGATCAATTTCGCAACAGAATTCCTAAACTCACTTGATCCGGCTGGATTACTACCACATCTACTTTTACCTAAAGTCAGATACCCAATTATTTTACTACGCAATCTTGACAGACCAAAACTTTGCAATGGCACAAGGCTTTGAAGCCACTATCTTAACAGGAAAAGGAGCGGGTGAAACCGTTTTTATTCCACGGATACCACTCATTCCAACAGATCTCCCTTTTCAGTTTAAGAGATTGAAAATTCCAGTTAGACTTGCGTTCTCGATCACAATTAACAAGTCACAGGGACAGACTATTACATAATCTGTGGAGTGGATTTGCGATCATCCTGTTTCCCCCACGGACAACTTCATGTTGCTTGCTCAAGGGTGGGTTCACCCAAGAATTTATTTATCCTAGCTCCTGGAGGTGAAACTAAAAATGTTGTTTACAAGGAAGTTTTGTGTTAAAGTAAGATTATATTCATTTTGTCAAAAATGTTACATTACAATTTGTATATTGCACTTATAATATTTAAAAACTATAAAAATGATTTCTTTCATTTACCACTATATCTTCATTTGATTCCTATTCATGTATAATATAAAATTGCAATAAATAAATACCAGAGCAACGCAGGGTAATCAGCTAGTAAATAAATAAAACTGATGCAGAATAATTCTCCCTGCACTCTCCCTGCAATCTTCCTACACTCTCCCTCTCCAATATTCTTCTATTAATCCTTTTCAGCAACACTGTCCCTAGCACATGAGCACTTGCCACGTTTCTCCCTATGGTTAGCTCAAAGGACAATGGCAGAGACCGTGCGGGATGAGGGTTCTATAGGGCTTTGACATCACAGGGGATGGCTGTCTGTGGATTGGCTTGCTGGACGGCATTATGGGTGATCTTGCATTCCTGGGCTTATCTTCTCTACTCTTAGTTTTGCTTTCTAACATGCACAGCTGCAATTTTTGGAAAACTGATTTGTCACAAATCACAAGGAAATTTTAATTAGTTAAGATTCAAAGTTTTCCTAAACTTTGGACCTAAATCCACTTCTGATACTTTACTTGGCTCAACACTACCCAAAGTTTAAATAATAGCTTTGCTATAGGATGATCCTTATATTTTTTCTTTGATTGGGTTTTAGTTTCTTTAGATTGGGTTAATGATTTGTATTATTATAATTAGAGATGAGCTAATCAAATCCCATGAAGTGGAATTCGATCCGAGTTGCAGGATAAATTTGATTCGCCTCGAAGCTGAATTTCCTTGTGCTTCGTGTAAGAGAATCAATTTAACCTGAAATAGTGTAGAAAATATTAAAATTCATACTTACCTCCTCCATTTGCTCATGACGGACCGCAAGCCGCCATCTTGATTGAAGATCTTGTCCGAAATCCCGTGTGTGGTGACTTATGATGTCACCACGTCGGCCAGCGTAATGATGTAATCTCGTGCCACGCGAGATTTCGTGCCAGATCTTCAAGCAAGATGAAGCAAATGGAGCAAATGGAGGCGTTAAGCGTAATCTAATTTTTTTTTATGTTAATATTACACTGTTTTTACACTCCGATGCCGCGATCATATATGTTTGTTTTCTCCTTCAAACAGCACCGCATCTGACCACAGATTATGGGCGAGGAGGACTTTATCATTCTGTCCGTGCCAGTTTTCCGGGATAAAAAATTTGCAAACCAGTGTTCGTGACTTTTTAAACATAATTGTGTCTCTTTCCATGTGAGGGCAGTGAGGGAGCAGGGCCAGTGGGCCTAGCACGTTTATTTCTCTTTGCGCCAGTTTTCTGGTGTAACAGAAGACTGAAATCTAAGTTAGCTACTAGTTGGTGTAGATTTCAGTCTAGACCGGTGTAAAATGCAGCTCTCTGATACATTTTCCCCTGTATGTAACATTGCCACTCAGTCCTATTCACCATAACTAACCTCTCTTTTCTACTGCATCTGCTTTCTATTTATGTATCGCATAATATTGCATTAAGGCAGGTTTGGACTCATCCTCTTTCTACTCTGCTCTAGATGCCCTGAAGCTTTTTTTTATATACGGTAATTCGTTTTTACTGTTTTAGTATTTATTGGATTTGCTTTGCACCATGCAAATTAAATTTTATACATAGTACTGGTATCCTCACAACTCCTTTTTCCCAGGTCCATCCGCCTTGGGCAGATGCAATACTGGGTCCTAAACCACTTTTTTTTTCTTTTTTTTTTTTCATATCTAAGGTCTGCATTCAATTTAGAATCTGGGAGTTGAATTTATTTAGCAGATTTATAGTCTAAATTAATTTTGGTGCCTGGTCTTGGGTATTATACCCTTGCTGCACCCATGCTCATTTTCTATGTATGTATGTGGAACCATTGACTATGTTTTTCCCACACCCCTTACATTTTATTCCTTGTAGCAGCATATCATAGAAAAAGGGCAACCAGTCAGCAGAGTACAAGAGAAGAGCACGTCAGTGTAGACATCAGTACAGATAAAGACAAAGCCTCAAAAATATTATAGCTGGCTTTGGCTCTGTGGAATCATGTCTCTCCATCTCAGCCTCCACATCATATTAGAGTAGGAGAGGAGGAGGACTAACTATGTCTACCACCACCACCGTTGCCCACCAAAATGGATGGAAAGATACTAGCAATCTATCAGGGTAGGATCAACAAATGACTTCCTCTGGTGGGCCAAAGATACCTCAGTCAGATGCCAAATAAAACAATTGTTTTATATATTCATAATAAAACCAAAATTAATTTAGCCTTTTCAACTTCACAGAAGGCTTGCAAAAATAAAAATGGCAAGTACAAACACAATTATGGGTACTCTTGATCCTGGCAATCTCCTGTAATTTTATGAATAATAGTGGAAGATATTTCATATAAAAATACTTATTTACATGTTCCAGGTTTATACCATACATAACAAGCAACCTCTCTTCATTATTTTTTCTTCCATTTATATTTTGGACATGAAAAAAAAAAAGAATAATTGGATAGCAGGGGGTGGGCATAAATTGTGCATTAGGAACAGAATGATCTTGCCGATGCTTTGAAAGTACATGTATAAAGTAATTTGCAGTATAATTTATATTCATTTTGCAAAGACATGCTGCGTGATATTGTTTCTAGAGAAAAAAATTATGAAAGCATGTTTATATCCCCCTATTGCAGATCTTTGTTATAGTCACCTTTAGAAATCCCTAAATAGGATCAAAAGAATTCTAATGAATGGCAATTACTGCTCAGTAATGGCTCTTAATATTTAATGAGGGTAATAGAATCAGGATGTAACCATAGAGGAACCCAGGTCCACAGTAAGGGTTAATCACTGAGTAACAGTGTCGAACACAATATTCCATTCCTATTAGAAACAGTGCAGCATACAGCTGTTTATTAAGGAGGGTCAGTGCATTTTGACTTCATCCTTCTGCCATTTTCTTTGCACCTTTAATATGTGCTGTCAAGCCTTTCATGACCAGGATTTGTCTTTTTTTTTTTTATATTTTTTTAAATGTATTATACTATTTAAGAATTTTGGGGGATTTTATTTTTATTTTCATGGCAAATAGGAATAAATTTTGCCTGTTTTACACATGGAATAATTTGGGGTTAGGGTTTTAATTAAATAATTGAACTTTTAGTGCATGAAAGATAATGATTACATATAATTATACAGAATAATTCTAATTATATATAATAAAACATAAAATCATAAAAATCTAATTATGACATGATTACAGTTTTGGAAAAGTTCAAAGAAATTTCTTTCAACCACATAAAGAAACCATAGCACATATAGTTTTGTCTTCCACTGTCCACTGGGTTGAGGAAGGGGTTAAAGACAAAGTTTTACTGAGTTTTCAATTGGTTGATTAAAGGGTTTTATTAGCTTGAGGGTCTGAGCGCTGAGTCCCCCATGATCCCTAGAACAAAGAAAGAGAAGCACTCATTTACCTTGCTCTCTCTCCTAACTGCAGGACATGGACTTAATAGAAGTCTATGGCCCCATCTTGAGTCAGTCCTCTGCATCAAGGAGAGAGAAAGAGCAATATATGAGCGCTTCTCTTCCTTTGTTCTAGGGATCAATGGGGGTCTTAGCACTCAGACCTCCAGCGATTGAAACCTTTGGTATGTCTCTATGACATATCAAAAGTTTTGTTTTTTATTAAACCTCAGTGACCCTTTCCTTTTTTATTTTCCTACTTATTTAATTTTTATTATTTTTGTTTCTTTTTTTCTCATCAATGTGACAGATCTTTGGGTGACTTATGTTTTAGAGATGAGAGAATTGCTAATAAGTTTGATTCAGATTCAATTTGGCTGAATAAGTTGACCCATCTGATTTGGGTTCAAGTCGATTCTACCCATATCCAAAGTGCCCCTATTGATTTGACTTCTCCTAGGACTTATTTTTTATTTGTTTTCTCTCTCTTTCTCTCTCTCTCTCAGTCTCCCTTCCTTTCCAAAATTCAAATCACTAAATATTCGGATTGATCATACTCCCATCTACCCAAACTTAGGGAACAAAAGAAAAACCCTTTGGGAAATTCGACACTCTGGACTATACAGTACGTTGGAGTGACCTTGTGGCTCACAGTAAGCCATACAAAGTCTTATTTTATGAGCAGTCTGAGGACCTCAAGGCAGTGTCTATTAAGCTGAATTATATATGAAAACATTCAACGTTATGGCTCTCAATAAAGACGTATCAAATTGCTCACTGTAATAGCGGATTGAACATTGTATCCCATTACAGCCCTTACAATTCCTAATCCATACTTTTCACTGCAGTCATTTCAATACTCTTCATCAGCTATCTGCAGTCTTATCTAGGATAAGAAACTGAAGACAGAGAATAAAAAGAATCATAAAATGCAAGCTCAAACTGTAATTTCTACCTCAACTGAAAGACATTGAATTTTTTTTTTTTTTTTTTTACTCAAGAGATATGATGCATAAATAGGTAATCCTGGCTTTATGTTGTAAAGAATTGCCTTGTATGCTTTTATTTCCGGGTCATAACTACAGAATTTATCTGCCATATTATTTATCTTTTTAAGAGTATAATTTTTTTTAACCTAAACTCCCTGTGCAAATGACATCGGGTATGTAAAATGTGTGTAAAAGAAATGTTCTGTGACTTTTCTTCCCTTTGGCAAGGAGAGTGCAGTGGTCCTTAATTCTGTATTCGTTACTTCATTATTTAGCTGGCTGCATAGTGATAAGTACTTCTAGTACCGCCTCTAAAGATATTCCATAGTATAGCGTTAAAGGGGTTATCCAGGATCTATAATGCCCCCAAAATGCCTGTGCCCCTCATACTGGTCATACTTACCTCGCTCCCCAGCACCTGATGCCCGCATGGCCACCACTGCATCTTCTCAAAGAGGAAGGAAGCCAGTGCTGAGCTCTTTTTTCGGGAACCTTAATTAGTGCTCCTGTAAGACCTTTACTCCAGGAAGATTGTCAGAGTCAAGAACATGCTTTAATGGGTCTAGACAGTTTTCAGAAAAATCACAGCTTTACAGACCCCATTGAAGGTGAGGGACTAAGTCTCAGACACCCATCACCTACCCTTTCCAGCCCACTAGGCCTGTATCATACCGTAGACACCTATATCCACAAGCTTCTGCAAGGGCAATTAAATTGCCATCTAACTAGCCACCATACCTCATCACCTGGTGACCGAAATTGCACTTTGTACCTACTACTGCTGGATGTGCTATAAGTTTAATACTTCTGGCCTGCTTCTTCAAAGCAGCTTATCAGAGCCCCTACCACTTCCATCCTCTGCATCGGCTCCCAGGGGGCGCGCTGCAAATCTGTTCGGAATAAATTTTTACCATTTAAATTCCCCTGTTGTTTTTGCACTCATTATTCTTCTATTCATCAAAAATCACAGCAATAATGTAGCTGCTCTAGAACTCAATGCATTTACTTATGAACTTTCATAGGCAGGATCGTGGATGTGCAATTTGCTTTTGTGAATTAATGGATATATTTTTCTTGAGATAAATTTTTGAGATTTTGAGAAAAACATGATCAAGCCAAATTGCACTTGATGGCCTATATCTATACTTAGGCCCCTTTCACACACGCGAGTTTCCCACGCGGGTACAATGCGTAATGTGAACGCATAGCACCTTAACTGAATCCTGACCCATTTATTTCAATGTGTCTGTGTACATGAGTGTTTTTTTGACACATCAGTTCTGCGGTGAGTTAAAAATGCAGCATGTTCTATATTCTGTGTTTTTAGCGCAGCCCTGGCTCCATAGAAATGAATGGGGCATCAGTGAAAAACGCATTGCATCTGGAAGCAAGTGCGGGTGCGATGCGTTTTCACTGATGGTTGCTAAGAGATGTTGTTTGTAAACCTTCATTTTTTTATCACGCGTTTGAAAAAAGCATCAAAACGCATTGCACTCACGCGGATTAGGTTCGGATGCATTCAGGGTGCGTTCAGTGAAACTCGCACCATTTTGCAAGCAAGTTTAGTCAGTTTTGTCTGCGATTGCATTCAATTGTTCCGTTTTTCCGCGTGGGTGCAATGTGTTTTGATGTGTTTTTCACACGTGTGATAAAAAACTTAAGGGTTACAAACAACATCTCTTAGCAACCATTTGTGAAAAACGCATCGCACCTGCACTTGCTTGCGGATACAATGCGTTTTTCACGCAGCCCCATTAACTTCTATGGGGCCAGGGCTGCGTGAAAAACGCAGAATATAGATTATGCTGCAATATTCACGCAACGCAGAAGTGATGCGTGAAAAACAATGCTCATGTACTCAGGCCCATTGAAATGAATGGGTCAGGATTCAGTGTGGGTGCAATGCATACACGTCACGCATTGCACCCGTCCGGAAAACTCACTCGTGTGAAAGGGGCAGGGCCAGCGTCATGAGTACTAGGGCGCCAATGCTCCTGGGGGGCCCACTGAGCTGCTATGAGCACTTCCATCAATACAGATGGAAACTCTCATTGCTGTCATTTCACTCACGCAGTACCCCTTTGGTGGGCCCTCTGAGTCACATGAGGCCGGCTGCTGCAGAGACTCAGACACGCCCCTTCTACACATAGGACATGCTGCCTGAGGAGAGAGACCGGCAGGACTGGAGCAGAAGTGTGAACACAGGTTGTCAGTAAGTCTGCACTGTGACTGTCTCTTCTCTGTGGGACAGGAGGGGGAGACTCTCCAATCTGCTGTGGGACGCTGCTTCATTCTATTTAGTTGTTTTACTGTTTCATTAAGCAGCTGTCCTCCATGACAACTGTCCCCCCCCCATATCCTGTCCTATCTCATCCTCATGGAGCCCCTGCTGTCTCCTTTCCTCCCTCATGTATCCAGAGCTCCTGTTCCACCCTCCTATCTCCTATTGCTGTCCTGCACAGACCTCCTGCCACTACTTGTTGTATGAATCACCCTCAGAGCCCCTTCCACCTACTTTCTATGTCCACCCCTCCTGTCCATCCAGGGCCCCTGTCTCACTCCTCTGCCTCTCATTATAGTGGCATTTGAACCGCATTCACCATAAGGACCTTCTAATGTCACAGGGTCATGTGACCGTGCCCCGCACCCTGTACTGTGCCCCTCACCCCGTACTGTGCCCCTCACCCCTTACTGTGCCTCTTTATACCCTGCATTTTTCCCTCTTACCACACCCTGTACAGTGCCCCTAGTCATTCCCTGTACTGTGCCTTCTTACACCCTTTTATCCGGTCACTGTATGGTGGTTTTACCATTGTATGGCGGTGTTATCACTGTATGGCGATGGTATCCAATAACTGTATCCCCTTCCCTGCCCATGCCACTTTTTTTAGACCTGGCATGAGCGGGAAAAGATACAGATTATGGTGCTAAGAACCTTTGCGCCACAATCTGTGTCAGAAAAAAGCCTAATATAGATGTATTTCTATATAATAAATGACCCCCTAATTGTATTATTACTCGGGGTAGGGCTAATATCTTTATAGTATATAGATTCTAGTGTATTATACTGTGCGCTGTATTTCCCAATAGATAAATGATCCTTGGGAAACACAGTCCTCATCCCTGACCACCAGGACCAGGTTGTGCACTCTGTCAGTACATGGCAGCCTCCCCTTTCCGCCACGCTGCTCCGATATGTACTGGTTCTTATTCTGACACTAAGGCTGGGTTCACATCCCATTTTTGCCATCCATTTAATGCATACCAAAAATGTATACATTAAAGAGGGTTATTCCCATCTTAGACAATGGAGGCATATCGCTAGGATATGCCCCCATAGTCTGATAAGTGCGGGTACCACCGCTGGGACCCGCACCTATATCGAGAACGGAGTGGGGAGTGCTGTGGCTGGAGGACCCCAGATTTCCTGGGGTTCATCCAACACCAAGCGCTAATCCCCCGGCTCATCCCAGTTCTTGCATGGCCAGCATACTCACCGGACATGTCACCCATTGAGCGTGTTCCAGTTCCTGCCAATATTCTGAAACTTCGCACAGCTATTGAAGAGGAGTGGACCAACATTCCACAGGCCACAATCAACAACCTGATCAACTCTATGTGACGGAGATGTGTTGCACTGTTTAAGCAAATGGTGGCCACACCAGATACTGACTGGTTTTCTGACCCCCTCCCCCCCCCCCCCCCCCCAGTAAGGCAAAACTGTGCACATTTCAGAGTGTGCTTTTATTGTGGGCAGTATAAGGCACACCTTTGCAATATTCATGCTGTCTTATCAGCACCTTAATATACCACACCTGTGCAAAGGAGAAGTGCTCACTAACACAGATTTAGACAGATTTGTGAACAATATTTGAGAGTAATGAGTCTTTTGTGTATGTAGAAAATGTTTCAGATCTTTGAGTTCAGCTCATGCAAAATGGGAGCAACACTGAAAGTGTTGCGTTTATATTTTTGTTCAGTGTATATACTGAAAACAGAAGTTATTTGAGGACCACCGAAGTCCATGAATGGCACCCTAAATATCTATGATGTTAGTTTAGACAACTGTTGCTCAGTGATAAAATACAGAGGATAAGAAAAGTTGCAGTTGATCGCAATAGCTTTTTTAGCCAAATAGCACCAAATAAGTCTGCTGATAATGAGAAGTTGGTAAGCAGCCCAATCATTTTATCCGAAATGGACTTTGATCCGGATTTCAGGAAAAATTGTATTCGCCATGAAGCTTAATTTCCTTGTGCTTCATGGTAACGAATCAATTTTTCCTAAAAATTATACTGACCTCATCCACTTGAACTCAAAGAGGCCGTCCACTCCATCTTGATTGAAGAAAACCTTTACAAAGGACCTGCTCCAAATGTGATGAAATCACAACGTGATCACGTTGGGCACACGTGGTGATGTCATCACTGGTGGCATCACCACGCACCCAGCGTCATCACATGGTGACATTGTCATGCTTGCTGTAGGTCCTCAGGTGAGTTTTCTTTAATCAAGACAGGAGCAGACCGCTCTCTGCGATCAAGTGGATGAGGCGAGTATAATTATTATTTTTTTATAACCCCTGATTAACCAGCATTGAACGCAGCACCTGAGGGGTTAAATGGTGGAGATGGCACGATCGCTGTTCCCCATCATTGTGCCCGCTTCATACAATGGAAAGCAATTTGTGACTAAACAATTCATAACAAATCAGATTTCTTGCCAAAATTCGGTAAAGCTGTCGAATCAACTTCTTCAAAACTTTGCTTATCTCTAATTACCACCTTGATTGTATTAAGTGCAGCACCATAAGTACTTGGAAACTTAAAGTGGGGAAATAATGATTACTTATCCTCAGGATAGGTCCTCATTATCACTCCAGTTGGGGTCCAAGTCCCAGCACCCCTGCCTATCAGTGTTTCAGTGAGCCGCTGCTTTCAACAGAGCTCTGGTGATCGAAGCAGGCTCCAGGAGGCTTTTCAAGGACAGCGCTGTACATTATATAGTGGCAGTGTATAGTATTGCAGCTCAGCCGCAGTGACTTGAATGGGGTTAAGCTGCAATTAGGCCATGTGAACAATGCACAGTGATGAAGAGGACATGGCATTTAAAGCGTCTTTCAACAACGGTCGGTTGAGGTCCCGGGTGTCGCATCCCACAGATCTGATACTGATGACCTATCCTGACTAGAAATGAGCGAATTTCTGAAAAATTCGATTTGATCGAATCGCCAAATTCTACGAAAAGATTCAATTTGATCCGAATTTATTTGTGGCCAATCACGTTAAAAAACTGCTATTTTCTGGCTGCAGAGAGCCTGTATAGTTTGTGTAGAACACTGTGTCTTGCAGTTAAATGCATAGTGAGTCTGCTGTGTGTCATGGATCAGTGGGTGTGAACCCACTGTGCCACTGACTGGCTATACTCTAGAGAGGCGTGTCTAAGCAACTACCTAGTTTTCACTAGAGCCTCAGATGGTGAGGATAGACTTGAGCAGTTAGAGTAGTTGCCAGGGGCTACTCCAGAGCAATACCCGAGTCAGTGGCAGCTGGTCCGGGCGGACCAGGAGGTACCTGGGTAGGTAGCAGAAGTACAAGCATAGTCAGGCGGGCAGAGACGTTACCAGGAGCAATGGTGCAGGACCTAAAGATAAGGCAGAGACCTGGTCAGACGGGGCAATAGGTCAGGACAGGTGGCACAGTTACAGGTCAGGAAATCTGGATCAGCAACAGGAAACACAAAGCAAGCAAGCAGGGGTCAGATGATAACCAGTCCAGGAACGAAGTATAGATCAGGAGCACACAAGAGTATCAAGAACTAGCAAACTCAAGGACCTTGACAATGAGGCATCTGGGAAGGGGGCTGAGCCACTTAAATACATACAGGAGAGCCAGAGTTGGTCAGACCTAACCCACACAGCCCAGGGAGTGATACGCTCCACTCTTAGAACAGTGTAACACGAAACCAGCCGAACTCATGCTGTGTCCAGGGCTGAGTGGAATCCTCAGAAGTAATAACACCTACAGAAACAGAGCCCAGGACCACAGTGGTGAAATGGGAAGCACAGCCACAGGTCACCGCTGAGTGCACCGCCCGGGACCGCAGCAATAAGCGGGGAAACAGCAGTGTACAGCAGCTGCTGTTACACTGTGGTAGTGAAACAATACTGTCAGTATGACATGCAGATGACAGGAGTCGCTCTTAGAATCACTTCACATTTCACCCATTTGGTCAATTACAGGGCCAAAACTGACCAAATAACTCAAGTGTAAACTCAGCCTTATAGGTCAATGTTAGAGCCAGGTATAAAGAACCATGCAGAGGCCCAAGATCCTACTATAGCATGAAAGAGCGCACTCCTTTTACATCATCGTCAGCTAATTCCACATAGATGTCTACAAAACCTGTTCTATTAAACGCTTATACAATTAGAGCCCCCCGACAGAGTGGAGAGGGTGTCAGCAGTAAGTTTGTGTTGACGTCACTGATTATTTTGCCCTTCGTCTAATCCGTCAGAACAATAACCCCCAAAAAACAGATCCTGTATGTTGAGCATCCGCCTTCCCTTGGTCAGCATTTGGTCAGTAATCCATCAGTATTGCTAAAGCCCAAAAAACTGGAGTAGATCCAAAACAGAGATGACACATGAATGGAATTTGTCTTCTGTATTTTTTACCCACTCTTCTTTTGGCTACCAAATCATAAGCCATTTCTGATGCAAAATAGGGACCATGTCATACAGGCCTTACAGCTGCTACAGAGACAGGATCCTTTGTGCGTCTCTTTTTTCCTTCCTTCTGTCAGATCAGAAGAAGGGTCAAATAAATGATGATGTCAACCAGGCCAAAACGGCAAAATAGTGGCCCAGTAATCGAGTGGGGAGGGTGGGAACAGCATGGGGTCCACAGAGTGGGACAATGACAGAGTGTTAAGGTGGCAGCAACATGAGGAGACCACAAAGTGGCCCAGTGACAGAGTGGGGAGGTAGCAGCAGCATGAGGAGACCACAGAGTGGTGAGGTGGCAGTAGCATGAGGAGACCACAAAATGGCCCAGTGACATAGTGTTTAGGTGGCAGCAGCATGAGGAGGCCACAGTGTAGCCCAGTGACATAGTGTTGAGGTGGCAGCAGCATGCGGAGACCACATAGTCTCCTCATGTTTGCTCAGGTAAACTAGGTGCAGAACAGCGTGACACCACCATGCCCTGCACATGTGATATGCTGGTGGAGCACTGTGAATTGTCTCTGCAGTGGAGGCTGAAGACACGGTGGAGGATGAGGAGACAGAGGCGGACATTGTCGCAGGACCAACAACGTGAGAACATGGAGGCGGAAGCGGCGTCACCTGGCCAAGTTGCTGGTGTGGCTGGGCAGGAACCACATTTACCCAGTGGGCCTTAAAGGATATATATTGTCCTTGACCTTAGTTACAGCTCCACATGTCGGCGCTGCCGTGCACTTTGGCAGACACTGACAGGCTCAAGGACCGGCCCACCTTTTGTTCTACATATGTGTGCAGGGCTGGTACTGCCTTTTCCGCAAAGAAATGATGGTTTGGGATTCTCCACCTTGGCTTGGCATACGCTATCAGTTCTCTGAAAGGTGCAGAGTCCACCACTTGGAAAGGGAGGGACTGCAGCACCAGCAACTTAGCCAGGAGCATGTTCGGCTTCTGAGCCATTGGATGAGTGCACGCATACTGTTGTCTCTTGGCAATCGTTTCGGTGATCGATTGCTGACGGCATGACTGACGAGGAGGAAGAGGAGCAGGGGCATCAGTATCAGCAGATGATGGAAAGGACAGACAGCTCCCTTCGGCTGAGGTGGTGGAGCCTTGACTGCATGAAATTGGGTGCGTGCTACTGGGTGAGGCAGGCTGTACCACCACATCGGAGTCACGGTTCTCCCAGGCCACTTTATGTAGGGCCGTGGTGCCAACCCTGGCCATGCTTCACCTTATGCCCACAAATTCTGCAAATGGCCGTGTTTACCTCCTCTGGCCGCCTAACAATAAATTTCCACACCGCCGAGTATGGCATGTTTCCCCCAAAATTCTGCGCTGACTGCCTGCTACCGCTGCCTCCGTGAACCTCTGCCCCGCTACTTTCCAGGTTGGTAGGCAGCTGCGAAGTGAGTGGTCTACCCCGGGCATGTTTTACTCCCGACCTCCCACTGCTGCCACACTGCTGACTCACAGCTACGCTACCACCCTGCTGGCTTAACCGCTCCCTCACACGCAAGCTGCCACCCTCTTCTCCTCATGATGATGACAATGCCCCTTCTTCACCCAGCTCCCAAGTGCAATTGGCTACAGCATAATCATCCGCTACTGTCTGCACGTCACTGATGTCCCCTCAACAGTCTCATGGCCAGCTAGCATAGCATAGTGCTATTAAGGAGGGAGGCCTTCTGGATACATACATTAGACACCTTACAACCCAGAGGTCTTAATAGGGATTATGAAATTCTGTGTTTTTAATTACATGATTTTTTTTCTTTCAGAAACCACATCATAATGATCAACATTGTCTAGGATGAAAAACCTCATAGATGTGGTAGATTTCATTTATTTAGTCATTAATAGTCATTGTCAGGTGTGTTATAGTGAATACCTATATATGTTGTCCCTGGTCATTTTGACATTATTTGAGAAAGGCTAGTTGGGCCAAAACGCGTCCTGTAATCCTATCATTTTTGGATGAAATAAAAGCATACTCTTCAGAAGAAATTGTTGCTGGGATTATCTCTACACCAGGTGTATGGGGATTGCCCCTTCCCGCGCAACACATTCAGGCATCGTGAGCTGTCGTTTTGATTTAAGGCTTTCTGGTTTAGACACGACCGCTAGATTACACCGTGAGCTCAGGCCTCTCGTTGCGATTCCTGTTGTCACCCCCCTTCTTCTGCTACCTGCGACAGAAACATTTTAGCCACTGCCCATTCCCTTTGAAGGGCTTGTTGTCACCTGTCTGACATACGGTATAATAAAATAATTAAATTAAAATTTAAAAAATACCCCCCAAAAGAGGTTGCAGTACAATGTAACTTCACCGTAGAATGGCAATTAAGACGTATTCTTTTTCCTATTACTACACCCCAAAAAAAGAAATATAGCAATCACATTTCACCGCAGAACGGCTAATGGAACGTACATATGGCTGTAGTACAATGTAACTTCACCGCTGAACGGCAATTATGAAATCAATATTTTCCTTTTTTTTTCCTATTAATACTCCCCCCCAAAAATGTAAAACAATATAAATTCAAGCAGAACGGCTAATAGGACGTACGTATCTTTCCCATTAATACACCCAGTAAACGGCTGTATCACACATAACTTGCACCCCAATCACAAGCAATGTTTGCTGGAAATACTGATGTATCATATAGTGCAAACAACCTAAAAGCAGCAGAATAACTGCAATCGGATCCCCAATTAGTGCAGCAAGGTGAAATAGTAATTGTTCCTATTACCCAGGCTGTACACTCTCCGATTGCACCCTGTTCTTATAGTGTGGATGATGTTTCCCTATCCTTTCCCTACACCTTGAATAATCTTTCCCTGAACTTATAAATTGTTTTTTCAGCACACTGAAGTCTTTGTCCCTAGCGCCTGCTGATGTCTCTCCCTGCACTAAGTACACTGGAATATGGTAGAATCCAAGATGGATGGGCTATTTTTAGGGCTGTGACATCACAGGGCTGGCTGGCTGCTAATTGGTTGCATGCATTGCATTGTGGGTGATCCCTCGTTCCCAGAGTTCTTTGTTCCATGTCCTAACAAGTGCAGCAGCCATTTTAGAAAAAAATACGATTCGTTACCACGAAGCGTGAGGAAATTCGGCTTCGGTGTGAATCAAATTTTTCCTGAAATTCGGATCGAATTCCACTTCATCAACTTCGATTCGCTCATCTCTAATCCTGACAATAAATCATGAATATCTTTTCCTGGATAACGCCTGGCAGTAACCTTAATAATATTACTTGATAGTGTACCATGCAACAGAATTATTAAGAGATGCCCCTGGAAATAAATTCTACTGCAGCAAGTAGGTGGTGAAGATTTGAAGCGTAAGGGCTTGTTCACACAACCCTGCCGTGTTTTGCGGTCCACAATTTGTGTAATGGAACGGACGGCTCTTTTTAGAAATGCCTATTCTTGTCCACAAAATGGACAAGAATAGGACATCTATTGTGGCAAGGGAAAAATGGGGAGAGGCGCTCACAGGGTGGTAAGCAACGATAGTTCGGATTAGTGAAATGGATGGAATATGCTCACCTTTTGGTGTTGTGCGTGTGTGAGCACAACATCCGTAAGAGCAGATACACAGAGAGAAGGGGGTCGGTGCTGCCAGTACCCGTTCGGTCCCTTTAGATGGAGTTGCCAAAAAACTCCTAGGGACTGTGGAGGAAGTAGTGAATGGTTTGTGTGCTAGAACACGGTAGGGTACGTCTTTGGCGCACAGAAAAACAACCTCAATTCGGGGGCTTTTGGTGTAATAGCTGTTTGTTGTGCAATGGACAACGCGTTTTGGAGTTTATAACTCCTTTCTCAAGTCTTGGGGGTGTCAGCAGCAAGAATGGCCAGATGGCTGGGAGCCTCCTCTGGTGCGTGCTGCTTTGTATGGCGCCATACACAGCAGCACGCACCAGAGGAGGCTCCCAGCCATCTGGCCATTCTTTCTGCTGACACCCCCAAGACTTGAGAAAGGAGTTATAAACTCCAAAACGCGTTGTCCATTGCACAACAAACAGCTATTACACCAAAAGCCCCCGAATTGAGGTTGTTTTTCTGTGCGCCAAAGACGTACCCTACCGTGTGCTAGCACACAAAGAATAGGACATGACTAATCATTTTTGTAGGGCCATGGAACGGAGCAATGGATGCGGACAGCACACGTAGTGCTATCCGCATACAGCACACGTAGTGCTATCCGCATCTATTGCAGCTCGGATGTGGAACCAAAACACGGTGGTGTGAATGAGCCTTAATAAGTTTGAGATCTACCCTGAATTACTCTTGGACTGAAGTTGCAAGATTCCTCTTGGTCAATTTTTTATCTTTTTCCTCTTATTTTGTGTAATGATGGAATCAAGAATATCTATCTATCTCTGTCTATCCTTTTTCATATATAGTTATCTAGCTATGGAGCATTTTCATTTCTGGTCCTATAAAAATCACATGCTATATATTCATTACCAGGGAATAAGCTGTTCAGAAACGCTATTAATAACCTTGTTGTTTTTGATCATTATTGGATATTGTTCGCTTGAAGGAACAAATATAGAAAAAAAGCTAAACAAAACAAATCTTATAACACATCCTGAATAATAATAATAGGTGAATTCACTCATTTCTGAAGCATGAAATGACTAAGTAACATCTGCTTACAGGGTTTAAGCTAAATCGGGATTTATTGCGCATACATTTACATACCAAGTAAAATTAATCATTGCTAAGTATATTACTTGGATACAGATATTTTTATTTTGCTTTAAATAGAGTACACATGATTCACAAGAAAGAAAGAAAAAAATGATGAAATCGAAAGAAATGAGATAGAAAGAATGAAAGTTAAAAAAAAGAAAGAAAGAGAGAAAAAGTGTGGTAAGAATCTGAAACGTACATTTTCTGCAACTCTCAAAGATATTTTCTATTCACGTTCCTTACCAAGATCCAAGATCTATGCTTGCCATCAATGAACAGGAACACTCTTCTCTATATGTAAATTGTAAAAATCAGAGACTGTCCAACTGACATAGATGCAAATTCTCTTAGAGAGAGAGGGAGAGTCCTCAGAGTGTCATACACAAATGTCAGGCCAATTGGAGCACTTTTGATTCAGGTTGAACCAATTCCCACCCCAATTGGGACAGTCAGCTGCTTTGGCCAAACATAAGTTTGTGCGATTTATTCACCTCTAATCAGAACTGTCTCATAGTGAGCCGTGTGTTTGTATCAGTTGGACACAACAGAATCTCAGCCTCCAGTGTTAATAAGAATTTTTCTATTCACTCAGCGAGCAAAGATCTGTGGGTATAGGTCAAATAATTAACTTGAGATGCAATTCAACATACGACAAATGCATCAGATCTGAATTTATTATAGGGCGAGTAGAGCAGCAGAGAAGCCATTCCTGGACAGACAATATTGTAACTTCATGATGAGTCAGGAAAATGACACACTTGAGCTCTGCTATGTCTATTTACATGGGAGCTTCAAGCGCAAATATCATCTTGTAAAACTAACCTATACATTTCAATACAGCGCAGCTATTTCTTTACTTCCATTACGATAAATTCTTCTTTTCTGTCCTAAATAAACGCCAGAATGTCCACAATTCTGATTAAAGCATACAGACTTCACCTTTTCTCAAGGACGTTTCTGAATGACTTGGTTTGGATACAGAGCTTTGGCATGCCCCATAAATTTGGTTTCAGTCTGAAATCGCAATCTTCTATTGCTTGAAATAGAAATAATGCATGGAGAATGGAATTGGTATTCATTGTTTGGGAGAACATAGGCTGTAATGTCAGAACAGCAGATTTACTACAGCAATGACATTTCATTCAAATAATATGATGCAGAGACTTAGCAAACATGCCCTCTACAAAGACAAGAGCAGTACACTCCAGCCTCATGCATTCCCTCCAATATGCTTAAAGTATCTAACTATCTATCTATCTAAAGAACAAAAATTGAGGCAGCACTCCAAAGAAGGTGAGCGTGGTGGGCCCTTTATTACCCCAGTCGCAATGTTTCAGCCCAGCTCAATGGGGCATTTGTCAAATCGGCATTACTAGAGCACAACTGCGCATGTCCAGAATGACTAGAGGAGGCAAAGAAAAACCTTGAGTGTAATAGATATGCCTGACATGTGCAGAAGCGCACGCAAGCACTCGGCGGCCATCTTGGAAAACAGAAAGGGAAAATGGCTCCACACAGCCCAATACTAGAAATGAGCGTCATGGCAATAAGTATATTATGCTAAAGAAGAGCCGCAGTGATTACAGAGCTGACAACAGAGGGCGAACATCCCCCTAATGGAGGAAAATATGGCACTTAGTTTCTTAAGTGGACCAAAAGGAAAGAGGGACCTCCTCATAACGTGGCATTGCTGGAGAAGTGAAGAAGGGGGTCATCACCCAAAAACTGGAGGGACCATCCCCATCTGGTGAAGAGTCAGAGGGAAAAGACACCCCACTCCAGAACTCACCACAACAATAATTAATGTGCAGATATTTACATATATGTTGTCCTCCTTTTAGTCAGAACTCCAGTTATACACAAGGGCATTGTTTTCTGTTGCCTCAATATAAAACAATATAGCTTGATAACTAGCCATATGACGCGAGTCCCCCGACCAATCAAATGTTATCCATGTGGATCTATGAAAAAAAGAAAGAAACAAATCAATCATGGATATATATATAAAACTAGAAACTAAAAAACAATGATAGTCAATAACACATTACAGAAAACTGCCAACACAGTAGTGTAGAGCTGAATTGTCCATATAAGACATCTCAAAGGACAAAAATGAGATTCAGCTTCATCTGGTGGATTCAGCTATACACAGGAAAATGAGGAGCGGATCATGCTGGGAGTTGTGGGAGATGCCACCTTCCTAAATACGGAATTAGTGAAAGAGTTAAAGCGGTAGTTTGAATCTCTGTTGCTCTACATATGATGACCCTGGGCGAATATTTTAAAACACAACGTATTCCTAGAGGTATGAGGTCCCACCTTAAACCCAATCTTTTTTCACATAATGTGGATTTTTGTAAAAGGTTTGAAGTTCTATCTAACAAATATTCTTTGGACTTTATACTTTTAAACATAGTTTTTTTACAACATGTTCTTCGTGAAGTACAAGATAATGTTAAATCTGTGGAAATGGCAATTTGTTCTAATTTGTCCATTGAGGATTTTCAGAAATATAAGGACAGTCTTTTACCTTATTTAGACAAGTTTTGAACTAAATCTGAGGAGAACAAATGCCAAAAATGGAATCAGGATGTTGATGATTATAAAAATGGAACGGTTTATAATTGGCAATAAAAAGAAACTGAGGTCCCCACAGGATGTAATTAATAAAATCACTCGACAATACTCTTTTTTTAGGAGACAATGCCCCTTTTTCATGAGTCAACGAAAGCATACCAGAAGAAGCGGACGCAAATATCACAGAAGGTGGAAGATTACACAACAACAAGACACGTCTGACCAACAAGGCTGCACCAACCAAGAAGAAATGAGTGTTGTTAATATCTCTTCTAAATCTCTGTCTCCGGCTCAAGTGAGCGTATTAAGCAAGGGTCTGTATTTTTGTCCGAACAGTACAATTAATTGGTTCAATTTGGAAAAGGACTTATTTTTTTTTTTTCGATCTTTTAAGTTGAAGGTGTGGTTTAAGGATCATAATCGGATTGAGTTTCCCAAGAGGTCTGAACTAACACTTGGTCAATTCAATCTGAGTAACAAAAGTAGTTTTTGTCCAATGTGGATGTTCCCGCTATTGATGCATTTATATCTGCTGCTGCAAGTCAATTTCTGAGATTCAGAGACAACTCAATGATTCCATTGTGTATAGACGGGCTGAAGGTGAACCCAAATTTTATATTGCTAGAAAAATTGGGATTGTGGTTACAGATGCTTCAGTGGTGGGTATTATAGATTTAGATCTTGAAAGATTCTTAATTGTGGAACACCCTGTTAACCCGATAATTAGAGATGAGCAAATTTATGAAAAGTTCGATTCGCCTGATTCGCAGAATTTTACAAAAAAATTCACTTTGTGACGAATAACTTTGCCACAAAGTGCATTTTTGGTGCAAAAGCGCTGCCCCCGTCATTACATAGTTACATAGTTGATACGGTTAAAAAAATAAGTCTATCTCAAGTTCAACCAAGGGATAAGCGAGGATGCGAATCCCAGAAGGAAGTGAGACTCTACAAGTTTTCATAAGCATTAATGTTGTTTAATTTAAAGAATTTATCTAAGCCCTTTTTAAAACAATTCACTGTTCCTGCTGTGACCACGTCCTGAGGAAGTCTATTCCACAGATTCACAGTTATTACAGTAAAGAAGCTTTGACGCTTCTGGCTACTGAACTTCTTCTTCAGGTAGAGGCCGTGCCCCCTTGTCTTTTGAGAAGTTTTTCACCGTATTTTTTGTATGGCCAATTTATATATTTGTATAGGTTAATCATGTCCCCCCTTAGACGTCTCTTCTTAAGACTAAATAAATTCAATTCTTTTACTCTATCTTCATAACTAAGACCCCCTACGCCCCATATCAGTTTAGTCGCTTTTTCCAGCTGCAGTGCATCCTTTCAATGGACTGGTGCCCAGAACTAAACTGCATATTCCAGATGAGGCCGCACCAACGTTTTGTAAAGTGGTAATATTACATCCCTGCCCCGCGAGTCCATGCCTCGTTTAAAGCATGACAATATCCTAGTGGCCTTGAAGCAGCTTATTGACATTGTATGATGTTATTTAATCTACCATCTACAATTACAGCCAAATCCTTCTCTATAAGTGACTCCAGTGTTACATCACCTAGGACATATGAAGCACAGAGATTATTACTACCAAGATGCATAACTTTACATTTATCCACATTAAACCTCATTAGAGATGTCCCGAAATATTCGCCGGCGAACAGTTCCTGGCGAAAATTGCTTGTTCGCATTCGCCGCGGCGGGCGAACATATGTGATGTTCGGTCCGCCCCCTATTTGTCATCATTGAGCAAACTTTGACCCTGTACCTCACAGTCAGCCAACACATTCCAGCCAATCAGCAGCATACCCTCCCTCCCAGACCCTCCCACCTCCTAGCAAAAAGAGAGGACAGCATCCATCTTAGATTCATTTGGAAGCTGCAGTGTTAGTGAGAGCAGGGACAGTGCAGCTGCTGCTGATTTAATAGGGAAATCGATAGCTAGGCCAGTGTATTCAGTGTCCACTCCAGTCCTGAAAGACTCATCTGATCTGCTGTAAGGACAGCGTCCTGACAGCACCCCAAAACAGCCCTTTTTAGGGCTAGTACATCAGTCTGCTTTTTTGTTTCTTTTTTTTTTCTCTGTAATCTAATTGCAGTTGCCTGCCAGCGTGTGTGTCAGGCCCACAGCGTATACTGTGCCCACTACTGCCAGTGCCCAGTGCCACCACTCATATCTGGTGTCACAGTAGCTTGCATTAAAAAAAATATATGTTTTTTTTCACTGTAATATAATTGCAGTTGCCTGCAAGCAGTGTGTGTCAGGCCTACAGCGTGTACTGTGCGCACTACTGCCAGTGCCCAGTTGCACCACTCATATCTGGTGTCACAGTAGCTTGCATTTAATTTAAAAAAACTTTTTCACTGTAATATAATTGCAGTTGCCTGCAAGCGTGTGTGTCAGGCCTATAGCGTGTACTGTGCCCACTACTGCCAGGGGCCAGTTGCACCACTCATATCTGGTGTCACAGTAGCTTGCATTTAAAAAAAACAAACACTTTTTTCACTGTAATATAATTGCAGTTTCCTGCAAACGTGTGTGTCAGGCAAAAAGCGTGTACTGTGCCCACTACTGCCAGTGTCCAGTTGCACCACTCATATCTGGTGTCACAGTAGCTTGCATTTAATAAAAAAATAAACTTTTTTCACTGTAATATAATTGCAGTTGCCTGCAAGCGTGTGTGTCAGGCCTACAGCGTGTACTGTGTCCACTACAGCCAGTGCCCAGTGCCACCACTCATATCTGGTGTCACAGTAGCTTGCATTTAATTAAAAAAAACTTTTTCACTGTAATATAATTGCAGTTGCCTGCAAGCGTGTGTGTCAGGCCTATAGCGTGTACTGTGCCCACTACTGCCAGGGCCCAGTTGCACCACTCATATCTGGTGTCACAGTAGCTTGCATTTAAAAAAAACAAACACTTTTTTCACTGTAATATAATTGCAGTTTCCTGCAAACGTGTGTGTCAGGCAAAAAGCGTGTACTGTGCCCACTACTGCCAGTGTCCAGTTGCACCACTCATATCTGGTGTCACAGTAGCTTGCATTTAATAAAAAAATAAACTTTTTTCACTGTAATATAATTGCAGTTGCCTGCAAGCGTGTGTGTCAGGCCTACAGCGTGTACTGTGCCCACTACTGCCAGTGCCCAGTGCCACCACTCATATCTGGTGTCACAGTAGATTACATTTAAAAAAAACTAAACTTTTTTCACTGTAATATAATTGCAGTTGCCTGCAAGCGTGTGTGTCAGGCCTACAGCGTGTACTGTGCCCACTACTGCCAGTGCCCAGTTGCACCACTCATATCTGGTGTCACAGTAGCTTGCATTAAAAAAAAAAATAATTTTTCACTGTAATATAATTGCAGTTGCCTGCAAGCGTGTGTGTCAGGCCTAACAGCGTGTACTGTGTCCACTACATGCCAGTGCCCAGTTGCCACCACTCATATCTGGTGTCACAGTAGCTTGCATTTAATTTAAAAAAAACTTTTTCACTGTAATATAATTGCAGTTGCCTGCAAGCGTGTGTGTCAGGCCTACAGCGTGTACTGTGCCCTCTACTGCCAGTGTCCAGTTGCACCACTCATATCTGGCGTCAAAGTAGATTACATAAAAAAAAAAAAATATTTCACTGTAATATAATTGCAGTTGCCTGCAAGCGTGTGTGTCAGGCCTACAGCGTGTACTGTGTCCACTACAGCCAGTGCCCAGTGCCACCACTCATATCTGGTGTCACAGTAGCTTGCACACATAGTACAACTAATCGGGAAAAAAATGACAGGCAGAGGCAGGCCACCCCGCAGGGGCTGTCGTGGTCTTAAGGCTGTGATTTCCTTTGGCCCCAGAATAATGCCCAGTGTTCAGAGGCCACGTACCCTGAACTCGAAAAGATTTGAGCACATAGTTGACTGGCTAACACAGGACACCCAATCTTCTACAGCTTCCGCTCAGAACCTTGACACACCATCCTCCTCCAGCTCAGCTTCGGGCACCTCTCAAGTTACCACTCGCCCGCCTGCCGCCACCACCAACAATAGCACCACAGCTGCTTCACTTGATCTGTCCGAGGAGTTATTTACACATCAGTTGGAAGAAATGAGTGATGCGCAACCATTATTGCCAGGGGATGTAAATAACAGGGATATGTCTCAGTCAGGCAGCATTACACACATGGACGTACGATGTGATGATAATGATGTTGTACCCGCTGCTGCTTCCTTTGCTGACTTGTCAGATACAAGTGAAGCGGTTGATGATGACGATGTGTCCGTGGATGTCACGTGGGTGCCCGCTCGAAGAGAAGAAGAACAGGGGGAAAGTTCAGATGTGAAGACAGAGAGGAGGAGGAGATGAGTTGGAAGCAGGGGAGGTCGTCGCAAGGAGCTAGTGGCACAGTCAGACAGCATGTATCGGCACCCGGGGTCAGCCAGACAGCACACCAATCAAAGCATGCTGTTGCCACCACAAGAATGCCGTCATTGCAAAGCTCAGCAGTGTGGCATTTTTTGTGTGTGTCTGCCTCAGATAACAGCGATGCCATTTGCAACCTGTGCCAAAAGAAACTGAGTTGTGGGAAGTCCGACACCCACCTAGGTACAACTGCTTTGCGAAGGCACATGATCTCACATCATAAACGCCTATGGGATCAACACATGATGACGAGTACAAGCAGCACACAAACTCAAAGCCACCATGTGGCGGAACCCGCCTCGCCACTGGGCATTGGAGAGGACTGGCTGGCCGCCTCCTACCTACTGACTATGGCCCCTGGTGATTTGGTACGTTTGAATGCAATATTTGGGCATGTGCTATTTTATATTGCTGCTACTGGCCCTTTAATGGCCATCCAGGGACATGTCTGACTTTTAGGAACAATGCCCCTTTAAGACTGTGTAGCAGATTGCATTCAGGCTGTCTTAAATACTATGTATGTTATTATGTGTTCGGTTACATTGTATATGTGTATGCCAGGGTTCAAGTTAGTCCATTACGTTTGATAATTGTATTTTGTGGATTGCGTCTGAGACAATGCTTATTGTGTTGGTTAATTACGTCTCAGACAATGCTCATTGTGTTTTGTTTATTGCGTTACAGACAGAGGGAAGGGGATTTTGTGTACAATTGCTGGGAAGGTTTAAATACTGTAGATACATATGATTGGCTGTGGGTGGTACCTTGTTGAAAGATGTGTATAAATCAATGCTTGTGTTAAAATAAAGGAAGTTCCTGTTTTAAACCTCAAGGTGAAGTGTCGTCTCATTCTTGGGGGAGGATTTATTGCATGCTGTCCCAGTTTGACTGCTAGGAGTGAAAACCTATTTGTATGGTTTCCTATTCAACTGCCTACAGCATTCATATGCATCAAGAGGATTTATCTGCTTCTTCGGTTTGGTGATTGTGGTGTCTGCCAGAGTGCTTGGAAGCCTCAGGAAACGCTAGGCGCATCCGTAAACGGAGGTACTCAGTTGGAGTGCCAGGTGATCCGTTACATTGGTGGCAAGCAGTGGGATGGCGTCCTGGTGTGAGAGGAACAACACCCTGGAGACACAGGAATTATTATGGAGCGGCATAGAACCAGCGAGTCCCTGGACGACGCTCGAGGTAGAAAAGGAATGTAACCGGAGGTTACAGAACCTCTTGACACCACTGGTCAAGCCAATAGGAGAGGCAACCAGGTTGGACTGCAGAGAGAGCGCCCGACAAGAGATGTGGGAAGAAACCCTAGAAGGTGTCCAGCGTTGGCGAGGTGAGCGTCTTCCCAGCAAGGAGCAGCGGTTACAAGCCAGAGTGGCCCTACGGACACCTTTGCTGGGAGAACAGGCCCAGGAGGAATTGGTGAGGCAACTTAATTCACTGGCATGGAGGGAACTGGGTCTCGATGACGCATACCAAGCGCTACGTTGGTACGCGGTTCAGCGGGTTCCCGGAATGGCCAAATTTGACAAACCTGAGGGCAAGGATTATAATGGCCCTGGCTTATTATGGGGGGCCTTTGCAGAACCGGAATTTGGGAGTGCGGCAGAGTCACGGCTTTGGGACATTTTTGACTACAGAGAGGCCGTGCTGGATCTCCCTATGGCCGAAGACCTAAGGCCAGACCTGATTGAACTGGCTGTCCAGGAATGGGAACTGGAGCAGGATTACCAGCACCTGGTCTGCTCCAGTCAATCACCCTATACCCTGCAAGTACCACCAGAGCAGTGGGAGATCAAACAGAATTATGCAGACTTATATGATCAAGTGACACCGCCTGTCTCTAACCTGATGGGGCTTATGGACTGTACACCATTGGGAGCGTTGAGTTTCGTTCCCCCTCCCCAACAACTAAGTCCGTCATCAGGAGACCTGCATGCGGTACCTCCTACTCCCCAACCAGCCCCAGAAATGAGGGACCTTATCGACTGGTCCTGGGAAGACCCACAGATGGCAGGTGGAGATGGGACTGCGGTCTCTCTACCGGCCCTACAGGGATACTGGGCAGCCGGCCCAGATCTCCAACTCCAGCAGCAGTACCAGGAGGAGGAGGTAAGCAACCCCTCCCCTCCACAGCCAACTCCAAACCAGGTACTGGGGTCAGTAGAGGAGTCGTTAGCCCCCTCTGGCCCCCTCCCAGCAGAAGAGCTGGCATCTGGGCAGAGCGCCGCTGGCCTCTGCCCTACTTGTCCCCTTACTACCCAGCAGGACTGTACTCCAGTCCCTCCAGCAGAAGAGCTGGCATCAGGGCAGAGAGCCACTAGCCTCTGCTCCACCGACCCCCTTGTTACAGGGCTGGCTTGTATCCCCCTCGCCCCAGCAGAAGTGCTGGCATCAGTGCAGAACACCGCTGGCCGCTGTTCCCCAAGTAGCCCCAGCGGTTTGCCTAGCACACCAAGGGGAGACAGCAAGCCCCACAACAGTGCAGATGGGACCGTAGTCTCTGTACCTGCACCACTGGAGATATGGACAGTCTGTCCTGGTCCACAACAACAGGACAATGTATTGGAAGGAGAGGCAGTCTGTTTTCCCCTACAACAAGGGAGGGTGTCGCAGAGAGAGGAGCCTGTTACCCCTTCCCCCCAGCAACAGCTTTGTTCAACCAGGGGAGAGGGCACCCTGGTTACCTTCCCCCCAAGTCATGGATCTACAACTGGGCACAAGTGGCAGGGGGCCATAGGGACAACTACACCCTTGGAGAAAGGCCGGCTGACTATCAGAGCCCCAGACCGCCTGGAGATCTGGAGTCTGGATAGTCTCAATGGGAAAGGGGAGAAATGTGGCGGAACCCGCCTCGCCACTGGGCATTGGAGAGGACTGGCTGGCCGCCTCCTACCTACTGACTATGGCCCCTGGTGATTTGGTACGTTTGAATGCAATATTTGGGCATGTGCTATTTTATATTGCTGCTACTGGCCCTTTAATGGCCATCCGGGGACATGTCTGACTTTTAGGAACAATGCCCCTTTAAGACTGTGTAGCAGATTGCATTCAGGCTGTCTTAAATACTATGTATGTTATTATGTGTTCGGTTACATTGTATATGTGTATGCCAGGGTTCAAGTTAGTCCATTACGTTTGATAATTGTATTTTGTGGATTGTGTCTGAGACAATGCTTATTGTGTTGGTTAATTACGTCTCAGACAATGCTCATTGTGTTTTGTTTATTGCGTTACAGACAGAGGGAAGGGGATTTTGTGTACAATTGCTGGGAAGGTTTAAATACTGTAGATACTGTACATATGATTGGCTGTGGGTGGTACCTTGTTGAAAGATGTGTATAAATCAATGCTTGTGTTAAAATAAAGGAAGTTCCTGTTTTAAACCTCAAGGTGAAGTGTCGTCTCATTCTTGGGGGAGGATTTATTGCATGCTGTCCCAGTTTGACTGCTAGGAGTGAAAACCTATTTGTATGGTTTCCTATTCAACTGCCTACAGCATTCATATGCATCAAGAGGATTTATCTGCTTCTTCGGTTTGGTGATTGTGGTGTCTGCCAGAGTGCTTGGAAGCCTCAGGAAACGCTAGGCGCATCGGTAAACGGAGGTACTCAGTCGGAGTGCCAGGTGATCCGTTACACACCATCCTCCTCCTGGTCCAGTATCTTCAGCCACGTCAACCACTGCTGTCCTCCTTGCCCCCTCTCAACCATCCGCCACTCCGCCTCTCATCTTGAGAAGTTCCTGCTCATCTGCCCACAGTCAGGTGTCTGTCAAGGAAATGTTACCCGGCGTCTGACAGCTGGCTTGTCGGAACTCTTAGGCCACCAGCTTTTACCATACAAGCTGGTGGAGTCTGAGGCCTTCAAAAAAAATGTAGCTATTGGGACACTGCTGTGGAAGGTACCCGGACGAAATTTCCCTTCACAAAAGGTAATCCCCAACCTGTACTCTATTGTGGAGAAAGGAAGTCATGGCATGTCTGGCACACAGTGTGGGGACAAGGGTCCATCTGACCACTGATACCTGGTCTGCAAAGCACGGTCAGGGCAGGTATATCACCTACACTGCGCATTGGGTAAACCTGCTGACGGCTGGCAAGCATGTAATGCGTCTTGCTCCACATCAACTGCACACCCCCAGCTCCCTAGGGGATATTCCACATCCCGGATACGACAGTGTCACGCCGTCTTGGGGTTGACTTGCCTAAAAGCAGAGAGTCACAACGGACCAGCACTCCTGTCCGCCCTGAACGCACAGGTGGATCAGTGGCTGACTCCGCACCAACTGGAGATCGGCAAAGTGGTGTGTAACAACGGAAGCAATTTGTTGGCGGCATTGAATTTGGGCAAATTGACACATGTGTTGAATCTGATCGTACAACACTGTGTGCATAAGTACCCAGGCTTACAAGACGTCCTCAAGCAGGCCAGGAAGGTGTGTGGCCATTTCAGGCATTCCTACACGGCCATGGCGCACTTTTCAGATATTCAGCAGCGAAACAACATGCCAGTGAGGCGCTTGATTTGCGACAGCCCGACACGTTGGAATTCAACCCTCCTAATGTTTGACCGCCTGCTCCAACAAGAAAAAGCCGTCAACAAGTATTTGTATGACCGGGGTGATAGGACAGCCTCTCCGGAGCTGGGTATTTTTTTGCCACGTTACTGGACACTCATGCGCAATGCCTGTAGGCTCATGCGTCCTTTTGAGGAGGTGAAAAACCTAGTCAGTCGCACCGAAGGCACCATCAGCAACTTCATCCCATTTGTTTTCTTCCTGGAGCGTGCCCTGCGAAGAGTGCTGGATCAAGCCGTAGATGATCGTGAAGAGGAAGAGTTGTGGTCACCATCACCACCAGAAACAGCCTTATCATCATCGCTTGCTGGACCTGCGGCAACGCTGGAAGAGGAGTCTGAGGAAGAGGAGTCAGAGAAAGAATGTGGCTTTGAGGAGGAGGAAGACCAAACACAGCAGGCATCCCAGGCTGCTCGTTGTCACCTATCTGGTACCCGTGGTGTTGAACGTGGCTGGGGGGAAGAACAGACCCTCAGTGAGATCAGTGAGGACGAGGAACGGGACATGAGTAGCTCGGCATCCAACTTTGTGCAAATGGGGTCTTTCATGCTGTCGTGCCTGTTGAGGGACCCTCGTATAAAAAGGCTGAAGGAGAACGACCTGTACTGGGTGGCCACGCTACTAGACCCCCAGAATAAGCAGAAAGTGGCTGAAATGTTACCGAATTACCGGAAGTCGGAAAGGATGCAGCAGTTCCAAAACAAGTTAAAAAGTATGCTTTACACAGCGTATAAGGGTGATGTCACAGCACAACGGGAATCTAACAGGGGAAGAGGTGAAAGTAATCCTCCTCCTACCGCGACCACGCCGGCAAGGACAGGACGCTTTACAGATGTGTTGTTGATGGAGGACATGCAGAGCTTTTTAAGTCCTACGCATCGCCACAGCCCTTCGGGGTCCACCCTCAGAGAACGACTCGACCGACAGGTAGCAGACTACCTCGCCTTAACTGCAGATATCGACACTCTGAGGAGCGATGAACCCCTTGACTACTGGGTGTGCAGGCTTGACCTGTGGCCTGAGCTATCCCAATTTGCGATAGAACTTCTGGCCTGCCACGCTTCAAGTGTCCTGTCAGAAAGGTATTGTCACTGAGAAGAGAAGTCGCCTAGGTCAAAAAAGTCTAGATTACCTTACCTTTATTAAGATGAATGAGGCATGGATCACGAAGGGACTGACAGTGGGCGATACATTTGACTAAAAAAGGCCTGATGAGATAAGCTGTCTTGGGCTAAAAATGTTCCACACGCTGCTGTATTTTATCTCTGCATGCCGGGTGACTTGCGTGACTTCTCCGCCACCAACTAGGGTTCAGGCCGCAATGTTTTAGTGCACTTTCTGCCTGGAAAACATCAATTTTTCCGGCCGCTGCTACAGCAGCGGCTACAACAATACCTACTTTTTCAGGCATGTGTACATGCCTAATTTTTCTGGCCTCTGGTGCTGCACTGTGGCTGCAAAAACAAAACAAAAAAAAGGCACATACATGTGTCAATTCCCCTTCGTGATCGTTACCTTGTTGTGGTGAAGGGGCTTGCGTATCACAATGAAGCGATCACCTCTATGAGTGTGTTGGCAATGGCAATGTTGGCACACCCCAGATGATAAGGTTGTTGCTTCATTGTGAACAGACCAAAAGCGATCGGCTGGATAATTTTGCATAGAAAAAACATAAATTTTCTTTGTGATCATCCAAGGTGATCATTAAAGCCTACTAGGCCAACAATGGGCCCACACTGCAGAATCATTGTTTTCTGGGTCACTTAACTGTCACTGAACTACCTCAGCACGACCATAAGCTTTGAAAAACAGCTATCGCCTGCAATCTGCCAAACGTGCGCACGAGCACAGTCATCACTGCACTAAGATTGACGCATAGAGGAATAAAATTTGTCATGAGTGTGTCAACTATTGACAACTCTTTGCGGTTGTCTAAAATCTATTCCATACACGTCCCCTGACAGGGGATTTAACAGGGATTAAACTGATAGGAATAGTACTACTTAACACACCGGTCATATCTGGTGGCACAGTACATTGCAAGGCGTACGCGCAGTGCCCCAAATTAGAAGTAGCAGGACCAACCAAGCATCTTTTTCCATCTCCTGGTTCCTAAAATCTATTCCATAGACCGGCCCCTGGTAGGGGACTTAACAGGGATTAAACTGATAGGAATAGTAGTACTTAACACACCACTCATATCTGGTGGCACAGTACAATGCAAGGCGTACGCGCAGTGCCCCAAATTGGAAGTAGCAGGACCAACCAAGCATCTTTTTCCATCTCCCGGTTCCTAAAATCTATTCCATACACGTCTTTTGATAGGGGACGTAACAGGGATTAAACTGATAGGAATAGTACTACTTAACACACTACTCATATCTGGTGGCACAGTACAATGCAAGGCGCACGCGCAGTGCCCGAAATTAGAAGTAAGAGTACCGACCAAGCATCTTTTTCCATCTCCCGGTTCCTAAAATCTATTCCACACATAACAGGGATTAAACTGATAGGAATAGTACTACTTAAACACACCACTCATATCTGGTGGCGAAGAGTGCTGGATCAGACCGTAGATGAGCATGAAGAGGAAGAGTTGTGGTCACCATCACCACCAGAAGCAGCCTTGTCGTTGTCGATTGCTGCACCTGCGGCAATGCAGAGAGAGGAGTCTGAAGAAGAGGAGTCAGAGGAGGAAGGTGGCTTTGAGGAGGTGGAAGACCAACCACAGCAGGCGTCCTAGGGGGCTTGTTGTCACCTTTCAGTTTGGTCTGTCAGAGTTTGGTCTGTCACTGTGAAGCGGGCGTAACCCTTGCACTACCTGATTGATACAACATCATACCTGATCGTATGCACACACTGGATGTTTTAAAGCACGTTATTCCAAACAATTTAGGAATGTTAGTTGATTTATGCCCTTTATGGATTAAAACCCGACTCTGCGTCAACTACGTCATTTTCCATGGGAGTTTTGCCATGGATTCCCCTCCGGCATGCCACAGTCCAGGTGTTAGTCCCCTTGAAACAACTTTTCCATCACTATTGTGGCCAGAAAGAGTCCCTGTGGGTTTTAAAATTCGCCTGCCTTTTGAAGTCTATGGCAGTTCGCCCGGTTTGCCCGTTTGCGAACATTTGCGAAAATTCGCGTTCGTCATTCATTAACGGAAAATTTTATGTTTGCGATTTCTCTATGGTGAATTACTGTATTACACACTGTGCATATTTACACTGTATAATCTGAGTTCTTAGGTAAACTATATCATCTGGGCAGAAGAGAATATATACAACCATGTAAAATAGTAAGGGACCCCTTGTAACGTTTTCATTTTTAGTAGACATAACACTATTTGATGCTCATTCAGACATAAAGGTAATGGTGATGTAGCTGAGAAAAGAAAACACAGTATCACATTGAACCTGCAAACAAAAGGTGACAGCAGCATCTCCAGTGTATTCCTTTATTGGACAAGCCTTTACAGAATGCGTGCAGTAAAAACCAGACAGCTACGTTTCAGCTACAGCCTAGCCTTTATCCAGCCTGGTACAGAGTGATATCTATATTCCTATATAGTGCATAAAACTCCTCCCATATTGTTGGCGAACTAATCTCCTCAGTATACCATACTTCCTTTCACAAGAATAACCAATCAACATGAGACCTAACATGATTGTCACATTAGTCATTAATTAAAGTGCATATGCTTACCCCTATTGGTGAACCATACTACCCAGTGGTCCTCCTCTTGATACACCTGTGCTCCAGCAGCGCGTCCGGAAGTTGCTACTGTGCATGTCACTGGCGTCGCTTGCGTAGCTTCATTCGCCAGCATCTGGAGTCGCAGGAGCGAACAGATGCGCGTCATCAATTACATGATCGTCATGTGATTCCCACATGACCATCAGGTCAGCTCTGTCTCTTTGCGCTGTCATAATATTAAGAAGCGATAATATTTATTTTCCTAAACCTGGGTATAGATAAAAAAGGCTCCAACCAACACCCATCCTGCATATGAAACCTAGCCAGTATTAGCCTAAAATTGCTATGATTCGGTGGGAGTGGAATACCAAAACCAGAGTTCCACTCAACCACCAAAACTTCTCATCACACGAGTCTGCAACAGCATGTACAGTTAGCAGTATATATATATATACACTCACCTAAAGAATTATTAGGAACACCATACTAAAACGGTTTTGGACCCCCTTTTGCCTTCAGAACTGCCTTAATTCTACGTGGCATTGATTCAACAAGGTGCTGATAGCATTCTTTAGAAATGTTGGCCCATATTGATAGGATAGCATCTTGCAGTTGATGGAGATTTGAGGGATGCACATCCAGGGCACGAAGCTCCCGTTCCACCACATCCCAAAGATGCTCTATTGGGTTGAGATCTGGTGACTGTGGGGGCCATTTTAGTATAGTGAACTCATTGTCATGTTCAAGAAACCAATTTGAAATGATTCGAGCTTTGTGACATGGTGCATTATCCTGCTGGAAGTAGCCATCAGAGGATGGGTACATGGTGGTCATGAAGGGATAGACATGGTCAGAAACAATGCTCAGGTAGCCTGTGACATTTAAACAATGGCCAATTGGCATACTTTAGGCCAAGGGGCCTAAAGTGTGCCCAGAAAACATCCCCCACACCATTACACCAGCACCACCAGCCTGCACAGTGATAACAAGGCATGATGGATACATGTATTCATTCTGTTTACACCAAATTCGGACTCTACCATTTGAATGTCTCAACAAAAATCGAGACTCATCAGACCAGGCAACATTTTTTCAGTCTACAACAGTCCAATTTTGGTGAGCTCGTGCAAATTGTAGCCTCTTTTTCCTATTTGTAGTGGAGATGAGTGGTACCCGGTGGGGTCTTCTGCTGTTGTAGCCCACCTTTCTTTCCCATTCTGACATTCAGTTTAGCGTTCAGGAGATTGTCTTGACCAGGACCACAACCCTACATGCATTAAAAGCAACTGCCATGTGATTGGTTGACTAGATAATCGCATTATTGAGAAATAGAACAGGTGTTCCTAATAATCCTTTAGGTCAGTGTATATATATATATATATATATATATATATATACAGTATATATACACAAATGTATATACATAATGTGACAGGTATGGTGCATAACCCAATATCCAACATTATATTATCCTACCGCACCTCCGGTCAGCTGGTGGAACACAGGTGTCTCGGATCCGCCATTAAGTTCACCATAAAAACTGTATAAAAAATAGTGATAAATACATAGATTAAAACCACATAAAATACTGTAATGTATACACTAATACTGAGTCAGATATACACATATTCCTTATTTTACGCCACCCCATTCACCACAGCTGTTTTTACTGCACGCATTCTGTAAAGGCTTGTCCGATAAAGGAATACACTGGAGATGCTGCCGTCACCTTTTGTTTTATGCTATTCAGTGGACCGCTGAGGGTCTGTGGTTGTTGGTCGGCTGGTGCATTCTGGTGGTTTCATGAAGGTCTGAGTGTGCTGCTTCTACGTTGCTGTTTGTATGTTCCTGTGAATGGTCATTTCCAACAATCTGGCCATGTAATCGTGCTGCCAATCACCACATAAATGGGCAAAACGCTAGTTCATCGAGTCATCCTGTCCTTCATGCAGGTACCACCGATCCTGGCTTCTGAGCAGCAGATCATGCTGTCTAAACAGCGATCTGCTGCTCAGAAAACATAATTCCGTATGAGGACAAAGGATCGCAAGAGTGATACCTCATCCTCATACATTGAAGCATATCGCTGCATGTAAACGCAGTGGTCTGCTTCACTGAACAAGCAGCCAACTTTTGGGAAGGAACACTTCCTTCCCGAGAATCAGCTGCTCAGTTGGCCTATGTAAATCCAGCTTTATGGTGCATCTACATGCACTGCATGGCTTTAATTCTAAAAACTGGAATGCAGTACACCAGAATAGATGCAAAGGATTAGAACATTTTCAGAGGGGATCTTGAAGAAACCTGTCATATTCAGTGTGATTTGCTCTTTGTTGCTAAAGATGTATCACCATGCCTAGATTCAAAGTGCTTTCTCAGGCCTGGAAGTCTAGATGACTGGAAAGGGGTTTTACTATTATGTATTCATCATAGTGCCAGAGGCTGCTTGAGGAGAAAATGAGACCATTTGTCAGAGTATTGAACCTCAGCCAAAAGTGAACCTTGCAACATGACAATGACCCTAAACATATGTTAAATCCATGTAAGAATGACTGAACTTAGTCAACCTTAGGATCTAAATTCCATTGATAAATGGCATCTGTCAGAAGGATCAGCCCTATTAAATCAACCATATTGCCTGGTGGAGCTGACCATATTAGTTAAAAAAAAAAACATTCCTTTCTTTCCCCAATCCATTGCTATTTCGAGGAGATATTTTTTTTTTAAATATGAAAATGATGTCCATTCTGGAGTGACATTTTCTACGGACTCTCCAGAATGGTTGCTAGGTTCTGACTCCATTGATGCCCCATCAACTCTGCAGGTCCCCAGTCCTCCAGAGTCAACATCTGGTTTGATACCGGGTCAAGTGATCTCTGCCGCCAAAGAATGACTGCAGCAGTGCTGTGTCACCCATGCATGACGTGACCCTGTTACATGACACATGGGTGACAAGTCACTACTCTGGCCAGTCATTGGTTGCTGTGGTCACATAACCCAATGGATGTTGATTTAAGGAGAGCTGGGGCCTGCAGAGCCAGCAGCAGAGAACGGGTAAGTATGATTACTACTGGCCAACCTGTGGGGTCTGTAGAAAAGCTCCACAAAGGTGAACCTTCAGTGCACTGAAGGTGGGTAATACCCACAAAGTGTATCTTGACTCCATCGCTCTGCTTCTCTGGACACTGCCCTTTTAACCTGTACAACTGGCCATCAATCAAGTATATCATATATGTAGTTACTAATAACATGATATTCCAGAATCAGTTACTATTAGACTGACTTACCCCATATTTAATAAGATTCAGCCCTTAGCAACCAGTCTGCATAAAACTGCAATCTCACTATTCAGTTAAGATGGCCGCCAATGCCCTCACCCTGAGGCTAATCCCGCCTGCCCTCACTAGCCAGTAACAATAGCCCCCCAAAAGTGTCAGTAACCACAGCCCTCCCCCTAAAGGGTTAATCTCCTGCAGCACAAAGGGGTCCTCTTACCACATGTGGCTTTCATTTATACACTGAGCAGATGGCAGATCCCCTTTCCCTGGTCTGCGCTGCTCCAACTCTGCATTCTCCAGCTCTGCTGAGTGAGGGAGCGTCTGCCAAGCGCAGGGACAGGGAGAAGTGCACACAGCCCAGGCACTGTTTTCAGCTGCTGGGGAGGACCTGGCTTTAATCATTTACTTACAGTCCCTGGCTGTCAGTAATGTGACTTCTGCGTCCTCCATCCTTCAACAGAAGAAGGACCATGCCTAGCAACCCTATTTTAAGCACAGGTAAAAATAGGCAGTACAGGGAACAAAAATGTGGAATTAAGGGGTAATTGAATACACAGTGAAAAGTTGAAATAGGGCCACCGAGGAGATATTAATCACCACAGTCCAATACTCCAAAAAATAAATAAATACGACAGTTATACTTTAAGGAGCATCGAATGGCTAGCATTTAAATGCCATGAGGACTGAGCCCTATTTAAAAAAAAATAAAAAAGACTTCTAGTGCACAATGAAATTCAGCAGAGAATTTGGGATTTATTTGGCAGAAAAAAAGCCATGAAATAGTATAATAGGATAACATAGTATTATTAATACACATTCATTTCTACATTGTAATAAATGATTTTCCCCCAGCTACCGATGTAAATTAATGAAAAAACTATAAGCAATGTTTTAAGCATTATCCCTGCATAAATAATGCCCACAAATATACATCAAGGCTCAACTGTATATTGATGAATTATGACATGACTACTGCTTATATAGTGCATAGGCCCGTCGGGCTGCAAAGGACAAAGAAAAGGTGGAATACGTGTATCTACATGAGGCTGTTTGCAGGTGATGAGAATTAATGTCTTCTTAATAGACAGCAGATTCTGTGAGCACAGGCTGTGCATACACAATACAGTGATAAGCCGATGGGCCCATTGTTTGGTTAGTATCTGTAAACAGCTCTGAGGAACATTATGGTAAAGAGTAACTATTGAATTTCTGAAGAGCTGAGCCGAGTTCTGTCAAAGAGAAGTGTATTTGAAATGTGGGGAGAGATCAGGGAGCATATTGACAAAGAAATTGGACCATTCCGATTTTGTTTAATTAATAGTCTGCTTGCTTAATGATTGCAATGTAAGACAACATGAGAAGAAAGGGCGCAAAATAAAAGTAATCAAGCACGTCTGATGATTAGACTTTGTAATTATCTATCTATGTATCTGTCACGATACTAGTTGAATACTGCTGGAATCAAATGGCAGGGACAAGGCCTAAACACAGGAAGCACTGGAGTATTGAACAGGCGGTAGCAGGAATGCAGATGAAGGCAAGGATGCAGACAAAAATTCAGGAGGAAAACCAGCGAGTGGTCAGCAGGTGTCCAGCAGGGTAAACCACAATTAGTAGGAAAAAACCAGAGAGAAAGTTCCAGACGAGAGGACTGCACAAGCAGGAGCTAAAACACAATACTCAAGCAATGAGTAACAGGCTTGAGAGGTTTATATATGAAACAGGAATTAAGATGGCACCCAGCTGAGACACAATCCACCATTTTAACTGAGGGAAAACTTAAGGGCAAGACAATCTGAACTAAAAAGACATAGCAGGATGATACCTGACATTACTCCCACCTCAACAGCGGTCTCTGGACGAAACCTGACTCTGTTTCATAGGATGTCTTTGATTAAACTGTTTGATCAGTTGGGAAGCATTAATGTTACTTACAGGTTCCCAAGAATTCTCTTCAGACCCATAACCCTGCCACTTAATTAGGTATTGTAGGTGGTTCCTGAAAATTCTAGAGTCCAAGATTTCCAAGTTTTTTTTTTTTTTGACAGCCCATTCCAAGTCCATAGGCATTAATATGAAGTTGGTCCTCCCTTTTGCAGCTAAAACAGCTCCCACTTCTTTAAGAAGTTTTTCTAAAGACATTTTTGGATTGTGTTTGCAGGATTTTTTCCCATTCATCTAGAACAGCATTTGTAAAGTCAGACACTGTTGTTGGATGAGATGGTCTGGATCACAATCTCCATTTTTGTTTATCCCAAAGGTGTTGGATAGGGGTTGAGGTCAGTATTTTGTTTGAGCCAGTCATGTTCTTCCACACCAAACTTATCCAACCATGTTTCTATGGACCTTGCTTTGTGCACTGGGGTAGAGTCAAGCTGGAACAGAAAGGGACTGTCCCAAAGTGTTGACACAAAGTTGTATAATTGTCTAAAATGTCTTAGTATACTGAAGCATTAAAGAGGACCTTTCCCCGATCCTGACATTGTGAACTAAGTATACAGACATGGAGAGTGGCGCCCGGGGATCTCACTGCACTTACTATTATCCCTGGGCGCCGCTCCGTTCTCCCGCTATGCCCTCCGGTATCTTCGGTCACTAAGTTATAGTAGGCAGAGTCTGCCCTTGTTCTGCTGTAGCACTGGCCAATCACAGAGCTCACAGCCTGGGAGAAAAGAACCTCCCAGGCTGTGAGCTCTGCGCTGCGATTGGCCAGCGCTACAGCAGAACAAGGGCAGACTCCGCCTACTATAACCAAGTCCCCTAAATCTCCGCCTACTATAACTTAGTGACCGAAGATACCAGAGGGCATAGCAGGAGAACAGAGCAGCACCCAGGGATAATAGTAAGTGCAGTGAGATCCCCGGGCACCGCTCTCCATGTCTGTATACTTAGTTCACAATGTCAGGATCGGTGAAAGGTCCTCTTTAAGATTTCCCTTCACTGAAACTGAGGGGCCTAGGCCGACCCTTGAAAAACAACTTCATAGCATTATCCTTCTTGCACCAAAGTTTACAGTTGGCACAATGCAGTCAGGCGGGTAACATTCTCCTGGCATTTGCCATACCCAAATTCATCCATCAGACTGCCAGAAAGAGAAGTGTAACTTGTCGCTTCACAGGCGTTATGCTTTACACCATTCAATCCAACACTTGGCACCGTTTATCCCATATAGATAGGATAAAGGTACTGGGATAGGTCATCTATATGAGGCAACCGGAAAAACATTTTAATTCCAGAGGAAGGAAGCAGTACCTAATGGTCCCTCTTCTCAGGCCCAAGAAAGCTATGGAGACTAACAGATCTCTGCAAGATCCACAGAGAGAGAGAGAGAGAGAGAAAGAAAGAAAGAAAGAAAGAAAGAAAGAAAGAAAGAAAGAAAGAAAGAGGAGGGGGATAAGGAAGAGCTTCAAATATGTATGGCCAAGCATATGAGTTTGCAAGGTAATCTGTGTCTATAGCAATTCAGACCTTACTGCTGTGAGGGACAATGTTCAGACACCCCACTTGGACACGCCCTGGCCAGATGTATCATCAAGACCCGTATCCCTCAGTGAACATTATAACTATCATTGCCAAGGTAGTTTTGCCAGCCATAGATTCTACTGAGAGAGAATTTAGCAAGATAGTGTATAGAGAGGGCCATAATAACTATCCTTATCTAAATCCATACATCACTATCTGGGAGAGAATTGCACTGTGTACTGTTGGAATTGTGACTGCTATAGTTGGATGTACTATGACTAACACTACAGAAAAGAGAGATGATCTCTGGTTTTCTGACTCCTGCACCATACACCAGCCATTGCAGTCTATGCATCCTGCCTTGCACCCATCCAAACACCTACAGCTACAATTGGGCAGGTGCTGCAAAGCCGTAGGGAGTAACAATGTGAGGATAGCTGCCATGATTGACTAGAACAGCCAGAGCAACTACCAGTCCCATCCTCTACTCTGCCTCCTCCCTGGTTGCTGTACAAGGCAGGATAGCCATATTTTGTTTTATCTCAGAGGCCACAACCATAATACTGTTTGTAGCCAAATACTATATAGATGCTAGTCCACTTATGACTAGTGATGAGTGGCAGGTCCCATATTCAAATTTGCGATATTTTGCGAATATTCGCTAGAATATTCGTTTCATATTCGCAAATATTCGTATTCAAGATTATTTTCGCGATTGCGATTAATCTAAAATCTAACATGTAAAAATTGCGTAATGCGAAGTTGATCAAAAAAGAATATATAGCAGTAAATATAGTGCTATACTGTATATTCGTTATAAGAATATTTGTCATATACTGAAACAAATATTCGAGAAAATACAAACAGAGCAATTAAGCTAAGCTAATATAGTGCTATAATATTTTTTTAATAGTGTGAATGTTTTCCAAATCTGAAGTTCAGAAGACCCCCCAAAAAAATATTATAGCAAGACTATAAAGACTAAAAAAAAAGATTATAGCACTATATTAGCTAAATTGCTCTATATTTGTATTTAGCGAATATTCGCTATATTGCTATATATTCTGGTTTTAGAATATGACGAATATTCTAAAAAACTAATATATAGCAACATAGCGAATATTCACTAAATACAAATATAGAGCAATTTAGCTAATATAGTGCTATAATATTTTTTTTATGAAGTTCAGAAGAGAAAAAAAAATAAGACTATAAAAAAAAGATTATAGCACTATATTAGTTGAATTGCTCTATATTTGTTCTTAGCAAATATTCGCTATATTGCTATATATTCTTGTTTTAGAATATGACGAATATTCTAAAAAACAAATATATAGCAATATAGCGAATATATTCGTTATTTAGAATATTCGCCTTCCCCCCCACCCAATCTGTACAGTTGTTAGCATAATCCTCCCCGATAAATGTCCCTGTCACCATGGGAACGCCTGTGGGTTAGAATATACCATTGGATCTAAATTTTCACGATTGCAGGGAAAACTCAGATCCCATAGTATATTCTAACCCACAGGCGTTCCCATAGTGACGGGGACGCTTGTCGGGAAGGAGTATGCGAACAACTGTACAGATTGGATAAAAAAGGCGAATATTCTAAATAACAAATATATTCGCTATATTGCTATGTATTCTTTTTTTTATATTTGTCGATTTTTTTTCCATATGAAAACATGATTCCTTCCTGCTTAAGTTGCTTGTGGGCCAATGACTCATTGGCCCACAAGCAAGAAACAGTGAGGAATCATGTTTTCAGATGTTGAAAATGCCGAATATTCGATATAGCGAATATATAGCATTATATTCAAAATATTTGCAAATTTTTGAAGTCGAGATATTCGCAAAAAAAAATTATTTGAATATTCGCGCTCAACACTACTTATCACTATCTTTGTCAAGAGAATTCCTTCTGTTTTGCAAAATGAAAAGAACGGTTACACGGCAGATTAAATATATACCTCATTCTCGTTGGTTTAGTGCTACTCTCATTGGCCAATATTTTGCAACTCATGACACATCTATCTGAATAATCTATTTGAATATGTAAAGTTAATGTTTGTATAGAGGCTCAACCTGTTTGGCCACTGGACATAGGTGCACCTCTAGTGGACTACCCCAACGTCAAAATATGTAATGAGATATATAAATACGGTGAACTAACAGGCACTCAATCACCAGCAACTGTATGAAAAATAACTGTTTGTTTAATGCACTTAGATACATGGATACAAAAAACGATGAATAAAAAAAAAAAAAAAACATTTTTTAAAATCCCGTTTACAAGCATAAATTCATATTGCAAAGAAAAAGGGGGTCAGTCAGCACATCCCAAAGCGCAGGGGCACGTTGCTATTGCTGAGAACAAGACTGTTAGACAAAAGTTACAATGCAACAGCTCACTGCAAACCAAATAACTTTCTGAATTATATGATAGCCGTCATGGCACATAACAGGTAAAATTTAGTGTTAGGAACCTGTCTAACTAGAGATCGCCTTGACGTGTGGCAGACGGGCTCAAATAATTTTGTACAAAACGATTTGCCAAGCATCTCTAACTTATTAGTATAAATTCATATATTGCTTTATTTCAGGAAGAACAGAATGGTAAAACGAAGAAAAAACAATAAAAATTAACCATAAAATAAAAAAATACTAAATGAACAATGTAAAGCGAAAAAAGATGATAAGAAATGGAATAGAGAGGAGAGGTATGCATAGATAGAAACACAGGGTATTAATAGAAAATCATACATGTTGTTTTAGGATATAAGTATCAATTACAATAGAGGTTTATAATTTAAAGCCCCTAATAGACAACCATGTATGTCACTACATGATTTTGAATACTATAACAAGCAAAACACTTGATTTTGTTAAAAAAAACACATCTTTTATCGCAAGTGTGTTTATGGACATATGATGCTGATGAGAGGCTTACACTGAGTAAGAATAATAAAATATTCCTATCAAGAAGTCTAATAATGAATGAATGATGTAATATAGTTGAAATATGAATTTTACTTGCTTTTTTTTTATCTAATATCAGTTGGGGATTCTTAAAAAAAAGATATGTGATTTATTTTAACAGTAGACTTATATTTCTTATATAATAGGATGATCTTAGATATTTCATATAGAGCTCTAATAAGTCAACATTGTATGGACATTTTTGCGAAGATCCATGCCATCTATTTGAGTGAACCCTGGAGATCAATCAATTCCACCCACTTTTCAGGATATAAATTATACCAAAATTTGGAAGATCAGTAGGAGCCGCTGAGGAAGGAGCTTGTTGCTCCGAAATGCGTTTGGTACTACTGTAAGGATCTCCAGCACTATTGATATATGTTCCTCGATCCAGCATTACTATCTTTGAACCCTCGCAAGTCCGAAGTCTACTGAGCCATAGCGCATTATACCAGAGTTGGACACAGAGCGACCACGTGGGATGCCACGTGGGACACCGAACAAGAGCAGAGCCAAGCTATGATAAGGGGAGACGGATGGCTTCATCAAGGAGTGGAATAGCGTTCAACTAAAAGGCGCCTCTCGTGAGACCAGCAAAGTGGTAACTATGTATCGTTCAATGAAATGTGAAAAATATAAAAACTGAAATAGAACAAGTTGCCATCTGCATCACCATTTATATTGAAAAAGTGACATATGTCTTTATATAAATAGATGGTGAACATCAATATATCACACTTTGACAAAGTTGTCTAATTAATTACCATACACATGAATTCATGAAAGAGACTGAACTATTGCATTACCGGTATATACAGGTCCTTCTCAAAAAATTAGCATATTGTGATAAAGTTCATTATTCTCTGTAATGTACTGATAAACATTAGACTTTCATATATTTTAGATTCATTACACACCAACTGAAGTAGTTCAAGCCTTTTATTGTTTTAATATTGATGATTTTGGCATACAGCTCATGAAAACCCAAAATTCCTATCTCAAAAAATTAGCATATCATGAAAAGGTTCTCTAAACGAGCTATTAACCTAATCATCTGAATCAACTAATTAACTCTAAACATTCGCAAAAGATTCCTGAGGCTTTTAAAAACTCCCAGCCTGGTTCATTACTCAAAACCGCAATCATGGGTAAGACTGCCGACCTGACTGCTGTCCAGAAGGCCATCATTGACACCCTCAAGCAAGAGGGTAAGACACAGAAAGAAATTTCTGAACGAATAGGCTGTTCCCAGAGTGCTGTATCAAGGCACCTCAGTGGGAAGTCTGTGAGAAGGAAAAAGTGTGGCAGAAAATGCTGCACAAAGAGAAGAGGTGACCGGACCCTGAGCAAGATTGTGGAGAAGGACCGATTCCAGACCTTGGGGGACCTGCGGAAGCAGTGGACTGAGTCTGGAGTAGAAACATCCAGAGCCACCGTGTACAGGCGTGTGCAGGAAATGGGCTACAGGTGCCGCATTCCCCAGGTCAAGCCACTTTTGAACCAGAAACAGCGGCAGAAGCGCCTGACCTGGGCTACAGAGAAGCAGCACTGGACTGTTGCATGTCATTCGGAAATCAAGGTGCCAGAGTCTGGAGGAAGACTGGGGAGAGGGAAATGCCAAAATGCCTGAAGTCCAGTGTCAAGTACCCACAGTCAGTGATGGTCTGGGATGCCATGTCAGCTGCTGGTGTTGGTCCACTGTGTTTTATCAAGGGCAGGGTCAATGCAGCTAGCTATCAGGAGATTTTGGAGCACTTCATGCTTCCATCTGCTAAAGCTTTATGGAGATGAAGATTTCATTTTTCAGCACGACCTGGCACCTGCTCACAGTGCCAAAACCACTGGTAAATGGTTTACTGACCATGGTATTACTGTGCTCAATTGGCCTGCCAACTCTCCTGACCTGAACCCCATAGAGAATCTGTGGGATATTGGAAAGAGAAAGTTGAGAGACGCAAGACCCAACACTCTGGATGAGCTTAAGGCCGCTATCGAAGCCTCCTAGGCCTCCATAACACCTCAGCAGTGCCACAGGCTGATGGCCTCCATGCCACGCCGCATTGAAGCAGTCATTTCTGCAAAAGGATTCCCGTCCAAGTATTGAGTGCATAACTGAACATAATTATTTGAAGGTTGACTTTTTTTGTATTAAAAACACTATTCTTTTATTGGTCGGATGAAATATGCTAATTTTTTGAGATGGGAAATTTGGGTTTTTATGAGCTGTATGCCAAAATCATCAATATTAAAACAATAAAAGGCTTGAACTACTTCAGTTGGTGTGTAATGAATCTAAAATATATGAAAGTCTAATGTTTATCAGTACATTACAGAAAATAATGAACTTTATCACAATATGCTAATTATTTGAAAAGGACCTGTACATCTTCTTCATCTTTTAAATTCTTGATTTTAATTTTTTTTTTTAAATAACACTGCATTCAAATATTTTGTGGGCTCATTTCTGTCTTCCACATACACAAAATTGTGGCTGAGGCAGATTGAAAAAAAAAGCAATATATGAATTTATGCTTGTAAATGGGATTTTAAAAGGGATTTTGTTTTTATTCATTGTTTTATGTATCCGTGCATCTAAGTGCATTAAACAGTTATTTTTTATAGAGTTCCTGGTGATTGAGTGCTTGTTAGTTCACCATATTTATATATCTGTATAGGCTGGTCCTAGACTAGGTATGATTTTCATTTTTTACATTATTCATGGCATAACCCTTTAGGAAATTATCAGTGGTGTCGCATAAGGCAAGACTACCACCAAAGGCCTTTTCCATTTTTAGATATACACTAAATTATTCCTACTAAAAACACACATAAGTACACACCATACAGTAGAGTTGCAATAACTGGTAACTTTGGCTATCAGAATGGACTTGAATGAATATAGAATGAAGCACAAGCCATTGTGCCTAGTTTAACAGTGAACTTTCTGGTGACAACCAGTTTCAACAACTGAACAAAGTTCAGGGATGATCCCTAGTGTTGAGTGAATCGAATGTCCTTTCGTGGTAACAAATCGATTTAACCTGAAATAGTGTAAAAAAACAACAAAAAAACATACTTACCTGATCCATTTGCTCATGATGGGCCGGCCGCCACCATCTTGCTTGAAGATCTCACATGAAATCCCCTGTGTGGTGACGTATGACGTCACCATGCCGGACAGGGTGATGACATCATCTCAGGCAGCAAGCGGCGGCTGGCCCATCGAGAGCAAATGGATCAGGTAGGTATGATTTTTTAATTTTTTTTATTTTACACTTTGTTATTTATATCAGATGTCGTGATCATGTATGAACGCGGTGTCTGAGGGGTATAATGATGGGGAGCAGCAAAATAATTTGCTTATCTCTTATGGTCACCATTGTTGACAGTAGTGCGCAGGGTTCTGTCACATTAATTTTCAGCTATCAGCAACCTTTGTCTCAGGCTCTTCCTGCACTGAACCTCACTCTGTGTAACCACTCTCTCTGAAAACCCAGCTCTCTGTTAGGGGCAGAACCTCCCTGAGTAGCTCATGGCAGAAAACCACAGCCCTCTCTTGGTAGCAATAGGGCTTATATACAAGCGCATCCTCTTGACGCCTTCCAGGTGCCCCATCCCCTACCCTACCACTATGGCATCCTATCTTCCTAAACCTACCTTTGGGTGAACTCGCAGGAGAAATAAGTGCTCCTGCACCACCTCACTCCCATGTCTCATGGACACTTCTGCTGGCCATGCCTAGGCTAGCAGCCCTCCCAGCATCACTACTGTTCCCTAACCCTAAAACTGGATGCTCGATCGATGTTTACTTTCTGGGTCGCAGGCCACACAGACGATTGAAATCAGAAGCAGAATACAGCTGGTTATCAGAACAATACCCTCACTGGACCAACCGGCCAATTCACTTCCAACTCCTTACAACCCAAGCACAATACCATCCACATGATTGTGGCTCTCTCTAGCCATTCAAGTGAACAGGAAATAGATGTAGTATTCTTACAAACAGCGCTGTGCCTTAATGAAAATAAAAAGGCAGTGCCATGGCCCTTTCACTCAGCTGATAGGCGTGGCTTTCGGGAATTGTGTTTTCACAATCAAGAATTGATGGCCTATCCTAGGGGTACCGTAGATCATCCAGCATTGGACTTGCCCATCAGAGTACCAGAGGATCCTCCAGTGGGCCCAGACTCTGATACCATAGTGGGCCCAAGAGATCCTGGAGAGAAAAACCCATTTGGATCTTTCCTTACGAGCCAATCACATCTCACTAGGTTCTATTTACATGAATCAACACCTATTAGACATTTTGATGATATGGGGAGGGGGCCCAGAAAATATTTTATTTTGCTGTGCCCAAGGAACCCCAGTCCAAATCAATATTGTAGTCTTAGAAAACCCCTTAAATGCATTAAGCATTTCACTCAGCTGATTTTTCTCAGTAGGCTTTTTTCCTAACCCTATAAATGTATTTAAAGTCTTTTACTCCAACCAGTTCCTTGTCTGACTTGGATGATTTCATAATACTTGTGATTGGACCCACTCAGTGGAAAGTAATGAACTCGCTTTCTTTGTTCTCCTGCCGAGGCCATCTGTGTTATAGGATTAATTAGACAGGATAGTCATAAACATTGAATTACTGAAAGTGATGCTGGTAACAGTGTTAACATGCAATGATTGTTTTCACTTCTAATGGAACGCACAGCCAGAATGTTGCTATGTATAAATAATATATATGTACAATATATGAGTAATACAGTTTGGAAGGGCCTCCGACTAGACATATTCTCTCAATATCTGGCAGTTCATCTAGGGATTACTGTAACAATTACAACTACCGAGGTAGCAGGCACAGCAGCAGTAGTTTTGGAGCCAAAGGTCTAGCTCCATTCGGAAGTAAGGTGCACGTAGTGATGGCAATGGCTGATGGAGAGGAGTATAGGAAATTCCATGGAGCCTCATTATAAATTTTGTTGTAGTGCTCCATGATTACTTGTTATTCTACTGCTGGGTGCTTCAAACCTCTACTGTGACACTTTCTGCAATATAACTGGGTTGTGATAAAGCCATATGCGTTTTCGCTGTATTATGAAGCCATTAAAGGGAACCTGTCACCTCCCAAAACCATCCCAAGCCGCCAGCAGTAACTGTGTGTAGCCAGTAGCGTGTTTCTGATGATGCCTTTCTTCCTGAAGGCAGATGCAGCAAAAGTACTGAAAACTTTGTTTTATCCCCTGCCGGCACGCTTCTCCACACATGCTTGAAGTCAAGGAGGCAGTGGCCTCCTTGCTTCAAGTCACAGTAACCACGCCCCCTTCCCTGCCCCTTTGCTGTGACTGACAGCCGGCAGTTCGGCTGGCTTTGCCGAACTCTCTGCAAAAGCGCTGTATGTCCCGCTGTCATCTGTCTGTCACGACCATGGTCATGGTCGTGACTCCTGTAACCGCATGCAGTTGCCTGCGGTCTTGGTTGTGTTGTCAATCACAGGTTAGGGCTGAAGTATTTTGACTCACCTGTGGTTGCCGCTGGCAACATTTTTATGTGGCAGCTTACTGTTTGTGTATGCGGTTGCACCTGGCTATCTGTCTTTGTAGGTGTGCCTTTTATGTGTTTGGTGTGCACGAGGTTTAGGTGTGTGCACTGTGACACTTCCCTTCACTGGTGGCTGCCCTTGGCAACGTGTTCTATATTGTACATGTGGTGGCAGTGTCTTGGCCTTTTGGCTGACTCCCAGGACATGGTTGCCACGCATGTCGTTGCCGGCGGTAACAGCTCCAGTGTGTTTGTGTGTGTATTCCCCTTTAAATGGTTTCACTTCCCTGGTTGGTGTTGGAAGGGTAATTTCCCTTTCCTGTGTGTGTCTGTGTGGGTGTGGCCACTTTGGGCTATAAAGCCTCTTTGGAGACCTGAAGCTGAGGGGTTCTTCAGCCATGCTTTGCTGGAGACATCCTCCTGGTAATTCACCATCTGCCAGTGGGGGCCACCCTTTTGGTCATAAGTTATGTCACACATGATGTTATGAAGATGTGTTTTTGGTATGCTTGTTTATTGCAGCTTATGGTCCTGTGTTCCTGTGTTTTGTGTTTACCCTTTATTGTAGCCTGGCCTGTGAGACTCCTGTTCCTCCGTGCCTAGGAGGAACAGGTCGTCTTACCCTGCTCCTAGTTGAGGGCAACCCTGAGGGCTAGTAGGGACTTCAAGGTTCCGGAGTATGAGCCCTCCTACCATCAGAGTCGGCTCATACAGCTAGGAGTCAGGGTCAGAGTTAGGGATATGATAGGAGGTGACCTGCTCCCTGATCTCTGTCCTGGCCTTGCAGCGACTCCATCTTCTGGCACCGCACGGCTGAGGGTTTTCCCCATCCTCAGCCGTGACACTGTCTCTGCATCCTTAACAGGGGCTATCCACGAAAACTGGTGGAGAGTATCTCACAAAGGGTTGGGAGGTTGGCCGTGAGTCCACGTTCCAGAAAAAGAAGAAAGTTAGGGACCACAAACGGATCCCGTTTGTCTCAACATATGGAGCTAACAGTGGACATATAGCTCGTATCATACGCAAAGAATGGCACATCTTGCAGAAAGGGCTACCTATGATAGATGAATTTGAAGGCTTCCCCATGATGGCATATAAGAGAGGTGCCAACCTACGCGACAAGTTGGTAAGGACTGATGGGCAGAGGTATCTGGCACCAAGGAAGTTGGGATGTTTTCCCTGCCTTGGTTGTTGCAACTGCGGCAACATGGTGAAGGGGGATACCTTTGCCCATCCCTACAGTGGTAAGACCTATAAGATCAATAATTTCTTTACATGCAGATCACGGGACGTGATATATATGATCTCGTGCCCGTGTGGCATCATCTATATAGGTGAGACCACAATGGAAGCCCGGGAGCGTATTAACTCTCACAAGAGTAACATCAGAAGGGCCCAGATTGACAAACATTTCCTGGAGCGTGGACACTCGGTCAACCAACTCAGGTTCCGAATCATTGATTCGGTTGGCCCATTGAGACGTGGGGGAGACAAGGATCGGATCCTACGCAAAAAAGAGCTCTAATGGATTTTTGAGATGAGAGCACTCCAACCCTTTGGGATGAATCTAGATTTTTATGTGGGAAATGTGTAAATGATCCGATTGACCTCTGATTTGAATCTGCTATCTGTATAGTGATTTTAATAGATTTTTGTTTTTTGCTATTTTACATGCACCTAATTTTCCAATCCACACGGCATCATGTTGCACTGATTTGTAATGTGGCTCGTTCCTGCTTGAATCCCTGTCGTGGGCGTGTGGGTCCCCAGATGCGCGTCGGTGATGCGGGCGGAGTCAGGCCCCGGGTGCGTCCTTGACAACACAGGGTTGGCTGGACATAGAGGGGGCGGAGCCATGATGTCACTTTGGTCGTGACTTCGGCTGGTGGCCTGGAGACTGGGAGACTCCGCCCCCTTGGATGGTCCCCGAATTTGCCGGACGACACGGGTGAGGTGATCAACAGATGGCATGAGAGTGCACTATGGTTACTGTACCACTTGGGGGAGTGTCCTTCCGCCGGGGTCTCTGACTCGCTGGTGTGGGTTGATCGCCTTCACTGCGGGGAGGTGGGCTGATCGATCCACTAGCGTCCCTAGCAACAGTGCGCATGTTGAAGGAGGTTCGGGAGGAGCCGGGCTGACGTGATGATCGCATGGGCGGAGTTGCTGACGATCAGGTGACCCGGAGATGGTCATGCGGTGACGTGACCCCGCCTCCCCGAACATGCGCGCTGGTTGCAGGAGGACGCTTAGGAACATGTGCGCCATGAAGGTATGTGTGGAGTTGGATCATATGCCCAGAGTGGGCGCATATTATGACACTATGTAGGAGTGTATTTGTATCCACCTTGATTACATCAGCACTTCACTAACTGGGTGATTGGCCACTCCTATGAGAGTGGGTGTGTTTTAAGGTATTTAAGCATGATCTTTTAGAGTACACATTGTGTTATATAAAGGCTGTGAGTCAGCCGAAACGTCACTACCCTCTGCACGTTTGTTCACTTGAGCGGCTCCCAATAAAGGGATCTTTTTGTACCGGACATGCTGCCTCCATCTTCTTTTATGGGACTTGATATATAGGAGCCCTGATGGATCTTGGACTCCAGGTAGGCTGCAGCATTCCGGGTGACCACGAGATCTGGTGAGTGCGATTCCACAACACTTTTTTACTGTCTGCATCCATAAGTCACAGAGAGATTGTAATGGTGAAACAGGAAGCTCCCTGCTTTAATGCCCACCTCAGCTGCCCCTCACCCCACTTTCCACTAACGTCATGAGGGGGGGCTGTGGAGCTCTGATGAGGACTTGTACATTTAGTGTCTTCCTCTGTCTACAGTTGCTGAAGGACCTGAGATGACATCAGTAGGCCGAGCTCAGTATTTAAAGGATCTCTGCGATTACATCATGGCCATTATGAAGAGGCGGAGCTTAGCAGTGGAAAGAAGGTCCTGCAACTGATTCAATGTAGGAGGCTGAGAGCCTGTGATATGCTGGGAGTTGTAGTTCTCTTATATTCCCTCCCTGCTTGGAGGGAGGGAGTGATGTTATTCACCTAGCACTGTAGGTTTAGAGGGAGGGTGTGATGTTATTTATATGGGACTGTACGTTGGAGAAGTCTGGGGGGATAAGTGATGTCACTTACATGGCATTGTATGTTGGAGGGAGCTGGAGGGAGGGAATAATGCTATTTACATGGGACCATACATTGGAGGAGGCTGTAGATAGAGAGTGATGTTATTTACATGGGACTATATCTTGGAGGGGCTAAAGGCAATAGTGTGATGTTATGTACATAAGACTATATGTTGGAGGGGCTGAAAGCAGGGGAGCAATGTTATTTAACCTACGTATATGCACATGGACGCGAAAAATTGCAGTGTGAGGGCAGTTTAACCGATGTGTAAACATGGCGCCCGCTTGCACATGCAGCGGGCGTCATCGTGAGACTTGCGGCTAATTACCGTGACTGGCAATAATGATTTAGATGCTTTAGATGCCATGACCAAGTGAGGTCACGGCATCTAAATGCGCAAAAACCCTGAAGCTCGCGCTTCCGGGCTTGCTACTGATGCCCCGGGTGGCCAAAGTGGGCATTGGTAGTTGCCCTGAATACTTTCAGCCTCGCTGACGAGGCTTAAAGTATTTATGCTGCAATTCTTATTTTGGCCATCATTTGGCAGGACAGGATAAGAAATGAGCAAATTAGGGTTTTAATTTCAATAAAAAATCCCTGATAGAAGAAAATAAAAAAATAAAATAAAATATTTATAGGCTCATATAAGAGCTTCAAAATGATCACAAAAAATAAAATAATGTAAAAAAATATATAAAAATAAAAGAATTTAAAGTTTAAATCACCCCCCTTTCTGTATAATAAATAAATTAAAACCTAAATAACAATAAATATAAACATCATGGGTATTATCGCCACTGAAAACACCCATACTATTAAAATATTTGAAAACATTTCCAATATGGTGAATGGTGTAATGGAAAAAAGTGTCAAAATGGCCAATTTGCCATTTTTTCATTGCTTCTCTTACCTAGAATTTTTTTTATAAAATGTGATTAAAAAGTCATACACACTCCAAAATGATATAAATAGAAACTACAGATTGTTCCGCTAAAAAATGAGCCCCTAAACAGCTCAGTAGACATAAGTATAAAAATTTTTATGGGGGGCAGAATATGGTGATGTAAATTTTTTATTTTTTATCAAAGTTTAAATAGATTTTTACACTATTTAGACATAAGAAACCTACTCATATGGGATATCGTTATAATCATACTTACCAAGAGAAGGAACGGCATGGGTCAGCTTTGCTGTAAACAAAATGCTGTGGGAACAAAACCCGTAAAGCGGTGGAGGAATTGCTTTTTTTTTTTCCAATTACACCCCATTTGGAAATTTTTTACCACTTCCCACTACATTTCATGCAATAATTAATTGACGCAAAAAATAAGCCCTCATACAGCTACAGACGTGGACAAAATTGTTGGTACCCTTTGGTCAATGAAAGAAAAAGTCACAATGGTCACAGAAATAACTTTAATCTGACAAAAGTAATAATAAATTAAAATTCTATAAATGTTAACCAATGAAAGTCAGACATTGTTTTTCAACCATGCTTCAACAGAATTATGTAAAAAAATAAACTCATGAAACAGGCATGGACAAAAATGATGGTACCCCTAGAAAACACAGAACATAATGTGACCAAAGGGACATGTTAATTCAAGGTGTGTCCACTAATTAGCATCACAGGTGTCTACAACCTTGTAATCAGCCATTGGGCCTATATATATGGCTCCAGGTAATCACTGTGTTGTTTGGTGATATGGTGTGTACCACACTCGACATGGACCAGAGGAAGCAAAGGAAAGAGCTGTCTCAAGAGATCAGAAAGAAAATTATAGACAAGCATGTTAAAGGTAAAGGCTATAAGACCATCTCCAAGCAACTAGATGTTCCTGTGAGTACAGTTGCACATATTATTCATAAGTTTAAGATCCATGGGACTGTAGCCAACCTCCCTGGACGTGGCCGCAGGAGGAAAATTGATGACAAATCTAAGAGACGGATAATCCGAATGGTAACAAAAGAGCCTAGAAAGACTTCTAAAGAGATTCAAGGTGAACTTCATGCTCAAGGAACATCAGTGTCAGATCGCACCATCCGTCGTTGTTTGAGCCAAAGTGGACTACATGGGAGACGACCAAGGAGGACACCATTGTTGAAAACGAATCATAAAAAAGCAAGACTGGAATATGCCAAACTACATGTTGACAAGCCACAAAGCTTCTGGGAGAATGTCCTGTGGACAGATGAGACAAAAATCGAAGTTTTTGCCAAGGCACATCAGCTGTATGTTCACAGACGAAAAAATGAAGCATATCAAGAAAAGAACACTGTCCCTACTGTGAAACATGGAGGAGGCTCTGTTATGTTCTGGGGCTGCTTTGCTGCGTCTGGCACAGGGTGTCTTGAATCTGTGCAGGGTACAATGAAATCTCAAGACTATCAAGGAATTCTAGAGAGAAATGTACTAGCCAGTGTCAGAAAGCTTGGTCTCAGTCGCAGGTCATGGGTCTTGCAACAGGACAATGACCCAAAACACACCGCTAAAAACACCCAAGAATGGCTAAGAGGAAAAAATTGGACTATTCTAAAGTGGCCTTCTATGAGCCCTGACCTCAATCCTATTGAGCATCTTTGGAAGGAGCTGAAACATGCAGTCTGGAAAAGGCACCCTTCAAACCGGACACAACTGGAGCAGTTTGCTCATGAGGAGTGGGCCAAAATACCTGCTGAGAGGTGCAGATGTCTCATTGACAGTTACAGGAAGCGTTTGATTGCAGTGATTGCCTCAAAAGGTTGCGCAACAAAATATTAAGTTAGGGGTACCATCATTTTTGTCCATGCCTGTTTCATGAGTTTATTTTTTTACATAATTCTGTTGAAGCATGGTTGAAAAACAATGTCTGACTTTCATTGGTTAACATTTATAGAATTTTAATTTATTATTACTTTTGTCAGATTAAAGTTATTTCTGTGACCATTGTGACTTTTTCTTTCATTGACCAAAGGGTACCAACAATTTTGTCCACGTCTGTATGTGACAAGAAATATAAAAAAGTTATGGCTCACGGAAAATAGGGAAGAAAAATTTAAACACAAAAACGAAAAAAACCTCCAGTATCCTAAGGGTTAAGTAACAGTCATCACACAGCCATTTTCATAACCAACCAAGTCTATGAGGCTGGTCATACGAATGTTTCTTTAACGGACAAAGAATAACGGCTGTCAGAAAGTAGGACATGCCGTATTTTTGGCCATGAAATTAATGTTTTAATAGCTGTTTACACAGGAGTGCACTTGTCTAATGGCTGTTAAAACTGGTATCTTAGGGATTAAAATAAAAATACCTCAACCACTTGTATGCACAGGGACACTCACTGCTCACTGGAGGCAGCAGAACCCATGCTCTGTGCATAATGACGTCACATGATCAGGCTCTGAGCATCAGGTCCTGCTGCCTCCGGTGAGGAGCGAGTGTCCCTGCACATGCAAGTGGTTAAGATATTTATATTTTTTTTAAATGGAGGCAACTATGGGGGACATTATGTATACTGTAGGGGTTGGGATAATCCATTGAAATTCATCTGGATGCAAAACGCCATTGAAAACAGCCATACGGCCAGAAAATGGATGCACAAAGGGTTAAAAATGTGCAAAAAATAAACAATGTGTCCATTTTTAATGAGCATTTTTTTTTTTACATTCGTTTGCATGTAGCCTTATATGGAACTGTATATTGGAGGGGCTGAAGGGAGGCAAATTATGTATTTTTCTACCTCCTGTAAAGGGGGCACATATCTGGCGTGGGGATTCGCTCTGGTAGACAGGGTGTGCGAATGCAGTACAGAGGCAAATTACCAGTTCTTAAATCAAACTTCTGTGTTTATTCACACATAAAGCAAAAACAAAAAGTCACTATTCAGTCTTGTTGTTAGTTCACACACAATCGAAAGTCCACATAAGAAAAATCACTTTGTTGGCAGTTCTGCCTCCAGCAGTCCATAGCAGGCTTTTAGGGTGCCTGTTTCCTTTACAGACGGGTCTCAGCCCTACAGCATGGCACAAGCCTCAGATCCCAGCACACACACACCCTGAGCTCCACTGTCAGGCTGAGGTAATCCTCCTCACCTGGCATTGCTGGCTGGTTTTTAGGCCTGGCAAAACCTGGCCTGGAATATGGGGAGTAGTCACCCACCCAGCACTTTGACTACTCCCAGTAAGCCACCCCGGATCAGCTATGCAGCCATACTAATTATTAAGGTATTAAACAGCAACTGCTAGCTAAAGGCTTATTCAGCAGCATGACCTGCGATTGATGATCTGGGGTGTGGAATGGAGGCAGCCGCCGAGGACCCCTCCAGCAGCCGGGGACCGTGACAGAGTCATCACTGAGGGGAGAGGAACTGATCCTAGCGGCAGAGCCGGGGACACTTCCGCACCCAGGGCCGAGGCAAGCTGGTTCCTCACTGGAATCTGTGCTCTGATGGGCAGAGGACAGCTGGGTGCTGCTGATGGCTGGAGCACAGCATGTGTGTGGCGCTGATCATGTGTGGGTCGTGCGATCTGCGGTAACCATGCCTTTTCACACAGACAAAAGAAGGATGACAGAGCCGCTGCTAAACCACACCAGTCCTGCTGCCCTCTTGCTTGGAGGAATCAGCACACGGCAACGCAGGCTGCGTTACCGCGGTGTTCTTATCCAGACTCGATGTGCCCGATATAGAAACTGAGAGCAGACCGGTACGGGCAGCGTGTGGAGCTAATGTTGTACTAATTTATTGTGGGCTGTACAAAGTTAAAATCCAATCGATAAACTATTTTGGCAATGGAAAATATTGCATTTTGCATGTATGGGAGCACATTTCTGCTCTAGACGATAAACTTACTGCTGTAAGAGGTGTCTAAGTTTATTTTTGGTGTTGCCCAGGACTGGTGGGGGCCCATTCCTGTGAACACATTCCTGCTGCAAACAAAGAACCTGCTGCTGTCTGGTCCTGCTGCTGTCTATGTGTAGGCATTAGACTCGACCATTACCATGTACCTTCTGCTGCTGCTGTCTGTCTTGATCATGCTGAGTTATGTGTTGGCCTTATCCTACAACATTATGATTTCCCTGCTGCTGCTGTCTGTTCTGTTATTGCTGAGTTAGGCCCAGCTATGTGTATGCCTTATACTACAGCGTTACCATTTCCCTGCTGCTGTCTGTTCTGTTCCTGCTGAGTTAGGCCCAGCTGGTGTATGCCTTACACTACATCATTACCATTTTCCAGCTGATGCTGTATGTCCTGATATTACTTTGTTAGGCCCAGCTATGTGTATGCCTTATACTACAGTGTTACCATTTCCCTGCTGCTGTCTGTTCTGTTCCTGCAGAGTTAGGCCAAGCTATGTGTATGACTTACACTACAGCATCACCATTTACCTGCTGCCATCTGTCCTGCTCCCGCTGAGTTTAGTCCAGCTAGGTGTAGGCCTTATACTATACCCTTAACAATTACCTGCTGCTGCTGTCTGTCCTGATACTGCTGAGGACAACCAGCATGGACCACTTATTCGCCATTGGACTTTATCAACTATCCAGTATTAGAATTCTCTTAAACTGGTGTGCATGCTTCATTATTGCGCATGTGCTCTGATCATCATATATTGTCAAGATTTATATATATATATATATATATATATATATATATATGCCGATCGTCTATTATTTCTATTTTTGCTACACATGATTGGAGGTGTCATTTCGATGTGAGCACCTACCATTGCCTTTTGGGTTAGTTGTGCCACCCTATTATATATTTATTTTATCCATATATAAAGTTTTGCTTGAATAAAATAAACATGCGGTGTTACGCCTAATTCACCAAAAAACGTTTTTATTTCATTTTATAAGTTATAATTTTGCTTTTCTTGGGTTTTGGGCGGCCCTGGTGTGGTTCTTACTAAAACTAGGTGGGGACCGCATGTGGGCTTCCCTTCTCTTGTGCAGCTAACATTGTATAGGACTGATTGAGGAACCTAATTAAATGTTATTATTTTATTATTTTCTTGTTTGTTTTGATCAGGATTTAGGTTGGAACATGTTGTTGTCTGTCATCCTAAACAGGATGCCTGACATCCATGTTGACCTCTCCACATGTTTGGGTGTGACTGGCATTATACTCATCCGTGTGGTAATCCGGCTTTGGGAATAGAGTGTTATTGACACATGTATATATCTATATTTAAATTTTTATTTGATGTTACTTCTTGACAACTATGTAATGATAATGTGCCCATGCGATTTTTATAGAATCAAAGCTTTTCACTTTACAATATAAACTGTGGGATATATAATTTTCTTGAAACCATGTCACCATTTTAGGAGTTATTCTACTCATTTCCATGGTTGCTATCATGTGACCGCATAGACAGGATGTGTTTGTGGCTCAGCTTGCGTTCAATTTCTGGATTTCTGGTGCGAACACGTGATCTGTTATCATTTGAACGCCCTGTCTATGGACGCTCACGGCCTGTGTGTGTTCCTCCGTCGATGCGATCACATTATTGCATCACATGTTTCTTTTTGCAATGCAGAAGCAATGCGCCAACATGCGCAGTTAACCAAATGGGACACTATATTGGATCCATGCTAGTTAGTTCTTGGCCCCCTCCATTATGTTTTTCAGTACACCTGATTTTTTAATGACAAAATAGCTTTTTGACATATTTTTTTATATGTAATTTTGATTAATTAAGCAGATAATATGAATTCACATACTTTAATTGACGTTATTAATCTCTTCACACTATGGATACTTTTTTTAAAAACAGTATTTTTTTTTATATGCAAAATACTAATCAAACACATTATTTGTAATTCAATTATTAATAGTTTTCATTAAATTATCACCTGAGTTTATATTTGTACTTGGCACCATTCACTTTTGTCACTGCTTGAGAAAGTTCCAATTGTGTGGACTGAAATGTCGCTTTTGGTTGAATAAACAAACATTTTCTTGAGACTGTGCCATGGCATATTATAATCGTAAATGGTTGTTACTATGTAGACGTAAAATTACTGCCTGATTAGAACGTTAAAACAAAATAATAAACTTTATTGCTTTATTCATTAAAAACTCAAATGTGTCAGGCTAGGGTATGTCCCCAGGGTGCGGGGAAAAGATATACAAATTCAACTTATATCTCCTATTCTTAAATGTATTAATGGGTATAGGAAAGTATTTTCTCGGAACCCGTATATCCTATACCCTATTACTACGTTTAGGAATAGGAGATACAAGTTGAATTTGTATATCTTTTCCCCGCACCCTGGGGACATACCCTAGCCTGTGACATTTGAGTTTTGAGTCTTTGACTCAGTTTTTAATGAATAAAGCGATTAAGTTTACTATTTTGCTTTAACGTTCCAATCAGGCAGTAATTTTCTTATGCTATGGCATGTGTTTGTTTAAATATACATATATATATATATATATATATATATATATATACATATTTTTATTTTTTATTTTTATTTTTTTATTTCCTGTGGGCATTACAATCTTAAAAATCCTTTGAAATAAAAATTGTCAAAGGAATATATTGCAATTTGTATGCATGGGAGCACATTCCTGCAAACAAAGAACATGTTGCAGTCAGGGGTTATTCAACCAAAATAAGTGTATTTTTGGTGGGGGTCCATTACTGGGAACATATTCTTGCTAAAAACAAAGAACTGGCTGGAGTTTGGCCCAGCTATGTGTAGGAATTATACTACACCATTACCATTTACGTGCTTCTGTCTGTCCTAAGTTTGGCCGAGCTATGTGTATGCCTTATATTACACCATTATCATTTTCATGCTGCTATCTGTCCAGATGAGTTTGACCGAGCTATGTGTATGCCTTATATTACACTGTTACCATGTACCTGCTGCTGCTACTGTCTGTCCTGATCCTGCTGAGTTTTGTGTAGGCCGTTTACTCCACTGTTACCTTTACCTGCTGCTGCTGTCTGTCCTGATCCTGATGAGTTTGCCCCAGGACTAAAGAGGCCTTCCTGAAACCTTATAGGTTAAAATTAATAAAAAACATAACAATATAAAAAAACAAAAGCACACATTAAAACTTAAAGAAATATTTATTTACAATGTTGAGGAACAAATATGTCTCTAAGGAAATTTTTTTTGTTGATTATGGAGGTCCAGCAACTCCTGGATCCCCTTACAGTGCAGCTCCTCCAACTGATTCACCTTCTTATTCAGATGCGTCTGCTACTCCCGTAACCTCCTTTGCTGCTCCCTGATGTCCAGCATTGCCTTTTGGTCCTCCTGCTGCAGCTGCATAATTTTTATTTTTATTTTATCAGTACTGTTAGGATAAAAAAATATATATATATATTACTTACAATTACAATTAAGAGGTAATTAGTGCACTGTGTGGAGTATTTGTTAAAGCACTGATGATTTACATTACAATTCGTTAATGATATTCATGATGATTATATAGTTGGTTAGTTAGTGATAGTTCAGTATAGTATGATGTTATTTAGTTGGTTAGTGCTAGTTCAGTAGAGTATAATTGTATTTAGTTGGTTAGTTTGTGATAGTTATGTAGATTATAATGTTATTTAGTCAGTTTGTTAATGTTTTTTATCTAAATTACAGAGTTGGTGTTCAGTGTTGTTTTCTATTACTGTAGTGTGTTGTCCACTCATTGTTGGCCCTTTGTTCCAGTATATGTTATGGATACAGAATTATATTGCTGTGTGCACATATTTACCGTCCTGGCGGGGGCTGGTGACATCCTCCTCTTCTTCCTCATCAGGAGCTGGGGGGTGGAATTCAGCTGCTGAGAGGGACCAGCATCTTCGGCCTCCACCTCCACCATTTTGCCCACATCAGGTGGTGGTGGAGCATCTACATGCTGGGAGAGTCCAGCCTGATCTCCCTCCTCCTCCTCCGCGGAGACCACCACAACCTCTATATCCTCTGATGAAGGCCTGCGGCGTACAGAGGGAACTGGAACCCCTGTAATCACACAATGTTCTAAATTTAGAAAAACAACTCAGAACTCTTAACAAATGCAAATTCACCCCTTAATGACCAGTCCATTTTTCACCTTTCTGCCCATGCCATTTTTAGCAAATCTGACATGTGTCACTTTAAGTGGTAGTGACTTTAAAACGCTTTTACTTATCCAGGCCATTCTGAGATTGTTTTCTTGTCACATATTGTATTTCATGACAGTGGTAAAATTCAGTCACAAAATCATTTAAATTTTTTTCTAAATGCCACCTGGTATTACGCTTTTTGTGATGTAAGGTGACAAAATTTTATTTATTTTTTTCTCTTTTTTACAGTGTTCACCTGAGGGGTTAGGTCATGTGATATTTTTATACAGCTGGTTATTATGGATGCGGTGATACCTAATATGTATACTTTAAAAAAATATATATTGTATTACACAATAATAGCATTTTTTAACCCAAAAAAATGATGTTTTAGTGTCTCTATATTCTGAGAGCCATATTTGTTTTATTTTTTGGGTGATTGTCTTAGGTAGGGGCTCATTTTTTCTTGGATGAGGTGACAGATTGGTACTATTTTGGGGGTCATACTCCTTTTTGATCGCTTGGTGTTGCACTTTTAGTGATATAATGTGCAAACAAATTTGGTTTATTTGGCACAGGTTTTTTCTATTACATTTTTAACGGTATTTACCTAAGGGGTTAGGTCATGTGATATTTTTATAGAAAAGGTCGATGCAGACGCGGGGGTACATAATGTCTACTTTTCTTTTTTTCCCTATTTTTTTAAAAAAAATTATTTAATTAAATTTTTGGAAAAGAACCCTTTTTTTAGTTGAAAAAAAATAAATAAAAAATTGGAAACCTTTTTTTTTTCTCAGTTTATTTTTTGTCCCACTAGGTGACTTCAACTTCTGTATTGTAAAGCATTGTCTATAAGTGTAAGGCTACATGCACACGACCGTATGTGTTTTGCGTTCCGAAAATTGCGGATCCGCAAAAAAAACAGATAACACCCGTATGCCATCCGTTTTTTTTTTTTTGCGGATCCATTGTAACAATGCCTAAAACAGACAAGAATAGGACATGATATTTTTTTTGTGGGGCTACAGAACGGACATACGTATGTGGATAGCACACATTGTGCTGTCCGCATTTTTTGCGGACCCATTAAAATGAATGAGTCCGCATCCTATCTGCAAAAAAAACGTAACGGACACGGAAACAAACGACGTTCATGTGCATGTAGCCTAATGCAGGGAGTTGGATCTCACAAGCCCTCCCGGAAGGCAGCCATGATGGCTAAGGAAGGCATCGGGCTACCTTCCCTGCCATCGGGTCCCCGTCACAGCAGCTTGGGGACCCGATGGACACTCCGCACATGTCTAAAGCTTGCACGTGCCGCGGTCAGTGCTGCAGGGGTTAATGTGTCGGCATCTGTGATTTCACCGATGCCGGTGCATACAGAAGGGGCTATCATTGACTGCCGGACCCCTGCCCCCGATCGATCAGGCGGGCGCAGCTCCTGCATCCACCCGATCACCATGCAGTACATTTATGTCACTTGGCTTTAAGTCACGTCCAGATCTGACGTACATTTACATCATCGGGTGTTAAGTAGTTAAGTCGGAGATGTATCTAATGTAATAATGTATGGGGCCTTTTACTGGAATACAAAATGATGATTGCAGTTTATGTACAGTACAGACCAAAAGTTTGGACACACCTTCTCATTCCAAGCGTTTTCTTTATTTTCATGACTATGAAAATTGTAGATTCACACTGAAGGCATCAAAACTATGAATTAACACATGTGGAATTATATACATAACAAAAAAGTGTGAAACAACTGAAAATATGTCATATTCTAGGTTCTTCAAAGTAGCCACCTTTTGCTTTGATTACTGCTTTGCACACTCTTGGCATTCTCTTGATAAAAATAATTGGTTCTTTATTGGCTTCCAAAATTTAAGATCCGACATACATCACACGGAAAGACAAGTTGTAGTTATGACGCGTTTCGGGCTATGGTATTGAGCCCTTCATCAAGACAATACAACATGTACTAAAAGCAAGTACTTATATACAACACAGGTACAATCCTCCTGCTTTTTCGATTGGCTGAAGGTCACACCCCCAGCTCAGGTGTTCCTGGGTTAGGTGAGAGAATCAGCCAATCGAAAAAGGAGGAGGATTGTACCTGTGTTGTATATAAGTACTTGCTTTTAGTACATGTTGTATTGTCTTGATGAAGGGCTCAATACCATAGCCTGAAACGCGTCACAACTACAACTTGTCTTTACGTGTGATGTATGTCGGATCTTAAATTTTGGAAGCCAATAAAGAACCAATTATTTTTATACGTCAGAAGCTGGAGTCGATCCTTTGTTTTTGGACATTTCAAATGTGGCTGGGTTCAAGCCCTATCCTCCGTGCTTCACAGGGATCTGAGGTGAGAGCTGCAATCTTCTGTCTTTGTATATACTGTATATATATATATATACTCTGGAAATGAGCTTTTTCTTGACAGGCGTTAAGTGACCGCTGCAACTGGGATGTTGGTACCTGCCAGTGTGGCCAAAGAGCAATCCAGGCAGAATTCAGCAAAGGGGACCAGATAAGTATGAACCCCACTGCGGGTCCAGCCACTCTGAAGAGATCTGTTGTAGTTTTGTCTTACTAAATTCACACCTCTATAATTTTAGGACAAGCATATAATTTTTTCACATTGAGGTCACCATTGTATTATACCTTCACACACTTAACTATGCTACTTTTTGGAGACATTTTTTGGGACTGTAAAGAGATAACATGTTGAAAAACATCAAGGATATTTTTTACAATTCGTACACAGGAAAAATGGATCAATTTACCATAGCAACCAATCCATTTGATTTTATTTGCCACAAGGCCTGCAAGAAAAATTGACCTGAAATCCGATTGGAAGCTGCTCTACTTTCTCTTGTTCTAGAACTGTAGTTTTGTAGTAATCTCCCCCCACTACGTAAAAAGTGTCTATTTTTAAGGAAACCAATTGCTGATACAACAAATTGAGAAAGCAGTCTCTTAAAAGTATATTATGTTTATTCAGCACATACTCCCGTTAATTACAATGTTTCAATTAGAAAGATCTAAAGTAATGAGGAAGGCAGTGTTTGGATAAAAATCTGCGCATACCACAACTAAACTAGTGATGAGCGGCAGGGGTCATATTCGAATTCGCGATGTTTCGCGAATATTTTTAGAATATTCGTCGAATATTCGAAAATTCGAAAATTCGCGATTTTTTTTCTTGACAAAAAATCGGCAAGGTAATGATTGGGTAATATGCGAATTTTCGTAATTCGAATTTTCGGATTCGAATTTTTATTGCGAATTTTTCAACTTACAACTATTAGACAAAGAAGATTATAGCACTATATTAGCTAAATTGCTCTATATTCGTTTTTTTCGAATATTCGCTATATTGCTATAACTTCGTTTTTTCGAATATTTGTAATATTCTAAAACAAGAATATATAGCAATATAGCAAAAATTCGAAAAAACGAATATAGAGCAATTTAGCTAATATAGTGCTATAATCTTCTTTGTCTAAAAGTTGAAAAACAATCAAGGATATTTTTTACAATTCGTACACAGGAAAAATGGATCAATTTACCATAGCAACCAATCCATTTGATTTTATTTGCCACAAGGCCTGCAAGAAAATTGCCTGAAATCCGATTGGAAGCTGCTCTACTTCTCTTGTTCTAGAACTGTAGTTTTGTAGTAATCTCCCCCCACTACGTAAAAAGTGTCTATTTTTAAGGAAACCAATGCTGATACAACAAATGGAGAAAGCAGTCTCTTAAAAGTATATTATGTTTATTCAGCACATACTCCCGTAATTACAATGTTTCAATTAGAAAGATCTAAAGTAATGAGGAAGGCAGTGTTTGGATAAAAATCTGCGCATACCACAACTAAACTATAGAATATTTTATGACTTTCATAGCCTAGCAATTAGTAATGTAAGCTTATTCACTTTACAGAAACTATAAGATTTTTTTTTTACAAACTTGAAGTTGTAAATGTGCATAATGCATAATGGTATTTTAGAAAATATCAAGGCCCATGAAAAACAAATTGAAGTCTTCCCCAACTTTTGTGGGAAAGCATCATTTAAAAAAAAAATTATGTCTGCATTAAAGGTATGATAATACAGACATGTGAGTGCAGAATTGCTATTAAAAATTACCAGATTTATTACGTTTTAGAAACTTCTAGATATTTTATGCCCCATCTGTCTAGGGAAGTGACTTAATAGTAAAGGAATTAGGCTTATTGTTAAAGGGAAGTGACTTAAAATGTACCACTGTGCACAAAAAATGTGCAAAAAGTTTGGTACAGTTTTTAGTGTGCAGTAAGCCAACCAATAATGTAATGTGTATTAATAGTGCTCCCTACATTGCTATAGGACTGCATAAAAAATTCTGATGCTCCAGATCTCACTATATGGTTCTATATATAGCTATAGTGCTCCTTGCCTCAAAATAGGATGTTATATGTAATGACTATGCTTTAGAAATCACTACAGGGCTGTATATTAAATTATGGTGCTAATTACTTTACCATAGAGCTACATATAAATGTCTGGGAGTGCTATCATTTTGTCTTAAAGAGTCACTGTACTTTCATATAATTAAAATTAATTTAATAGATAGTGGTGTAACTACAACATTTTTAAGTCACTTCATTTTAATTCTGCCTGCATCCAACTGAAAAAAAGATGTAAAGCCATGGCCACTAGGGGTCTCACTTCCACCTAGTTTGCAGTCCACTGCCTGTTGTCAGGCAAGATCTGTCCCTGATAATATAGACTCAGAAGACAGCTAAGAGGAAGGGACAATATGTCAGAACTAGCCTAGATCCCTAGCCTGATAAAAGAACTGTTTCTACACTTCTTCTGAACATCAAACCTCTTGCCTTTCCTTTGATGTTCTGTGAGCTCCAGAGCTGAAAACTAACATAGTGGGAAGTAAAGGAAAATACATCACAGCAGTAAAGTGTTGGCAAACTTTCATAGAAGGGAGATGCCCTCTACTTCTGAGCAAAATGCATCTAGCTGTGTAGCTGAAACAGGGAATAATATGGTTGAAAAAATCATTAGGGAAGCTCAAAGATAACTGTTCCTTCACAGTTATGATTGTACAAAGAAGCACAGCCATTATGCAATTTTTTTTTAACTCAAGTACTCTTTAACAGGTACTTTGTATTCTAAAACTACCACTAATGTGGTGTAGAAAGGCACAAGGGACCATCATAGATGGAAGATATGTGTCACCGAGGTTCCTGGCCTCGTGAAGTAGGAGCCAGTAGTGTAAATGTCCGCAGCAGTTGCTGATGGACACTTTGATAGTTAGCATAGCTGTGAAAAGCTAATCCGGGCCGGCTCTTACTGGGAGCAGCCAAAGTGCAGGGAGGGTTGGCTGTTCCCCATGGTCCAGGCCGGGTTTTGACGGGCTTACAAAAAGTCAGCCAGCAGGGTCAGTGGTGTGATTACCTGGCTGATGGTGGAGCTCTGTGTAGCTGTGTGTTTTGGAGCCGAGTGAAAACCAGTGGGTCTCTGCCGAGAGACAAAGGACAAAGCAAGGTTCCCATCCACTCCGTGGGGAGTACGGTACTGTACCCTCACTTTGCAATGAATGAAAACTTGTTGTACCGGGTGACTAAAATCCGGGAAGAATTAGTTGAACAGCTCGTGGTTCCTAAAGCATACCGACGCATGGTAATGGACCTGGCACATAACCATGTATTAGGGGGACACTTAGGGGCTGAGAAAACGCTTGAAAGGGTTTTGCAGAGGTTTTATTGGCCCGGGTGTTACAGAGAAATTAAGGATTACTGCCAATCCTGCCCTACGTGCCAAGTAACCTCTCCAGTCGCAAACTTCCGCAGCCCTCTAATACCATTACCAATTATCGAGATACCATTCGAGAGAATTGCAATGGATTTAGTCGGGCCTTTGGTAAAATCCGCAAGGGGGCACCAATATATATTAGTGGTAATGGATTATGCTACCCGATACCCTGAGGCGGTGCCCTTGAGGAAAGCTACCTCTAAAGTTATAGCCAGAGAACTGTTTCAGATTTTCTCCAGAACAGGGCTGCCCAAGGAGATCCTGACTGACCAGGGGACCCCGTTCATGTCCAGGGTGATGCAGGATCTCTGTAAAGTATTAAGAATTAACCAGTTGCGCACCTCAGTGTACCACCCACAGACAGATGGCCTGGTGGAACGCTTCAATAAAACTTTGAAGGCCATGTTGAAAAAAGTGGTTGAGAAAGATGGCAGAGATTGGGATTACCTGTTGCCTTATCTACTGTTCTCAATCAGAGAGGTACCCCAAGTGTCAACAGGTTTCTCTCCTTTTGAGTTGTTGTATGGAAGGCATCCACGAGGCCTGTTAGATATCGCTAAGGAGACCTGGGAGAGTGAGGTCACTCCTTACAAAAGTGTCATTGAACATGTGACTACATTGCAGGAGCGAATAGCTCAAATGACACCTATTGTGAAAGAGCATATGCTCCAAGCACAGGAGGCGCAAGCGAATGTATACAACAGGACCGCCCGTTTTAGACAGTTCAGTCCTGGGGACCGTGTTTTAGTCTTAGTCCCCACAGTGGAGAGCAAGTTCCTGGCCAAGTGGCAAGGGCCCTATGAGATAACTGAGAGGGTGGGCGAAGTTAATTACCGGGTATATCAGCCAGGTAGGAGAAAGCCCTATCAAATCTACCACATCAACTTGTTAAAACCATGGAAGGATAGGGACCCTCCTGAGAGCCCATGTCTGTTGACCCAACCAGACGCCACCATCGACAATGTAAAAATTGCCGGAACCCTGTCCCCTTCCCAAAAATACCAATGTCGGCTCCTGTTACAGCAGAATAGGGACTTGTTTACAGAAACCCCTGGCTTAACCAAGGTCGTGGAACATGAAATTCTAACGGAACCTCAGGCGCGAATAAATTTAAAACCGTACAGGATACCTGAGGCCCGAAGGGAGATAGTTTCCAAAGAGGTCCAGAGAATGTTAAAACTGGGGGTAATTGAGGAATCCAAAAGTGGGTGGTCTAGTCCCATAGTGCTAGTCCCGAAGCCCAATGGAGAGTGGCGATTTTGCAATGACTACCGAAAATTAAACGAGGTGTCCAAAGTAGATGCTTATCCCATGCCCCGGGTGGATGAGCTCATTGAGAGACTAGGGCCAGCTCGATACATAACGACCCTGGATCTTACAAAGGGATACTGGCAAATTCCGTTGTCTAGAGAAGCTAGGGAAAAAACAGCGTTTGCTACACCGGAAGGGTCCTTCCAGTACGTTAGGATGCCGTTTGGGTTGCAAGGGGCCCCTGCCACCTTCCAGAGAGCTATGGACCAAATCTTACGCCCACATCGGGAATATACGGCCGCTTACTTGGATGATATAGTGATCTTCAGTCAAGATTGGGAGAGTCACCTCAGTAAAGTTCAGAGCATCCTAGATGCACTACGAAAGGCCGGGTTCACTATAAATCCAAGTAAGTGTGCCATGGGGTTGGAAGAGGCTCGATACTTGGGATATATCGTAGGAAGAGGTATAATAAAACCCCAAGTAACTAAAGTGGAAGCTATCCAAAAATGGCCCCGCCCACTTACCAAGAAACAGGTCAAAGCCTTTCTCGGTATTGTGGGATGCTACAGAAGATTTGTTCCTAAGTTTGCAGAAATAGCAGTACCCCTGACCGACCTTACAAAAGGGGGGAAGTCTGCTGTGATCAAGTGGTCCCAGGAGGCTGAAGAGGCCTTCCAAAAACTTAAGTCCGCCCTCTGTAGACAGCCCATCTTGGTAGCCCCTGACTTCTCCCGGGACTTTATTGTTCAGACAGATGCATCAGAAGTAGGCATAGGGGCAGTAATATCTCAAGTCATAAATGAGGAGGAACATCCCGTGTGTTACCTCAGCAGAAAACTGTCCCCGGCAGAGCGGAATTACTCTATAATTGAAAGGGAATGCTTAACCATTAAGTGGGCCCTTGATTGTCTCCGATACTATCTCCTGGGACGGAGATTTACACTGGTCTCGGATCATGCCCCTCTGCAATGGTTAAGAGAGAAAAAGGGTAAGAATGCCCGTGTCACCCGTTGGTTTCTAGCTCTACAGGACTTTAGGTTTTCGGTAGAGCATAGGCCGGGAAGGCTACAAGGAAATGCGGATGCCCTATCCAGAGTACACTGCATGTTTGCTGGAGTTGCCCAAACCCCCGGCTTTGGGCAGAGGGGGGGGATATGTAGAAAGGCACAAGGGACCATCATAGATGGAAGATATGTGTCACCGAGGTTCCTGGCCTCGGTGAAGTAGGAGCCAGTAGTGTAAATATCCACAGCAGTTGCTGATGGACACTTTGATAGTTAGCATAGCTGTGAAAAGCTAATCCGGGCCGGCTCTTACTGGGAGCAGCCAAAGTGCAGGGAGGGTTAGCTGTTCCCCATGGTCCAGGCCGGGTTTTGACGGGCTTACAAAAAGTCAGCCAGCAGGGTCAGTGGTGTGATTACCTGGCTGATGGTGGAGCTCTGTGTAGCTGTGTGTTTTGGAGCCGAGTGAAAACCAGTGGGTCTCTGCCGAGAGACAAAGGACAAAGCAAGGTTCCCATCCACTCCGTGGGGAGTACGGTACTGTGCCCTAAAACTTGCTATGTGATTTTTCAGATTCAAGATTGAACTGTTTTTCTTTAAGTGTCAGCTGAAGTAAGCTGATCACTACCGCCTGTTGAATTGTGGTGTGCCAACAATAAAAGACATTTATTACTTTGATTTCCACCACTAAAAGGCTACTGTGTATTTATCTGAAGGCTACCATTTGGGAAATCCCTACAGTGGCTATAGCTGATATTTTGCTGACCATGCTTACATATGTTGGCCCTGCTTGTTGCTGGTCTAAACCCACCAGTAATATGAGGCAATTTGTAGATTTTCCTCCAGGGCTAATTTAAGTTATTTATGGGCCAGTAAAAGCAGGACAAACATGCCTTTACAGAGACCACTTCACAGTGGAGCAACATCTCTGACTGCAAGAGCAGTACCCCGCAAAACAAATATTAATTTCACATTGTTGCAAATAACAAAAGCAAATGACCCCCATTTCCTAGCTCTATTGTTTGTATATATATAATGGTGTGCAGCCATTTTGTTTTTTGTAATTATGTTTGCCTCATGGATATGCACCTGTGATCCTGAAGGTTTTAGTCTAAATTTTCTTGCAATATGTTGGGCGTGGCACCCCTTTTAGACTGGACACGCCCATCTACCTGGGACTTCTGAGCAGAATATGTTTGTAGCTGGTTCCTACACTGCCCTGAATATTGTAGGCTTAAGTAAGTCCAAAGTGAGGCAGTTTCTTTAGTGATAGGGACCCATCTGCGGAAGCCACCTTGACGCCTGGTAGATGGGCCCGACACGTATGTGCGCTAAGAGCTTCTATTATTCATGCATACTCATTTATAGTTGGCATTGTACCATTTTTATCTAGAATGACCCCCATTTCCTAGCTCTATTGTTTGTATATATAATGGTGTGCAGCCATTTTGTAAAAACATGGGGCAGAGAGTGGACAAAAGCAAGCTGATGTTAATAATATGAGAACGCACAGACAGAAACTAGGAACACAGCTAGACAGTCACAGACTAGGACTGGCACTGGTGTATGGCCAGGAAGGGGTTCAAATAGAGCACCTAGTCCCAGGATCAGAACCTAATAGGTCATGATTTGGCGCTCCATTAGTCAGAACATTAGCACACTGGAATGGAACAGCTGAGCAGTCAGCCCATTGCTAGTCTTCTCTAGCACACACCCGCTGTGGGCAGAAAGAACATTGCATCATGTTGCTAAGGACACTGTCGCATCACCAGGGTGTGGCCTTGCAGCACATCAAAGATAACGTGGCCTAGCAGCGTGTCTCGCCGGACGCGGCAGCACCTAAGCCAAAGACTGCATCGCTGGAACCCGGACAAGTTTGTAAGTTTGTGACAGATAACTTATCCTGAGGATAGGTCAGCAAAATCGGAATCTCGGAAAACCTCTGTTTCATACTGTACTTCTAGAGTGTACCCAACTGTAAATTAAAGCTGCACTAATTGATTATTATGAACAACAAGGCCATTGTTTCCATCAGTTTTGATAAAAAAAAGACAATTCTTTAGAATAGGCTAATCTTTTGTGGAACTGATTATGAATTAAAAATATGCAATATTTAAGTTGAATTTTCCATGAGCAAAGATATAGAAAGGAGAAAACTGTCATTAATGTAAATGGACTGTCTGAATGTTCAGTACAAAAATATACACATTAAAGTAGATGATTGTAGTAGAAATATAAAGCATATGGCAATAACTGCATTGTAGGGTGTACAATAGATAACTCAGAAAAATTATCTAAATTTTTGTGATGATTGGTTGGCAATTTTAAAGCAAGTTGGAAGCTGTCATTTAGAACTATTTTCTCTGTCCGAAAGTTGGGTTTGTTTCTCGAAGCTTGATATTATTTCATATCAGCTAAATATCTTTTCAAGCTGTGTCTTTGTATGGGGCTGATTCCTTGAGAAGTGATGGATGTATATCACCTGGTGAATTAGTCCCACTTGAACAATAATATAACTTGTAATGAAAAATGTCACTGTGGCTGCAGGAATGTATTGAGCAGACTGCTACATAGAGCCCACTCCATACGCAGCGGATGTTGGCTGTATGATACAGTAGATACCCAGCCCCAATGAAGGGGACTAGCAATTAGGGTGAATAGTACAAGTGATCAAAAGATCCCAAGGTTTGGCGCCCTAATGGGATTAAAAGTTGGTTTTGTAAAAGTAAAAAAAAAAAAAATTATTAAAATAACCCATTTCCCAACTTTACATATAAAAATATAGAAACAAAAAAAATATTAGGTTTCGCCTTATTAAAAAATGTCAGAACTATTAAAATATTAGTAAAAATTTCATGTGCGCTGATCACCGTAATGGAAAAAACTATTAAGAACACATGATTTACAGTTTTTTTGTCAAATTTCCCTCCATAAAAAATTAAATAGCAGTGATCAAAAAGTTGTACGTACCACAATGGTACCAATAAAATCAAAATTTTCGTGCCGCAAACAACAAGCCCTTATAATGCTCTGTATACTGAAATATAAAAGAGTTATGGCTGTCAAAAAATGGTGATGGGAAGGTTTTTATATTTTTTTAAGTAGTCGATAAAAAAATATCCAGGTTTAGTATCGCTGTGTTCATATTGAATAAAGACATTAAGACATTTTTAGCGCACAGTAAACGCTGTAATGTCAAAACTCCCAAAACCTTGGCTGAATTGTATTTATATTTCAATTTAACCCCACAAAGAACTTTTTCCAATTTTTCAATAACAGACATGGTAATTAAATGGTGCTCTTAAATAGTACAACTTATCCCCCCAAAAATAAACCCTTGGATGGCTATATAAATTGCAAATGAAAAAAGTTATGGCTATGGAATGTTGGGAGGAAAAAATTAAAATGCTAAACTACAGTTGTGTTCAAAATAATAGCAGTGTCTTTAAAAAAGTGAATAAAACTCAAAATCCTTCTAATAGCTTCTATTTCCATACACACAAATGCACTGGGAACACTACACATTCTATTCCAAATCAAAAAATGTTGTTCCTCTAAAAAATTTTAAGAAAAGTGAATATTAGACTGTTCAAAAAAATAGCAGTGTTTGTATTCTTCTTTACAAACTCAAACATTCACTATATGAACTGAAAAATGTTGGAATATTTTGCTTTCCTTAGAATCACGTAACTAATATTTAGTTGTATAACCACTGTTTCTGAGAACTGCTGTACATCTGTGTTGCATGGAGTCAACCAACTTCTGGCCACTGTGAACAGGTATTACAGCCCAGCATAATTGGACTACATTCCACAGTTCTTCTCTATTTCTTGGTTTTGCCTCAAACTGCATTTTTTATGTCACCCCACAAAGCTTTCTATTGGATTAAGATCCGAAGATTGGGCTGGCCACTCCATAACGTCAATCATGTTGGTCTGGAACCAAGATGTTGCACGTTTACTGGTGTGTTTGGGGTCGTTGTCTTGTTGGAGCACCCATTTCAAGGGCATTTCCTCTTCAGCATAAGGCAGCATGACCTCTTCAAGTATTCGGATGTATTCAAACTGATCCATGATCCCTGGTATGCGATAAATAGGTCCAACACCGTAGTATGATAAACATTCCCATATCATGATGCTTGTGCCACCACGCTTCACTGTCTTCACAGTGTACTGTGGCTTGAATTCAGTGTCTGACAAACTGTCTCCAGCCATTAGACCCAAAAAGAACAATCTTACTTTCATCAGTCCACAAAATGTCTCTTAAGGCCGGTCAATGTGCTCTTTGGCAAATTGTAACCTCTTCAGCACATGTCTTTTTTTCAACAGTGGGACTTTGCGGGGACTTCTTGCAGATAGCTTGGCTTCACATAGGCGTCTTCTAATTGTAACATTACTCACAGGTAACTTTAGACCTTCTTTGATCTTCCTGGAGATGATTGTTGAGTCCTTGCCATTTTGGCTATTCTTCTATCCATTTGAATGGTAGTTTTTTCGCTTTCTTCCACGTCTTTCAGGTTTTGGTTGTCATTTTAGAGCATTTGCGATCATTTTAGCTGAGCAGCCTATCATTTTATGCACTTCATTATATGTTTTCCCCTCTCTAATCAACTTTTTAATCAAGGTAGACTGTTCTTCAGAACAATGTCTGGAACAACCCATGTTCCTCAGAATTTCAGAGAATTGCACTGTAACCAACATGTACAACATTTGCTGCCTTCCTTCCTTTTCATTTTTTTTTATATCTATATAAATATATAAAAGAAATACACAAGAATTTGAGTAAACACTTAATATAGTAATACCTTTTTTTCTTCTCCCTCTTCCCCCAACCCAACCCCTCTCCTCCTTTGCTGAGATAACCCATCCCACCTCATAGGTGTGGCATATCAAGGTGCTGATTAGACAGCATGAATATTGCACCTTGATATGCCACACCTGTGAGGTGGGATGAATTATCTCTGCAAAGGAGAAGTTCTCACTAACACAGATTTAGACGGATTTGTGAACAATATTTTAGAGTAATAGGTCTTTTGTGTATGTAGAAAATGTTTCAGATCTCTGAGCTCATGCAAAATCAGAGCAAAACTGAAAGTGTTGCGTTTATATTTTTATTCAGTGTATATATTGTAGGGATTCACTCTGATAGGCAGGGTAAGCTGGTGCATTACAGAGGCAAAAAACTGTTTGTAAAGCGAAACTTTGGTGTTTATTCACACATAAGGTATAACACAAAACGCAAGTCACTTTGTAGTCTTAGTGTTACAGACACCAAGAAAGTCACCTTTTCTCCTGGGTGCTAGTTCACACCCTGCTGGCAGTTCTGCCTTGTCAAGTCCATAAGCAGGCTTTAGTAGACCTGTTTCCCCTACACCCGGGTCTCAGCCCTCCAACTTGGCACAAGACTCTGATCCCAACACAGAGAGATCCCCTCTGCTGATCCCAACTGCTAGGTGTTACCAAAACCACCTGAGATCCAGTCCAGTGTTTGACCTGGCCGCCAAGCATCACACAATGGAAGGAAAGCACCTGTTTTCCCAGACAATACTGTTCACTGTGTCACAATATACATGCCAAAACAGGTTCAAAGGGTAGGGATGGGGAGGTCCGAAGGGTGATCAGTATGTCACCTTAGTGTAATGTACTCAAAATTATATAAAAATGTATTTGCATTAGTAGTTCAAGTGGTGTAAGGTAGCCAATGGTATAGTAGCCAACGGTAGCGAAAACTGACCAAAAAAATGATGTCCAGAAATCCTGGAATGATCGCTCAAAGGGAGGGGGTCAGGTGACCGGAGTTCCGATAACGTGACATTAGCCGGCACCACGTGGTGCCCTGTAGCTTGGCAATAGGATGCTCACAAGGCCGGGCTTATGGCAAGAATGTATGGCCCGACCCAAGGTCCTCGTGAGTAAGGGGGAGGGAATTAGGTGGAGTAGCCCCGGGGTCACGTGAGCTCTATTACATTCACGTGATAGTGTCACCAGGGAAACTAGATGTCGGCCTCCATACAATGTATGCAAAACAGATATAAACTGCACTTTAAAATTATATATATATAGTGATGCCCATAATTAGTCATACCCCTGGCAAATTTTGACTTAAAGTTACCTTTATTCAACCAGCAAGTAATTATTTGACGGAAAATGACATAGGTGTCTCCCAAAAGATAATAAGACAGTGTACAAGAGGCATTATTGTGGAAATAAAAACATTTCTCAGCTTTTATTTACATTTCAGCAAAAAGTGTCCAGTCCAAAATTATTCATACCCTTCTCAATAAATCAATAGAAAAGCCTTTATTGGCTATTACAGCAATCAAACTCTTCCTATAATTGCAGACCAGCTTTTTGCATGTCTCCACAGGTACTTTTGCCCATTCATCTTTACCAATGAGCTCCAAATCTTTCAGATTGGAGGGTCTTCTTGCCATCACCCTGATCTTTAGCTCCCTCCACAGATTCTCAATTGGATTCAAGTCTGGACTCTGACTGGGCCACTCCAAAACGTTAATGTTGTTGTCTGCTAACCATTTCTTCACCACTTTTGCTGTGTGTTTTGTGTAATTGTCATGCTGAAATGTCCACTGTTGCTCAAGACCAAGTTTCTCTGCAGAGTTCCTGATGTTGTCATTGAGAATCCTCATGTATTGCTCTTTTTTCATGGTGGTGTTTCATGGTGATTAGGTTCCCTGGTCCATTGGCTGAAAAACACCCCCAAAGCATTAGGTTCCCACCACCATGTTTGACAGTGGGGATGGTGTTCTTTGGGTTGAAAGCTTCTCCTTTTTTACGCCAAATGAAGGAAACATCATTGTGACCAAACAATTAAATTTTTTGTTTCATCTGACCATAACACAGAAGACCAGAAGTTTTCTTCTTTGTCCAGATGAGCTTTTGCAAAGGCCAAGCAAGCTTTTGTGTGCCTTATCTGGAGAAGTAGCGTCCTCCTTGGTCTGCATTTGTGGAACCCAGCAGTGTGCAGTGTCCGTTGGATTGTCTGCCTTGAGACATTGCCACCAGCAGAGCCCAGATTCATCAGGATGGCCTTGGTGGTGACTCTGGGCTCTGCTGGTGGCCATAACTATCCTTTCTAACTATCCTTCTGGCCAGCACGGGTGTAACTTTTGGCTTCCGACCATGTGCGGAACATCTTGTATTTTTTAATAATAATACTTTGCACTGTAGCAACTGGAACTTGAAAACATTTAGAAATGGCCTTGTAGCCCTTTCCTGACTTGTGAGCAGCCACAACGCACAGCCGCAGGCCATCACTGAGCTCCTTTGTCTTAGCCATGACTGTCCACAAACCAACTGCAGAGAGCTGCTGTTTTTCACCTGTTGAGTTGAATAAAACAGCTGTTCCCAATTAATCAAGCATGCCGAAACGAATTTTGGAAGTGATAAACTTTAACGGCGGAGCTACTCATTACTGAGTTCATGTTTGGAAGTTGGATTTCTGTTTTGGGGGGGTTTCAGTTTTTTTTTTGAGGTGTGGTACTAAACTTTTGATCAGCTGAAAAACAGCCTGTTTCATTTTCTTCGTTGCGTTCATTAAATTGAATGCTCAAAAATTGTTTTGTCTCACTCCCATTTCTTCTTGTTGCATGTTGAAGCTCTCCTTGGAACCTTGTTAAGATCCAGCCATGCTAAATATGATTTTTTGCCATTTTTCAAGTAGTCTTAAACTTTTGATCAGGACTGTATATATAATGGAATACAATGAAATAAATAGTAGAGAAAATATATATAAACATGGAAAATAAAGAAAAATATATAAAAAATATAATAATAAATAGAAATATATATGAAATATAAATGCAAAATATAGACGAGAAATGATATTGCATCAGTTCATATGAACCTCTAATATGGAGTGTCTATGTAGGGATTGCATCTGTGCCAATCCCCTATCCTATCACAAGCGCTAGTCCAATGGTCCAATATAAATATCCCTTGACCGTGATGTAATAAGACCGAATAATGACCAATTTCACAAACAAAACAGATAATAATAAAAGACCATCACAATTCTTCAGAGTTTGATTTCAAACACCTCATTTAAACCGTGGGGATTCAGACAATTGAGTTTGTACATCCAGAACATCTCACTTCTCCTTGGATAGTATTGCGATAGTATAATATTTTACCGACGTTATATTGACGAGTTAATATTCATATGGAACAGGGATACCCGTTCTATGGAAAATTTAATTGAGCGCCTCAATTCTACAGATTCTACTGATTCAATTCTACCTTGTCCGGTACTCATGACCACGCTAGGATTCAATGGGGAAGTTTTCTCAATTTAGCAATTTTCTCATCTAGATTGCGGATCAAGTAATGTTATTTACCTATTGGAATGTCCATGTGGCTTGCAATACATAGGGCGGACCATCCAAACTTTGCGTAATAGGTTAAACAAACACAGATCAAATATTAAAAAGAAGTTTCTACAGCACAGCGTCTCTAGACATGCCACAGACCACCACCAGGGCCTTTTTTCAGGTTTTTCAATCATACATATTGAACAGATTCATTCAAACTGTCGCAATACTAGCCAGACATTAAGGAGACATGAGATGTTCTGAATGTATAAACTCAATTGTCTGAATTCCTTATTACATCATGGTCAAGGGATATTTATAGTGGACCACTGGACTAGCCCTTGTCATAGAATAGGGGATTGGCACCAATGCAATCCCTACACAGACAATCCATATTGAAGGTTTTTATGAACTGATGTAATATAATTTCTCGTCTATATTTTACATTTATATTTTATACAGTCAGGTCCAAAAATATTGGGACATCGACACAATTCTAACATTTTTGGCTCTATACACCATCACAATAGATTTGAAATGAAACAAACAAGATGTGCTTTACCTGCAGACTGTCAGCTTTAATTTGAGGGTATTTACATCCAAATCAGGTGAACGGTGTAGGAATTACAACAGTTTGCATATGTGCCTCACACTTGTTAAGGGACGATTGACTTCTCAGTTGTTCCATGGCCAAGTGTGTGTTATTCCCTCATTATGCCAATTACAATGAGCAGATAAAATGTCCAGAGTTCATTTCAAGTGTGCTATTTGCATTTGGAATCTGTTGCTGTAAATTCTCAAGATGAGATCCAAAGAGCTGTCACTATCAGTGAAGCAAGCCATCATTAGGCTGAAAAAAACCCAAAACAAACCCATCAGAGAGATAGCAAAACATTAGGCGTGGCCAAAACAACTGTTTGGAACATTCTTAAAAAGAAGGAACGCACCGGTGAGCTCAGCAACACCAAAAGACCCGGAAGACCACGGAAAACAACTGTGGTGAATGACCGAAGAATTATTTCCCTGGTGAAGAACACACCCTTCACAACAGCTGGCCAGATCAAGAACACTCTCCAGGAGGTAGGTGTATGTGTGTCAAAGTCAACAATCAAGAGAAAACTTGCCCAGAGTGAATACAGAGGGTTCACCACAAGATGTAAACTATTGGTGAGCCTCAAAAACAGGAAGGCCAGATTAGAGTTTGCCAAACGACATCTAAAAAAGCCTTCACAGTTAGTTCTGGAACAACATCCTATGGACAGATGAGACCAAGATCAACTTGTACCAGAGTGATATGAAGAGAATAGTATGGAGAAGGAAAGGAAATGCTCATGATCCTAAGTATACCACCTCATCAGTAAAGCATGGTGGTGGTAGTGTCATGGCGTGGGCATGTATGGCTGCCAATGGAACTGGTTCTTTTGTATTTATTGATGATGTGACTGCTGACAAAAGCAGCAGGATGAATTATGAAGCAGGATGAATTATGAAGTGTTTCGGGCAATATTATCTGCTCATATTCAGCCAAATGCTTCAGAACTCATTGGACAGCGCTTCACAGTGCAGATAGACAATGACCCAAAGCATACTGCAAAAGCCACCAAAGAGTTTTTTAAGGGAAAGAAGTGGAATGTTATGCAATGACCAAGTCAATCACCTGACCTGAATCCGATTGAGCATGCATTTCAATTGCTGAAGACAAAACTGAAGGGAATATGCCCCAAGAACATGCAGGAACTGAAGACAGTTGCAATAGAGGCCTGGCAGAGCATCACTAGGGATGAAACCCAGCGTCTGGTGATGTCTATGCCTTCCAGACTTCAGGCTGTAATTGACTGCAAAGGATTTGCAAACAAGTATTAAAAAGTGAAAGTTTGATTTATGATTATTATTTTGTCCCATTACTTTTGGTCCCTTAAAAAGTGTGAGGCACATATGCAAACTGTTGTAATTCCTACACCGTTCACCTGATTTGGATGTAAATACCCTGCAGTTAAAGCACATCTTGTTTGTTTCCTTTCAAATCCATTGTGGTGGTGTATAGAGCCAAAAATGTTAGAATTGTGTCGATGTCCCAATATTTATGGACCTGACTGTATATATATTTCTATATATTATTATGATAGTTTTTTTATATATATTTTTTGTGTTGATTGAGTACCTTAGTGCTCTGGTGCTCGGGCCGAACACATCGGGATGTTTGGGTGCACCCGAGGATATTGGAAGTCAAGGGGAGAACTGGTCTGACTTCAAGAGTGGTGTCCTGTGCTGCCCTGCAAACTAGGATATGAAGCTAGGTATCTTGGATGATTGTTTTTCTTGTGCTCTGGCAGCAGGCACTGTTTCTCCATGCCCAGGGCCAGGGCCTCTGCGTGCACCATCAGCATCACGGCCACTTCCCCATCCCTTACTGCTCCCCTTCTTCATTTTAAATGTTATATATGCTTGAAAGTAATGTCACAGGTACAGTAGCGTAGGATTTGGAAGTGCATGTGCAAAAATTTTTACAAAGGTATTTGTGATGAGGAAACGTTATACAGGACAGGTACCACAAGTAATGTCACAGTTCGCAGAACTGTCTACTGAAAAAGTGTACTGGATGTCACTGATATTTTAGGGATGCACACACTTTAAACAGGAGATGTGGTGCGGATAATAACTTTCCGCAGCGGACACCGTCTACAGAAACAGAGCACTGGATGTCACTGATATTTTAGGGATGCTACAATTTACACAGGAGATGTGGCACAAATAATTTAACTGACTGCAATGGCCTATTACACTGTATTTTGCGCAGGATGCGCTAAAAATATGTATATTGCTGCTGTCACACACAATAGTCCTCAAAAGGACTTCTGGGTCTCTGAAAAGTTTTTCATATAAAAATCTTCCTATTACACTCCCTACACTGTCTGTCCCTTCCTTTGCACAGCTCTCCCTAACACTGAGCAATTTAGCGCAGGTTGCTCTACAAACATATATTGCTGCTGTCACACACAATAGTCCTTACAAGGACTTTTGGGTCTATGAAACATTTTTGTAAAAAAATTAAATTCTCTCTTTCCCTTCCTATGCTCAGCTCTCCCTGACTTAGGCCTCTTTCACACTACCGTTTTTTTTTCCGTTTTGCGTTCCGTATACGGAACCATTCATTTCAATGGTTCCGTAAAAAATCGGAATGTGTTCCGTATGCATTCCGTTTCCGTATTTCCGTTCCGTTGAAAAGATAGAACATGTCCTATATTTGGCCGCAAATCACGGTCCAAGTCAATGGGTCATTCAAGTCAATGGGTCCGCAAAAAAAACGGAACACATACGGAAATGCATCCATATGTCTTCCGTATCCGTTCCGTTTTTTTGCGGACCCATCTATTGAAAATGTTATGCCCAGCCCAATTTTTTCTATGTAATTACTGTATACTGTATATGCCATACGGAAAAACGGAACGGAACAACGGAACGGAAACGGAACCACAACGGAAGCAAAAAACGGAACAACGGATCCGTGAAAAACGGAATGCAAAACACTGAATTCAACATACTGTAGTGTGAAAGAGGCCTTAGAAAGAGCCAAACACGCGTCATTGGGTGCTATATAGCACCCGATGACGTGTTCCGGCCAGCCAATCACTGTAATGCCAGTAGTCAACATGGCTACTGGCATTACAGTGAGGGCAGTACTTACCTGCACTTTTATTGGCTGCTTAGCAGCCGCAAATCGTGCGGGGAGGAGACTCGAGCATTGCGCTCGAGCACATACTGTACTCGGCCGAGTACTGACATGTGCTGAGCATAGGGATGCTCGAGCCGAACTGGTATTCGGCCGAGCATGCTTGCTCAACACTAATATTTTCCTATATTTTCCATGTTTATATATATTTTTTCTACTATTTTTTTCATTGTATTCCATTATCTATATATATTTTTATTGTGCAGTTTATATCTGTTTTGCATATATTTAATACTAGCAGAAGGAGCCGGCTTCGCACAGGTATATTTCATCTATTTAATTTAATGTTTGTGTGTCATTAAAATATATCGACAGTATCCACTATAACAGTGACATCTACAGTACCCCGCCCCATAGTGGCCTGCCCCCTTAACAGTAACATCCACAGTGCCCTCTACTTAATCAGTGACCTCCACAGCAGCCGCCCCTTTATAGGTGACCTCCACAGTACCCCGTCTCGTTTACAGTGATTTCCACAATAACCCGCCCCCTTAACAGTGACCTCTACAGAGCTCTGTTCCCTTAAATTATGACCTCAACAACCCCCCGCCCCCTTAACTGTGACTTCTACAGCACCCCGCCCCTTAACACTGGCCTCCATAGCGGACCGTCCCCTTAACTGTCTCATTTTTTCAATCCCTGTCGGCTGCTGAGGGGAGGTGTGTGGCCTAACCGTATTGGGGGTGTGGCTTAGTGGGACCTGTGGGCAGGGTTTTTAAGTCTGTCTTTTGAGGGTGACCTGAATGGCCACCCTACCTGCCCCCTGAATTGTCACCTCCACAGCACTTCGCTCCCTTAAAAGTGTCATCCACAGCGCCCTGCCCCTTTAAAGCTGACCTGCAGCAGTGAAGTAAAATGGCTGGGTTGTTATGGAAACCTGGTATAAAACTGTGTGTATGTGGAGACTAAGGACCTGCTAGCTTCTATTGGGTGATAAGGTACATGTGACTGTGTGCATGGCAGATGGGATAAGAAGAGAAAGACCTGCAGGCTTCTATTGTCAAATGTAGGTCATGTGATGTGCCATATTTGCATTTTTGGGGGAATATCTCAGGAACGGTATGTGCTAGAGAGCTGTGATCCCCACAAGATTTCATTCCAGATAGCAAGGAATGTGTATACCAAGTTTCGTTGAAATCTATGGTTGCGTTTTTGAGTGACCACGAAACATACATACACACAAACATATATACATCCTTCTTTATATACAGTGGATATAAAAAGTCCCCTGTTAATTAAAATGTCAAGTTTTTGTGTTGTAAAAGAATGACACAAAGATAAATCATTTCAGAACTTTTTCCACCTTTAACCTCCTTCGGACCGCCTAACGCAGATCTGCGGTCCGGAGGCGGCAGCTCTGCGCAGAGTGACGCATATACGCGTCAACGGAAGGTAAGAGACAGGATCTCCAGCCTGCCAGCGGCGATCGTTCGCTGGCAGGCTGGAGATGTGATTTTTTTTAACCCCTAACAGGTATATTAGACGCTGTTTTGATAACAGCGTCTAATATACCTGCTACCTGGTCCTCTGGTGGTCCCTTTTGTTTGTATCGACCACCAGAGGACACAGGTAGCTCTGTAAAGTACCACAAAACACCACTACACTACACTACACCCCCCCTGTCACTTATTAACCCCTTATGAACCCCTGATCACCCCATATAGACTCCCTGATCACCCCCCTGTCATTGATCACCCCCTGGCATTGATCACCCCCCTGTCAGGCTCCGTTCAGATGTCCGTATGATTTTTACGGATCCACGGATAAATGGATCGGATCCGCAAAACACATGCGGACGTCTGAATGGAGCCTTACAGGGGGGTGATCAATGACAGGCGGGTGATCACCCATATAGATTCCCTGATCACCCCCCTATCATTAATCACCCCCCTGTAAAGCTCCATTCAGACGTCCGTATGATTTTTACGGATCCACGGATACATGGATCGGATCCGCAAAACACATACGGACGTCTGAATGGAGCCTTACAGGGGAGTGATCAATGACAGGCGGGTGATCACCCATATAGATTCCCTGATCACCCCCCTGTCATTGATCACCCCCCTGTCATGGAACCATGAACCAGACGTACAACAAGAGATAAGTAGAAATAAGAAGGCTTTATTGAAAATCAAGCTGTAAGCAAAAGTCCAAACGGATGGCTAAACCGAAGCAGGGTCTTGCGTAGACAGAGGTCAGGAACCAGAAGGGTAGTCAGACGAAGCCTGGATCAGGAACCAGCAGGGTAGTCAGACGAAGCCAGGATCAGGAACCAACGGGGTAGTCAGACGAGGCCAGGATCAGGAACCAGAAGCAGCAGCAGTCTTAGAAGCATGTGAACACAGGAGGACCAAGCAAGGAACTGAAGCCACAGACCTCCTATATATATGAGCTAGGCATCCAGCTCCTCCCAGTGGGAAGGAGAAGCCGCAGGGTGGGAGGCTACAAGAAACCCAGAAACCAAGATGGCCGCCAGCACATGTCAAACGAAGGAGAACAGTAAGGAGGTAAGACCATGACAGTACCTCCCCCTCAAGGGCCCCTCCTCCGCGGAGTAAGGAACGGTTTCTGAGGGAAGCGTGCGTGGAAGGCTCGGAGCAAAGCAGGAGCATGGACATCTGCGGAGGGAACCCAGGAACGCTCCTCTGGACCATAACCACGCCAATGGACCAAAAACTGCAACCGACCGCGGACCAGGCGTGAGTCCAGGATATTGCTCACCTCATATTCCTCACGATTGCCCACTTGGACCGGACGGGGCCGAGGAACCGAGGAAGTGAAACGATTACACACCAATGGCTTCAACAGGGAGACATGAAACACGTTGGAGATCCGCATGCCAGGAGGAAGCGCAAGGGCATAGGCTACCGGGTTTACCCTGCGAAGCACTCGGAAGGGACCAACAAAGCGAGGCGCCAGCTTGGGAGTGGGCACTCGAAGGTTGAGGTTGCGGGTGGACAACCATACACGGTCTCCGACCTGGTAGGAAGGAGACCTCAAGGGACCTCTGGATCTGTACCCAAGAAGCACGTAGGACGGAAAGGTGATCCTCCACAGCCGGAATATCCTGGGGAGAGAATACCTCCGGTAACACGGCAGGTTGGAACCCATAATTGGCCATGAAGGGAGACGTCCCAGAGGAAGAGTTCACTGCCGTGTTCCTGGCAAACTCAGCCCAAGGCAGGAGGTCAACCCAATTGTCTTGGTGATCGGAGACATAGCAACAAAGGAATTGCTCCAAGGCCTGATTGGATCGTTCTGCGGCCCCATTGGACTGAGGGTGGTAGGCCGAGGAGAAAGAGAGATGAATCCCCAACTGGGAGCAAAAGGCGCGCCAGAACCTGGACACAAACTGACTCCCCCGATCCGACACAATCTCCTTGGGCAAACCGTGCAACCGGAAGACCTCCCTGGCGAAAATCGTGGCCAACTCTTGTGCAGAGGGTAACTTCTTGAGAGGAACACAGTGGCACATTTTGGAAAACCGATCCACAATCATGAGAATGACCGTATGGCCTCGGGATGCAGGGAGGTCCACAATGAAATCCATCCCCAGGTGTGACCATGGGCGCTCCCCGGTGGCTATGGGTTTCAAAAGGCCCAACGGAAGGTGCCGAGGGGACTTACTCTGGGCACAAACGGAGCATGCCGCTACATATGCGGCGATGTCGGAACGTAGAGAAGGCCACCAGAACAGACGTGAAACAGCCCAGGACAGCTGATTCTTTCCAGGATGCCCCGCGGCCTTGGAGTTATGGTAGGTTCGCAACAACCGAGTGCGCAACTCCTCAGGCACAAAACACCTGCCGTTGGGTCTCCCAGAGGGAGCACCAGATTGAGCCGCCAAAATCTGCTCACCCAGGGGAGAGGTCAGGCTGGTGTGAATGGCGGCCAGGATTTGATTCGGAGGTATGACCGAAGTCGGAATCGACTCCTCCCCGGACAGCTCGGAGTACTGCCGTGATAAGGCATCCGCTCTGATGTTCTTGGAACCGGGTAGGTAGGAGACCACGTAATTAAAACGTGACAAGAACAGAGCCCATCTGGCCTGATGTGGTGTCAATCTCTTGGCCTCAGAAAGGTAGGTCAGATTCTTGTGGTCCGTCAGGATGAGAACCGGAACCACCGAACCCTCGAGCAAGTGCCTCCATTCTTTAAGGGCCTGCACGATGGCCAATAACTCCCTGTCACCAATCTGATAGTTGCACTCCGCGGAAGACAATTTCCGGGAGTAAAACCCACAAGGAAGCAGAGGACCCTCTGGTGTTCTACGCTGAGACAGAAGGGCGCCTACTCCCGTCTCAGACGCGTCCACCTCGAGGACAAAGGGCAACCCAGGGTTGGGATGCGACAGAATCGGAGCCGACACAAAGGCGGACTTTAGAGCCTCAAAAGCTCGGATGGCCTCGAGCGGCCAGACCTGGAAATTACTGCCCTTCCTGGTCAGATCCGTGAGAGGCTTGGCTAGCATAGAAAAGTCCCTGATGAACTTCCGATAATAATTGGCGAAGCCCAAAAAGCGCTGCAGGGCACGGAGACCACTGGGCTGGGGCCACTGTAAGACAGCCGAAACCTTCTCAGGATCCATGGAGAACCCCTCAGCGGAAATGATGTAACCTAAGAAGGTTACCTGGGATCGGTGAAATTCGCATTTCTCAAGCTTACCGAACAGCCTGTTCTCTCGTAACCGTTGCAACACTCGTCTGACATCCATAATGTGGGCCTCCATGGATTCAGAATATACCAAGATGTCATCCAAATAGACCACCACACACTGCTGCAACAGGTCACGGAAAACATCGTTGATGAATTCCTGGAAGACTCCGGGCGCATTGCACAACCCAAAGGGCATAACCAAGGATTCATAATGACCGGTCCTGGTGTTAAACGCGGTCTTCCACTCATCGCCCGCCTTGATCCTTACCAGGTTATATGCCGCCCTCAGGTCGAGTTTGGTAAAGACCATGGCCCCTTTGAGGCGATCGAACAGCTCGGAAATCAAGGGTATCGGGTAAGCGTTCTTGATCGTGATGCGATTGAGACCCCTGTAATCGATGCAAGGCCTCAACTCACCGCCCTTCTTTTTCACAAAGAAAAATCCAGCCCCTGCCGGGGACGAGGATTTGCGAATGTGTCCGCGTGAAAGCGCCTCCCTCACGTACTCCTCCATGGCCAATTCTCCGCTACCGACAGTGGATAGACTTTGCCACGAGGAGGAACGGCACCAGATTGTAACTCTATGGCACAATCGTATGGGCGGTGCGGAGGTAGGGCAACCGCGCGCACCTTATTGAATACATCCCGGTACTCTTCGTATTCAGGAGGCAACAGAGAGTCCGAGGAAGTACACAGCAACTTGACAGGCCCATGGATGCAACTAGCCCCACACTGCGGTGACCACGAGAGGATCTCGGCCGATCTCCAATCGAAAGTCGGATTATGCTTCTGGAGCCAGGGGTACCCCAAGACCACCGAGTAGTGTGGAGACGAAATCACCTGGAGACAGACCGACTCTCTGTGAACGGCACCAATGGCTATCCCCACTGGAAGGGTCTCATGAGTCACGTGTGGCGGCAGAAGGGGTCTGCCGTCTATCGCCTCAAGAGCCAGTGGGGAACCTCGAGGCTGCAGAGGAATGGAATTGGCGGCAGCGAACACACTATCAATGAACAAACCACCAGCACCAGAGTCCACCAACGCCTGGGTCGTCACCGAGCCCCCGACCCAGGAGAGGACAACAGTGATCAGTGGTTTGTCAACACGGGAAACCGGGGACGAGGAGACTCCACCCAAGATCTGCCCCCGACAGGATCTCAGGTGCGAGCGTTTCCCGGACGGTTCGGACATGCCAACCGAAAATGCCCACCGAGACCACAGTTCATGCATCGGCCCTCGCGTCTCCGGAGTACCCTCTCCCCCTCGGACAGGCGAGCAAACCCCAGCTGCATGGGTTCACCCCCAGACAAGTCATCCCCAGGAGGCGTGGGAGGAGAGGGAGGCACGGGTGGGACAGCAAACGTAGGCGCCAATCTGTTAGAAGACCTCCGCAGGCTCTCCTTAAAGGAAGGTCTCTCCCTGAGTCTGGTGTCAATCAAAATCAGGAAAGAAATAAGAGACTCGAGCTCCACTGGTAGGTCCTTAGCTGCAACCTCATCCTTCAAGGCATCCGAGAGACCATGAGAGAAAGCAGCGACCAGAGCCTCATTATTCCAGTCCACCTCTGCTGCCAGGGTACGAAACTCAATGGCGTATTCAGCTACGGATCGTGAACCCTGTCTGATGGACATAAGGAGCTTCGCAGCAGAGGCAGCACGAGCCGGCACATCGAATACCTTCCGAAGAGAAGCAACAAAACGGGAAAACTCGGCAACCACCGGATTGTTGTTCTCCCATAAAGGGCTGGCCCAGGCCAAGGCCTTGTCCGAGAGCAGCGAGATCAAGAAGCCCACCTTTGATCTCTCAGTAGGAAAGGCATGTGGCAGCAACTCGAAATAAATGCCCACCTGGTTAAGGAAACCTCGGCACTGAGTTGGCTCTCCCCCAAAGCGCTGTGGAAGGGGGGCAGAACCGGTCATACCCCGAGACACCGCAGGCGCAGCAACAGGTGTCGGGGTAGACTCTGGCGCAACAACCGGAGCGGCAGTAGGAGCGGGCCCAGGAGCGACAACCGACCCATCGGCAACGGAAGCGAAATGAGCCGTGCGTTCAAGCAGGGTTTGCAACGCCACAGCGAACCGACCCAACAGGTGATCCTGCTGATCAAGTCTGGCAACCAGCGTAGGTAGCGAGAATGGCCCTGTACCGTCAGAATTTATGGCTTGGTCCTAATGTCATGGAACCATGAACCAGACGTACAACAAGAGATAAGTAGAAATAAGAAGGCTTTATTGAAAATCAAGCTGTAAGCAAAAGTCCAAACGGATGGCTAAACCGAAGCAGGGTCTTGCGTAGACAGAGGTCAGGAACCAGAAGGGTAGTCAGACGAAGCCAGGATCAGGAACCAACGGGGTAGTCAGACGAGGCCAGGATCAGGAACCAGAAGCAGCAGCAGTCTTAGAAGCATGTGAACACAGGAGGACCAAGCAAGGAACTGAAGCCACAGACCTCCTATATATATGAGCTAGGCATCCAGCTCCTCCCAGTGGGAAGGAGAAGCCGCAGGGTGGGAGGCTACAAGAAACCCAGAAACCAAGATGGCCGCCAGCACATGTCAAACGAAGGAGAACAGTAAGGAGGTAAGACCATGACACCCCCTGTCATTGATCACCCCCCTGTAAGGCTCCATTCAGACGTCCGTATGATTTTTACGGATCCACGGATACATGGATCGGATCCGCAAAACACATACGGACGTCTGAATGGAGCCTTACAGGGGGGTGATCAATGACAGGGGGGTGATCAATGAAAGGGGGGTGATCAATGACAGGGGGGTGATCACCCCATACAGACTCCCTGATCACCCCCCTGTCATTGATCACCCCCTGTAAGGCTCCATTTAGACATTTTTTTTGGCCCAAGTTAGAAGAAATAGATATTTTATTTTTATTTTATTTTTCTTACAAAGTCTCATATTCCACTAACTTGTGTCAAAAAATAAAATCTCACATGAACTCACCATACCCCTCTCGGAATCCAAATGCATAAAAAATTTAGACATTTATATTCCAGACTTCTTCTCACGCTTTTGGGCCCCTAAAATGCCAGGGCAGTATAAATACCCCACATGTGACCCCATTTCGGAAAGAAGACACCCCAAGGTATTCCGTGAGGGGCATATTGAGTCCATGAAAGATTGAAATTTTTGTCCCAAGTTAGCGGAAAGGGAGACTTTGTGAGAAAATACAAAAAAAATATCAATTTCCGCTAACTTGTGCAAAAAAAAAAAAATTTCTATGAATTAGCCAGGCCCCTCATTGAATACCTTGGGGTGTCTTCTTTCCAAAGTGGGGTCACATGTGGGGTATTTATACTGCCCTGGCTTTTTAGGGGCCTGAAAGCGTGAGAAGAAGTCTGGGATCCAAATGTCTAAAAATGCCCTCCTAAAAGGAATTTGGGCCGCTTTGCGCATCTAAGCTGCAAAAAAGTGTCACACATCTGGTATCACCGTACTCAGGAGAAGTTGGGGAATGTGTTTTGGGGTGTCATTTTACATATACCCATGCTGGGTGAGAAAAATATCTTGGTCAAATGCCAACTTTGTATAACAAAAAATGGGAAAAGTTGTGTTTTGCCAAGATATTTCTCTCACCCAGCATAGGTATATGTAAAATGACACCCCAAAACACATTCCGCAACTTCTCCTGAGTACGGCGATACCACATGTGTGACACTTTTTTGCCGCCTAGGTGGGCAAATGGGCTCACATTCCAAAGAGCACCTTTAGGGTTTCACTGGTCATTTTTTACACATTTTGATTTCAAGTGAAAAATTTCAGCCCGCACAACCCTTAGCAGGTGCAGATTGCTGTGGCGAAATAGAAATATAAATGTAAAAACACAAAATGCAATCGCACACTGCAACCAGCTCTCTGCCCTACCTTTATGCTGGATGTTGAATAAGGCATTGGTGTACATTTTGGCCAAAGCGTAATAAGCCACTCACCGCGTCAAGGTTGCCTTCATGAGTGGTCCCTAACACTAGTTCCTACCCTTTATGGGCCATGACAGCCACATAAAGTCCAGGGAGCGCAGGTGCAGCATGCACGCTAAGTACACTCTGCTTTTAACCCTGTCCGGTGCCATTACAGCTTTCATCGGATCCAGGGATGCAAGTACTCACATGCATGCTGAGCCCACTTTATACTTCTCCTGGAGCCTAATAGCTACTGGTAGGTGCTGTATAAGCAGACTCAGTTTTATACTGACTTTAAAACCAGCCTCCAGGGGGAAGATTAACTGGACAGGTGTGCTTGACTGCTTGGAGATCGCCACGCCTCCAATACGTACTACAAGGAGAAAAATGTGAAAAATTTCAGCCCGCACAACCCTTAGCAGGTGCAGATTGCTGTGGCGAAATATAAATATAAATGTAAAAACACAAAATGCAATCGCACACTGCAACCAGCTCTCTGCCCTACCTTTATGCTGGATGTTGAATAAGGCATTGGTGTACATTTTGGCCAAAGCGTAATAAGCCACTCACCGCGTCAAGGTTGCCTTCATGAGTGGTCCCTAACACTAGTTCCTACCCTTTATGGGCCATGACAGCCACATAAAGTCCAGGGAGCGCAGGTGCAGCATGCACGCTAAGTACACTCTGCTTTTAACCCTGTCCGGTGCCATTACAGCTTTCATCGGATCCAGGGATGCAAGTACTCACATGCATGCTGAGCCCACTTTATACTTCTCCTGGAGCCTAATAGCTACTGGTAGGTGCTGTATAAGCAGACTCAGTTTTATACTGACTTTAAAACCAGCCTCCAGGGGGAAGATTAACTGGACAGGTGTGCTTGACTGCTTGGAGATCGCCACGCCTCCAATACGTACTACAAGGAGAAAAATGTGAAAAATTTCAGCCCGCACAACCCTTAGCAGGTGCAGATTGCTGTGGCGAAATAGAAATATAAATGTAAAAACACAAAATGCAATCGCACACTGCAACCAGCTCTCTGCCCTACCTTTATGCTGGATGTTGAATAAGGCATTGGTGTACATTTTGGCCAAAGCGTAATAAGCCACTCACCGCGTCAAGGTTGCCTTCATGAGTGGTCCCTAACACTAGTTCCTACCCTTTATGGGCCATGACATTTTGATTTCAAACTACTTTGCACACATTAGGGCCCCTAGAATGCCAGGGCAGTATAACTACCCCACAAGTGACCCCATTTTGGAAAGAAGACACCCCAAGGTATTCCGTGAGGGGCATGGCGAGTTCCTAGAATTTTTTTTTTTTGTCACAAGTTAGCGGAAAATGATGATTTTTTTTTTATTTGTTTTTTTCTTACAAAGTTTCTTATTCCACTAACTTGTGACAAAAAAAATAAAATTCTAGGAACTTGCCATGCCCCTCACGGAATACCCTGAGGTGTCTTCTTTCCAAAATGGGGTCACTTGTGGGGTAGTTATACTGCCCTGGCATTTTAGAGGCCCAGATGCGTGAGAAGTAGTTTGCAATCAAAATCTGTAAAAAATGACCAGTGAAATCCGAAAGGTGCTCTTTGGAATGTGTGCCCCTTTGCCCACCTAGGCTGCAAAAAAGTGTCACACATCTGGTATCGCCGTACTCAGGAGAAGTTGGGGAATGTGTTTTGGGGTTTCATTTTACATATACCCATGCTGGGTGAGAGAAATATCTTGGCAAAAGACAACATTTCCCATTTTTTTTATACAAAGTTGGCATTTGACCAAGATATTTATCTCACCCAGCATGGGTATATGTAAAATGACACCACAAAACACATTCCCCAAAACACATTCCCCAACTTCTCCTGAGTACGGCGATACCAGATGTGTGACACTTTTTTGCAGCCTAGGTGGGCAAAGGGGCACACATTCCAAAGAGCACCTTTCGGATTTCACTGGTCATTTTTTACAGATTTTGATTGCAAACTACTTCTCGCGCATCTGGGCCTCTAAAATGCCAGGGCAGTATAACTACCCCACAAGTGACCCCATTTTGGAAAGAAGACACCTCAGGGTATTCCGTGAGGGGCATGGCGAGTTCCTAGAATTTTTAACTTTTTGTCACAAGTTAGTGGAATATGAGACTTTGTAAGAAAAAAATAAAATAAAAAATAAATCATCATTTTCCGCTAACTTGTGACAAAAAATAAAAAGTTCTATGAACTTACTATGCCCATCAGTGAATACCTTAGGGTGTCTACTTTCCGAAATGGGGTCATTTGTGGGGTGTCTGTACTGTCTGGGCATTGTAGAACCTCAGAAAACATGACAGGTGCTCAGAAAGTCAGAGCTGTTTCAAAAAGCGGAAATTCACATTTTTGTACCATAGTTTGTAAACGCTATAACTTTTACCCAAACCATTTTTTTTTACCCAAACATTTTTTTTATCAAAGACATGTAGAACAATAAATTTAGCGAAAAATTTATATATGGATGTAGGTTTTTTTGCAAAATTTTACAACTTAAAAGTGAAAAATTTCATTTTTTTGCAAAAAAATCGTTAAACTTCGATTAATAACAAAAAAAGTTAAAATGTCAGCAGCAATGAAATACCACCAAATGAAAGCTCTATTAGTGAGAAGAAAAGGAGGTAAAATTCATTTGGGTGGTAAGTTGCATGACCGAGCAATAAACGGTGAAAGTAGTGTAGTGCAGAAGTGTAAAAAGTGGCCTGGTCATTAAGGGGGTTTTAGCTAGCGGGGTTGAAGTGGTTAATGTGACCCATAAACTGTATCACTCAATTGAAAAACAAACTGAATTCTTTTAGGTGGCGGGAAAAAAATAAAGTAAACTAAAATAATTTGGTTGTATAAGTGTGCACACCCTCTTATAACTGGGGATGTAGCTGTGTTCAGAATTAAGCAATCACATTCAAAATCATGTTAAATAGGAGTCAGCATACACCTGACATCATTTAAAGTACGTCTGATTAACCCCAAATAAAGTTCAGCTGCTCTAGTTGGTCTTTCCTGAAATTTTCTTAGTCGCATCCGACAGCAAAAGCCATGGTCCACAGAGAGCTTCCAAAGCATCAGAGGGATCTCATTGTTAGAAGGTATCAGTCAAGAGAAGGGTACAAAAGAATTTCCAAGGCATTAGATATGCCATGGAACCCAATGAAGACAGTCATCATCAAGTGGAGAAAATATGGCACAACAGTGACATTACCAAGAACTGGACGTCCCTCCAAAATTGATGAAAAGACGAGAAGAAAACTGGTCTGGGAGGCTACCAAGAGGCCTACAGCAACAGGGACGTGCACAGACATTTTGAAGGGCAGGGGCTTAAGTAAAAAAAAAAAAAAGGGCACTTGTCATAATTTCAAAAAATGTTTGTACCCCAAATCTTACTTTTCTAGAAGTCTAGGGGGTCATACTATGGGGGAGTAATAAAGCACACCATAACGCCCCCCCCCCCCCCCCCGTAGTAATAATTCTCCTTATAATAGACAATAATGCAAAAAATACCCCCTTGTACTGCCCCCAGTTGAGCTAATGTTCCCATAGTGTTCCCATAATGTGCCAGTATAAAATACCCCTCTATAAAGCCCCCAGTAAATGCCCCATAGTGCACCTCTCCCCCTTCCTCCTAGTGCCCTCATAATGTACCCGTATAAAATGCCCCTATATAGTGCCCCAGTAGATGCCCTCAGTGTCCCCTATAATTTGCAAGCATAAAATACCCCTTCTTAGTGCCCACTGGAGTTGACCCCATAGTACTCCCCTCCCCCCTTCCCCATAGTACTCACCATAATGTGTCCCAGTATAAAATGCCACTGTACAGAGCCATCCATATAACATACTCCTTCTTTGTGGCCTCAGTAGATGCCCCTATAGTGCCCAATATTGTGCCAGCAAGAAGTGCCCCCATAGTGCCACCTAATAATGTGCCAGTAAAAAGTGCCCCCAATGGTGCCCCCCAGCCTTAATGTCACATTACTCCTCTTCCATCCATGTCACATTTCTCCCCCTCTATGTCACATCACCCCCTCCTTTTTACATCACCCCCTTTGTGTCACATTTCTCCCCCCCACTCCATGGCAGCACTACTCCCTCCCCCCCAATGGCACATTTCTCCCCCTCTATGGGCCTGGCAGTGCAGCCGCACATCTTACCCCCCCTCCATGGCACAGTTATCTCCCTCCATGGGCCTGGCAGCAGCACATACACCCCCCCCCACGGTACATTTCTCCACCGACCCCCTCCATGATAGCATAGTGGCAGTGGCACTCACAGACAAACACGACACAAGCTCACTCAAAGACCGGTGAGTAATCACAGTCACAGTCAGAATTCCCAAGTTTATCGAGACAATTTGCAGGAGAACTTAAGCCATCTGTCCACCAGCTGAAGCTCAACAGAATATGGGTGTTGCAACAGGACAACGACTCAAAGCATAGAAGTAAATCAGAATGGCTTAAACAGAAGTAAATACGCCTTCTGGAGTGGCCCAGTCAACCCGATTGAGATGCTGTGGCATTACCTCAAGAAAGCGATTCACACCAGACATCTCATGAACTGAAACAGTTCTGTAAAGAGGAATGGTCAAGAATTACTTCTGACCGTTGTGCACGTCTGATCATTCCAAAGTGTTCACATACTTTTTCTTGCAACTGTATCTGCAATAAAGACCTCAACCTTTTGCGCCTTGGGAGAATCTGTTGTTTTGGAAAGTTTTCATCTTCTTGGGGACTTCAGGCATTTCTGATAAGAAGACCTCCATCCATGGCTGCAGACCAACCGCCATCTGGGATTCCAGTATACATCTTGATGAGCTCTATCTAGAGTTGTGCCTACAGGTAGCATAACCTTTCAAGGTGAGCCTTATTCTGGAATCAATACTTACCTGATTCATACGGTATTACCCTAGGTGCACCTTTCTGTTTAATAGCATAAATATCACCTGTGGATCTGATTCTGATAATAAATTTGGAGAGTGTTTGCCCTGATTGGCCATCAGAAAGCCTGGATGAGCCAATCAGTGTTAACGGCAGGCAGGGAGGTGCTCTAGCAGAACAAACAAAATATCATGCGACTCGTCATTCATATTGGACTGTGAATGAGGGTGGATGGGTCTATGCAGCGTCTGACAGAAAACAATCTTAGGGACAGTGCACCGTCACAATCAAGCTTCTTTTCTACTGTGAGGGACATTGAAAGAATAAGGCAGGGAAAATTGTCAGCCAGGGAATGAGGAGCTGAGGATGGGTGTCCCTGTCAGTGCATTGTAGATGTAGTTACTGCCTTTTAACACAGCTGCAGCAGAACATCAAAAGCAGATACCTGCATGGACATTTATATTATTTTTTCATCATTTTAAGAGAAATACAGTATTCTTTTTTTGACAACACATCTTTTGAGGATAGATAGCATTTAAAATCTCACCAAAATCATGAACTACTAGTCTAAAATTTGTGTCAGGGCATCCCCAAAGAGTTTTTTTTGTTTAAGTTTTTTTAAGTTTGGGAAAATAGCATATTATTGTGTCTTGCAATACAAGCAGTAGCGCATGGTTTTCATATCTGAGTGATAACATGAATTACTGGGCCGAAATCTATGTTTGTGCTTCTCCAGGCAGTTCAAATGTTGGTGTGCTTGGTGGTGCAGGGAAATAATAGCATAATAGGTTGACAACTTATGTTTTACACTAGAGAAAGTGTTTTTCTGAGTCTGCTTATATAAACTCACAAAAGACATTAGGTCCAAATCTGTTGTTTGTAGAATGGGAATTGTACCTCCCTGTCTTTAAGTTACAGAAAACATTTGCAAACCGTTCCATACTTTTGTAACTGTACATTTAGTACCAAAAATGTCAGGGATTCGGAAGGGTTCCAAATGAAAGACCCAGGGCCAGAATATGTGTAGTAACAGAACCAGCTATCTGGCCAAAGGTAGTAGTAGTAATTGCAGTTTCCCCTGTCTTCTGGGAGGTGCAACATTATCGATGAGGAGAAAGAGGATGAGATTGTGGACTGGATGGCTCACTCCTCCTCTCAGTCTCAGCAGGATGACATGGAGGCGACTTCTGATTGACACCATGTCATGGAGCCACAGCATTCCTCCTACTCCTCCTTCTTGCAGCCACAGTCTCCAGTCTCATCTCTGAGAGGGTTTTGAGCAACGCAGGGGGTGTTGTGTAACCCAAACGGGCCAAGTTGTCCTCCGCCAGTGTCCAAAACAATACTTTTGTCAAAATGAACCAAGCCTGGATTGGGGGGGATTTTCACACTCCTCAGTCTGAGGCTAATGAATAGTTCTGGCCTCACTTGAAGGTACCCCATCTTCCCAATGTTGCTGTCTGCCTGCCTACCATCCTGTCCATCATCATGTTGCCTGCCTACCTATTATATTCATATACCTATCATGTTGCCTGCCTATAATATTCTAGAAGGCTGCTGCTGCTGCCTCCGTCATGCCACTGCTGCCGCCTGACTACCATCATGTTGTGTATGGCTGCTGCTGTTGCGTTTGTCATGCCACTGTTGCCTTCATTTCACTGCTGCTGCCTAACTACCATCATGTTTTGTTTCACACTCTTTCTTCTGACAATTAACACTTGTGTGTGTCATATGGGCATGCATTCTGACACCAAGTCATTATTTTTGGATACTTGGTCCCCCAACAAGCCAGTTTTTTTTAATTTTTATCCCATAACACTGTGTGTGTTTAAACATCCTCTGCCCCCCATAAGGGACAACTTTTGGAAGCTTTGGAATATGAAAAAGCATAACACACATGTGTTACTGTTGCTGTTATTGCATTCAAGAGTGTAGGGGAGGGAGGTAGAAGAGACAAAAATTTATAAAAACAAACAAAACAAGTTTTCCTAAACATTCTGAGTCCTAGAAGACTGTTATACACCAATTTCCAGGGCAATAGGAGCCAATCTGGTTCAGCCTGAATAAAACTTGCTGAAATATTGCATGAACCTGAACCAAATAGAACTGGTTCACTCATCTCTATTCAGCTCTCCTGATGGAAGCCAAAACCAGGATTGGATTAGAAACAAATTGGAGAAGTAAAATCTGTCCTTTATACTTTCTGTGCTTTTATGATCCACACCTGGTTTTAGCTATCAAAACCTCATAAGGAAACCTGAATGTGTGTCTGTACCCTAATACTGGCATGTGAAATGCCGATCCTTTGTAACTGAGACCCATTGTGTATCTCTAGCATGTCTTAAACATTATTATAAAGGTGTTGTCCAGCTAGCAAAAGTATTTCTGAAAGAGTTAAGAGTGGATTAAAAAATATAAAGAAGCCATACTCACTTTATGGATTTCCTGATGAGCCTGTTCTGATGCTTTTCTGGTTCCTGGTGCTCTCTACTTCCTGGTCACATCTTGACAAACAGGAAATGCCCAGAGATTCCCACACGGCCAATCACTTGTAGTATCCGTGACCAACCTAGCACAATCGGAATCTCATAGCATTTTCTGTGTCTGAAGACAAAACCAGTATGGAAAGACCAACAGGGATGAAGAAAGCATCTAAACAGGAGCAGAGCAGGATGAAAAGGTGACTGCCTACTTTTTCAGAACCCTGATTTTGCTAATAGGTTCCATTTAAATATTTTCCACTCGTGCATAAAAACTCTATGAATCTCCAATAAGCATCCATATGAAAAACACATGCAAGCCTGTGGGCCTATGGCCAAATGGGCATATCCCCAAAGTCGTCTGTCATATTAACTGACTAAGTAAGGACTGTCATTAAGTGGATGGTTTGTGGTGGTGGGTCCTCCATACACTGGTAATTGGTATCCTGGTATGTGACTTACATGCCGTGTAAAGATGGCTTTCTTCTCTGACAGCACAACAATGTCTTCTGTGGCCAAAGCATCTTCCATGTCATGTCTAACTCATGGTAAAATGCATCGAAGCACCACAGCCATTATGAACCTAGGGAGGGAAGAGAGGTGCCAGGGTCGAAGATGCTTCGGGCAGCAGCTAGGGTAACAGTAAAACATGGTCTTCGTGCCATCTCTGGCACATATGATGGTGTTTGATGACCCCTAGTTTAGATGTTTTTATAGATAAGTGAAGGCAAGTAGAACAAAATTGTTGGGTTTAGAGGAACATGACGAACATTTTTCTGGTTGTCATAACAACCGTAAGAGATTATCCTGTGATGATCGCCCTGATTATATCAAATTGGAATGGCAAACACATCATTTTAGAAATATGATTGTGATGATAGGAGCACAAAATGTATCCTTCTTCATTTAATCCTCAAAAGAAGAGCAATGGAAAGTGATCAAAATATTAAAGGCTACTTTAAGTAAGCAGAAAACTCACAGAATAGCAATTTTCTTTGAAGAAGTGCGCATTTTCTGCAATGTGCTACATTAAAGATACTGAAGTACGGAGTGCGGTTGATGAAAGAATCAAAGCGTCTTAACTGTAATGCCTTGTCAATGTGATTGGAAGATTGTGTAATCTCCAGAGCTTTGCAACTTAACTACTAACTTTGATTTTAGCATCGTGAGACTGAAAACTGAAGTCCCGGTGTAATTTTACCTAGACAGAAAATATGCCTTGTTCTCAGCTACGATTACAGTGTGAAAGTGTGAAAGGTTCCATTTAGTAATGATGCTAAAGTGCTACTGATGCAGACATCGGGCAGTCTACAATTAAAGCCAATAGTCCTTTCTATATGTGACACAGTACACAGACCCCAGTCTTCAAAATGACAAGACTGGATTGTACTTTGTTAGCAATCGATGGTGTTATGCAATTGCTTTCCTATTTCTGGTTAAGACATATCATATAATTGCCTTTGAGATATGTTCTGTCTTCATACACGTTCTCACAGTGTATGAAGACAGTGTCTGACATTCAGCATAAACCATTCCTGTCTTCCAAATAAGAGGACTGTTCTTTGTAATCTAACTTGTTTATTGGTAGACAGGTTGTACTCTCTGTGGGATGCGTGTGAGTGAGAGATTGTACAAGTGTGCGGTAAAACTACAAGAATACAAATAACATGTATAAGTATAACATATAGAATAGCATGTACTGTAACATTCGCATAACACTGAAGCACATGAGATTACATAAGATTACATATCTATCTAACAGTAGTAACAACTCCCTGAGTAACAATTACAAATAGCTGAACAGCTCTGCAACACACAATATCCCTGAAACAAAGGTAGATCTCTCACCAGATCTGCTTTTTGAAGGATGGTGGAGTTTGAGAAGGAGATATGCAGAAGGATAGCTCCGCTGATGTGTCCTGGTGACTGGAGTCTTTCCCAGGATGCTTTGCACTCCCACAATGCTTTGCACTACCCACAATGCAGCAATCTTTCTAATAGGAAAAACAAATTGTAATACAACTTAACACTGCTAGATGGTGCTATAACCACAATAATCTAGATAGAAATACCAAAACTAAAGCAGACATGATCTGTAATGATTCTCAAACTCGGCTAGGCAGAACACCCCCCGACTGATGTCAACAGAGGCCACTACTAGGTCCTTTATTCTTAGCAACAAATTTTGGTCAATGATGGGATCAAGCCTTTTCAAGCGCTATCCTTGGAGACTGTTTAGCCTTTGTTGAGGTAGTCTACTTCCTTAGCATAACATTCACGTTCTATAGTGCAAATTATTATACTCTTGGACCTTTCCATATTGGGAGTGGTAAAAGAGTGTTTGCATGCCAACCTTTGCAGGGCTTCTGGCTCACAGGTAATGTCAACTTGTAAGACTGAGCTATATGAACTACACAGGCTATACCACAAATGAGCAACATCGAGGTGGAAAACCTGTTGAAATAATGGGATTTTAGTTGGTGGTCTAATGTCACTATCAGTAGAACAGATACTTCAGGTCAGATTTCTTCATCGGCATCTGTGTCTACCAATTTAAATGTGTCGGATCCGATACTGCAAAACGTAAAATGGTACAGGAATGCAAGACCCGTAAATAGAGTTCAGTGAACACCTGGATGTTCGGGTTCGGCCGAACTTGAGAAAAAAGTTCGAGTTCGGGACCCGAACTTGACCCCGAACCCCACTGAAGTCAATAGAGACCCAAACTTTTGAGCACTAAAATGGCTGTGAAAATGTCATGGAAAGGGCTAGAGGGCTGCAAATTGCATCAAAATGTGGTTAAGAGCATGGTAAGTGCTCTGAAAACAAATGTCGATAGGGAAATGACTTTAAATAACATAAAATAGGTACTAATAAAAAATAATAATCTTGATCTAGGAGGACGAGGTCCATATGGAGTAGGAGGTTGAGGAGGCGGTGGATGTGGCGGTGTAGGTGGAAGCGCCGGTGGAGGAGGAGGAGGTAGTCTACACTGGTTTTTGGTTTTGAATTTTATTTTTAAAACTAGGGTACAACCCAAAACATTGGGAAATATATCCTGTGATAAACCCCTCCAGTCATGCTAAACACACGTTCAGATAATACACTGGCCGCAGGGCAGGCCAGCACCTCCAAGGGTAAAGGGCAAGCTCAGGCCATGTGCCCAATTTGGAGACCCAGAAGTTGAAGGGGGCAGACCCATCATTCAGTACGTGTAGGCGTGTGCTCACATACTGCTCCACTATGTTGGTGAAATGCTGCCTCCTGCTAAGACGTTCCATATCAGCTGGTGGTGCTGGTTGTTGTGGCATGCTGACAAAGCTTTTCCACATTTCGGCAATGCTAACCCTGCCTTCTGAGGTGCTGGCGGTGCCCCAGCTGCGTTGGCGACCTCTTCATCTGCCTTTGCCTTGTGCTTCCACTGTGCCCCCGCTGTCAGGTGGGAATGCCACCAGCAGCGCATCTACCAGCGTGTGCTTGTACTCGTGCAACTTACGATCACGCTCCAGTGACGGAATTAAGGATGGTACGTTGTCCTTGTAACAGGGATCCAGCAGCGTGGCCAACCAGTAATCAGCACAAGTTAGAATGTGGGCAACTCGGCGGTCATTGCGGAGACACTGCAGCATGTAATCTCTCATGTGTGCCAGGCTGCCCAGAGGCAACGAAAACCTGTCCTCTGTGGGAGGTGTATTATCTGTGTCCTCTGTATCCCCCCCAGCCACGCATGTTTAACCCTTTACATGCCGGGCGCAATGGCGCCCGCTGCATGTAAAGTAGTGATAGAGGAAGCGGACTCCCCCTGTCTCCCATCAGCACCCCGAAAATAAGATCGCGGGGTGCTGATGTGTTCGGAAGCTTACCTCACTTCCGATCAGGGCCCCGAGCCTGTCTTCAGTTCTCTCCAGCAGGCTGTGCCTCTCTGGCGCAGCCTGCTGGTCAATGTTTGAAATGCATTGCTATTGAAATGTAATGCTTTATAGAGATAATGCATTACATTTTAAAAGCAATCAAAATACTGTATATTATAGTCCCCTTGTGGGACTTTTAAGTAGTAAAAAAAATAGAAAAAAATATACATTTATTAAATAAAAAAAATTCCATAAAATAAAAAAATATGCTTTTTTCCATTGAAAATACGCTTTTCAATGAAAAAAATTGCAAAAAGTAAATATCCCCCATGTGTTTAGTATTGCCGCGTCCGTAACAACCCAGACTACATAAATATTACATAAATTATCCCCTATGGTGAACGCTGTAAAAAATAAAAATAAAAAAAGACAGAATTTCTAATTTTTTCTTAGTTTCCACCGAAAGAAACGTAATAACAAGCGATCAAAAAGCGCCATTTACTCCAAAATGATACCAATGAAAAATACAAGTTGTCCCTCAAAAATCAAGCCCTCACACAACTCCATAGAAAAAAAAAGTTATGGGTCTTGTGAAGTGGCAATGCAAAATCATTTTTTTGGTTAATAAAAGGGGTTTTATTGGAAAAAAAAGTAGTAAAACGTAAAAAAAATTATAAGTATTTAGTATCACTGTAATCGTACTGACCCAGAGAATAAAGATTTTATTGTTTGTACCGAAAAATGAACGCCGTAAAATTTATAATGTAAAAATGCAGTGGCAGTATTGCTATTTTCCCCCATCTCCCTCCCAGAAAGAGTTAATAAAAGTTAATCAAAAAGTTATGTGTACCCCAAAATGGTGCCATTAAAAACTAAAACTTGTCCCGTAAAAAACAAGCCCTCATAAAGCTATATAGACGAAAAAATAAAAAAGTTATAGCTCTTGGAACGAGACCATGAAAAAAGGAAGAAAAACGCTTGGTCATAAAGGCCCAAACAGGCTTGGTCACTAAGGGGTTAAAACTGCCTGCTGTCGTTTACTCCTGGCTGTGCTGAAGTTGGTGGTGGAGGTGTTACGCTGATCGGATGAGGAGCTGGAAGAGGATGAGGAAGCAGAGTAGGAGAAGGAAGCAACAGGAGGCAAACTGAAGCACCCTGCAATCCTCGGTGGTGGAAGGACATGCACCAAACCTATCCGCCTCAGGCCAAGCCGCCACTGCATTTACCCAGTGTGCTGTTATAGAGATATAACTGCCCTGACCGTGCTTACTGGTCCACGTATCCGTAGTCAGGTGCACCTTGCCACAGATGGCATTGCGCAGTGCCCACCTGATTTTGTCCCCTACTTGGTTGTGCAGGGAAGGAATGGCTCACCTTGAAAAGTAGTGGCGGCTGGGCACGACGTACTGTGGGACAGCCACCGCCATAAGTCCTTTAAAACTTTCCATCTCCACAAGACGGAATGACAGCATTTCAAAGGCCAGCAATTTAGAAATGCTGGCATTCAAGGCTAGGGATCCCAGGTTGGTAGGGGGGTACTTCCTCTTCCTCTCCAGCATTTGGGAGATGGAGAGCTGAACGCTTCCATGGGACATTGTGGAGATTCTTGGTGACCCAGGTGTTGGTGTTGCTGGCAGATCCTCTCTTTGTAGGGTGGCAGGTGACACTGTTACTCCATAGGGGGATGAAGAGGCCGAGGCTCAGGCTCTGATTGCACAGCGTGCAAACCACTCCTGTCTTGTCGTTAACACATTGTCTCAAGAATTGCCACGCCAGGGAACTCCTTGGAGTTGGCTTTGGTGTGCTCGGTCCCTTGCTGCAGTGGGCAGTAGCAGGCGTACTGTCTAGAGGACGGCCCCTCCGATTTTGCACCCTGCTCCCTCTTCTGCTGTGCTGGTGGCTCTGTGCAACCACCGCCTCTTCCTCCGAACTACATGACCTTGATTCCATGTAGGTTTGAGGACCTCACCTTCCTCCCCATCATCTTCCACCCAGTCTTCACCCCTGCCTTCCTTGTCGGTCTGCACACTTTCGAAAGCCCCAGCAGTTGGCACCTGTGTTTCCTCATCATCCGAGACGTGCTGTGATGGTCCTCCCATGTACTCATCTTGAAAGATATGTGGTTGGGCATCAGTGCACTCAATCTCTTCCACTTCTGGGGCAGTGCTAGGTGGATGGCCCTGGGAAATCCTGCTAACAGAGTCATCAAAAAGCAGAAGAGACTGCTGCATGACTTGGGGCTCTGACTGCTTGGCTGATTTGCAAGGAGGTGAGGTGAAAGACTGATGGAAAAAAAAGACAAGGCACCCTGCAAATCAGATAAAGTACAATAATGCCAAAAATTATAGTGCTAATGCTACACTTATTTATAAAGTGAGATGCTTGGCTAATGCATTTTGTACAAAACCATCTGAGGCAGTCTGCCGAACATCAAGGCGATCTCTGTTAGACGGGTCCTAACACTAAATACTACCTGTTATGCGCCATAATGGCCGCTATAAAGTTCAGGGATTGTTGGATCCACATGCATGCTGGATCCACTCTGCTTTTTACCATTTTTGGTGCCATAATGGCCTCCATTACAAGGGATGCAGGTACCTACATGCATACCGAGCCCACTCTATACCTTTCCTTGTGCCAGACAGCTTCCAATGAATGTAGTGAGAGCAGGCAACAGCTTTATACTGAAACTAATTAAAATCAACCTATGGGGCAGACAGGCTAATCAGGAGTGCACGACTCGCTGGAGTGCCACATCTCCAGCATTGTAAATCTGCAAAAAAAGGGGGTTAGTCAGCACCTCCCAGTGCGCAGGGTCTTTGCCATGGCGGCGTGCACCTGCGCACTGGGAGGTGCTGACTAACCCCCTTTTTTTGCAGTGAAAGACTGATGGACATCGGCTGCAGGTGCAAACTGTGGTCTTTCAGCAGGAGACTGGGTGGGAGACAATGTGAAGGAACTGGATCCACTGTCAGCAACCCTATCTATTATCGCCTGTACTTGTTCAGGCCTCACCATTCGTAGAGCAGCATTAGGCCCGACCAAATACCGCTGCAGGTTTTGTCGCCTACTTGCACCTGGGGTTTCACTTGTGCGTGTAGCTGGCACAGATCGACCACGTCCTCTCCCTGCAACAGGAGCTCCACCAGCAGCACCACGACCTGGGCCATGTCCCTTATTTGACGCTCTCCTCATATTTTTCGAATTTAGGATCTTGCCCTAAATGGGTGTTTAATTAATAGTAAAACAGAACGACAGTATATAAAGGGTGTATCTCACACGGCCTGAACCAGACTAGGCCTCAATTAAAGTTTTTTTTGCCCAAAATGGCTGTCTTTCAAATGCCTGAATCAAACCCCTGTATGTAGAGGGTGTATCTCACACGGCCTGAACCAATGTAGGCCTGAATTAAAGATTTCTTTGCCCAAAATGGCTGTTTTCTCTTCAATATATTTATTTATGATCTTGCAGAAGGCTTGCATAGTAAAGTATCAATTTTCGCAGATGACACTAAACTGTGTAAAGCAATTTACACTGAAGAGGACAGTATACTACTTCAGAGGGATCTGGATAGATTAGAGGCTTGGGCAGATAAGTGGCAGATGAGGTTTAACACTGACAAATGTAAAGTTATGCACATGGGAAGGAATAATGCAAGTCACCGGTACATACTAAATGATAAAACGCTCGGTAACACTGACATGGAAAAGGATCTAGGAATTTTAATAAACAGCAAACTAAGCTGCAAAAACCAGGGTCAGGCAGCTGCTGCCAAGGCCAATAAGATAATGGCTTGCATCAGAAGGGGCATAGATGCCCGTGATAAGAACATAGTCCTACCACTTTACAAATCGCTAGTCAGACCACACATGGAGTACTGTGTACAGTTCTGGGCTCCTGTAAACAAGGCAGACATAGCAGAGTTGGAGAAGGTCCAGAGGAGGGCAACTAAAGTAATAACTGGAATGGGGCAACTACAGTACCCAGAAAAATTATCAAAATTAGGGTTATTCACTTTAGAAAAAAGACGACTGAGGGGAGATTAATTAATATGTATAAATATATCATGGGTCAGTACAGAGATCTATCCCATCATCTATTTTTCCCCAGGACTGTGACTGTGACAGGGGGACATCTTCTGCGTCTGGAGGAAAGAAGGTTTGTACACAAACATAGAAAAGGATTCTTTACGGTAAGAGCAGTGAGACTATGGAACTCTCTGCCTGAGGAGGTGGTGATGGTGATTACAATAATGGAATTCAAGAGGGGCCTGGATGTATTTCTGGAGCGTAATAATATTACAGGCTATAGCTACTAGAGAGGGGTCGTTGATCCAGGGAGTTATTCTGATTGCCTGATTGGAGTCAGGGTGGAATTTTTGGCTTCTACCTCACAGTTTTTTTTTTTGCCTTCCTCTGGATCAACTTGCAGGATAACAGGCCGAACTGGATGGACAGATGTCTTTTTTCGGCCTTATGTACTATGTTACTATGTAAATGGCTGTATTTCAAATTGCTGTATTTCAAATGCCTGAATCAAATTCCTGTATGTAGAGGGTGTATCTCACACGGTCTGAATCAGTGTAGGCCTGAATTAAATATTTCTTCACCCAAACTTGCTGTATTTCAAATGGCTGTATTTCAAATGCCTGAATCCAACCCCTGTATGTAGAGTGTGTATCTCACACGGTCTGAACCAGTGTAGGCCTAAATAAAATATTTATTTGCCCAAAATGCAAAAATGTGCCCAAGGCGCTAGTTTGTTCTGGCTCATGACAAATCCTATGGTATATGGCATCGTTCTTTAACGTTAATAGTCTTTAGGTATGCTACGGCAGCAATTACCTTGACTGAAGCATCGCAAAAGATATACACTCCTTGCATCTTGACTTCAGTTGATGGCACAGAAGCATAGGGTTGTGCCATGTGAAGGCTGGTCAAAGCTTCGAGAGACTTCTTCCAACCTGTCCACAGGTCCTTTTCTCCTTGGGAAGCGGATCATCCCACTCAGACGTCTCTGTAGTGAAGTCACTTAACACAATTTTACCTTGGATAGTAACAGGTGCTAACAATCCCAGAGGATCTTATAAGCTGTTTATGGTGATGAGGCGGTGACTGGAGTCATCTACGAGGGGCGATATGTGTCACCCAGAATGTTGCAGGAAGCATTCTAAAGTGGCTTGCTTACCAGGAATGTGCCACCAAGGTGCCTGGCCTTGATGGAGTAAAAGCCTTAGTCTAGGTGTCCACTAAGTTAGCTGGTGGACACAGAAAATAGTGTAGCTGGTTCAGCTAGGTCAGGGCAGGCTTTTAATGGGAACAGGCAGTGTGTTGGGTGGGTGCCTGTTCCCCAGGTTCCAGTCCGGGACTTGAGGCATGCTCATGTCCAGGGATCCTATTTAATCCTGCTGCTGGATATTAGGTGTGTCTCAGTATGGAGGAAAGGCAGACAGTGTGAGGTAACACTGTTAGAGTGTGCTATGACTTCTTGACCCGGCTGCGATCCGGATGTACTGGCTGTACTTTTGCTGAAAAAGCCTAAATAAAGAGGACTTTTGTTAAACTTTTTGGTGTCCCTGCCTCTGTACACTGGTCACGTGAGTACGGTTCTCCACAGTGGACAGGACTTCTCTGCATGTAAAGGATGCTAATTTTGAACGTGAATGCGTCTGCCTTTAAATGCCAGAGCAAACTGAGGATCTGCTGCATGGGAAGGGATTCGGTGCTAATATCCAAGTCCTTTAAATCACTTCAATGGTCTTGGGGTGAGAAGGCCTCCATTAACTCATGGCTGTTGGAGGCGATTTTGTGCAACCTCGAATTAGATAGAGCGAGCATTTCCTGAGCCATTTTCAGGAGACTGATTGCTGTCTCGTTCGTGGGTGGGAATTTCAAACAGTCGTCCACGTAGAAATCTTTTTCCACAAAGGATCTGACATCTGACCCATACTTTGCTTCACCCACGCGGGCTAAATGTCTGAGACTGTAGATAGCGGCTGCAGGGGAAGGACTGTTTCCGAAAATGTGCACTCTCATTCGGTACTCTACAATGTCTTAATTGGGGTCATTGTTGTGGTGCCAGAAGGACCTCAAATAGTTTCTCTGTTCTTTGTTGACAAGGAAGCAGTGGAACATCTGTTGTATGTCAGCCATAAATGCTATGGAATCTCTGCGGAAGCGGAGAAGTACCTCTAGAAGTCTGTTGTTGAGGTCTGGACCAGACAGTAAGACGTCGTTTAGCGAGATGCCTTCACACCTGGCACTCTTATCTGCCCTAGTTTTTTAGGATGATACATGCCGAATATGGGTAATTACCAACACTCTTCTGAGTCTTGGAGCGTGGGTGCCATTTCTGCATGTTTGTTCTGGAATATTCTTTCCATGAAGGTAAAGAAATGTTCTTTCGTCTCTGGTGTCCTCTGAAGTTTGTACTTGAGGGAGATTAATCGACTATAAACAAGTTTTTGTTAGGTAAGCGTTGTCTCTGGGGTTTAAACGGCAAAGTTGCGACCCAGCTATTTGACTTATTTGACATAATATCCAAGAACAGCCTGTCTTCTATTGACACCTTTTCTGGTGGCTTTAATAATAATAATTTTCTGAACTCATATGCAGCCCATTTCCTCCCAGCCTAATTTTTCTATATGTAGAATTTACTAAAGGTATGTTTTCTGGTACTTAGATAGTGATGACCTATCCTCAAGATAGATAATCAATATCAGATTAATTAGGGTTTGACACCCAGAATACACCTTTTTATCAGCTGTTTAGGGCAGCTACAATACGCACCCACTAATCAGTATGTGTAAGGCAGTGGGTTGCAGTGGGTTACAGGGACCTAGAACCTACCGATAAATAATATAGGGAAAATCTCCCACGAGTGTAGCAATCAGCCCTGTTAATAGAGCCTGTATTTAAACAGGTATATAGGGAGTAAATGAGAAGATTGAGCAGCTCTCACCTGCTGCACCTGTAGTGAGCACGGTACCAGCAAATCAACAAAAAGAGAAAATCCAGCTCTGGAACATCAGGAGACACTTTATTTAGCGGTAAAACTTCCAATCCTCATAGGGAAGGTAAAGTCAACATGTTTCGGACCTTCGTATATCAGTCCTTAATCATGACATAAAAAACCCAAACTGGACAGTTACCCATATACCCCTCCTTCACCAATCAGCAGAGGTTGAGGCGTCACATGGGTGTTTGACTGTTTAGTAGGCTTTAAAACAGACATAATGTAAAAACAGCTTGTACATATGTTACTAAACTCAAAGACGTGTAGCAAGAAACCCACATTAGCTGATATATTCCTACATAAACCCATAGACACTTAATTATACTGTAAAATTAAATCTTGTCTCTTATTTAATCCTGCTGGAATCCGGGAATTAAATTGGAACATCCAGAAAGTCTCTCTGTTGAGAAGCTTTCTGCGATGGTCCCCGCCCCGTAACGGGGCTGTAACTCTTTCAATGCCAACCACACTCAATGCTGAGGAATCGCCTCCATGTTCCAAGGCAAAATGCAAACTAACAGCGGAAACGTTCCTTGTTTTATAATGCGGTATGTCGGATATATGTTTTCTAATCCTGGTTTTAAATGCATTTGTTGTGCAATCCACGTATTGAAGCAAGCAAATTTGACATGTGATTAAATAGATGGCATACTTAGCATTGCAATTCAAATATGTCTTGATTGCAAATTGTCTTTTATTCACCGTAGATGTAAAAATATTGCTTACTTCCATGTGCCCACAACATATGCATCTGGTATGTCCACATTTAAAATTGCCTTTATTGGAAAGGCAGGTTAAAGACTGGAGCTAAGTAGATTTCCTAGTATTGGTGCATGTCATGCAACACATTTAATACCGCCCTGTATGAATCTTGACCAATCCTTGTCGAAGCTCAGAACAGGGAAATGTTTTTTAATTATGTGACAGATGTCTTTGTACTCTTCACTGTAAGCGGTTGAGAACATAATAGCATCACCACTGGACAGATCATGTACATTAAACGTTGTTTACTATTAGGGAAAATCAAAGCCCTTCTGTCCAGTGATAGCGCCAAGTTCCTCTGACCTGAGTAATTCTGAGGGGTAAAGCCTTTGCTCCAATCTCCGCTAAATAAAGTGTCTCCTGTTGTTCAAGAGACGGTGTCACGGATGGTGTTGCAGAAAACTAGAAAACAACAAATGAAGATCCGACTGACTTGATCCCAAACTAAGGAACATAAGGGTGAGCCATGTAAAAGCCCTAGTGCTCTCCCTGACTTCTCAGCCCATGCAAAGATCTCTATGATAGATAATTGCATGCCCTCGTGCCTCGACTGTATGACACCTGAACACCCTATAATAGTGAGGGGACACAACCACCGGCTCCCTACACTTAATACGGAGGGCGTCAGGGTCACCTAGGATCAAGACAACAGGAAAACACAAATAAAGGAACAGACTTATCTGTAGAAGCATCAGTTGCAGCATCCAGCATGAGCACAATCCAGGAAGTTGTATAAACCGCAAAGTGATGCAGTATGGGAGGGGATTTAAAGGGAAGCAATCAGTGCAACTAGATGACAGCTGAGAGAGGGAAACGAGATGACAAAACGAAAGCAAAGCAAAAGAATCTCAAGCAAGAGGTTCTGAAGTACGTCTGTCAGAGCTTCTCAGATATCTGGCGGTGACAGACAAATTTTCTCTTTTTGTTGATAAACAGATAAAAGGGCTCACTGAGTATAACCCCATCTAGTGAGCTGTTTCTAAGAGGTGTGATATAACTGTTGCCTCCCCAAAACACTGATTGAGGGGTGTGATATACCTATAATATATTTTGTAACATAGAAAGTATATTATAGTGCATTTGAATTGTGCAGCAGTTGTGTGCGGTACTGCTGTGATACCACAGGTATATAGAGGGACAAGCGTTATTGGAACAACTATTTGCAACAGGTGTGATATACCTGTTGCCCAAGAAAAAATTGATTGAGGGTTTGATATACCTGCTTTCACAAAATACTGATTAAGGGGTTTGATATACCTGCTTTCACAAAAAATAGATTGAGGGGTGAGATATACCTGCTTCCACAAAATATTGATTCAGGGGTTCTATATACCTATTTCTACAAAATACTGATTGAGGGGTGCGATATACCTGCTTTTTCAACATACTTATTAAGGGGTTCTATATACCTGCTTCAACAAAATACTGATTGACGGGGGGGGGGGGGGGGGCTATATACCTGCTTCCAGCAAATATTGATTGAGGCCTGCGATACACCGGCTTCCACAGAATACCGATTGAGGGGTGCTATATACCTGCTTCTACCAAATATTGATTATGGGATCCTATTTACCTGTCTCCACAGAATACTGATTAAGGGGTGCAATATACTTGCTTCTACAAAATACAGATTATGTGGTTCTATATACTTGCTTCCACAAAATACTGATTGGGGGGTGCGATATACCTGCTTCCACCAAATATTGATTCATGTATTCGATATACCCGTTTCCACAAAATACAGATTGAGGGGTGAGATATACCTCCCTTCACCAAATATTGATAAAGGTGTTCTATATACCTGTATCCACAAAATACTGATTAAGGGGTGCGATATATCTGCTTCTACAAAATACTGATTGAGGGGTGCAAATATACCTGCTTCCACAAAATACTGATTGAGGGGTGCGATATACCTGGCTCTGCAAAATACTGATTAAGGGGTTTGATATACCTGCTTACACAAAATACAGATTGAGGAGTGCGATATACCTGCTTCCACAAAATATTGATTAAGGGGTTTGATATACCTGCTTCCACAAAATACTGATTGAGGGGTGCTATATACTTGCTTCCACCAAATATTGATTCATGTGTTCTATATACTTGTTTCCACAAAATACTGATTGAGGGGTGAGATATACCTGCTTTCACAAAATATTGATTAAGGGGTTTGATATATACCTGCTTCCACAAAATACAGATTGAGGGGTGCGATATACCTGCTTCCACCAAATATCGATTCAGGTGTTTTATATAACTGCTTACAGAAAATACTGATTGAGGAGTGTGATATACCTGCTTCCACAAAATACTGATTGAGGGGTGTGATATACCTGTTTTCACCAAATATTGATTCAGGGGTTCTATATGCCTGTTTCCACAAAATACTGATTGGAGGGTGCGATATACCTGCTTTCATCAAATATTGATAAAGGTATTCTATATACGTGTATTCACAAAGTACTTATTCAGGGGTGCGATATACATGCTTCTACAAAATACTGATTATGGGGTTCTCTATACCTGCGTCCACAAAATACTGATTGAGGGGTTTGATATACTTGCTTCACACAAAATACTGATTGAGGGGTGCAATATACCTGCTTCCACCAAATATTTATTCAGGGGTTCTATATACCTGTTTTTCACAAAATACAGATTGAGGGGTGCGATATACCTGCCTTCACCAAATATTGATAAAGGTGTTCTATATACCTGTATCCACAAAATACTAATTCAGGGGTGCGATATACCTGCTTCTAAAAAATACTGATTATGGGTCTCTATAAACCTGCTTCCACAAAATACCGATTGAGGGGTGCGATATACCTGCTTCCACAAAATACTGATTGAGGGGTGCAATATACCTGCCTCCACAAAATACTGATCATGGGGTTTGATATACCTGCTTCAACAAAATACTGATTGAGGGGTGCGATATACCTGCTTCCACCAAATATTGATTCAGGTGTTCTATATGCCTGTTTACACAAAATGCTGATTGAGGGGTGGGATATACCTGGTTCCACAAAATATTGATTAATGGGTTTGATATATACCTGCTTCCACAAATAAATATTGAGGGGAGCGATATACATGATTCAGGTGTTCTATATACCTTTTTACACAAAATACAGATTGAGAGGTGCGATATACCTGCTTCCACAAAATACTGATTGAGGGGTTTGATATACCTGCTTCCACAAAATATTGATTAAGGGGTTTGATATACCTGCTTCCACAAAATACTGATTGAGGGGTGCTATATAGGGATGAGCGAACCCGAACTGTATAGTTCGGGTTCGTACCGAATTTTGGGGTGTCCGTGACACGGACCCGAACCCGGACATTTTCGTAAAAGTCTGGGTTCGGGTTCGGTGTTCGTCGCTTTCTTGGCGCTTTTTGAAAGGCTGCAAAGCAGCCAATCAACAAGCGTCATACTACTTGCCCCAAGAGGCCGTCACAGCCATGCCTACTATTGGCATGGCTGTGATTGGCCAGAGCACCATGTGACCCAGCCTCTATTTAAGCTGGAGTCACATAGCGCCGCCCGTCACTCTGCTCTGATCAGCATAGGGAGAGGTTGCAGCTGCCACGTTAGGGCGAGATTAGGCAGTGATTAACTCCTCCAAAAGACTTCATTCAGAGATCGATCTGCAGCTCGGGATGATTGAACTGCTGCTATTGAATTGCTCACTGTTTTTAGACTGCCCAGAGCGTTTTTCAGTCACTTTTTTCTGGGGTGATCGGCGGCCATTTTGTGTCTTGTGGTGTGCCAGCACAAGCTGCCACCAAGTGCATTTAACCCTCAATAGTGTGGTTGTTTTTTGGCTAAATCCTACATCAGGGTGAAGCTGTCACACCAAGTGCATTTAACCAGCAATAGTCTGGTTATTTTTTGGCCATATACTACATCAGAGGCAAGCTGAGCCTGTCACCAAGTGCATTTAACCCTCAATGGTGTGGTTGTTTTTTGGCTAAATCCTACATCAGGGTGAAGCTGTCACACCAAGTGCATTTAACCAGCAATAGTCTGTTTATTATTTGGCCATATACTACATCAGGGGCAAGCTGTCATCAAGTGCATTTAACCCTCAATGGTGTGGTTGTTTTTTGGCTAAATCCTACATCAGGGTGAAGCTGTCACACCAAGTGCATTTAACCAGCAATAGTCTTTTTATTTTTTTCCCATATACTACATCAGGGGCAAGCTGTCACCAAGTGCATTTAACCCTCAATGGTGTGGTTGTTTTTTGGCTAAATCCTACATCAGGGTCAAGCTGTCACACCAAGTGCATTTAACCAGCAATAGTCTGTTCATTTTTTGGCCATATACTACATCAGGGGCAAGTTGCGCCTGTCACCAAGTGCATTTAACCCTCAATAGTGTGGTTATTTTTTGGCCATATCCCAGTCTAATTCTGTCAGTAAACGTATACCCGTCACCCAGCGCCTAAATAATAGGCCTCAAATTTATATCCAGCTAAATCTGTCGTTACTGCTGTGGCTGGTCAAGTTATTTAGTGTCCGTCAAAGCACTTTTTTGTTCTGGGTTGAAATACAATTCCCAATTTAGCAATTTCCTAATTTAGTGGTTTCTGCTGTATCAGGCCTACTTTAAATTTATCCCTAAAAGGGTATATCAGATTCAAGGTGCACATAGGGTCATTCTGAATAACTTCACACACACGCTACTGTGCATTTCCAAGTCTAATTCTATCAGTAAATCTATACCTGTCACCCAGCGCCTAAATAATAGGCCTCAAATTTATAGTCAGCTAAATCTGTCGTTACTGGTGTGGCTGGTCAAGTTATTTAGTGTCTGTCAAAGCACATTTTTTGTTCTGGGTTGAAATAGAATTCCCAATTTAGCAATTTCCTAATTTAGTGGTTTCTGCTGTATCAGGCCTACTTTAAAGTTATCCCTAAAAGGGTATATCAGATTCAAGGTGCACATAGGGTCATTCTGAATAACTTCACACACACGCTACTGTGCATTTCCAAGTCTAATTCTGTATGTAAACCTATACCTGTCACCCAGCAACTAAATAATGGGCCTCAAATTTATAGTCAGCTAAATCTGTCGTTACTATGTGGCTGGTCAAGTTATTTAGTGTCCGTCAAAGCACAGTTTTTGTTCTGGGTTGAAATACAATTCCCAATTTAGCAATTTCCTAATTTAGTGGTCTCTGCTGTATCAGGCCTACTTTAAATTTATCCCTAAAAGGGTATATCAGATTCAAGGTGCACAAAGGGTCATTCTGAATAACTTCACACACACGCTACTGTGCATTTCCAAGTCTAATTCTGTATGTAAAGCTATACCTGTCACCCAGCGTCTAAATAATAGGCCTCAAATTTATATCCAGCTAAATCTGTCGTTACTGGTGTGGCTGGTCAAGTTATTTAGTGTCCGTCAAAGCACATTTTTTGTTCTGGGTTGAAATACAATTCCCAATTTAGCAATTTCCTAATTTAGTGGTTTCTGCTGTATCAGGCCTACTTTAAATTTATCCCTAAAAGGGTATATCAGATTCAAGGTGCACATAAGGTCATTCTGAATAACTTCACACACACGCTACTGTGCATTTCCAAGTCTAATTCTGTCAGTAAACCTATACCTGTCACCCAGCGCCTAAATACTAGGCCTCAAATTTATATCCAGCTAAATCTGTTGTTACTGGTGTGGCTGGTCAAGTTATTTAGTGTCCGTCAAAGCACAGTTTTTGTTCTGGGTTGAAATACAATTCCCAATTTAGCAATTTCCTAATTTAGTGGTTTCTGCTGTATCAGGCCTACTTTAAATTTATCCCTAAAAGGGTATATCAGATTCAAGGTGCACATAGGTTCATTCTGAATAACTTCACAAACACACACGCTACTGTGCAATTCCAAGTCTAATTCTGTCAGTAAACCTATACCTGTCACCCAGCGCCTAAATAATAGGCCTCAAATTTATAGTCAGCTAAATCTGTCGTTACTGGTGTGGCTGGTCAAGTTATTTAGTGTCCATCAAAGCACAGTTTTTGTTCTGGGTTGAAATACAATTCCCAATTTAGCAATTTCCTAATTTAGTGGTTTCTGCTGTATCAGGCCTACTTTAACCCCTTCAAGACACAGCCTTATTTCACCTTAAGGACCAGGTAATTTTTGCAAATCTGACCAGTGTCACTTTAAGTGCTGATAACTTTAAAACGCTTTGACTTATCCAGGCCGTTCTGAGATTGTTTTTTCGTCACATATTGTACTTCATGACACTGGAAAAATTAAGTCCCAAAATTAATTTTTTTTTGCATAAAAACATACCAAATTTACCCCAAATTTGGAAAAATTTGCAAATTTCAAAGTTTCAGTTTCTCTACTTCTGTAATACATAGTAATACCCCCAAAAATTGTGATGACTTTACATTCCCCATATGTGTACTTCATGTTTGAATTATTTTGGGAATGATATTTTATTTTTGGGGGATGTTACAAGGCTTAGAAGTTTAGAAGCAAATCTTGAAATGTTTTCAGAAATCCAATTTTTAGGGACCACTACAGGTCTGAAGTCACTTTACGAGGCTTACATAATAGAAACCACCCAAAAATGACCCTATTCTATAAACTACACCCCTCAAGGTATTCAAAACTGATTTTACAAACTTTGTTAACCCTTTAGGTGTTGCACAAGAGTTATTGGCAAATGGGGATGAAATTTGAGAATTTCATTTTTTTTGCCTAATTTTCCATTTTAACCAATTTTTTCCACTAACAAAGCAAGGGTTAACAGCCAAACAAGACTGTATCTTTTTTGCCCTGACTCTGCCGTTTACAGAAACACCCCATATGTGGCCGTAAACTACTGTACGGCCACACAGCGGGGCGTAGAGTGAAAGATGCGCCGTATGGTTTTTGGAAGGCAGGTTTTGCTGGACTGGTTTATTTACACCATGTGCCATTTGAAGCCCCCTGATGCACCCCTAGAGTAGAAACTCCATAAAAGTGACCCCATCTAAGAAAGTACACCCCTCAAGGTATTCAAAACTGATTTTACAAACTTCGTTAACCCTTTAGGTGTTGCACAAGAGTTATTGGCAAATGGGGATGAAATTTGAGAATTTCATTTTTTTGCCTAATTTTCCATTTTAACCAATTTTTTCCACTAACAAAGCAAGGGTTAACAGCCAAACAAGACTGTATCTTTATTGCCCTGACTCTGCCGTTTACAGAAACACCCCATATGTGGCCGTAAACTACTGTACGGCCACACAGCGGGGCGTAGAGTGAAAGGTGCGCCGTATGGTTTTTGGAAGGCAGATTTTGCTGGACAGTTTTTTTGACACCATGTCCCATTTGAAGCCCCCCTGATGCACCCCTAGAGTAGTAACTCCAAAAAAGTGACCCCATTTTAGAAACTACGGGATAGGGTGGCAGTTTTGTTGGTACTAGTTTAGGGTACATATGATTTTTGGTTGCTCTATATTACACTTTTTGTGCGGCAAGGTAACAAGAAATAGCTTTTTTGGCATCGTTTTTTTATTGTTCTTTACAACATTCATATGACAGGTTAGATCATGTGTTAATTTTATAGAGCAGGTTGTCACGGACGCGGCAATACCTAATATGTATACATTTTTTTTATTTATGTAAGTTTTACACAAAGATTTCATTTTTAAAACAAAAATTTTTTTTAGTTTCTCCATAGTCTAAGAGCCATAGTTTTTACAGTTTTGGGGCAATTATCTTAAGTAGGGTCTCATTTTTTGTGAGATGAGATGACGGTTTGATTGGCACTATGTTGGGGTGCATATGACTTTTTGATCGCTTGCTATTACACTTTTTGTGACGTAAGATGACAAAAAATAGCTTTTTCTACACCGTTTTTATTTTTATTTTTTTACGGTGGTCACCTGAGGGGTTAGGTCATGTGATATTTTTATAGAGCCGGTCGATACGGATGCGGCAATACCTAATATGTGTACTTTTTTTATTTATATAAGTTTTACACAATGATTTCATTTTTTAAACAAAAAAAATGATGTTTTAGTGTTTCCATAGTCTAAGAGCCATAGTTTTTTCAGTTTTTGGGCGATTATCTTAAGTAGGGTCTCATTTTTTGCGGGATGAGATGACAGTTTGATTGTTACAATTTTGGAGTACATGCGACTTTTTTGATCACTTTTATTTTCTTTTTTGGGGAAGTAAGGTGGGCAAAATTTCAATTTCATCATAGTTTTTTATTTTTTATTTTTATGGCGTTCACCGTTCGGGAAAAGTAACAAGACCGTTTTATAGATCAGGTCGTTACGGACGCGTTGTTTTTTGATTTTTACTTTTTTTTTTACTTTTTTCACTTTTTTTTTTTTTACCCAGACCCACTTGGTTCTTGAAGATCCAGTGGGTCTGATGTCTGTATAATACAGTACAGTACAATATATATTGCACTGTACTATATTTTACTTACACTGAACAGATCTATGCTTTCAGCACAGATCTGTCCAGCACCATGGACAGCAGGACGCCTGAGAGGCGTCCTGTTGCCGTGGGAACCTTCCCCGTCTGCTCAGTTATGGTCAGAACTGCGCAGACGGGGAATGGTAAGGACGGGGCTCTGGGGGGGCTGTCTGGGGGCTCTCTCCCTCTCCATCGGGGGGCTGCAAAGGTACAGCAGCCCTCCGATGGGAGAGGGAGGGAGCTCCCTAAGCTGTTAACCTTTTCCATACCGCGGTCCGTACGGACCGCGGTATGGAAAGGGTTAAACGGCTGACATCGCATCACCGATGTCAGCCGTTTATACCAGGGTGCCAGCAATGTGCTGGCACCCTGGTATAACCCACTAGACGCCAACGATTATTATAATGGGAGGCGGGTGGGGGATCGCGATCCCGCCTGCTGCACCGCCCGCCTCCCGCAACTGCCGCACCGCCCCGCACCGCCCACAAACCGCCCCCCTGCACCCCGCCACATAAATGAATTTTGGGCAATTTTTAGGTTTCTGATCCCTGCGGTCAGGGACCGCAGGGATCAGAAACTACATTAAGCGATCGCCGATAGGGGGGGTGCCGAAACTACCCGATCGCCGATACGGGGGGTCACAGGACCCCCCTCGGCATTGAGCCTGAGTGCCTGGCTGTGTGTAACAGCCGGCACTCAGCGCTGTCACCATGTCTGCGACATGGTGACAGTTAAATGCGATGAGGAGTATACTAGTCATGGAGCGCTAAGAAGCAGTGCTCCATGACTAGTATAAATGTGATAGGTATAGTATATTGTCACACTCTCCTTCTCTGATCGCTTCCCTGACAGGAATGGGGACGATCAGAGAAGGAGAAGCACACAGTCCCTCCCTAACCCCCCCTTACCTGCCCCGATGCGCTGCGATTGGTCCCTCTGCAGTATTGGACCAATCACAGCGATCGTGGGCGGGTCAGGGGTCTAATACAACTCCTTCCGGCTTCTCTGGTTGCCTAGCAACCCCAGCATGCCGGCTTCACTGAATCTTCAGCGCTTCGGTCCCTGCGCTGACAGTGAAAGCCGATCACGTACATGCACGTGGGGATGCCGTGAGGCACCACATTCCCCCACGTACATGTACATGATGTTGCGTGAAGGGGTTAAATTTATTATCTTTTTTGGGGAAGTAAGGTGGGCAAAATTTCAATTTCATCATAGTTTTTTATTTTTTTATTTTTATGGCGTTCACCGTTCGGGAAAAGTAACATGACCGTTTTATAGATCAGGTCGTTACGGACGCGGCGATACCAAACATGTGTAGGGAATTTTATTTTTTCTCATGTTTAATCAGTGATAAATGTGTTTTTTGATTTTTACTTTTTTTTTAATTTTTTCACATTTTTTTTGACCCAGACCCACTTGGTTCTTGAAGATCCAGTGGGTCTGATGTCTGTATAATACAGTACAGTACAATATATATTGCACTGTACTACATTTTACTTACACTGAACAGATCTATGCTTTCAGCACAGATCTGTTCAGCACCATGGACAGCAGGACGCCTGAGAGGCGTCCTGTTGCCATGGGAACCTTCCCCGTCTGCTCAGTTATGGTCAGAACTGCGCAGACGGGGAATGGTAAGGACGGGGCTCTGGGGGGGCTGTCTGGGGGCTCTCTCCCTCTCCATCGGGGGGCTGCAAAGGTACAGCAGCCCTCCGATGGGAGAGGGAGAGAGCTCCCTGAGCTGTTAACCTTTTCCATACCGCGGTCCGTATGGACCGCGGTATGGAAAGGGTTAAACGGCTGACATCGCATCAATGTGCTGGCACCCTGGTATAACCCACTAGACGCCAACGATTATTATAATGGGAGGCGGGTGGGGGATCTCGATCCCGCCTGCCGCACCGCCCGCCTCCCGCAACTGCCGCACCGCCCCGCACCCCCCACAAACCGCCCCCCTGCACCCCGCCACATAAATGAATTTTGGGCAATTTTTAGGTTTCTGATCCCTGCGGTCTGGGACCGCAGGGTTCAGAAACTACATTAAGCGATCGCCGATAGGGGGGTGCCGAAACTACCCGATCGCCGATACGGGGGGTCACAGGACCCCCCTCGGCATTGAGCCTGAGTGCCTGGCTGTGTGTAACAGCCGGCACTCAGCGCTGTCACCATGTCTGCGACATGGTGACAGTTAAATGCGATGAGGAGTATACTAGTCATGGAGCGCTAAGAAGCAGTGCTCCATGACTAGTATAAATGTGATAGGTATAGTATATTGTCACACTCTCCTTCTCTGATCGCTTCCCTGACAGAAATGGGGACGATCACAGAAGGAGAAGCACACAGTCCCTCCCTAACCCCCCCTTACCTGCCCCGATGCGCTGCGATTGGTCCCTCTGCAGTATTGGACCAATCACAGCGATCGTGGGCGGGTCAGGGGTCTAATACAACTCCTTCCGGCTTCTCTGGTTGCCTAGCAACCCCAGCATGCCGGCTTCACTGAATCTTCAGCGCTTCGGTCCCTGCGCTGACAGTGAAAGCCGATCACGTACATGCACGTGGGGATGCGGTGAGGCACCACATTCCCCCACGTGCATGTACGTGATGTTGCGTGAAGGGGTTAAATTTATCCCTAAAAGGGTATATCAGATTCAAGGTGCACATAGGGTCATTCTGAATAACTTCACACACACGCTACTGTGCATTTTCAAGTCTAATTCTGTCAGTAAACCTATAACTGTCACCCAGCGCCTAAATAATAGGCCTCAAATTTATATCCAGCTAAATCTGTCGTTACTGGTGTGGCTGGTCAAGTTATTTAGTGTCCGTCAAAGCACAGTTTTTGTTCTGGGTTGAAATACAATTCCCAATTTAGCAATTTCTTAATTTAGTGGTTTCTGCTGTATCAGGCCTACTTTAAATTTATTCCTAAAAGGGTATATCAGATTCAAGGTGCACATAGGGTCATTCTGAATAACTTCACACACACGCTACTGTGCATTTCCAAGTCTAATTCTGTCAGTAAACCTATACCTGTCACCCAGCGCCTAAATAATAGGCCTCAAATTTATATCCAGCTAAATCTGTCGTTACTGGTGTGGCTGGTCAAGTTATTTAGTGTCCGTCAAAGCACAGTTTTTGTTCTGGGTTGAAATACAATTCCCAATTTAGCAATTTCTTAATTTAGTGGTTTCTGCTGTATCAGGCCTACTTTAAATTTATCCCTAAAAGGGTATATCAGATTCAAGGTGCACATAGGGTCATTCTGAATAACTTCACACACACGCTACTGTGCATTTCCAAGTCTAATTCTGTCAGTAAACCTATACCTGTCACCCAGCGCCTAAATAATAGGCCTCAAATTTATAGTCAGCTAAATCTGTGGTTACTGCTGTGCCTGTATTAGTGTAATACGGTACCTAAATAGATAGCCAGATAGTGTTAGTTGTCTTTAAAAAAAGGCCTGAATTTGAATTCAATACATTGGGTCAAATAATATTTTTGTTGTTGTGGTGAACGATAACAATGAGGAAAACATCTAGTAAAAGACGCGGACATGGTCGTGGTGGTGTTAGTGGACCCTCTGGTGCTGGGAGAGGACGTGGCCGTTCTGCCACAGCCACACGTCCTAGTGTACCAACTACCTCAGGTCCCAGTAGCCGCCATAATTTACAGCGATATTTGGTGGGGCCCAATGCCGTTCTAAGGATGGTAAGGCCTGAGCAGGTACAGGCATTAGTCAATTGGGTGGCCGACAGTGGATCCAGCACGTTCACATTATCTTTCACCCAGTCTTCTGCAGAAAGCGCACAGATTGCGCCTGAAAACCAAGCCCATCAGTCTGTCACATCACCCCCATGCATACCAGGGAAACTGTCTGAGCCTCAAGTTATGCAGCAGTCTCTTATGCTGTTTGAAGACTCCGCTGGCAGGGTTTCCCAAGGGCATCCACCCAGCCCTTCCCCAGCGGTGGAAGACATAGAATGCACTGACGCACAACCACTTATGTTTCCTGATGATGAGGACATGGGAATACCACCTCAGAATGTCTCTGATGATGACGAAACACAGGTGCCAACTGCTGCGTCTTTCTGCAGTGTGCAGACTGAACAGGAGGTCAGGGATCAAGACTGGGTGGAAGACGATTACCTTTTCCACTGCTTCTGCCTCTTTCGCTGCACCCCCAAGCTCCCCAGAAGGTAAGACATTGCCATGCTGTGCTGCAGCTGTTGTGCCTGGGAGCCCTAGAGCCACACCAGTCCTGCAATGCTTTCAGCTCTGCGGTCACAGGCCGATCAGTGGCTAACCCTGCTCAATTTTACAGTTAGTAAAGTGGTGTGTGACAATAGTGTCAATCTGCTGAGCACGCTGAAACAGGAAAAAATGACACATGTGCCGTGCATGGCACACGTCCTAAACTTAGTCGTGCATCGATTCGCTGCCAAATACCCTGGGGTCCAGGACGTCTTGCGGCCGGCCAGGAAAATCTCTTGCCATTTTAGAAGATCTTACACAACCATGTCTCGCCTTGCTGACGTTCAGTGGCGACACCACCTGCCCGTCAGACGTCTGATTTGTGAAAGCCCAATGCGCTGCAACTCCACCTTGTATACAGTCATGTGAAAAAATTAGGACACCCTTTGAAAGCATGTGGTTTTTTGTAACATTTTTAATAAAAGGTTATTTCATCTCCGTTTCAACAATACAGAGAGATTAAAGTAATCCAACTAAACAAAGAAAACTGAAGAAAAGTCTTTTCAAGATCTTCTGTAAATGTCATTCTACAAAAATGCCTATTCTAACTGAGGAAAAAGATAGGACACCCTTGCCCCTAATAGCGAGTGTTACCTCCTTTGGCTGAAATAACTGCAGTGAGACGGTTCTTGTAGCCATCTACCAGTCTTCGACATCGGTCTGAGGAAATTTTACCCCACTCCTCAATGCAGAACTTTTTCAGCTGTGAGATGTTTGAGGGGTTTCTTGCACGTACAGCCCTTTTCAAGTCACCCCACAGCATCTCAATGGGATTCAAATCTGGACTTTGACTTGGCCATTCCAGGACTCTCCATTTCTTCTTTTTCAGCCAATCTTTGGTTGATTTACTAGTATGTTTTGGGTCATTGTCATGTTGCATGGTCCAGTTCCGCTTCAGCTTTAATTTTCTAACTGATGGTCTCACATGTTCTTCAAGCACCTTCTGATACACAGTAGAATTCATCGTGGATTCTATGATGGTGAGCTGACCAGGTCCTGCTGCAGCAAAGCAGCCCCAAACCATGACACTTCCACCTCCATGCTTCACAGTTGGTATGAGGTTCTTTTCTTGGAATGCTGTGTTTGGTTTACGCCAAACATGTCCTCTGCTGTTGTGTCCAAATAATTCAATTTTGGACTCATCTGTCCAAAGAACATTATTCCAGAAGTCCTGGTCTTTGTCAACTTTATCTCTGGCAAATGTCAGTCTGGCCTCGATGTTTCTCTTGGAAAGCAAAGGTTTCCTCCTTGCACACCTCCCATGCAAGTTAAACTTGTACAGTCTCTTTCTGATTGTAGAGGCATGTACTTCTACATTAACAGTAGCCAGAGCCTGCTGTAGTTCTCGAGATGACACTTTAGGGTTTTTGGAGACCTCTTTTAGCATCTTGCGGTCTGCTCTTGGGGTGAACTTGCTGGGGCGACCAGTCCTGGGCATGTTGGCAGTTGTTTTGAAAGCCCTCCACTTGTAGACTATCTTCCGGACAGTGGAATGGCTGATTTCAAAATCTTTTGAGATCTTTTTAAATCCCTTCCCAGACTCATAGGCTGCTACAATCTTTTTTCTGAAGTCCTCTGACAGCTCTTTTGCTCTCACCATGGTGCTCACTCTCACTTCAACAGTCAGGAGCACACCAAACTAAATGTCTGAGGTTTAAATAGGGCAAGCCTCATTCAACATGCAGAGTAACGATCTACTAATTATGTGCACCTGGTGTGATATACCTGTGTGAGATCTGAGCCAATTTAAGAGGGAATACATGTGAGGGTGTCCTATCTTTTTCCTCAGTTAGAATAGGCATTTTTGTAGAATGACATTTACAGAAGATCTTGAAAAGACTTTTCTTCAGTTTTCTTTGTTTAGTTGGATTACTTTAATCTCTCTGTATTGTTGAAACGGAGATGAAATAACCTTTTATTAAAAATGTTACAAAAAACCACATGCTTTCAAAGGGTGTCCTAATTTTTTCACATGACTGTATGCTTGATAGGCTGCTCCAGCAGCAACGTGTCGTTAATGACTACCTGTACGAACCCTGCAGCAGGAGAGGTTCTGTGGAACTTGGTTTCTTTTCACCGCACCAGTGGCTGCTCATGCGCGACGCATGCAGACTTCTATGTCCATTTGATGAGCTCACCAAACTGCTCAGTCACAGCCAAGGCGCCATCAGTGACATCGTACCTTACGCCTTCTTTCTGGAGCGTGCATTGCGTTGTGTCAATGATCAAGCCGGCGAGGAGCAGGAGCTGGAAGATGAGGAAGTCTCAAAGCTGAATGATTTCCCGGGGGGATACTCCATCTGAGACAAGACAGCAGTAGTCTGAAGAAGAGTCAGTGGAGGGCAAGGACCAGTACTGGGTTGCAACGTACTTAGACCCCCGGTACAAACGCAAAATGGCAGACATGTTACCATCATCACAGAGGGCTGTCAGAATGCAGCATTTCCTGGCCTTGCTGCGAGAGATGCTGCATTCTGCTGTTGCAGGCGCTGGCAGAGGAATTTCCACCCACAGCGAAACAGGTGCGGGTACCAATCCTACCGCGCTTGCAGGCAGAGGGCGATTTGAAGATGTGTTGGTCACTTCGCATATGAGTTCTTTCTTGCATTAAACCCATCGACAGCCGCCCTCCGGATCCAGCCACAGGGAACACCTAGACTGTCAGGTGTCTGACTACATCGGGTTAACGGGCGATGTGGATGCTCTGAGAAGCGAGGAACCCCTGGACTACTGGATGTGCACTCTTGGCTTCACCTCGTCGAGTGTCCTTGGCTTCACCTCGTCGAGGGATGTTCAGCGCAGCAGGGGGGATCGTGACCGATAAGCACACTTGCCTAACTCACGACAGTGTGGACTGCCTCACATTTCTAAAATTAAATGAGGCATGGAGTTCGGAGGAATTCAACACCTGTGATGACCACGTGTAATTGAATTTCCTCCTGCCAACCCACACATATCCACGACCACTCAGAACAAAGAATGGCCCTTGTCTTATGTATATACAGCAACATAAAAGGCCTTTTATGTCAGGTGAATGTCTAATTTTTGGGGCCTCTAATCCAGTAACCGCCTAGTTTACCTCCAGACATATAATAACTAGTTCTTTTCTGTCAGGTGAATGCCTAATTTTTGGTTCCTGTACTGGCCTACAGTAAAATTGCTATCCACTGACCGTCTAATATATCGTACGTACAGCTACATAATCACTTGTTCTTTTCTGTCAGGTGAATGCACAGATGTTCGGCTTGAGCATCGCTATGCTCGGCACATCTGAGTGTTCGGTCGAATACTGCGGGTGCTCGAGTACAATTTAATACAATGAAAGTCAATAAGAGACCCGAGCATTAAACCAGGCACACCCTGCTCTGAAGAAGAGAGATTGTCTGGTTCACAAAAAAAGGTTAGAAATTGATGGAAACCCCATCAAAATGGTTTGGAAACAACATTAAGAGGATGGCTGGATGCATCTTGGACTCCTATTATCTATGACATACAATAGATAACCACACAAAGGCTATATGCCAAAAGCCAAGTATATGCATGAGACAGATGACAGGCTTAGTCAACATACCTTACAATGGCAGGCTTGTGCACTATGAGACATTCCAAACAGCTCTCATCTGACCAAGAGCCAGTAAGCCTCAAAGTTACTTCAGATCTGTTGGATGGCTTGGGTGGACCTGCGCACCTAGATCAATATCATTAGGGTGAAAAAAAGTTTTCAGATTGTCCTAACATAATATTCAATAACCCTTCTATATAGTTTTGCCATGTAAAAACTAATTTGCATAAACATGGGTATATGGGAAAGACATTTGCATGGAAAATTTGTGATCTACACTACTCATGAACAGCGCCATTTATTGGTTTCATAGTCTTATGACAAGACTATTACTCTTGTCATAAGACTATGAAACCAATAGATGGCGCTGTTCATCTGTTCATCTTGTTGGGGCGCTAGTAAGTGGGGCACACTGCTCCACAGATTCCACACACCGCGTAGCACTTAGCCTATAATCGCCTGCGCTAACACTGAGGTGTATATCAGATTGCTGCTATTATTCACACATCTTCTAGCACATTATCTGCGATAATATAAGTTTTCTAGGGTGTATCTGAGGACTATTGCCCTGCTTGTATTGACTCAATGACAAAACTATGAATCCAATAGATGGCTCTGTTTATGAATAGTGTCGATCGCGAATATTCTGATCGCAAATTTTTATCGCAAATTTTCCATGCAAAAGTCTACACTAATAATCTTGTCATAAGACTATGAAACCAGTAGATGGCGCTGTTCATGACTCATGAATAGCACCATCTATTGGTTTCATAGTCTTATGACAAGACTATTAGTGTAGAATTTTGCATGGAAACCAATAGATGGCACTTTTCATGAGTAGTGTAGATCGCAAATTTTCCATGCAAATGGTTTTTCAGCTGAAAAACAAGACAGATTCTGCTCATTTGTATGTCTTTCCCATATTACCATGTTTATGCAAATTTGTTTTTACATAACAAAACTGTATAGAAAGGCTATTGAATATTATGTTAGGACAATCAGAAAACTTTTTGTCACCCTAATGATATTGATCTAGGTCAGGGGTAGGCAACCTTCGGCTCCCAGCTGTTGTGAAACTACAACTCCCAGTATGCATACTTGCTGTGCTCTTCTAAGAACTCTCATAGAAATGAATGGAGCATGCTGGAAATTGTGGTTTCACAACAGCTGGGAGCCGGAGGTTGCCTACCCCTGATCTAGGTCCACCCAAGCAATCCAACAGATCTGAAGTAACTTTGAGGCTTATTTGCTCTCAGTCAGATGAGAGGTTGTTTGGAATGTATCAGTCATCTGTCTCATGAATTTGTTATTCATAGATAATAACTCCACAGGCCTGCAGTAAAATTGTTATCCTCTGACCATCTGTCGCAGGTTAAGGGGAAGGCAAAACACCAAATACACACCACAATGAATTGACAACCATCTAGGCCTCAAAAGCTAAGAAATGGGGATGGTGACCTCCTAGTAATCCCTAGGCTTTTCCAGTATGAGCAGATCCTGATGGTGGAAATAATCATACACCAGATACCTAAAGCCCTGCTAAAACTGACAATCCCTAGAATAGGTAGCAGGGGATGAGACCGCAGGTTCCTTACAGAATGAAAGAACCTGCATCTCCCTGAGGCGTATAAACAACACACTCCAGATAATAAGAAACAGCGAAGGCGTCAAGTACTTAGATTAGAGATGTAGGAAGAAGCTGGAGATCCAAGACAAACCAGCACTAGCAACTTCAAGCAGAAACTATCAACCGCATGTTCAGCAGTGTGAAGCAGATCTAAATAGAGCCCAATGACTGATAATGAGTGGCACTTGAGGAGAGGTGAGATCCTGCCAAACTACAAGGAGGAAAGCAGAGAGACCTGTCAGATAGCCTCACGTGCAGCAAGTCTATCCGATCTTCTCACCTCTCTCACAGGAGGCACTGTGACACCATCTAATATACCTCCAGCCACATAATCACTTGTTCTTTTCTGTCCAGTGAATTCATAGTTTTTGGGGCCGATACTCCACTGGCCTGTAGTAAACAACATTTGAGTAATTAAAGATAAATTTATGGTAGTAGTTGGTGAACCACAAAAATCGCATGAGTGCCTTCAGATCTTCGGGTCAATCCCAGTCCAACACAGCACAGACTTTTTCCATATCTCCAAGATGAGAGTAGGTACCCCAGGAATTGCACTTCAGGGACCGCAAATACACACTTCTCCATTTTGGCATACAATTTATTCTCTCTTAGGATCTGTAAGATCTGTCTCACGTGATCCTTATGCGTCTCCATATTATGGTAATAAATTAAATTATCATCCAGATAAACCACCATATGATAAAAGATGTCATTAATGAAGTGTTTAAAAACAGCAGGAGCATTGGACAAACCAAAAGGCATGGCCAGATTCTCAAAATGACCCTCAGGAGTATTAAAGGCTGTTTTCCATTCGTTCCCTTCCTTGACTCTTATCAGATTATATGCCCCCCCAACTTAGAGAACACCTTGGCACTGACAATCTGATTGAATAAATCTGGGATCAAAGGAAGGGGATAGGTATTTAGATCAGTGGCACACCAGCACAGGTGCACCTTACCATACCAGGTGGTCTGATATATAATTAGATGGGCAATTACCCAAAGTGAAGCCTGCAACAAGTGATTCTTGACCTAGCAACTATTAGAATTGAAGTTTGCCAAGAATTTATTACTTATCCTCGGTCCCCTGATGAACCAGTTTTTACGGAAACTGGGGAAACGCTTCGGGACAAGCTTCTAAGAAGGGACGAACATCATCAATCTCTACAGGCAGGGTAAAAGTAGGCAACAGCGAGGGCTTAGCCACCAAGAGGTGGGGTCGCCCCTTTCGGGGCGGGTGCTCTGCCTGTAACCCCGGCCCTGACTTCACCTCTCGTTCACCGTCTGGCCAGGTCCACAGTCATCTAACTGTAAGTTGCCAAGTAAGGCTTTGTCTACTTATCAGACTTAGCTTAAGATTATATCTAGATGGGGTAATATTTTAACTATTGATAGTAAAAGTTATGTTTTATATGAAAAGTCATTTTTCTCTGTGATACATAATATGACCTTTAGCCAAACTCTCGGTGATATACTCCTATACTCCAGAATGGCTGCTCTTTCAGGTTCAGAAAGATTATACAACCAATGCTTTGGCAATCTATCTCCGGGAATAAGGTTGACGGGGCACTCCCGATGAAGAGGCAACTCCTGGTCTCCACCCTTAGAGAATACCTCAGAAAAATCTGAAAGGAAAGGAGGTGACATTTTAGTAGTTACAGCAGAAAGCGACGTGCTAAGAGTTGTCAAGGCAGAAATCACTCCAATCGAGAATCTGTCTCGCTTGCCAATCGATAGTAGGTTTATGTTTGATTAACCATAGTAAACCTAACACCAGAGGAGCAGGCAAACCCTACAGCAGAAAATATGAAGTGGATTTAATATGAGAATCTCCCACCTTTAGGCGAATGTCCTGCATCATTTGAGACAGACACTTTTGAGAAAGAAGGGCGGAATCAATCGCAAACACAGAAATATTTTTGTCTAATGCGCTTGTTGTCAAACCATGCATATGGACAAATTGGCCATCGACTAAGTTAACCCCTGCCCCACTGTCACGAACTACTTCCATTTTCACAGTTTTGGAAACTAGCGCCACCTTGGCAGGCAAGAGAAAACAGGTACTACCGGTAAAAGACAAAAGTTCACTCTCAGTTTCCCTATCCACACTACCAAGAGTGAGAAAAGGACTAGACGCATCAGGAATATTTTTTTTCCTTTTCATCTTGATGTTTAACATAAAGACATACGTTAACAAAATTTCCCCATTGACCACAGAAAAAGCAAAGTGTTTTCTTAACCCTAAAGTTTTTATCACCTGGTCCATGTGTGACCTGACCCAATTGCATTGGCTCATCACCAGACACAAGCTCGAGTGTCTCTTTACCCAGAGTGTCAGAAGAGACTGCTTCCCTGTATGATAATACGTCCCAAGCGAGAGGAACTTTAGATCTCTCCCTCAGGCGTCTATCAATACGCACCGCCAGAGACATGGTCGCCTCCAATGACTCTGGATTTGTGTGAAATGCCAAGGTGTCCTTCAGGTTCTGAAAGAGTCCTTGACAAATTGGACTACGGAGAGATTGGTCATTCCACTCCGTATCAGTTGCCCACCACCTAAATTCAGAGCAATAGGACTCAGCTGAACACTCTCCCTGCCGCAAGCAACGCAACTTACATTCGGCCAGGGAAACACGATCTGAGTCATCGCAGATAAGTCCCAGAGCTCTTAAAAATTCATCTATCGACCGGAGGGATTGTGAACCAGTCAGCAAAGAGAAAGCCCAAGACTGGGCGTCAACTTTCAGCAGCTAAATAATAATCCTCACTCTCTGATTCTCGTCTCCAGAAGAGCTAGGACGCAGTCTGAAATATAATTTGCACGATTCCATGAATTGAATAAAGTTGTCACAATGCCGGAACCCACCCCCTGTGGTCTCTGAAACTGTGCAACGGCCGTGCGGAGGTCAGCCACATCCAAAGACAGCTACTGCATATGATCGACCAGTGCAGAAACAGTATCCATAGCTACACTGATAAAACAAAGGATAATGGTTTAGGCAGTTGATAATGTCACAGGTTTAGGGAAGAGAAAACATAGAATACACACCACAGCGAATAGACAACCATCTAGGCCTCAAAAGCTAAGGAAGAGGAATGGTGACCTCCTAGTAATCCCTAGGCCTTTCCCTAACTCCTGCCAATATGAGCAGATCCTAAAAGGTGGAAATACTCATACACCAGATACATAAAGCCCTGCTAAAACTGACAAGCCCTAGGAGAGGTGTAGCAGGGGATGCGTCTCCCTGAGGCCTAGAAACAACACACTTCAGATAATGAGAAACAGCAAAGGCAACAAGTACTTAGCTTAGAGATGTATGGAGAAGCAGGAGATCCAAGACAAACCAGCACTAGCAACTCCAAGCAGAAACTTTAAACCGCATGGTAAGCAGTGTGAGGTGAATCTAAATAGAGACTTATGACTGATCATGAGCGGCACCTGAGGAGAGGTGAGATCCTGCCAAACAACAAGGAGGAAAGCAGAGAGACCTGTCAGATAGCCTCACGTGCAGCAAGTCTATCCGATCTTCTCACCTCTCTCACGGGAGGGACCGTGACACCATCTACTATACCTCCAGCCACATAATCACTTGTTCTTTTCTGTCCAGTGAATGCATAATATTTGGGGCCGATACTCCACCGGCCTTTATAAAAATTGTCATACCCTGACCGCCTAACATACCTCCAGTCACATAATCATTTGTTTTTTTCTGTCCGGTGAATGCCTAATGTTTGGGGCCTGTACTCCACTGGCCTGCAGTAAAATTGTTATCCACTGACCGCCTAATATACCTCCAGCCACATAATCACTTGTTCTTTTCTGGCAGGTGAATGCATAATTTTTGAGGCCTGTTCTCCACTGGCCTACAGAACAATTGTTATCCACTGACCATCTAATATACCTCCAGCCACATAATCACTTCTTCCTTTCTATCAGGTGAATGCCTTGTTTTTGGGGCCCGTACTCCCGTGGCCTAAAATAAAGTTTTTCTAGGTGGCTGCAAATATGACCTGAAGGTTTTTTAGGTTCACCTGCCATTAAAGTGCCATTAGATCGCGAACGCGCGTTCAAGAAACATCCCGGCCGATGTTCATCCATCACTATCTGGAAGATTAAATGCTGTGAACAGAAGACTACTGAACGGAGTCAGAGAGCCTGAACGGAGCAGTGGGGAGCAGATGAGTGTAAGTTTTTCAACATGTCCAATATGCTGTGGGAAGCAAAATACCCAAAAGCTAAACAACCTCTTTAAGTGGCCTGAAATAACAAAAGAATGGATGCTTACCTATTATCTTCTCTAAACCAAGCAAACATTGAACACCTCCATACATAGGTATTTTACAAACTTAGTAATTAATTAAAGATGATATCATAGAAAATATCTGCAACAGCAGACTGTGGTACACAGGGCAAATATCTAAGCAACATTTTTATTAAAGAATGATATCAAACATATAGAACAGCATAATTAAATACTGGAGTAACCAGCAGATAAGAACAGACAGTAAAGGACTGACGGAGAGGGCCGAGGGGTCAGCCACAGCAAAGATTACAGGGATCCACAAGCTGGCAGCCAAAAGTAAACTGACAAAAAAGAATAAAAGTGTACTACCAGATGCTGCTTGTCAGTCCATCGGTCACACCCTGCCCAACGACGTTTCGCCTGTGAAGGCTTTTTCTTCTCTCACTGGCCACGAGCATGTGATGTAATCACGTGACCGGAGTGGGATCACATGACCAGATAATTCTGGGGAGGAGCGCAGGGTAGGCGGCGATCGCAGCTGAGCGCAGGTGATAGAGTAAGCCAGACTAGAAGCAAATAAAAATATAATGATAAAGCCCGCAGACAAAGGAGGCACAGTGGTTATAATGGACACTGATAAATACAAAAGGGAAGTACAGAGACAATTAGAGGATAGAGGGGTATATAAAAAGCTAGCGGTTGATCCAAAACTGGACATAACACAAGAATTGGGAGAGATTATAGACAAAGCAGTTAATGAAGGGACAATAGAAAAAGATTTGGAAGAATATTTAAGAATATCATACCCGATAACCCCGCTGCTATATATACTCCCCAAAATCCATAAAAGTCTAGTAGACCCCCCGGTAGACCTATTGTCTCAGGTAGAGGTTTAATATTTAGTAATATAGCCATCTTCTGTGGTAGAGTACTTTGTGTCTATGTTCATAATGCTCCCTCGTACATCAGGGATACTAGCTATTTTTTGCTGAAATCACAGGAGATTGTATTTCCAAGTCATTGTTTTCTTGTTTCATTTTATGTGGTTTCGTTGTATACCTCTATTGAACACAATGATGGTTTGAGGGCCATCGGTGTGGCGCTTGCCAGCGCAGGATTCTCTCCAGTAGGTGCACAGTTTGTCCTCCAACTCTTGGAGGTGGTCCTGAGGAGGAATTATTTCCTCTTTGGGGACACCTTTTACCAACAACAGCATGGTACGGCGATGGGGTCGAACGTGGCCCCTACGTACGTGAACATCTATATGGCGGATGTTGAGGACAGACTGGTGTACCAATCGACATTTATGGACGGATCCTGTGCTGGTGGCGCTAAATCAATGAGATTTTTTTATCTGGACAGGCACAATGGGGGAATTGAATGACTTCCATTGTCACCTAAAATCGGGTATACCAGGATTACAATTTACTAAAACTAGACGGATGGTCTCTGATGAACAAAGATTTGATTTAAGAACTGAAGAGATGTGTAAAAGGTTCATAGACAGGGGCTATCCAAGTCATCTATTGCAAAGATCATGTAGTGAGATAATGAAGATAGATACTAGTAGCACATTACAATCAGTATTTAAACATAACAAAACACGTAGAATCCCCTTTGTGTCGACATTTGGTAGCCACAGTGGAAAAATAGCCAGTATATTGAAAAATGAGTGGCACATTTTACATAAAGGATTACCCTCAATACAAAAGTTTAGGATACCTTCTTTAATGGCTTACAAAAAGCATACATTTGAGAGATCGCCTGGTAAAAGCAGATATAGGAGGCACACAGGTAGATAGGCAGAGATATCTTGCCCCAAGTAAAAATTGCAACTTTCCCTGTTTGGGTTGTTGTAATTGTGGTGATATGATTAAAGGGGACACCTTTGTACACCCCTATACAGGACATAAATACAGGATCAGGGGATATTATTCGTGTAGATCAAGGGAGGTGATTTATATAATTCAGTGCCCCTGTAGTATGATCTATATTGGGGAAACAACTATGGATATTAGGGAAAGAATCAATAAACACAAAAGCACGATTAGAAAAGGTATGCTAGACAAACCAGTAGCTAAACATTTTATTTAATGTGGCCACTCGATCAATCAATTACAATTCAGGGTCATTGACTCTGTGGGATTTTTGAGAAGAGGAGGGGATAGGGAAAAATTACTTAGAAAGAAGGAATTGAAATGGATATTTATGTTGAAGTCACTGCAGCCATTTGGATTGACAATTGACTTCAATGTAGGTGGCATAGAATAGAATGTTGTACGCCTTTACTATTTTTGTTCACTCCTGGAGAGTGTACGACAATGGATGCCTAATATGCACAGTTTTACACTGTGGGCGTTTTTCAAATTAATGAAATGTGATGTTGTACAATAGCGCAAAATACCTATAAGGATAAGACATACGCTTGCACTTTAATGACTTTGATCAGAGGTTTGCTCTTGCAGAGATAAGTTGGAGTTCGCAGTGGAATATAGCTAGAGTCTCCTAGGAAACGTGATGCTCTTTAAGATTGAAGGCTGTCTCTCGCTGGCCATGTCTGTGAAGGGGTGAGGAACCGCACTCTCGAATCTTGATACCGGTGCCAATCAAGGGCTTATTAGGCCGTATCCAGGTAATCAAATATTGAGGCACTCAGTCTGGAACTTATGCAAATAAAGTAAATTTTATTCTTTCATTTTTTCATTTTTTCTATGCCATCCATAGGCCCGTTATATGTTAAGGGTAACAGATTAGTTTCTGACCAGACGTTTCGGTCACGGTGGACCTTCATCAGTGGTCATGTTATCTGGAACATTATCAAATACATATATATATAAGGTACTTTTACACGGATGGCTGAGCATGAAATTACATAGATATGAACATAATAAATAATAGGACAATGAACAATATACAAGTAATATGTGATATTTGATAGGATTATAGCAGCAGAGTGGATAGGGGTCCAGAGGTTATATAAACATATAAAGAAATACACATATATAAATTCATATTAACAAACATGAGTATATTTAAGGAAAACATGATTCTATGTCGACGTAAAAAATGGCAAAATTATACTTGTTGTCAACACTTGATATCTACATAGAATACGGAAAATTACATAGATAAATTAATAAACATGATTGTATAGGTATATGCAAGGAAAAACATGATTCTATTGGGATTCCCTGAAAACATAGTTTAGAATGTGGTTACGTCGTCTATGTCCACCATACTTGGTATTAGCATAGAATGTGGCAATGTTTGCGAAGGTTTACTAGTTAAAGTAGTATATATCGGACTCCATGATTGCTTGTGTGGTTGGCATAGACGATTAACCACACGCCAATGATATTAAAGCTGATAGGGGAGGAGCAGAAAGGTTACTAAATAAATCGGTTGTCATATGGATATAAAGGAATACTGAAGACAAAAGCTAAAGACTCATATGGTATAATCTGCATATAGGAGTTGGCAGGCATGGAGATATCCCATGGTATTACTGTGGCCGCATAGCTGATCAACATGGTCAGAAGAAATGACATCATTATGGCGACCTGTGAGAAAACGAGTAAAGGTGGTTAGTTACCTGTGTGTGAAGAGTATGGGTTTGCCTGGGCGCTGGATGTAGAGATGTGTAGGGTCTGGGACGCTATTGAAGTACCATGCTGGCCGGTGTAAGGGGTCACATGACAGGAAATTGTGCGCTGTGTGGAACGCACGTCTGCGTTTCACAGGGCGGAAGTACTAGCTAATGTACTGGGGCTTGGTGATTCCGGTACCCTGGCCGGAAGTAGTGCATGTTGTGTGGAGCGCACGTATGCGTTCCACCGCACGGAGGTGCTGGCTGATGTGGTGGGGCATGGTAATTCCGGTCATATGGCCGGAAGTGGTGTGATCTAGTGATGTTCATGCGTTCCATGTGATGTCTTATAGGTGGAATCAGTGTAATTAATGCGTTCCACAGTGGACAAAGCAGAGTCTATGTATATGTACATGTTTTATTTTCTCGCTGGCCATGATCACGTGATGTAATCATGTGACCGGAGTGGGATCACATGACCGGAGGATTCTGTGGAGGAGCGCAGGATAGGCGGCGATCGCAGCTGAGCGCAGGTGATAGAGTAAGCTGAACCAGAAAGAAGCCTTAGGGATTACCAGGTGATGAAGCTCGAAGGTGATTCTAAATGAGCAGGGAGGAGATTTGCGCTCTTGTAAATGGGCATTGAAGGATCTAAAACGCCAAGCTGTGATATGATTCTTAAAGTAAGGTGCCCATTGGTCATTGCTCTCAGTATCACCACTATGCCCCACTATGTATAGGTGTATGGAGATGGCAATCACAGTTTGTTGATCTCCTATTGGTAGTGTTTCAAGCTAGGTAATTGTGAATATAAATTGTCTAATTTGATTGATTTACCAAAATGTGGGTGTGCCCTATATAAGAGATGGGGGACCACTGCAGACCATGCTTGAGAAAAACTACTGCGTAGTTGAAACATTGCAACTTTTATAGCCTTTTTGTACATTTTTCATGAACTAACCACTATTAAAGATTTTTGAGAAGAATATGCTGTCGTCAGCTACTATTTAAAACTCTATGAATGGACTTCAGGGGATCGGGAGTCACAGATGGGCTGTTGCATGTCTTCCAATGAGGAGTCAGTAAAGTGCTGCTCTACGTGTTATTGATTATACTGTGTGCACTGAATGTCACAACTGCAGCCAGCATGATGACGGGAGCAGCAGGAGGACCAGATCGCAGTGCAGGAATAAGCAGGGGTGAAAACGGGTGAGTATCCATTCTTTTGTCATTTTAGGCCATCTACAGTTTTTGTTTTAGATGTTATATAACTCAGACAACCCTGTTAAGCTACCTCTAGTGGTGTTAGAAGGCAGCCAGAGCCGTGTCATTTAAAGAGGTTGTCCAGGGGTAGAATATTCTTCAGAAGGGGCTCAAAGTGGAATAAACCCCCCCCCCCCCCCCCACCAAAACAATGAGATACTTACCCTTACCACATCACATACTGGCTCAATCCTCTTCTGACTCTAACCAGGTTCCAGCTTGTGTCTTCTACCTGGTCAACTCTCAAACAAAATAGGAAATGCCTGAAGATGCTTGATCAGCCAATCACTGAATAAGGGGTTCACCACTGCGGCTAGTGATTGGCTGAGCAAGATTATCCACATATTTCCTGTGTGTTGAGACCAGGAGCGAGAAGTAGAGACCAACAGGGATCTGGTAAGAGTTGGAATGGGACCAGGGAGGATGAGTATTCCTACTATAATGTTTTTTTATCCCTTTGATCTTTTTTTTTGAAGAATTTGTATGCCTATGCAGGGGATTTACAGCAGTGTATCAGCACATTATTTGGGATCTATTTAGACAAAAATCCCAACCAAATGGTGTTCACAGGTGGACGTTCACTAAAGATATTACCTTATATAATCTTTCCATAATCAAAACAGCTACAATTGCCTGGAAGCCTTCCAATACTATGCAGAGTGCCATTAAACAAACAACAATATAGTCCAAGACACAAAATGCCAGTGCTTTTATCTATCTATTGGAGATTATACACTATCATGAAAATTAATAAGGATATAACTTGCCCTGCATTTTGGGGATGATACATTTCCAGAATGATGGGTAGGATTCTGGACTCTGTTTAAATAAACACAGTCATTTATCAGCTCTGAAAGAGAAATTACTGAGAAAAGATACAGAATATAATTTGTCATAACTTTACTAACCCATTAGTTTGCATGTGACTTAAATTGTAATGCATATTTCTCCCACAAATTAGTATAGAGTGTAAGAGGAGCACAGAGCTACGCAGATTTAAAATTGGATGATAAAGGTCAAATGTGCTTGATAGAATCCCTGGAATGAATGTTCTTCTCATAAAGAGAATAAACTTTGAAAACAACTTCTATCTGGCCAGCCCGTCTCATTCATCATTTTCCACATCAGTTTATGGCGGGGAAAATGGCCTTAAAGTACACCAGAAAAGTAGCCGAGGTAGATTAAAGCATGTTGCATTCACAAATTGGTTAATCTTGTAAACAAAGAGAAGGCTTATTAAAAAATTCAATACAATTCTCAGAATAAGTTAGATGTCTGGTGCTTTCACCACATTGAATCATCCATTGTTCCAGTGACCCACTCGGGACGATTCATACCTGTTACAAGGCTTTTTAGAGAGCAAGTTGAAATCGAAGTTTCCCTATGCTGAGAACCCAAGTAATCAGATGGAATCTGTAAGGAAACCTGTCAGTAAAGCTAGGCATACACATTCAATAACTGTCAGTGGAATGATCATTTGGCCAACAAGCTATCTCTGCCGAATCCCTCCTGCTCCTCCATATATACACACATTTGGCTCGCTGAATGTGTATGCGTATTCTATAGGGAGAACAGCGAAAGCTAGACACTTCTGGTTGAGGATCATCTCCTGGTAGAACAAAAGGAACAAGCAAAAATATTAATTTCTCCCTATTCTTGTCTCCCCAAATATCAGCTGTTGAGGGAGAGTCAGGTGCTCCCCATACAAAGTTCCGTTCTACCCTGATGTGGCTGACATTACACTAATGTGCATGGGGGCTTTAAGTGTTCCGTTTTTCCTGCAGCAGCACCACCACCAATGGGTTGTATATTGCCAGTCAGGAAGGTTCTCCAGAGCAAGAGATGCTCTTTGTAACTACTCTACATTTTGGCAAAAAGATGATGATCCTGAACAGAGGAACTCAGAATTCCCTGAAAGGGTTTTTTAAGGTGGACAACCTCTATAATTAGTTTTCATTGACACTGATCATCAATTCCAGTCTAAACGACTTTGTGTAGAATAGACACTATAAATCTTACATAGGAAGATATAGATTTGCATACAACTGTTAACAAATTAGCTCTCCAGAACAATGCAAACTGTCTCTGTAAGGGTAGCTACCTATTAAGTGTCACTAAAAAGACAGCTTTCTTACTTCTGGAGAGAATAGGTCATCAATATCTGACCAATATGGGTTTGACTCCAGACACTCCTTAAAAAATCCGATAAACAACAACACACATGTACGTAAATCACAAAATATTTTATTAATTCATCACATAAAAGACAAAACCATAGACATTAATAAGTATAATGAATAGCAGCAATAATGTGACAGCACTGCGAATTAGCGCCCCACCAAGGTTACACAATATGGATCTATCCCCCAAGCGCACATCACCTACTAGTCTGAGTGAGCCACATGGCTAAAGTGAGAAAAGTTCTCATACACAGGCCAGATGGGAACGTGGGCATTAAGTTATAATACAATTGTTACCGTGCTAGCTGTATTATGAGTGTGGATGGATGCAGTGTGTGGATAATTATCCCCAACAGCGGCTAAATAGCATGCAACATGCATCCAACACATAAAAAATCACAACCAGCATGGAGAACACATATAAGAAAAAGTAAAGGGGAACCAACCTTGGGACCTTGGTGAGTGCACCCCTGACGCGCGTTTTGCTCAGCTTCTTCAGAAGCTTTGATGTCAATCAGCTGTTTTTCAGTAGCTTTGATGTGGAATAGGCACCCAAACAACACTGTTCTGTCCACTGTGTAGTGGCCAGAGCTGGTTACTGCAGCGCTGCTCCATTGACTTGAATAGGAGAAGTGCTGGACTAAACAGCTACATCCACTACACACTACATGGAACTGTGTTGTTCAGGTGCCGGCATCAAAGTTATTGAAAAACAGCTGATTGGTGGAGGTGGCTGGAGTAGAATCCACGCTCATCAGAAATTGATGATCTATCCTAATGATAATGATAGGACATCAATTTAAATGTCCTGGAAAACCCATTTAATGGTTGGCACTGCTGGATCTACACACACCTATAAAGATCAGCCTATTTTGCCTCTATCAGTGTTGGAATGAGGTTCCCTAGGCTCGCAGAGATAATGATTTTCCATACTGAACATGTATTTGTCCATAAGTTCATCATAATCCATATTATTATCAATGCACATGTAAGACGTACCATCAATATTGTCTAATGTCTTATGTGTGGCCAAACTATAGGGACAAACTCTAATCTCCAAGAAGTGTTGTCTTCTACTGGACCTCTGAGATCTGTAATTGCAGTAACACAGTAAAGAAGAAGTGGGGCTGCTTGTCTCAGTGGATCAGAACACAGATGGATAGGTTAGTATAATTTGTTTATTGGCAGGAATGCAGATGGGCCCATCTGCCTGCACTTTCTCTTTTTCTTGCAGCGATCCTCTCGATGTGCACTTCTATTTTGTTTTGCAAGATCTGACCCATAGATGTAACCCATTAGAAAATCCTCTGTTATTCTGGTGGACCAGTTTGCCTCTGCCCATTATGCTGACTGGTGCCATATAATGATGTGAAAAACTCAAACCTGGATGACTTTTAGTTGTCCATTTTTTATGTTTGAATAGGGAGAGGCAGGAGGAACCTCAATAAGGTTCTTTGTGTATTCATCTTGTTTTATACTTTTAACATTTCAAGGACATTTCCTTTAAAAGTTTACTTTATTTCCCTTCAGCTGTAATGAGTTTAATTGTCCATGCACACTCTGTTTATCCTTTTATATTTGTCAAGTTTGTCTTGAAGCCAGCAGATTAATAGTTTGCCTTTTCTTCCATACCATCAATAGGACATTTTCTTGAAGTCTACGTCTTTATCTCCTGTGGCATGTTCAGTGTCATTCATCAGTATGGTACACAAAGGAAAGCTTTAGGGAATACTGGTCATGTCACACTGAGTTACAGCTTGTTCTGACATGACAAAATACAATAATTATAAAATGGAACAAACAATGCCTGAGAATGCTAGTGCTCTAAAATATGTAAGATTTATTGGAGACCAGGATTTTGATGCCAGAGTGCGGTATGTACGATGCGTCTCACCCCTTTGGTTTTTATACGCAGCTCAGGGTTAGATTTACAGTCTAACGCTAAATCAGTTTTCCTTTTCATTCAATGTGCATGCCTTGCATTTCTTTTATAATGGATTTTATGTGCTACAGCAGAGCAATAATATGGGGAAAATACAATATCAAAATGTAATAACGAACATACTAACAATAAGTCCAATTTAATTTACCAGTATCTCATAGTGTGTGATGAGATGTTCTTTGTTCAAACTATGAATAAGGAAGCTGCTTCTCCCCTCTCCCATCAATGACTCCAGCAGAGCTTTGCCTTGTCCCCACTGGAAGTGGCTAAAGTGTTAATGTCACTGTATTTCATGCAGTGTATGGTCTAAAGTTTGTTTATGGAGTGGAAGGTTCCCTAGCGACTGGTCAGGGATGGCACTTGTGAGTCTAATGGGAGCTGTTGAGTAAACAGCCACGATAAGCAAGGGAAGCAATGCTGAGCTAGGGAATCCTTTACCCTGTGGATTACAAGGATCAAAGTGACAATTTATGTGCCAGTTCTTAAGAGAAGGAGATCTTAGAGAACGTTTAACAGTTACTAAAGAGGGTTGTAGACATTTGTCAGAGAAAGGTAATGCACTTACATAGAGGCTACAGACATGTCTGCATGTGGTAGAGCGATAAGCTTCAGGCTACTCACTATAACAAAAGAGACAGAAAGGATCCACTGTTCAGAGACTGTATTCCACTGAGGATACTGGGGTATCTAAATACCCAGAGACAGGGGACCCCTTAGGCTAGGAAAGATAAGATTGTGCAGACTATAAGAAAGGGATTCAGCTTCAACTTCCATACACAGCCTAAGGAATTGCATATGCTCATTGTAAAGACTGCATTGGATGTGTACAATGCTTGTGTGAACCACCTAAAAATAGGCTTTGGGTAAACGCATGGTAGCGGGTGGTAACAACTAGGCTTTGTATGTTTAAAAAGTGGTCTGAAAAATGTATGCACACACACACACACACACACACACACACACATACCACTTGGAATCATATGATCCTCTTTCTTCATCTGTTCTGTCTTCTGATCTGAAAAATGGCTGATGCCATTTTGTGAAACTTGCTCAAATGAAATCGCCAAAACTTTGGATTTGGATTTCAACCAATATTTAGAAAATTTCGGGTTGATTGGATTCATTTAGAATCAAATTGTTCATCTCTTCTACTGACTAAATTCTAAACTAGACTATCAATGTAAATGGCCAATGTTGCTAGGTATCTTTCGCAATTCAGACATATGTTGCAGGAAATTGAACTACGATTTAGGCCTTATGCACATGACTGCTGTGTGCATCTGTGTCCGTTGTTCCGTTTTCTGTGATTTTCTGCGGACCAATTGACTTTCAATGGGTCTGTTAAAGAGGACCTTTCACCTAAAAAAAAAAAATTAAACTAAGACCATAGCTTAACTTACATGCCCCCATGAAGTCTTGATCGTTTTTTCTTTTTTCAAACTGTGCCCCCGTTTGTCCGCTATACCCTCCGGAATAATTCCCGCCGTCTATGCTAATGAGCCAGCCTCAAATAGGCTGGCTTTAAAAGTTCTCCCGGTCGTGCCTTCCATCTTCTCCCTGGCACGGAGCGCATCCAATCAGCGCGCGCCGCTCTTAGCCGGATAGACGAAATCGCTCCAGTTCTCTGAAGTCTCGCGAGAACTGGAGCGTCTTCTCCCTGGCTAAGAGCGGAGCGCGCTGATTGGATGCGCTCCGTGCCAGGGAGAAGATAGAAGGCACGCCGAGGAGAACTTTTAAAGCCAGCCCATTTGAGGCTGGCTCATTAGCATAGACGGCGGGAATTATTCCGGAGGGCATAGCGGACAAACGGGGGCACAGTTTGAAAAAAGAAAAAACGATCAAGACTTCATGGGGGCATGTAAGTTAAGCTATGGTCTTAGTTTAATTATTTTTTTTAGGTGAAAGGTCCTCTTTAAAAACTCAAAAAATGCACCGTTTGTCATCAGCGTCCGTGATCCGTGTTTCCTGTCCGTCAAAAAAATAGGACCTGTCCTATTTTTTGGACGGACAACGGTTCACGGACCCATTCAATTGAATGGGTCTGTGAAAAAACACGGAGGCACACAAGATTGTCATCAGCGTCCATGATCCGTGTCCGTTTTTTTCCTATCATTTTCAAGGCAAACTTGACTTAGATTTTTTTTTCACTTTTCTGGTCTGGTGATCCTCCAAAAATCAAGGAAGACACACGGAAGAAAAAACGGACACGGATCACGGAACAACGGAACCCCGTTTTGCGGACAGTGTGCATGAGGCCTTATAGAGTAGAACTAAAAATATGCATTCATAGAATGTAAGTAGCTGAACTACATTTTGCTTTTAAATATACAGGGATCATACATTAATGCAAAACTGAAAGTTATCATTTTTCTCCTCTGCTCTCCAAGAGGTGGGCAAATGACTTTTCCACCTATATAACTATTCTGTGATGATATTTTATATTGTGCTATTATGTTAATAAATAATGAGAAAATATAAACAATAATAAATTGGATGTTTTGTGTAAAATACACTTTAAAACAATATTCCACAGGTGCTTTTTACCCTCCTTTGGAACCTTCCTGTCGCTGCAGTACTGCAGCAAACTTCTAAATACACCGATACTATAATGTGGTCCCGCGCAACAATTTACCCACACCTACTTAAAGAAGTTGTCTAACTTCAGTGAGGCTACTTTCACACCTGCGTTAGATGCGGATCCGTTTGGTATCTGCACAGACAGATCCGCACCTATAAGGCTACTTTCACACTGACGTTTCTGGGTCCGCTTGTGAGATCCGTTTTAGGGCTCTCACAAGCGGCCCAAAATGGATCAGTTTTGCCCTAATGCATTCTGAATGGAAAAGGATCCGCTCAGAATGCATCAGTTTGCCTCCGTTCAGCCTCCATTCCGCTCAGGAGGCGGACACCAAAACGCTGCTTGCAGCGTTTTGATGTCCACCTGACGATGCGGAGCCAAACGGATCCGTCCTGACTTACTATGTAAGTCAATGGGGACGGTTCCGTTTTCACTGACACAATATGGCGCAGTTGAAAACAGATCCGTCCTCCATTGACTTTCAGTGTAAGTCCAAACACAGCCATTTGCATAATTTTTTTATTGGTTCATGGTAATGCAAACGGATCCGTTCTGAACGGATACAAGCGTTTGCATTATAGGTGTGGATCCGTATGTGCAGATACCAGACAGATCTGCACCTAACGCTGGTGTGAAAGTAGCCTAAGGCAAACGCTTGCATCCATTCAGAACGGATCCGTTTGCATTAACATGAACAAAAATAAATAAATAATGCAAATGCATGATAATGCAAACGGATCCGTTTTGACTTACACTGAAAGTCAATAGGAGGCGGATCTGTTTTCAATTGCACCATATTGTGTCAGTGAAAACGGATCCGTCCCCATTGACTTACATTGTAAGTCAGGACGGATCCGTTTGGCTCTGCATCGTCAGGCGGACATCAAAACGCTGCAAGCAGCATTTTGGTGTCTGCCTCCTGAGCAGAATGGAGGCTGAACGGAGCCAAACTGATGCTTTCTGAACGGATCCTTATCCATTCAGAATGCATTGGGGCTAAACTGATCCGTTTTGGACCACTTGTGAGAGCCCTGAAACGGATCTCACAAGCGGACCCAGAAACGCCAGTGTGAAAGTAGCCTAAGTTGCATTCATCATGTAGAGGAAGTTAATACAAGGCACTTACTAATTTGTGATTATCCATATTGCTTCCTTTGCTGGCTATATTCATTTTTCTATCACATTATACACTGCTCGTTTCCATGGTTACAGACCACCCTGCAATCCATCAGTGGTGGTCGTGCTTGCACACTATAGGAAAAAGTGTCAGCCTCTCTGGTGGCAGAGAAGACAGGAGCTTATATAGGATAGTGCTTTTTTCTATATTGTGCAAGCACGACCACCACTGATGGATTGCAGGGTGGTCTGTAACCATGGAAACGAGCAGTGTATAATGTGATAGAAAGATGTATCCAGTCTAGCAAAAAGCGATTACAGACATCAGCCGGTAATCTTGGAGTGTTGTAGGGACAGTATAAGATCATATTAAGGGCTCTTTCACATCTGCATTCTTTTCTTCCGGCATAGAGTTCCGTCGTCGGCGCTCTATGCCGGAAGAATGCTGATCAGTTTTATCCTAATGCATTCTGAATGGAGAGAAATACGTTCAGGATGCATCAGGATGTCTTCAGTTCCAGAACGGAACGTTTTTTGGCCGGAGAAAATACCGCAGCATGCTGCGCTTTTTGCTCCGGCCAAAAATCCTGAAGACTTGCTGCAAGGCCGGATCCGGAATTAATGCCCATTGAAAGGCATTGATCCGGATCCGGCCTTAAGCTAAACGTCGTTTCGGCGCATTGCCGGATCCGACGTTTAGCTTTTTTAGAGTGGTTACCATGGCTGCCGGGACGCTAAAGTCCTGGCAGCCATGGTAAAGTGTAGTGGGGAGCGGGGGAGCAGTATACTTACCGTCCGTGCGGCTCCCGGGGTGCTTCAGAGTGACGTCATTCTGGAGCGCCCCGGGAGCCACACGGACTATAAGTATACCGCTCCCCCGCTCCCCACTACTACTATGGCAACCAGGACTTTAATAGCGTCCTGGCTGCCATAGTAACACTGAAAGCATTTTGAAGACGGATCCGTCTTCAAATGCTTTAAGTTCACTTGCGTTTTTCCGGATCCGGCGTGTAATTCCGGCAAGTGGAGTACACGCCGGATCCGGACAACGCAAGTGTGAAAGAGGCCTTAGTTAGGTAGATTTAAAGGGCTTCTGTCAGCCCACTAAACCCTTTTTTTTTTTCCCCGTTAATATTTATCCCTACACTGCAAGCTCCCTGTACATATGCTAAATATTCATTTTCGTTCAGTAGATATTGTTAAAAATCAAGTTTTATAATATGTAAATTACCTTGCTACCAGCAAGTAGGGCGGCTACTTGCTGGTAGCAGCCGCATCCTCCTCTCATCATGACGCCCCCTCCGCCGTTTGATTGACAGGGCCAGGGAACGGGATCGTTCTCTGCTGGCCCTGTTTGAAGTCAAAATATCGCGCCTGCGCCGTACCTGTCTTTAATCAGCGCAGGCGCACTGAGAGGCGGCCGCTCTCTCGGCCGCTCCATCCTCAATGCGCCTGCGCCGGGTGTAGATGTGACGTCATCGGCGCAGGCGCATTGAGGATGGAGCGGCCGACAGAGCGGCCGCCTCTCAGTGCGCCTGCGCCGATGACGTCACATCCACACCCGGCGCAGGCGCATTGAGGATAAAGCGGCCGGGAGAGCGGCCGGGAGAGCGGCCGCCTCTCAGTGCGCCTGCGCCGATTAAAGAAAGGTACGCCGCAGGCGCAATATTTTGAATTCAAGCAGGGCCAGCAGAGAACGAACCCGTTCCCTGGCCCTGTCAATCAAACGGCGGAGGGGGCGTCATGATGAGAGGAGGATGCGGCTGCTACCAGCAAGTAGCCGCCCTACTTGCTGGTAGCAAGGTAATTTACATATTATAAAACTTGATTTTTAACAATATCTACTGAACGAAAATGAATATTTAGCATATGTACAGGGAGCTTGCAGTGTAGGGATAAATATTAACGGGAAGAAAAAAAAAGGGTTTAGTGGGCTGACAGAAGCCCTTTAATTAATAGGTAGAAAAGTCAAGGTTTTATCAATAGGGTGGTAACTCAGAGTTCTGTGCTTCATACTGACAGCAGGCAGAAAGTAGAAAGTTCATGTATGAACTGCAAATTCTGCAATCAGAAATTACTGCACCAACTTCATTTTTCCGTACATGAACAGTCAGCATTATTTAAAAAAAACTCAGGTTTCTATAGTTCATACATTTTTGGGGGGCTTTTTTCCAGGCACCTCCAGCCCCAGCGGCATACATTTTGCTGCAAAATGCCCCTTTTTTCTAAAAACCTGTTTCAATTTTTCTCCCATTCTAATTTAAAACTTTAGCACATTTCAGCACATCATTTCAGTGAAGCTGTTATAATTCCCATAGAAACAGCTACAATTTTGCTGCATTGTATAATTAAGCAGTTCATTGCATTTTACAAGAGTTTTTTTTATAGCAGGGCACGTTTAATTGCACCTCTGTTAGTTACTGAAAAAACTGTTTCAGTTTTCCTACCATTTGTAATATTGTATTTCAGGGCATTTCAGTGCATCAATATACCAGTTTCATTCAACATATTGTACTGCATCAATACACCATGAAGTTTTAATTAACGTATTGTTTTGGCGCAATATACGAAATAATAAACTTCATGTATATCATGCAGTTTTATTTAATGTATTGTACTGCATCAATATTACAGTTTCAATAAATGCATTATATTATTCAGCAAATGCATTGTAATGAACTGTGCCACCATGCAATTTTATTTACCGCATTATATATATACCAATTGCATTCATTGCATTGTATTGCGTTGATATAGCATTGTAAATTGTCAATACCAATATGCAATGTGTTTGTAGAATGGGAAGGACAAATAATTGTGCCTCTGTCTGTACATTACAGAAAAAGAAATTTACAATTTAGCTAGTACCATTTTACAATCTGTCTACTGAACCTGTGACCTTTTATTTATAGATTTCATAATAAAATGTCTGGTAAAAAGAAGAGTGGAAAATGAAAGACCCATGCCTCATCATCCAAGATGAAAAAAAATGGATGGCTGTAGTAGCAAAAAGCAGTAGCAGCACAAGCCATCCAGCCAGTAGCAGTAGTTTGCAATAGGTGCCACATTATTTTTGAGGACAAAAAGGATGAGACTGTTGACTGGATGTGAAGCTAACTGCTGCACCCAGCTTTTCCACAGTCTGATATTGTCCACACCGCTTATCTTTCCTTCTCATTCCCTGATATGTCTACATTGAACTTTAATGTTTCTTTCCCTGATGGATTTATTGAGTATTTGTTTACATTGACTATTTCACCCCTATATCTGGTCATCCCTTGATTAGGCCATACTGTATATAGCCCCCTCCCCTCTTGGTCACACCTGATTGAACACTGAGTGGTATAAATCTAAGCTCCTAGGTCTTCCAGACCTTGGTCTTTCCAAATACAACATTTTTCAAGCGCAACTCTTTAAGTGCACATACTGAATTATTTTAGAATTGGACCAGAAGGGGACCACAGGTAATTACAGAAATAGCTAATGCAAACAATGTTTCACTTTTTCATCTTACTCTACCCACTTTTCCAAAACCTCCTGAAATACCCCCACATCCATTCACCCAGCAAGGAACTATTCACCTCTCCCTCCATCTTACCTTCTCATCTGACCGCTTGCACAAACCTGTTTGGCAAAATTAAACTTCCTTCACAAAACACACACAGATACCTCCTGACCTTTCTTATTCTCACCTACTAACACTTTCTCTGCTTCTCCTTATTGCTGGTGATATTCTCTCCAAATCCAGGGCCCCCTCAGCAAATCCCCACTATCACCTCTACGTCACAGTACAAATCTCCTTCTACAAATTTCTGCAACCCCTTAAACCTAATAACCATTCCTCTGACCCCTAATCCTTGGGTTCCTCTTGCAGGACCATTATGGAACAGATGCTCTGTCTGTAACAACCTGTCCTACATTCATGATCTTTTCATCTCTCAAAAACTTTCCTTCCTGGATTTCACAAACACATGGCTGACACCCTCTGACACCTCCTCCCCTGCTGTACTCTCATATAGTGGACTTCATTTCACTCACACCCCCTGCCCCCACTTAAAACATGGTGGAGGAGTTGGTCTTCTCCTATAAGACACCTGCTCCAACAGCCCAATTCTACTGCCACCCTCCATTACGCTCACTTCATTTGAAGTACACTCTGTTCACATCTACTCTCCATCCAACCTAAAAGTTTCTGTCATTTACCTCCCCCCAGGCCCAGCCACCATCTTCCTTGACCACTTTAACACCTGACTACTACATTTTCTTTCTGCCGACATCCCCACTATCATCATGGGTGACTGCAACATCCCTATTGACACCTGCCACTCAGTCGTCTCTAAACTCCTATCACTCTCTTCCTCCTTCGGCCTCTCACAGTGGTCTTCTGCTCCCACCACAGAGATGGTCACACTCTGGATCTTATCTTTACCCGCCTCTGCTCCCTATCTAACCTTTCTAATTCGCCTCACCCCCTATACGACCACAACCTACTCACCTCCTCTTCATTGGTCTCTTCTGCTGCTCCCCCGGTCCACACACTAGCACACCCCCACAGGAACCTTAAAAATCTCGACTTTCGCTTGCTTTCTGACTCTCTTCTGCCACTTTATACTTTTTGTTCCCTTGAAGACCTAGATCCTTCCACCACCCTATATTACACCACAATAAGTACAGCTCTGGACACTGCTGCCCCCCTCACACACAACAAAACCCGAAAAATCAACAGACAACCCTGGCAAACCAACCTGAACAAAAAACTCAGACAAGCTTCCAGGGATGCTGAGCTGCGATGGAAGAAATCCCATTCTAAAGATCAATTCACTGCATACAAGCAATCCCTCCTCATATTCAAATCCTCACTCACTGATGCAAAACAGGCCTACTTCTCATCTTTCATATCGTCCCTGGCCCATACCCCTAAACAACTTTTTAACACTTTTAACTCCCTTCTCGGTCCTCCAGTGCCACCACCCTCTCCTCTCATCTCTGCCAAGGACTTTGCAACATACTTCAAACAAAAGATAGTCAACATCAGAGAAAGCTTCAGTGCACAGTCCCCACAGACCCTCTACACAACTGCTCAGTCCTCTTCTCCCAAAACCGCTTCTCCACCATTACATAAGGAAAACTCTCCACTCTACTCTCCAGATCACATCTCACCACCTGTGCTCTTGACCCAATCCCATCTCTCATCCCTAACCTCACCACAGTGTTTATCCCAGCCCTATCTCATCTCTTGAACCTATCCCTAACCTCTGGTGTCTTCCCCTCTGATTTTAAACATGCTACTATTACATCCATCCTCAAAAAGCCTTCCCTTGACCCATCTTCTTTGTCCAGTTATCGCCCCATGTCTCTTCTTCCTTATGCCTCAAAGCTACTTGAACAACATGTCAATTCGGAACTGTCCTCTCACCTCTCCTCCTGCTTCCTCTTTGAACGGCTACAATCTAGCTTCCGACCCCACCACTCGACTGAGACTGCCCTTACCAAAGTCATCAATGACCTACTAATAGCCAAAACCAAAAAACATTACTCTCTCCTGCTTCTCCTTGATCTGTCCTCTGCCTTTGACACTGTAGACCACTCCCTTCTATTGCAAACTCTCTCATCTCTTGGCATCAATGACCTGGCCCTCTCCTGGATCACATAATACCTCACAGACTGGACGTTTAGCGTCTCCCACTCTCACACCTCCTCCTCGTCTCATTCCCTCTCTTTTTCTATCCCTCAAGGCTCTGTCCTAGGACATCTGCTCTTCTATATTTGCACTTTTGGCCTGGGATATCTCATAGAGTCCCATGGCTCTATGACACACATCACCACCTTATTATCCAGAATCCCACATTGTCTATCTGTTATGTCATCCTTCTTCTCTTCTTGCTTTCTAAAACTTAACATGGATAAAACAGAATTCATCATCTTTCCGCCATCTTACTCAACACCCCAAAAGACCTATCTATCACGATCAAAGGCTGCACACTCTCCCCGGACAACCAAGTCCACTGCCTTGTAGTGACCTTGGATCTCCTTCCAACGACACACCCAAGCCCTTTTCACCACCTACCGCCGCCAACTCAAAAACATCTCAGCGAAAATGCTTGTACATGCCCTCATCATCTCCCGCCTAGACTACTGCAACATTCTCCTCTATGGCATTCCATCTAGCACGCCTTCGGTCTATCCTCAACTCTGCTGCCCGACTAATGCACCTTTCACCCTATTACTCCTCTGCCTCTCCCCTCTGCCAATCTTTTCACTGGCTCCCCACTGCCCAAAATACTAACAAATATATACAAGGCTGTCCACAACCTGTCCCCTCCCTACATCTCTGAGCTACTTTCCCAATACATCCCCACACGCAATCTCAGATCCTCACAAGACCTCCTCTTCTCTCCTCTTATCGAGTCTTCCCACAATCGCCTCCAAGATTTCTCCCGTGCATCCCCCACACTGGAACTCGCTACCCCAACATATCAGACTCTCACCGACAGTGGAATCCTTTAAAAGAAAACTAAAAACCCACCTCTTCAGGAAAGCCTACAACCAGTGACCCTGCTGTGTCTATACCGCCATGACCAGCTTCACCCTCACCTACTGTGTCTTTCTCCCATACCATGTAGATTGTAAGCCCTCACTGGCAGGGCCCTCTCTCCTTCTGTACCAGTTTGCAACCCATCTTGTTTATGCTTAGTGCAATTGTCTGTATTATGTATGTATACCCCTTTTCATATGTATAGCGCTATGGAATAAATGGCGCTTTATTAATAAATAATAATAATAATAACGTGCAGCCCCCCAGGTAAGATCATGTGCCAGATTTATCATAATGACGAGTGATGTGGTGTGGCCTCAATAGTTTTCTGTATGTGTGAGGGTGCTCCTACCTGGATTCCATCGCTCCCCAGGGTTAGGCTCCGAAGCAATAAAGGGGAGAGTAATGGTGGAGGTGAAGAAATAGTGGAGTCCAGACTTTGATAAAGTTCAACAGCTTTACTTGAATCAACTTGCATCAGTGCAAGAAGTGATCTTTCTCTTGGCTTCAGCAAGTTTTGGCATAAACTTGCAGGCAAACTGGGATATTCTACTTTATTCTTCTCTGCTGTGCTAAATTCAGATTTAGTCTGGTAGCTGGTACAGTAGCTGGACTTTAGGACTGTTCTGGTACGTTTGAAGTTGGGTGCCTTTGGCTGTTGCCCCCCTCGTGACACTCTGTTGTTACATCCGTAAGGAGTCATGTTGCTTTATGACTTCTGCTGCAGGACAAGGACGTTTCCCTATCTACTACATTTTGACACGTCTGCTTCAAATACTAGCCTAGAAAAACTAACTAGACACTTCCAGCAGTCCTTCCTTTGGTAGGAAGCAGGACTAGCCCACTTCTGCCCAAAAGGGGGAGAATCTAAAGATCTCTCTGCCATATACGCTGCCACCTGCTGGTGAACCAGGCATATAACATGTAGTGCAACAAATAACAGTTACATAGCAGAATAATGCACCATGTAAGAGGACCTGGAATAAATACACAGATGATATTATGGTTAGCCCATTATAGTAAGTAGCAGGGTGTAAGAATGGTAATACAGATGCCTTACTCCTCCTCTTATTCAGTCTGACAACACGTCTTGGACACAGGGGTCACAGTATTCCTCCTGTTCAGCCCCAGAAAAGCCCTTTAAATCATTAATTTCTGTCTTCACTGCCTCTTCTAGTGGGACACCTTCTTTTTTTATTTACTAAGAAGAGGCAACAAAACCCAAGTAGCACTTAAGGCAATTACAGAGGAAGAAATTGTGAGGGGGCCAAGGAGCCCACAATGACATATCACAATCTAATAAAACTGGCTGGAGTGGGGGGGGGGGGGGGGACTGAGGACTTAGGCAATGATTGTGTGTTGGACTGGACCTTGGAGCTGGATTGGGATGCTGAGAACAAAGTAGCATCAGAGGAGGAGGCAAAAACATAAAAAAAAAAACTTCAATGGCCAGATCTGCTTCTATTGAGCTTGGGAACTGGTGATTCTGCTGTTGATACTGTGGGTGCAGGCTCAAAATATGGCATACCTATGCCAAGCTTGGCTTCCACTATCTCCGTGTGAGTATCTAAAATCTGAAAGTTTATTTCAGTCTTTTTTCATCTTATATTTACTGGCAAACATTGTACAAATATATATTTTTACTTATCCACAGTGTCAGCAGATAAAAGCACTGCCTTGTGCAAGATCTGCAGGAAGCCATGGGTGTTAAAACACAAACAGGCACCATGGCTCTACTGCAGCACATGCAGTAGTATCACCAGTTTCAGTGAGAAAATAGAACTTGCCACTAGCAAATGTGACTGTCTTCACTCTCCCAGTCACCACTACAGTAGCCAATAAGCATCCACAAGCAGTATAGTGTCATCATCAGTTACTGCTTCTCCTGCTCAGACTACTCCTCCTACTCCGCTCCACAATCAGCAATCAATAACAGAATGTGTGACCAGGAAACAACTTTAAGTTACTACCAAGGATGGTAAGCAAGCTTAAAGGGACACTGACAGGCCTTCTGAGCATAATTAGCTCTTTATATGCCCCCCTAGGTCTTATAATAAGTTCCCAATTCATATAAGTATTATCCTTGTGCGCATTATAAAACGTTAAAAATAATCTTTATAATCACCTGTCCTTTCTGCCCAAGGGGCGTTCTTTGTGCCGCATTTGTGCCCAGCCGCGTCCCAACTGCCGGATCCTTAGAGACGCCCATCTCATTAGTATTCACTTGGCGCAATGTGATCCCGGCGAGCGAGGGTGCCGGGCGCATGCGCAGGATCTCCGAATGTCGGGGACTGGAAAATACCACCCAGCGAAGTGAATACTAATGAGATGGCCGTGTCTAAGGATCCGGCAGTTGGGACGCGGCTGGGCACAAATGCGGCACAAAGAACGCCCCTTGGGCAGAAAGGACAGGTGATTATAAAGATTATTTTTAACGTTTTATAATGCGCACAGGGATAATACTTATATGAATTGGGAACTTATTGTAAGACCTAGGGGGCATATAAAGAGCTAATTATGCTCAGAAGGCCTGTCAGTGTCCCTTTAACTTTCACCTGGCAGTGGATTTTGCAGCCTTTATGGAACTGAAGGAGCACACTCAGCCTCACTGAAAGATACCTAGGTGTCATTATTGCTCCTTGCTGTGCGACACCTGGAAACCTGGAGCAGCTATAACAGACAGGGACAGTACATGTCTTTCACTGGGTCAATGTTTTGCATGGCAATAGTGTAACACCCCAGAGTTGTGTTACTAAACTCTTTTACCCCGCTAAAATCTCCTTTCACTTTGTCATCTGATGTAATTTTACATTATGTCATTCACAGATGTCTATAAACCTTGTTAAATCTAATCATTGCTGTAATTTCCTTGTTCACCAGCAGGTGACAGCAATGTGTTAGTAAGGACTTAGATTCAGTTTAGTACATCTAAGCTGGAATAGTCCATTCCAGCTTAGCTCCCCCTCTGAGCAGAGTGGGCTGTGCCCATATCCTGCAGCATGAGGAGAGAAGGAAGTTAGAGTGAGTGTAGCCCACCTCCTTCTAGGGGTAGGGTGTTCGTGTTAGGAGCTCCCAGATATAGGGAACCAAACCAGGATCTTGTCTGGGCTGAGACATTGATCAAATCCTGCTGATTGATCAAATTGATCAAATCCTGCCCTGCTGCCTCGGCTGGATGAAGCAAGCAGACAACCTCCAGTTCCAGGAAGAAAGCGTTACCTGAGACGATAACTGTGAGTAAAGACCAGACACCCAGGAGAAGCCATATTCCTCCTCAGCTAGTCAGTCCCCATACAGCAGAAGATAGAGAGTGCAGAAGCCAAATTCCTGCCACAGTATAGAGCTAACAAAGCATATGTCCTTTCCTGCAAGCTCCAGGTTGATAGATCAGAAGATAAGTACCTGCCAACCATTGCTGAAAACCTGCTGGGACCTAAGACTAAAGCTGTATCTTGCTTGGATGAAAGTTGCCATCAGTAAAGATAATTTTGAACTTTACCAAAGGTCTTGATCTCAATTTCTGCTGCAAATTCCTCTATTACTCCTACTAGCACTACACTCAATTTATTGCAAGTGAGCCAGGATCCTTGAGTCCAGCCGTACCCAGACACTGTTGACAAAATTACCACTACCATACAGAGACATTACACCACTCTGGCATTCTTAACCTGGGGCATGAGGTATAACACCTTAGAGGGCCCTGTGACCGTACCCTGCGCACGCTGCAATTGGCGTCAGAAACAAAACTATAGACTATTATTTTCATATCTTGACCCACTGCATAATTTGGCTTCAGTGTAACCATACCATGGTCCTGCTCATTGCAATAGCAATACAGTACCAAAGGAATAAGGACCATAAGGCCAGGTCCTACAGACATCAGCACTTATCTGTCTTTTCCACATCCTCCTTAATGGACATCCTCCATCCCCAGCAGGAACAGGGCATAGTGTTGCTTCCACTCCCCCGTCCTCCTATCATATGTGTATGGTAAAGTGTTGTCATGTTGCTGATCGGCCTGGACAGGAGTAGCCACACAGTGGTTCTCTTGCAAAAATGCATCAAGCAGCAAACATGCTGCTGGCTCTCTCCCTGCCATCTCAAACTGGGCAAGGTGGTCAGCGACAATGGAAGGAATGTTGTGGCCACGCTACATTTGGGGAAATAACACATGCTCCCTGCATGGCTCGTGTGATAATTTTAGTGGTGCAACACTTAAAAAAAAAAAGATATCTTTGCAGAAGGTTCTAGCCATGTCCAGGATACTGTCATCACATTTCAGCTATTTTTATGTGGCACGAAAACCCCTCTTGTACTTGCAGCAACAGAACGGTTTGCTCTTGCAAAGTTCAATCCACAATGTTCCAACTCACTGGAATTCCACCTTGCATATCCTGGAGCATCTGTATGAGAAGCTTCTAGTGGTGAATGGTTTAATTATGCACCAGACCACCTCAGCAGGGACCATATGTTGTTTCAAGTTCAGGCAGCGGCAGCTCATCAGAGATGCATTTCACATGCTCAGGCCCTTCAAAGAGACCACTAGATGTGTCAGTAAGGACAACTACAGTATCAACAATGTCATCCACCTGATACTTATAAAAGCACAAATGCTTACGCTGATACAACATGGGAGCGCAGGAAAAGAACAGTTTACACATCTTGCTGGCCTCCCTGTAGCTGTTGGGGACCCATGAAGGAGAAAGTGAAGGACGAAGATCAGGAGTTGCCCCTGGATAAAGAGGGGGAGGGGTCGATGGTGCAGATTAAGGACATGGCTGATGATTATAACAACACTGGACACAATAACCAATCATTGCAGTAGGAGAATTTAGACTAGGACATCCAAAGTCATAGGTGCTCATCTATAACGTTAACATGCAGACTGCAAGCAAACAACATATGGCAGCACACAGTTATGCATAAAAACAATGGAACTGGGAATTAGGCATTAATCTGAATTACATTGTTACTATACTTACTATACATTAAAAATGGAAGCTCTTTGCGCACATTTTTTTTAATCAAACATGTATCTGGTCTGCAGCGGACTACTGGTGACATGGGCCAGGGGTCCCTTTAAGGCAAAGTGTCTTCCGTGACGCCACCTAATTTGCAGCGCACGGTTAGGCCCGACGTCTAGGGTATCCCTTGCCCCTTAAGAGGTTTCTACAAAATATGTCCCTGTTAAAGAGCAAGTAGTTGTGACCCCAGTTGCAGTTAAGCAACGAGGACATAGAGTCCCGTTTGAGTATGGTGGCATTGATACGCAGGGTAGGAATGCCAGAGCGGTTTAGGTGGGCCTACAATGTCCCTGAATATGTTGTATGCACGTATCACGGTGCTCTTACCTGGATATCCTTGAATCCCAGACGTGGTTGTCCGTTGCAGTGCAAAAAGGATAATTAACTTGGATGATTAAGGAAGTAGAATAAATGGAGTCCAGACTTGTAGTAACATTGAACACAGCTTTACTTTGCATAAACGGCAATCCAAACAGTTTGCAGACTTGGTTTTGGTTTCCAGCAAGCGCTGGCATGAAGTTCGGGCAGGCAAACACTCTCAGCCCTACTACATCTAAACTTCTTCAGCCCTGCTATGTTGGCTGGCTTAAATAGGAACTTTTCCTCTATCTTTCTGTGGTAGGCTGCAACTTAGCTTTCTGTAGTCTGACTCTCACTGTAATTCTAGGAAAACTTCTTCCTGGCTTCACGCTTACTTTGGCTTGGCTTCTTAGGCAATGCAAGCCCAGGAGGGGACATGCAACCATTTAGAACTTATAGGCAAGGCCTGTCAAAGCAGGACTAGGCCTGCTTTCTCACTTTAGCAAGAGACAAGCTACACACAACCTCACCCCCTGAGGGGTAGGCTTAGACTCACTTACACTAGCTAAGACTCCTCCCACTCTAGAAAGGGGAATAGAATGGAAAAAAGGGTTCCATTCTATATAGCACAGCTCTGCCAGTAATGCCGCCACCTTGTGGTAAACCAGGGAATTGCATGAACATGAACAGTTTCATAGTAATACAGTATCTTGCAAAAGTATTCACCCCCTTGACTTTTTTCGTATTTTGATGCCTCACAACCTGCAATTAACATGGATTGTTTGAGGATTTGCATGATATAATTTACAGAACATGCCCACAACTTTGAAGATTTTTTTATTTTTATTGTGAAGCAAACAACAAATAGGAGAAAATAACTGAAAAAGTCAATGTGCATAACTATTCACCCCCTTAAAGTTAATACTTTGTACAGCCACCTTTTGCTGCAATCACAGCTCCAAGTTGCTTTGAATAAGTATCTATGAGCTTGCCCGATCTTACCACTGGGATTTTTGCCCATTCCTCCTTGCAAAACTGCTCCAGCTCCCTCAAGTTGGATGGTTTGCGCTCGTGAACAGTAATCTTAAAGTCTGACCACAGACTTTCTATTGGATTGAGATCTGGGCTTTGACTAGGTAATTCCAACACATTTACATGTTAAACCAGTCAAGTGTTGCTTTAACAGTGGGTTTGGGGTCATTGTCCTGCTGGAAGGTGAACCTCCTTCCTAGCCTCAAATAACACACAGAGTGGTACAGGTTTTGCTCAAGAATATCCCTGTATTTAGCACCATCCATCTATCCCTCAACCCTGACCTATTTTCCCAGTCCCGGCTGCTGAAAAACACCCTACAACATGATGCTGCCACCACCATGTTTCACTGTGGGGATGAAGTTCTTTGGGTGATGTGATGTGTTTGGTTTGCTCCAAACATAGTGTTTCCTTTGATGGCCGAAAAGTTCAATTTTAGTCTCATCAGACCAGAGCACCTCCCTCCATACATTTTGGGAGTCTCCCACATGCCTTTTCGCAAACTCACAACATGCCTTTTTGTTTTTTCTGAAAGTAATGGCTTTCTTCTGGCCACTCTGCCATAAAGCCCAACTCTTTGGAGCGTACGGCTTATTGGCATCCTATGTACAGATACTCCAGTCTCTGCTGTGGAACTCTGCAGCTCCTCCAGGGTTACCTTAGGTCTCTGTGCTGTTTCTCTGATTAATGCCCTCCTTGCCCCGTCGATGTGTTTTTGTGGGTGGCCGTCTCCTGTCAGGTATGCTGTTGTGCCTTGTTTTTTCCATTTGCTTATGAAAGATTCAATGGTGCTCCTGGGGATCATCAAAGATTTGAATTTTTTTTTTTAACCTAACCCTGACATGTACTTCTCAACAACGTTGTCCCTTACTTGTTTGGAGAGTTCCTTGGTCTTCACGGCAGTGTTTGGTTTGTGATGTCTCTTGCTTAGGTGTTGCAGCCTGTGGGGCCTTTCAAAAAATGTGTGTAAATGCAATGACAGATCATGTGACACTTAGATTGCACGCAGGTGGACATCATTTCACTAATTATGTGACTTATTAAGGTAATAGGTTGCACCAGAGCTTTTTATAGGCTTCCTATAAAGGGGGTAATTACATACGCACTTTTTTCATGCCAATTTTTCATACTATTACGGCAAGCTAATCGTGTGGGTGCAGGAACTGTGCCCACCCGATCAGCGACAGGGGTCCTGCAGTCACTGATAGCCGGACCCCTGCTATATGCGCTGGCATCGGTGAAAACACTGATGCCAACGCATTAACACTCAGACCAGCTGGCTGAAGAGTAATACACTGTGCAATACAATTACAGCCAATGCATGACGATACAGAAGTATTGTCATGCATTGTGAAGGGGATCAGGCCACCAGAGCGGGATAAAAAAGCAAAGTTAAAAAAAAGTAAAAATAATAGGTTTACAAAAAAATTACAAGTTTCAAGTAAAAAGAAAAGCGTATTTTTCCCAAAATAAAGTAAAAAAAAATTGACAAAAATAGGGAAAAAAAGAAAATTAGACATATTAGGTATCACCGTGTACATATTGACCGGCTGTATAAAAATAACACATGACTAGGGATGAGCGAACCCGGACTGTATAGTTCGGGTTCGTACCAAATTTTGGGGTGTCCGTGACACGGACCCGAACATTTTCGTAAAAGTCCGGGTTCGGGTTCGGTGTTCGTCGCTTTCTTGGCGCTTTTGTGACACTTTCTTGGCGCTTTTTGAAAGGCTGCAAAGCAGCCAATCAACAAGCGTCATACTACTTGCCCCAAGAGGCCATCACAGCCATGCCTACTATTGGCATGGCTGTGATTGGCCAGAGCACCATGTGACCCAGCCTCTATTTAAGCTGGAGTCACATAGCGCCGCCCGTCACTCTGCTCTGATTAGCATAGGGAGAGGTTGTGGCTGCGACAGTAGGGCGAGATTAGGCAGATTAACTCCTCCAAAGGACTTGATTAATCGATCGATCTGCAGCTGTGCATCATTGAGCTGCTGAAATTCAATTGCTCACTGTTTTTAGGCTGCCCAGACCGTTTGTCAGTCACTTTTTACTGGGGTGATCGGCGGCCATTTTGTGTCTTGTAGTGTGCTAGCACAAGCTGCGACCAAGTGCATTTAACCCTCAATGGTGTGGTTGTTTTTTGGCTAATTCCTACATCAGGGTGAAGCTGTCACACCAAGTGCATTTAACCAGCAATAGTCAGGTTATTTTTTGGCCATATACTACATCAGGGGCAAGCTGCGCCTGTCACCAAGTGCATTTAACCCTCAGTAGTGTGGTTTGTCAAGCTGTCACACCAAGTGCATTTAACCATCAATAGTGTGGTTATTTTTTGGCCATATCCCAGTCTAATTCTGTCAGTAAACCTATACCTGTCACCCAGCGCCTAAATACTAGGCCTCAAATTCATATCCAGCTAAATCTGTCGTTAGTGCTGTAGCTAGGCGAGTTATTTAGTGTCCGTTCAAGCACATTTCTTGTTCTGGGTTGAAATACAATTCCCAATTTAGCAATTTCCTAATTTAGTGGTTTCTGCTGTATCAGAGCTATTTGAAATCTATCCCTAAAAGGGTAGATCATATTGAAGGTGCACATAGGGTCATTCAGAATAACTTCACACACCCGCTACTGTGCATTTCCAAGTCTAATTCTGTCACTAAACCCATACCTGTCACCCAGCGACTAAATACTAGGCCTCAAATTTATATCCAGCTAAATCTGTCGTTAGTGCTGTAGCTGGGCGAGTTATTTAGTGTCCGTTCAAGCACATTTCTTGTTCTGGGTTGAAATACAATTCCCAATTTAGCAATTTCCTAATTTAGTGGTTTCTGCTGTATCAGAGCTATTTGAAATCTATCCCTAAAAGGGTAGATCATATTGAAGGTGCACATAGGGTCATTCAGAATAACTTCACACACCCGCTACTGTGCATTTCCAAGTCTAATTCTGTCACTAAACCCATACCTGTCACCCAGCACCTAAATACTAGGCCTCAAATTTATATCCAGCTAAATCTGTCGTTAGTGCTGTAGCTGGGCGAGTTATTTAGTGTCCGTTCAAGCACATTTCTTGTTCTGGGTTGAAATACAATTCCCAATTTAGCAATTTAAAAATTAAGTGGTTTCTGCTGTATCAGAGCTATTTGAAATCTATCCCTAAAAGGGTAGATCATATTGAAGGTGCACATAGGGTCATTCAGAATAACTTCACACACACGCTACTGTGCATTTCCAAGTCTAATTCTGTCACTAAACCCATACCTGTCACCCAGCACCTAAATACTAGGCCTCAAATTTATATCCAGCTAAATCTGTCGTTAGTGCTGTAGCTGGGCGAGTTATTTAGTGTCCGTTCAAGCACATTTCTTGTTCTGGGTTGAAATACAATTCCCAATTTAGCAATTTTAAAATTTAGTGGTTTCTGCTGTATCAGAGCTATTTGAAATCTATCCCTAAAAGGGTAGATCATATTGAAGGTGCACATAGGGACATTCAGAATAACTTCACACACCCGCTACTGTGCATTTCCAAGTCTAATTCTGTCAGTAAACCCATACCTGTCACCCAGCGCCTAAATACTAGGCCTCAAATTTATATCCAGCTGAATTTGAATACAATACATTGGGCCAAATAATATTTTTGTTGTTGTGGTGAACGATAACAATGAGGAAAACATCTAGTAAGGGACGCGGACATGGTCGTGGTGGTGTTAGTGGACCCTCTGGTGCTGGGAGAGGACGTGGCCGTTCTGCCACATCCACACGTCCTAGTGTACCAACTACCTCAGGTCCCAGTAGCCGCCAGAATTTACAGCGATATATGGTGGGGCCCAATGCCGTTCTAAGGATGGTAAGGCCTGAGCAGGTACAGGCATTAGTCAATTGGGTGGCCGACAGTGGATCCAGCACGTTCACATTATCTCCCACCCAGTCTTCTGCAGAAAGCGCACAGATGGCGCCTGAAAACCAACCCCATCAGTCTGTCACATCACCCCCATGCATGCCAGGGAAACTGTCTCAGCCTCAAGTTATGCAGCAGTCTCTTATGCTGTTTGAAGACTCTGCTGGCAGGGTTTCCCAAGGGCATCCACCTAGCCCTTCCCCAGCGGTGAAAGACATAGAATGCACTGACGCACAACCACTTATGTTTCCTGATGATGAGGATATGGGAATACCACCTCAGCATGTCTCTGATGATGACGAAACACAGGTGCCAACTGCTGCGTCTTTCTGCAGTGTGCAGACTGAACAGGAGGTCAGGGATCAAGACTGGGTGGAAGACGATGCAGGGGACGATGAGGTCCTAGACCCCACATGGAATGAAGGTTGTGCCACTGACTTTCACAGTTTGGAGGAAGAGGCAGTGGTGAGACCGAGCCAACAGCGTAGCAAAAGAGGGAGCAGTGGGCAAAAGCAGAACACCCGCCGCCAAGAGACTCCGCCTGCTACTGACCGCCGCCATCTTGGACCGAGCACCCCAAAGGCAGCTTCAAGGAGTTCCCTGGCATGGCACTTCTTCAAACAATGTGCTGACGACAAGACCCGAGTGGTTTGCACGCTGTGCCATCAGAGCCTGAACCAAGGCATCAACGTTCTGAACCTTAGCACAACCTGCATGACCAGGCACCTGCATGCAAAGCATGAACTGCAGTGGAGTAAACACCTTAAAAACAAGGAAGTCACTCAGGCTCCCCCTGCTACCTCTACTGCTGCTGCCGCCTCGGTCTCTTCTGCTGCTGCCGCCGCCTCGGCCTCTTCTGCTGCTGCCGCCTCGGCCTCTACCTCCGTCTCTGGAGGAACGTTGGCACCTGCCGCCCAGCAAACAGGGGATATACCACCAACACCACCACCTCCGTCACCAAGCGTCTCAAGCATGTCACACGGCAGCGTTCAGCTCTCCATCTCACAAACATTTGAGAGAAAGCGTAAATTCCCACCTAGCCACCCTCGATCCCTGGCCCTGAATGCCAGCATTTCTAAACTACTGGCCTATGAAATGCTGTCATTTAGGCTGGTGGACACAGACAGCTTCAAACAGCTCATGTCGCTTGCTGTCCCACAGTATGTTGTTCCCAGCCGCCACTACTTCTCCAGGAGAGCCGTGCCTTCCCTGCACAACCAAGTATCCAATAAAATCAAGTGTGCACTGCGCAACGCCATCTGTGGCAAGGTCCACCTAACCACAGATACGTGGACCAGTAAGCACGGCCAGGGACACTATATCTCCCTAACTGCACACTGGGTAAATGTAGTGGCAGCTGGGCCCCAGGCGGAGAGCTGTTTGGCGCACGTCCTTCCGCCGCCAAGGATCGCAGGGCAACATTCTTTGCCTCCTGTTGCCACCTCCTCCTACTCAGCTTCCTCCTCCTCTTCTTCCACCTGCTCATCCAGTCAGCCACACACCTTCACCACCAACTTCAGCACAGCCCGGGGTAAACGTCAGCAGGCCATTCTGAAACTCATATGTTTGGGGGACAGGCCCCACACCGCACAGGAGTTGTGGCGGGGTATAGAACAACAGACCGACGAGTGGTTGCTGCCGGTGAGCCTCAAGCCCGGCCTGGTGGTGTGCGATAATGGGCGAAATCTCGTTGCAGCTCTGGGATAGCCGGTTTGACGCACATCCCTTGCTTGGCGCATGTGCTGAATTTGGTGGTGCAGAAGTTCATTCACAACTACCCCGACATGTCAGAGCTGCTGCATAAAGTGCGGGCCGTCTGTGCGCGCTTCCGGTGTTTACATCCTGCCGCTGCTCGCCTGTCTGCGCTACAGCGTAACTTCGGCCTTCCCGCTCACCGCCTCATATGCGACATGCCCACCAGGTGGAACTCCACCTTGCACATACTGGACAGACTGTGCGAGCAGCAGCAGGCCATAGTGGAGTTTCAGCTGCAGCACGCACGGGTCAGTCGCACTACGGAACAGCACCACTTCACCACCAATGACTGGGCCTCCATGCGAGACCTGTGTGCCCTGTTGCGCTGTTTCGAGTACTCCACCAACATGGCCAGTGGCGATGACGCCGTTATCAGCGTTACAATACCACTTCTATGTCTCCTTGAGAGAACACTTAGGGCGATGATGGAAGAGGAGGTAGCCCAGGAGGAGGAGGAGGAGGAGGAGGAAGAGGGGTCATTTTTAGCACTTTCAGGCCAGTCTCTTCAAAGTGACTCAGAGGGAGGTTTATTTCAACAGCAGAGGCCAGGTACAAATGTGGCCAGCCAGGGCCCACTACTGGAGGACGAGGAGGACGAGGATGAGGAGGAGATAGAGGAGGATGAGGATGAAGCATGGTCACAGCGGGGTGGCACCCAACGCAGCTCGGGCCCATCATTGGTGCGTGGCTGGGGGGAAAGGCAGGACGATGACGATACGCCTCCCACAGAGGACAGCTTGTCCTTACCCCTGGGCAGCCTGGCACACATGAGCGACTACATGCTGCAGTGCCTGCGCAATGACAGCAGAGTTGCCCACATTTTAACGTGTGCGGACTACTGGGTTGCCACCCTGCTGGATCCACGCTACAAAGACAATGTGCCCACCTTACTTCCTGCACTGGAGCGTGATAAGAAGATGCGCGAGTTCAAGCGCACGTTGGTAGACGCGCTACTGAGAGCATTCCCAAATGTGACAGGGGAACAAGTGGAAGCCCAAGGCCAGGGCAGAGGAGGAGCAAGAGGTCGCCAAGGCAGCTGTGTCACGGCCAGCTCCTCTGAGGGCAGGGTTAGCATGGCAGAGATGTGGAAAACTTTTGTCAACACGCCACAGCTAACTGCACCACCACCTGATACGCAACGTGTTAGCAGGAGGCAACATTTCACTAACATGGTGGAACAGTACGTGTGCACACCCCTCCACGTACTGACTGATGGTTCGGCCCCATTCAACTTCTGGGTCTCTAAATTGTCTACGTGGCCAGAGCTAGCCTTTTATGCCTTGGAGGTGCTGGCCTGCCCGGCGGCCAGCGTTTTGTCTGAACGTGTATTCAGCACGGCAGAGGGCGTCATTACAGACAAACGCAGCCGCCTGTCTACAGCCAATGTGGACAAGCTGACGTTCATAAAAATGAACCAGGCATGGATCCCACAGGACCTGTCCATCCCTTGTGCAGATTAGACATTAACTACCTCCCCTTAACCATATATTATTGGACTCCAGGGCACTTCCTCATTCAATCCTATTTTTATTTTCATTTTGCCATTATATTGCGAGGCTACCCAAAGTTGAATGAACCTCTCCTCTGTCTGTGTGCCGGGGCCTAAATATATGCCAATGGACTGTTCCAATGTTGGGTGACGTGAAGCCTGATTCTCTGCTATGACATGCAGACTGATTCTCTGCCGACATGAAGCCAGATTGTCTGTTATGGGACCTCTCTCCTCTGCCTGGGTGCTAGGCCTAAATTTATGAAAATGGACTGTTACAGTGGTGGGTGACGTGAAGCCTGATTCTCTTCTATGACATGCAGACTGATTCTCTGCTGACATGAAGCCAGATTGTCTGTTAAGGGACCTCTCTCCTCTGCCTGGGTGCTGGGCCTAAATATATGACAATGGACTGTTACAGTGGTGGGTGACGTGAAGCCTGATTCTCTGCTATGATATGAAGACTGATTCTCTGGTGACATGAAGCCAGATTCTGTGTTACGAAACCTCTCTCCTCTGCCTGGGTGCTGGGCCTAAATTTATGAAAATGGACTGTTGCAGTGGTGGCTGACGTGAAGCCTGATTCTCTGCTATGACATGAAGACTGATTCTCTGGTGACATGAAGCCAGATTCTGTGTTACGGAACCTCTCTCCTCTGCCTGGGTGCTGGGCCTAAATTTATGAAAATGGACTGTTGCAGTGGTGGCTGACGTGAAGCCTGATTCTCTGCTATGACATGAAGACTGATTCTCTGGTGACATGAAGCCAGATTCTGTGTTACGGAACCTCTCTCCTCTGCCTGGGTGCTGGGCCTAAATTTATGACAATGGACTGTTACAGTGGTGGGTGACGTGAAGCCTGATTCTCTGCTATGACATGCAGACTGATTCTCTGCTGACATGAAGCCAGATTCTCTGCTGACATGAAGCCAGATTGTCTGTTACGGGACCTCTCTCCTCTGCCTGGGTGCTGGGCCTAAATTTATGAAAATGGACTGTTACAGTGGTGGGTGACGTGAAGCCTGATTCTCTGCTATGACATGACTGATTCTCTGGTGACCTGAAGACAGATTCTCTGTTACGGAACCTCTCTCCTCTGCCTGTGTGCTGGGCCTAAATTTATGAAAATGGACTGTTCCAGTGGTGGGTGACGTGAAGCCTGATTCTCTGCTATGGGACCTCTCTCTAATTGATTTTGGTTAATTTTTATTTATTTAATTTTTATTTTAATTCATTTCCCTATCCACATTTGTTTGCAGGGGATTTACCTACATGTTGCTGCCTTTTGCAGCCCTCTAGCTCTTTCCTGGGCTGTTTTACAGCCTTTTTAGTGCCGAAAAGTTCGGGTCCCCATTGACTTCAATGGGGTTCGGGTTCGGGATGAAGTTCAGATCGGGTTCGGATCCCGAACCCGAACATTTTCGGGAAGTTCGGCCGAACTTCTCGAACCCGAACATTCAGGTGTCCGCTCAACTCTACACATGTCCTAACCCCTCAGGTGAACACTGTCAATTTTTTTTAAAATAAAAACTGTGTTAAAAAAAAAAAAAACATTTTATTTGGTCACCTTACATCACTAAAAGCAATCAAAAAGGCGTATGCCCCCCAAAATAGTACCAATCTAACTGTCACCTCTTCCTGCAAAGAATGAGCCCCTACCTAAAAATCTCCCAAAAAATAAAAAAACATGATTTTTTTCTGTTTCAAAATGCTTTAAAATAAAAACGATGTAATAGTAAGCAATCAAAAACTCATGCACACCCTAAAATAGTACCAATCAAACCGTCATCACATCCCGCAAAAAGGATACCCTACCTAAGACAATCGCCCAAAAAATAAAAAAACTATAGCTCTCAGACTATGGAGACACTTAAAACATGATTATTTTTATTTAAAAAAATATATTGTTGTGTAAAACCTAAATAAGCAAAAGTATACATATTAGGTATTGCCACGTCCATAACAGCTTGCTCTATAAAAATACCACATGACCTCAGTTTAACACAAAATAAAAAAACTGTAGTAAAAAATGTTTTTTTGTTACCTTACATCACTAAAAGTGCAACATCAAGTGATCAAAAAGGCGTATGCCTCCCCAAAATAGTGCCAATCTAACCGTCACCTCATTTCTCAAAAAACAAGACCCTACCTAAGACAATCACCCAAAAAAATGTATAAAAATATGGCTCTCAGAATATGGAGACACTAAAACACAATTTTTCTTGTTTCAAAAAGGCTGTTATTGTGTAAAACTTAAATAAATAAGAAACATATACATATTTGGTATCGCCGCGTCTATAAGAAGCTGCAGTATTAAAATACCACATGACCTAACTCCTCAGGTAAACACAGTCATATGCACCCCAAAATAGTGCCAATCTAACCGTCACGTTATCCCGACAATATGATACCCTACCTAAGACAATCGCCCAAAAAATAAAAAAAACTATGGCTCTCAGACTATGGAGACACTAAAACATGATTTTTTTTTGTTTGAAAATGAATATCATTGTGAAAAACTTACATCAATAAAAAAAAGTATACATATTAGGTATCGCCGCGTCCGTAAGAACTTGTATAAAAATATCACATGATCTGACCCCTCATGTGAACACCATAAAAAATAAAAATAAAAAGTGTGTCAAACATTTTTTGTCACCTTACATCCACAAAAAGTGTAATACCAAGCGATCAAAAAGTCATATGCACCCTAAAATAGTACCAATCAAATTGTCATCTCATACCGCAAAAAATTAGACTCTACCTAAGGCAATCACCCCAAAAATATAAATAAACTATTTTTTTTTCAAAAATGCTTTATTATGTGAAACTGAAACAAACAAACCAAAAAAGTATATATATTTGCTAGTGTTGCATCCGCAACAACCGTCTCTGAAAAAAATACCACATGATCCATGATGGAGCCGCATCAAACGCGAGTGTGAAAGTAGCCTTACTTGTGTGTTATTTTCCCAAAGTGCTACAGATTACCGTATGTTGGCGCTACAATACATATAGAAAGAGGCTTATAAATATTGGTCTATTGATGTCCCTTAACATGGATTACGCATATCATAGAGCAATAAAAGTTTGTATTTCAGGTTTATTCCTATTTTTAAAAGGAAACTGGTCAGCTGATATTCCATAAATTTCTGTGGTGTGAAACCCCTTCATCTTCCATTATACAGGGAGGGCATAATTATTAGGCAAGTTGTATTTTTGAGGATTAATTTTATTATTGAACAACAACCATGTTCTCAATGAACCCCAAAAACTCATTAATATCAAAGCTGAATATTTTTGGAAGTAGTTTTTAGTTTGTTTTTAGTTTTAGCTATTTTAGGGGGATATCTGTGTGTGCAGGTGACTATTACTGTGCATAATTATTAGGCAACTTAACAAAAAACAAATATATACCCATTAAAATTATTTATTTTTACCAGTGAAACCAATATAACATCTCAACATTCACAAATCTACATTTCTGACATTCAAAAACAAAACAAAAACAAATCAGTGACCAATATAGCCACCTTTCTTTGCAAGGACACTCAAAAGCCTGCTATCCATGGATTCTGTCAGTGTTTTGATCTGTTCACCATCAACATTGCGTGCAGCAGCAACCACAGCCTCCCAGACACTGTTCAGAGAGGTGTACTGTTTTCCCTCCTTGTAAATCTCACATTTGATGATGGACCACAGGTTCTCAATGGGGTTCAGATCAGGTGAACAAGGAGGCCATGTCATTAGATTTTCTTCTTTTATACCCTTTCTTGCCAGCCACGCTGTGGAGTACTTGGACGCATGTGATGGAGCATTGTCCTGCATGAAAATCATGTTTTTCTTAAAGGATGCAGACTTCTTCCTGTACCACTGCTTGAAGAAGGTGTCTTCCAGAAACTGACAGTAGGACTGGGAGTTGAGCTTGACTCCATCCTCAACCCGAAAAGGCCCCACAAGCTCATCTTTGATGATACCAGCCCAAACCAGTACTCTACCTCCACCTTGCTGAGGTCTGAGTCGGACTGGAGCTCTCTGCCCTTTACCAATCCAGCCACGGGCCCATCCATCTGGCCCATCAAGACTCACTCTCATTTCATCAGTCCATAAAGCCTTAGAAAAATCAGTCTTGAGATATTTCTTGGCCCAGTCTTGACGTTTCAGCTTGTGTGTCTTGTTTAGTGGTGGTCGTCTTTCAGCCTTTCTTACCTTGGCCATGTCTCTGAGTATTGCACACCTTGTGCTTTTGGGCACTCCAGTGATGTTGCAGCTCTGAAATATGGCCAAACTGGTGGCAAGTGGCATCTTGGCAGCTGCACGCTTGACTTTTCTCAGTTCATGGGCAGTTATTTTGCGCCTTGGTTTTTCCACACGCTTCTTGCGACCCTGTTGACTATTTTGAATGAAACGCTTGATTGTTCGATGATCACACTTCAGAAGCTTTGCAATTTTAAGAGTGCTGCATCCCTCTGCAAGATATCTCACTATTTTTGACTTTTCTGAGCCTGTCAAGTCCTTCTTTTGACCCATTTTGCCAAAGGAAAGGAAGTTGCCTAATAATTATGCACACCTGATATAGGGTGTTGATGTCATTAGACCACACTCCTTCTCATTACAGAGATGCACATCACCTAATATGCTTTATTGTTAGTAGGCTTTCGAGTCTATACAGCTTGGAGTAAGACAACATGCATAAAGAGGATGATGTGGTCAAAATACTCATTTGCCTAATAATTCTGCACTCCCTGTATGTCTAGTTTAACAGCACTGCAATATGGAAATATTTTGTGATAGGCCTGATTCTTGAATGAGTATGAATTATTCTCCAGAATGTGTGTAAATGATTTCAGATTTGAAATGTGGTTTGTGAAAATTTGCTTTCTTCTCATCTTTGATCTACAAAAAATAGAGAAAGCTGCTGACGATGATCAGAATTATCCACTAAATCAGAAAACGTTAAATAGCATTAAAGATGTTTCATCAGATTCACTATACTATTATAAGAAATGCCATAATTTTATAATCTTCTTTGTTCCGCCAATGTAGCAGCAATGAGTTTGTCATTCAGTGTGCTCATGTTATTGGAGATTTTACTTGGAACTGCCAGTAAACTATTGTATTATCATGAAGAGAAGCTGTCACCTCTCCTGAAATATTTTAGTAACTATTTTCATTCTCTTTTGAAATAATAATTTTGGATCATGTTTTCTTATGACTATGTGTTGTGCAGTTCTTCCATTATTCCTACTGTATATTTAAAAATAAATTGCCAACTGGGTGTTACCATTGCACCTGTCAAAACTAGAGTGTCCATGCATATTCTGCCACTGCCAGCACTAACTGGCCAGTGTCAGACAGTCCCCCCTCCCAACAACAGGTAACACCCAGTTTGTAATTTATTCCATACAATCTTTTAATAGTCATAATAGAGGAACAGCAGAATATAGAGTCATAGGAGTAGATGCTCCAGAATTATCATTTCAGGTGGAATACAATTATTTGCTAAAACAGACATGTTGGGAGTGGTGACAGGTCCTCTTTAACTTATTAAAGTACTGAGAAAGAATATAACTTAAAGGGGTTTGTCATGTCAAGTATTTGTGGCATATTGCTAGGATATGCCATCAATTTTTGATAGGTGCAGATCCCACCTCTGGGACCTGCAGCTGTCTCTAGAAGGGAGCCCACGTATGCACGGTCGCCCCCATTCATTTCTATGACAGTGTCGAAAATAGCCAAGCGGCTCCATTCACTTGTATGGAGCTGGCGTAATTAGCCAAACCAGCACTTGGCAACTCCAATAGAAATGAATGGAGAGCATGCTGCACATACGCGGTCCATTCTCTATTACTTTGTGGACTCCGTTCTAGAGGTGGGATCCACACCTATGAGACATTAGCGGCATATCCTAGCAATATGCCACCAATGTATGCGGTAAGACAACCCCTTTAAGAAATGTAACGACAGGAATATTACTATGAGGTCAGATGTTTGGTGGAATCAAAGGATCAGACAGATAAAAATCCAATCATTCTGATCCTCGTTGAAGACATCATAGGTCTATTGGCTTCCATACACCAGCTTCACACAAGCGTATTATGGGCACAATTTTGTGCCAACATTTTAGCCAAGTGCTTTAGCTTGACTGGGAGTCTAATGACCCAAGCTGACAAGATCATAGATCCCTATTGTCACGAACTAGCGGGTGTGAACCCACTGTACCACGTGATAACCTCCTTTAAGGGCATTGTAAACGCCTTATTTTTCACAGTACCCTGATGGTGGGGATAGGCTTTCCTGAGGTAAACACCAGGTTGCTACCTTTTGAGGTGGATTGTCACATAAAGAGAAAGGTACCAGAGATACAGTTGTAGTCAACTGGTCGAGTTGTAACCAGGAGCATCAGTATAGGACCAAGGGATGAGGAAGAGATGAAGTCGAACAAGCAATGGGTCAGTCTCAGTTGGGATTATCTCCTCTTCTACTGGAGGTGAAAACTTGTTCAGGACTCTACCCTCTAAAGCAGGGGTGCACAAAGTTTCCTTGTTGGGGGCCACATTGCCAGACTGAACCAATGACGAGGGACGAAATTCAAATTTAAAGGTGTATTAACAACAGAAATATTGTACTTATGGTATATTGAACACACATTGTATACCAATAATGTCTAGTTACACTTCCAGGACTCCCATCTAATGGGAGAAATGTATGGAAAATACATGTGTGCAGCCACAAGACATAGGCATACATGTCTGTTACCAGATGGTTGGGGGCCGCACTGAATGGTATCAAGGGCCGCATGTGGTCCCCGGGCAACAGGTTGTGCACCCCTGATCTAAAGGAAGAAATTTTAGCAAATGAGGCAGTGGAAAAATTGCCCAAGGATCATTGAAAAGGGTTTAGGCAGAAACCTTTCTGTCCTGTGTGGGGGACCTGGTTTGATCCTTGCTATGGGGTCTTTACTTTTCTATGTACACTACTGGTTAGGGCAGGAGGTTTAGGTACAGGTCAGGCAATCCTGGTAGGCAATAGGATAGAAGAGACAGAGCAGATAAGGATCAAACAGTAAGCGAAGTCCAGAATACAAACACGGGTCAGGGATGCAGGAACACAATCACAAAATACAGCAACCTTTGCAGGACACACAGACCATTTATATAGGGGCAGGAAGGCTGTGATTGGTCACACAAGTCACATGTACGAAACCTTTAAATCACAAGAAGTGACGTGCGCCAGCCCTTTAACAAGGTGCTAGAAGGAACAGGCTGGAAGGTATGCTGAGTTCATGGCTGGAAGGAAACCATGAAGCAGGTTCTAGGAAAGATGACTCCTGAAAGGACAATGTTCAGGACAGTGGAAAGACACTGGTAGCAGATCACCTCAGCTGCTTGCTCTGTAATGCAGCCGGAAGTGGACAATGACGGAGGAGGCCAGGGAGGACAGTGCTCACCCGAACATGGAGCCTGGGGCCGTTTCGGTGAGTAGGGGAACATCGGTGGTCAGCAACTGCCGTTACACCCAGTGGCGTTGCGAGGGGGGTGCGGGGGGTGCGGGCAGTGGCGTTGCGAGGGGGGTGCGGGGGGTGCGGGCCGCACCGGGTGACACCAGTCTGATGGGGTGTCACCCGCTGGCCGCCGGAGTTCTCCTTAACTAACTAACTTTAGGCAGGGCCGGCGCTTCCATAGAGGCAGGGGGGGGGGGGGGCTCTCTCCCTCCCCCTGTGCTGCTGCCGCTGCCTCCGCCAATGAGAAGAGGGATTGGAGGAGGAGGGGAGGGGCTGTGGCCACTGCGCCACCAATGAAGAAAACTGACCTGTAATACAAATACAGGAGGCGGGTGCCGGAATCAAATAGCCGGCACCCGACCTCTATGACAGGGAGCGGCACCTGAAGAGTTAACTGTCACTGATCGCAGCCCCCTATCATAGAGGTCGGGTGCCGCCTATTTCATTCCGGCACCCGCCTCCTGTATTTGTATTAACATTGAGTGCGCGCCCCCCCCCCCCCCCCCAGTATAATAAACATTTTGTGCACCCCCCCCCCCAGTATAATTAACATTTTGTGCACGTTCCCCCCCCCCCCCCCCCAGTATAATAAACATTGGTGGCGCAGTGGGAAGTGCCAATGAGGGTTAAAAAAATAAATAAAAAATGAACTCACCTCCTCCAGTTGATCGCATAGCTGCCGGTCTCCTGTTCTATCTTCAGGACCTGTGGTGACGTCACTGAGCTAATCACATGGTCCATTACCATGGTGATGGACAGTGCAGTTTCTAGGTAAAATTTCTCTCAGGGCGAGTGTCAAAAAAACTCCCCCCCCCCCCCGGTAACAGACAGGCAGTGCTGACCTCACTCACTGTACGTCACGCAGTGCGTGAGGTACAGTGAGTGAGCGCCGCCGCCCGCACTGCCTGCCTGTGGGGGGACATTATTTTTAATAAGGATCACTATGGACATTATTTAGAATGGAGGCTGCTGTGGATGTCATTATAACTGTATAATGTCTGATAGGCCTAGTCCTGAGTTATATTACCCTGCCCTGTATAATAATGTACCCCGATACCCCTTAGTTATATTACTCCAGCGGGGTAATATAACTTAAGGCTACTTTCACACTAGCGTTCGTCGGTCCGCTCGTGAGCTCCGTTTGAAGGGGCTCACGAGCGGACCCGAACGCAGCCGTCCAGCCCTGATGCAGTCTGAATGGAGAGGATCCGCTCAGACTGCATCAGTCTGGCGGCGTTCAGCCTCCGCTCCGCTCGCCTCCGCACGGACAGGCGGACAGCTGAACGCTGCTTGCAGCGTTCGGGTGTCCGCCTGGCCGTGCGGATCCGTTCAGACTTACAATGTAAGTCAATGGGAACGGATCCGCTTGAAGATGTCACCAATTGACTCAATCTTCAAGCGGATCCGTCCCCCATTGACTTTACATTGAAAGTCTGAACGGATCCGCGCAGGCTACTTGCGCACTTGCGAATTTTTTTAAAGTTATTAATGCAGACGGATCCGTACTGAACGGAGCCTCCGTCTGCATTAATATGAGCGGATCCGTTCAGAACGGATCCGCCCGAACGCTAGTGTGAAAGTAGCCTTAGGGGTATCAGGGATGGGTACATTATTATACAGGGCATGGGCAGGGTAATATAACTCAGCTCAGGACTAGGCCTATCAGACATTATACAGTTATAATAAGTAATGACACCAACAGCAGCCTCCATTCTAAATAATGTCCATAGTGATCCTTATTAAACTTAATGTCCCCCACAGTGACAGTGGCCCCCATTTTCATGTCTCCCACAGTGGCCCCCCCATTGTAATTAATTCCCCCCATTGTAATTAATTCCCCCCCATTGTAATTAATGCCCCCCCCCCCCATTGTAATTAATGCCCCCCCAGACCATCACTCGCCTCACAGCAGGCATCAGCACTGCTCAGGGGCTCAGGGCGGGCGGTAACAGGCAGGCAGTGCGGCGCTCACTCAGTCACTGTATGTCACGCGCCTGCGCCGCCTAGTGGGAGGAGCAGGCGCGTGACGTCAGTAAGTCTGACCAGGGCCGGTGCAAGGATTTTTGCCGCCCTAGGCAAGATAAAAATTGGCACCCCCGCCCCCCCCCTTATCAGATCCGGAATTGCGGACCCGGATCCGCAATTCCGAACCTGAAAAAAAATAGTACATGTCCTATTCTTGTCCCCAATAACGGACAAGAATAGGCATATTCTCTTAGTGCCGGCAATGTGCGGTCCGCAAAATGTAGTATTAATAACTAAACAATTAAATAATACACATATTGCATTGTCTACTTACCACCAGGACAATTAGATGATCTGGTCTCTGGCTGCAGTCTGGCTCTGCGGACTCCCTTGTCACTCTCTTCCCCCCCCTCCCTTGTCACTCTCTTCTCCCCCCCCTCCCTTGTCACTCTCTTCTCCCCCCCTCCCTTGTCACTCTCTTCTCCCCCCCTCCCTTGTCACTCTCTTCTCCCCCCCCTCCCTTGTCACTCTCTTCTCCCCCCCCCCTTGTCACTCTCTTCTCCCCCCCCTCCCTTGTCACTCCTTCTCCAGCTCTCATTGTCACTACTCTCTCCCCCCCTCCCTTGTCACTCTCTCTCCCCCCCTCCCTTGTCACTCTCTTCTCCCCCCCCCCTCCCTTGTCACTCTCTTCTCCCCCCCCCTCCTTGTCACTCTCTTTCTCCCCCCCTCCTTGTCACTCTCTTCTCCCCCCCTCCCTTGTCACTCTCTTCTCCCCCCCCTCCCTTGTCACTCTCTTCTCCCCCCTCCCTTGTCACTCTCTTCTCCCCCCCCCTCCCTTGTCACTCTCATTCTCGTCTCCCCCCCCTCCCTTGTCACTCTCATTCTACTACTCCCCCCCCTCCCTTGTCACTCTCATTCTACTACTCCCCCCCCCTCCCTTGTCACTCTCATTCTACTACTCCCCCCCCCCTCTTGTCACTCTCATTCTACTACTCCCCCCCCCCTCCCTTGTCACTAGTCTCATTCTACTCCCCCCCCCCCTCACTCTCATTTCCTCCCCCTTGTCACCTCTAATGTAGCGTGGCCGAGCTCTGTTCGCTCCGCGGTACAGGAGCTTTTGTTTTCTGTACCCGGCTGACAGGAAGTGCTCACTTAGTGTGCACTTCCTTTCAGTCCGGCCGGGTACAAGAAACAAATGCTCCTGTACCCCGGGCCGGACCGAACAGAGCTCGGCCACGCTACACTAATAACTCAGCAGTCTGCAGCGCAGGCAGGCTGCGCAGCACTGAGCCGGCCGCTCAGGAGGCTCAGCATGAGGGGCGCCGCCGGCCGGCCGATCATTTACCTTCATAACGATTTTCTTTTTTTTACCTCAACGGGCGCCCCCTGCTGCTGACAGCGCCCCGGGCGGCCGCCCGTCCCGCCCGCCCCTAGAAACGGCCCTGGTGATGGATCATATGATGTACCATGTGATGACCACAGTGATGTCACCACAGGTCCTTTCACAGGTCCTGAAGATAGAACAGGAGACCGGCAGCTGCGCGATCAATTGGAGGAGGTGAGTTAATTTTTATTTATTTTTTTAACCCTCATTGGCACTTCCCACTGCGCCACCAATGTTTATCATACTGGGAGGGGGCCGCACTCAATGTATATTATACTGGGGGGGGAGGGCCGCACTCAATGTATATTATACTGGGGGGGTGGCCGCACTCAATGTATATTATACTGGGGGGGGTGGCCGCACTCAATGTTTATTATACTGGGGGGGGGCGCTCTCAATGTATATTATACTGGGGGGGTGGCCGCACTCAATGTTTATTATACTGGGGGGGGGGCGCTCTCAATGTATATTATACTGGGGGGGTGGCCGCACTCAATGTTTATTATACTGGGGGGGGCGCTCTCAATGTATATTATACTGGGGGGGGTGGCTGCACTCAATGTATATTATACTGGGGGGGTGGGTGGCCGCACTCAATGTATATTATACTGGGGGGGGTGGCCGCACTCAATGTATATTATACTGGGGGGGTGGCCGCACTCAATGTTTATTATACTGGGGGGGGGGGGCGCTCTCAATGTATATTATACTGGGGGGGTGGCCGCACTCAATGTTTATTATACTGGGGGGGGCGCTCTCAATGTATATTATACTGGGGGGGGGGCGCTCTCAATGTTTATTATACTGGGGGGCGCACTTAATGTTTATTATACTGGGGGGGGCGCACTTAATGTTTATTATACTGGGGGGGCGCACTCAATGTTTATTATATTGACCTTCTACTAAGCATTCTGTATTCAGAATGCTATTATTTTCCCTTATAACCATGTTATAAGGGAAAATAACACAGTGAATAGACTTTCATCTTAGCAACCAAGCGTGAAAATCGCACCGCATCCGCACTTGCTTGCGGATACAATGCGATTTTCACGCAGCCCCATTAACTTCTATGGGGTCTGCGTTGCATGAAAACGCACAACATAAAGCATGTTGCGATTTTCACGCAGCGCACAAGTGATGCGTGAAAATCATCGCTCATCTGCACAGCCCCATAGAAGTGAATGGGTCCGGATTCAGTGCGGGTGCAGTGCGTTCACCTCACGCATTGCACCCGCGCAGAAATCTCACCCATGTGATAGGGGCCTAAGGGTGAATAGGACAAGGGTTCCAGCCCCTAAGGGGGCTAATAGTAAGTGAAAATAAAACACAAACACTGACCCTGGGTTCACACCTGAGCGTTGCGCAAACGCGCGTTTTACGCGCGTTTTTGTCGCGCGTTCTTATGCGCGTTTTTTGTAATAGTAAACGCGCGTTTGACGCGCGTTTGTGTCATTGACTGCAGTGTCCTATGGCCACAAACGCGCGTCAAAACGCCCCAAAGAAGCTCAAGTACTTGTTTGAGCGTCGGGCGTTTTACAGCGCGTTCGTACGCGCTGTAAAACGCCCAGGTGTGAACCATTCCCATAGGGAAGCATTGGATTTCATGTCTTGAGCGTTTTACAGCGCGTTTGAACGCGCTGTAAAACGCTCAGGTGTGAACCCAGGGTAAGGCTACTTTCACACTTGCGGTAGTGTGATGCGGCAAGCAGTTCCGTTGTCAGAACTGCCTGCCAGATCCGCCGATCTGGATGTGACTGAAAGCATTTATGAGATGCATCCGGATGCAGATCCATCTCACAAATGCATTGCAAGAATGAATCCATCTCTCCGCTTGTCATGCGGACAGACGGATCCGTCTTGTATCTTTTTACACATTTTTACCGGCATGCGCAGACCGAAAGGACGGATCCTGCATTCCGGTATTTTGAATGCCGGATCTGGCACTAATACGTTCCTATGGGAAAAAATGCCAGATCCGGCATTCAGGCAAGTCTTCAGTTTTTTTCGCCGGAGATAAAACCGTAGCATGCTGCGGTTTTATCTTTTGCCTGATCAGTCAAAATGACTGAACTGAAGACATCCTGATGCATCCTGGACGGATTACTCCATTCACAATGCATGGGGATATGACGGATCAGTTCTTTTCCGGTATAGAGCCCCTGTGACGGAACTCTATGCCGAAAAAGAAAAACGCTAGTGTGAAAGTACTCTAAAATATTAAGTTTAAATCCCCCCTTTCCCAATATAAAAAATATATACAATAAACATATTACATAGCGCTGCGTCCGAAAAGTCCAAACTATTAAATTATTAAAAAATATCTCCTATGCGGTGAGCATTCGCCATTTTTTAGTCACCTTGCCACCCCAAAAAATAGGATAGGACTGTTCTACTATGGGCCGAACATTTCATAAAATGCGAAATGCACGTGGCTTTTTTGCTTGGTATTGAGTATCGCAATACTTTTTTATGGTGATGAAAGCGAATGAAAATTTTGGTATTGAAACAACCCTACGCCGATCTGATCGGCGTAGCGTTGTCACGATACCAAAATTTTCATTCGGTTTTGATTTGGCGACTAAAAATTTAATTTGGCTCCTAAATTTTTCAGTTCAGGAGCCAATGGCTACTAGGTATTTTTTTTAGTCTGGAGCCCTGCTATCAGAGGCCGGCGCAGGCGGCGCGATGACGTCATCGCGCCGCCTAAGCCCTGAGCCGTACACAGCGTGGGACACAGGCCAGAAGAGGCCTGCATCGCATCGCTGCCAAAGAGGTAAGTGTTTTTTTCCTTTTTTTTTTTTTTTTTCTGTACAATACTGATGGCTAGTGGCACATGATAGGAGAGGCCCTATGGCTAGTGGCACATGATAGGGGGGGCCGCCTATGGCTACTGGCACATGATAGGGGGGCCCTATGGCTACTGGCACATGATAGGGGGGCCCTATGGCTACTGGCACATGATAGGGGGCCCTATGGCTACTGGCACATGATAGAGGGGCCCTATGGCTACTGGCACATGATAGGGGGGCCCTATGGCTACTGGCACATGATAGAGGGGCCCTATGGCTACTGGCACATGATAGGGGGGGCGCCTATGGCTACTGACACATGTTGATGGGGGGCTTAGGCTACTGGCACATGATTAAGGGGCATCTATGAGGGCACATTTCACTGGCACATTATTGGGGGACATCTATGGGGGCACTTCTTACTGGCACATTATTGGTGGCACTATAGGGGCATCTACTGAGGCCACAAAGAACGGTTATTTTATATGGGGGCTCTGTATAGGGGCATTTTATACTGGGACACATTGTGTTGGGTACTATGGGGAAGGGGGGAGAGGACTACTACGGGGCACTGAGAAGGGGTATTTTATGCTTACAAATTATGGGGGACACTGAGGGCATCTACTGGCGCACTATATATCGGGCATTTTATACTGGTACATTATGGGGGCACTAGGGGGGAGAGGAGCACTATGGGGGCATTTACTGGGGTCACTATATAGGGGTATTTTATACTGGCACATTATGGAGGCACTATGGGGACATTAGCTCAACTGGGGACATTACAGGGGGGTATTTTTTGCACTGACACATTATAAGGAGAATTATTTCTACTGGGGGAAGGCATTATGATGGGCTTTATTACTCCCCCATGGTATGACCCCCTAGTAGCAGCACCATCCTCTCCCTGCTCTGCTATCCCTCTGCCCCTTCTCCAAATACTTATTATGAAATCTTTCTCATTAGGATAAAACACAACATCAGCTCCGCCGAGCCCCCGGCCAAAGTGTGGAAGTGGCGTCCGAGATCCCCAAGGGCCAAGCCAAGTAATTGTAAGTTTTCATATGAAATATGTTTGTTATATACATATAGCATACACTGTCAGGTGTCACCCAGGGGGGGGTGACACCATTTTCTACCGCACCGGGTGACACCAGCCCTAGCAACGCCACTGGTTACACCTATGATGTTATTCCTTAGCATCTTTAGACCCACAATGTCAGGAACACTCTGAAGTATCACAGTTGTGAAAATGCGCCACTCAGAAGGTTAAAGAATTCATATTGAAATCTTTAAATATGGCAAAGAAAATCTAAAGTCTATGGTAAGCTAAAGAGTTAAATGACAAATCAAAATCTGCTACATCTGTATAATCCCCACTGTAGATACATATTAATTAAAATGTAAAACCTCGACGCACAGGTCACTGCATATCACATGGTTTAAACAGCAATTTGATGATACTTTTTAATTACCAAAAAGACTGCCCTTGGCCACACAAGTAATTTACAAGCTTCTGTTCCATCTGGTAAAATTGAAAACCTTTCTGTTTCTAGATCCCTTTTGGGGCATATTTACATCTCCACAGCATCCAATCAAACTCACAAAGCGTCTATTTCCAAATGCAGGTTACAAGGTAAAAGCAATGACATAATGGAGAAGTAGGCTTCTTCTCCAGCAAATAGATCTTGGTAAAATACAATGTTTATTAGAATAGCCATACAAAACCAAATTCAAAAGTGTAGCATAAAAAGACTTACAGGCAGCTGCTGCCAAGGCCAATAAGATAATGGGTTGCATCAGAAGGGGCATAGATTCCCGTGATAAGAACATAGTCCTACCACTTTGCAAATCGCTAGTCAGACCACACATGGAGTACTGTGTACAGTTCTGGGCTCCTGTAAACAAGGCAGACTGTGACTGTGACGAGGGGACATCCTCTGCGTCTGGAGGAAAGAAGGTTTGTACACAAACATAGAAGAGGATTCTTTACGGTAAGAGCAGTGAGACTATGGAACTCTCTGCCTGAGGAGGTGGTGATGGTGAGTGCAATAAAGGAATTCAAGAGGGGCCTGGATGTATTTCTGGAGTGTAATAATATTACAGGCTATAGCTACTAGAGAGGGGTCGTTGATCCAGGGAGTTATTCTGATTGCCTGATTGGAGTCAGGAAGGAATTTTTTATTCCCCTGAAGTGGGGAAAATTGGCTTCTACCTCACAGGGTTTTTTTTTGTTTTTTTTGCCTTCCTCTGGATCAACTTGCGGGATGACAGGCCGAACTGGATGGACAAATGTCTTTTTTCGGCCTTATGTACTATGTTACTATGTTACTAAATCTTGGGGTCTATATACTGTGATTAAAGAGGTTTTCTAGGATTACTATGTTATTTAACACATCTGCTCATGTAGTTGCTTAGCTCATGTACATCTTTCTCATCTTCTTCTTTTTTTTTTTAAAGAGAACCTTTCATGGTTTTGTATTAATTGAGACAAATACCTTTACTTTACTCCGCTATGATTGAATCGCGGCACAGCCATGGAAAAGGAGACGCCCATTGAGAAACCTTGGCGTCTCCTCCTCCCTGTACCGATGATCAGTATTAGCATACTGAGTGGGAAAAGTGCAGGGGGCACAGCGGGGCGTACAAGTGCTATTTTAAAAAATCAGGCAGGGTGGCAGCATTAGCGGGGTGTACACCACAAGTCAAGGTATTTGTCTCAATTAATACAAAACCATGAAAGGTCCTCTTTAAATTTGGACTCTCCTGACCTGTTTTTAGAATGTACACAAATGTCTCAGTCCTGTATTATAATTTGGTATCGTTCTAGTTGATGGGTGTCTTGGCTGTAATCCCTTACCTTGCACCAGCGTCTTTAAAGAGGAACTGAGATGAAAAATGGTTGTAGAGCAGCACAAAATGGACCTTCTGACCAACCCGGGATCCACATCTGTCCCACGAATAGTAGTAGATAACAAAAGGGTTCACAGCAGCATGTCCAGTGTGACTTTTTATTGGGAACCAAGAGTGCACACACAGAGCAATACGACGTTTCGGATACGCAGTAGCCTTTCTCAAGTAGCCGAAACGTTGTATTGCTCTGTGTGTGCACTCTTGGTTCCCAATAAAAAGTCACACTTGACATGCTGCTGTGAACCCTTTTGCTATCTACTTTAAAGAGGAACTGTCACCACAAAATGCAATACTATCTGAAAGCACCATCTTATAGAGCAAATTAATATATAGTTTTGCAGGGAAAGATTCAGTAGAACCTGTAATTTATACAATTATATCTCTATATCAGTTTTTTCTACCTCCTGTGAACAGCATTGGTACAGAAAGAGGGGTTATCAGTGATTGATGGCATTGTGTGTATAGGTGTGCATACAGAGATAGCTGTCAGTCACTAATAACCCCTCCTCCCTCTTGTACCAATAGCTGTTCAGATTAGGTGGAAAAAGAAAAGATATAAATGTATAAATTACAGATTTTACTGAATCTTTTCCGACAAACCTATATATCAATCTCAGATTCGCCTGCATGGTGCTTTAAGATTGCATTGCATTTTGTGGTGATCAGGTCTCTTAAATGCTGGCCATAGCAGTTCACTCTGCTGTCTACTGTCTCAAGACTTCACTCAAAGTACTGTAGATGAATGATATATCTCTCTGGAGAATCTAAAATAGGAGCAGGAGCCCTGACTTGAGCTTCCTCTCTACTCTGTCTCTGGACAGGAATTCTCCCTCCTGGATGGAAACAGGACCAGAACACTCGTACTAAGAGGGGAGAAACAGAGTGATTAGCCCTGTTCTTTGGCAACCTTTAGCAAAAAAGGAGAGAGGTGCTCCTAGGGTAAGGATGTAAGACCACAGGGACTCTCAGGAGGGGAAATGTAGTCTGATCACCTGTTTGTGTTGTGCTATCCTGAGCACAACACCAGTGAAGGCAGAGGAAGAAATATTGCTGGTCGGTGCAGCCGGAATTATCCAAAATGCTTAGTCCGGGACCGTGGCAGTCGAGCTTTTAGTGGGTAGTATAAGGTGCAGGACACAAACAGACGTGAAATATCGAAAATTAATGCAGTTTTATTTTAGTTTTAGTTCAGGACAACGCATTTCGGGGTACGTAGCAGAACTGTTAGGGAGCAGGATCAGGCAGAGCTTCTGCTTCACGTCAGCAATTTAGACTTGACAAAGGGGTCCTATGTACCCCTGAAAAGTGTTATTCTGGACCAAAAAAATAAAAGAAAACGGCATTAATTTTCATTATTTCACATCTGGTTGGGTCCTGCGCCTTATACTACCCACTACAAGCTCGACTACCACGGTCCAGCTACGCTCCAGTGCCTTGACAACCTTTGGCCAACCATTCCTTGCTGGAACAAAACTGTACAATTGTACAACTTGTCGTACCCAGATTTTGCGTACTACAGGAACATAGCACAAACCTTCAAACCTGTTAAGCAATAGGACATACGATATTATATCATGTGACCAGGCAAAGGTTGTGGCTCGTAAATACATTGTAAAGTTGTTTTTTCTTTTGTTTGTTTCCTGAATTCAGTTAGATAAAAGAAGAACTTGTGTGGATCGAAAAGTTTTACATATGAGCCTATGTAACTTTGAAATAATTGAATACCATTTGTATTCCAAGCATCCAACAAAACTCTCTAAGCCAATGCACTTTATAAACATAAAGCGTATTAGTACCTCTAATATATGAAGCTACTTAGGGTTTCCATTTAATGATCTTTTAACATGGAGTATGCATAATAAAAGGGTATTAGGGATGTTTATGTGGGTATTTTAATGTTAATGGCAGGTTTTATGACACACATATTACTTAGTGGTTCTTATTTCTATTCTTCTGCGTCTGTAAGTATTGTTTTGCCCTTGAACAATTTTCTCCTTTGTTTTATTGTTCAATTACGTATAAAGAAATCATCTGACTGCCAGTGGTAGAGAACGAGGAAGGGAACACTTTAAATTCCAAAACCCTAATGTAGCCATAGCAATGTCTTCCTCAGAACTGAAAGTCATAGTCATAGTCATAGCCCCTGCATCCCCGAATAGTCACAACTAGTCACAGTCATAGTCCCAAATAATACCTAAATGTATACTTTTCTAAAAGAACCCCCTCACACAGCAGACCCTCCTCCATCTTCTAAAGAGCATAAGTACCCAGCTACCAAATATACAGTCATGTCCATAAATATTGGGTCATCAACACAATTCTAACATTTTTGGCTATATACACCACCACAATGGATTTGAAATGAAACAAACAAGATGTGCTTTAACTGCAGACTGTCAGCTTTAGTTTGAGGGTATTTACATCCAAATCAGGTGAACGGTGTAGGAATTACAACAGTTTGCATATGTGCCTCCCACTTGTTAAGGGACCAAAAGTAATGGGACAACTGGCTTCTCAGCTGTTCCATGGCCAGGTGTGTGTTATTCCCTCATTATCCCAATTACAATGATCAGAAAATAAGGTCCATAGTTCATTTCAAGTATGCTATTTGCATTTGGAATCTGTTGCTGTCAACTCTCAAGATGAGATCCAAAGAGCTGTCACTATCAGTGAAGCAAGCCATCATTAGGCTGAAAAAAACACAACAAACCCATCAGAGAGATAGCAAAAACATTAGGTGTGGCCAAAACAACTGTTTGGAACATTCTTAAAAAGAAGGAACACAACGGTGGGCTCAGCAACACCAAAAGACCCGCAAGACCACGGAAAACAACTGTGGTGAATGACCGAAGAATTATTTCCCTGGTGAAGAAAACACCCTTCACAACAGCTGGCCAGATCAAGAACACTCTCCAGGAGGTAGGTGCATGTGTGTCAAAGTCAACAATCAAGAGAAGACTTCACCAGAGTGAATACAGAGGGTTCACCACAAGATGTAAACTATTGGTGAGCCTCAAAAACAGGGAGGCCAGATTAGAGTTTGACAAACGACATCTAAAAAAGCCTTCACAGTTCTGGAACAACATCCTATGGACAGATCAGACCAAGATCAACTTGTACCAGAGTGATGGGAAGAGAAGAGTAAGGAGAAGGAAAGGAACTGATCATGATCCTAAGCATACCACCTTATCAGTGAAGCATTGTGGTGGTAGTGTCATGGTGTGGGCATGTATGGCTGCCAATGGAATTGGTTCTCTTGTATTTATTGATGATCTGACTGCTGACAAAAGCAGCAGGCTGAATTGTGAAGTGTTTCGGGAAATATTATCTGCTCATATTTAGCCAAATGCTTCAGAACTCATTGGATGGCGCTTCACAGTGCAGATGGACAATAACCCAAAGCATACTGCAAAAGCAACCAAAGAGTTTTTTAAGGGAAAAAAGTGGAATGTTATGCAATGGCAAGTCAATCACCTGACCTGAATCAGATGGAGAATTTCACTTGCTGAAGACAAAACTGAAGGGAAAATGCCCCAAGAACAAGCAGGAACTGAAGACAGTTGCAGTAGAGGCCTGGCAGAGCATCACCAGAGATGAAACCCAGCGTCTGGTGATGTCTATGAGTTCCAGACTTCAGGTTGTAATTGACTGCAAAGAATTTGCAACCAAGTATTAAAAAGTGAAAGTTTGATGTATGATTATTATTCTGTCCCATGACTTTTGGTCCCTTAACAAGTGGGAGGTACATATGCAAACTGTTGTAATTCCTACACCGTTCACCTGATTTGGATGTAAATACCCTCAAATTACAGCTGACAGTCTGCATTTAAAGCACATCTTGTTTGTTTAATTTCAAATACATTGTGGTGGTGTATAGAGCCAAAAATGTTAGAATTGTGTTGATGTCCCAATAATTATGGACCTGACTGTATATGGTCCATAGACACAATGGACAGGAGGTGGCCTTATTGACTTATATGAGAGGGTTTTCTAGGCAGTTTTCTGTGACCTGTGCAGAAGTCAGGAGGGAGCTGATAAGCTTTGACTTCCCCTATTGTGAATAGTTACTTGCCATTGTAATTCTGCCTGTGGTGATAATGATTAGGTATTAGCAAATCGACTTCAGATGGTACATCTAAAGTCGATTTGCAAAAAACTTCATTGTAATACTGTACGGAGTTCCCGCTCCGTACAGTATTAGAATGTATTGGCTCCAGCGAGCCAAAGGTATTGTTGCAGAGTATGATTGCTGGGTGCAGCGGAGTCAATTCAGATCAGATGTTGTGGAGCAACAGGAACTGGCTTTATTGAAACATGCGTGCAATAACAGAAGGTCACCTTACACCACCATTGTGGCGTTCCAGTTTCCTTCCCATGGATCAGAGATTGGATGGCTTTGACCTTTTGTTTATTATAAGAGAGACACTATCTAATTTGCTCTGCTTTCCATATAGTACAGTCTTTCTTTATGTGTCCCTGTTTGTGGCATCTAAAACACACCCTAGTCTTCTTCCCGTGTAACCTTGTGTCTGTAGCTTTTAGAGCGGTTCTGGTGTCGGTTTCTGTGGAGTAACATAGTAACATAGTAACAAAGTACATAAGGCCAAAAAAAGACATTTGTCCATCCAGTTTGGCCTGTCATCCTGCAAGTTGATCCAGAGGAAGTCAAAAAAAAACTGTGAGGTAGAAGCCAATTTTCACCACTTTAGGGGAATAATAATTTCCTTCCCGACTCCAATCAGGCAATCAGAATAACTCCCTGGATCAACGACCCCTCTCTAGTAGCTATAGCCTGTAATGTTATTATGCTCCAGAAATACATCCAGGCCCCTCTTGGATTCCTTTATTGTACTCACCATCACCACCTCCTCAGGCAGAGAGTTCCATAGTCTCACTGCTCTTACCGTAAAGAATCCTCTTCTATGTTTGTGTACAAACCTTCTTTCCTCCAGACGCAGAGGATGTCCCCTCGTCACAGTCACAGTCCTGGGGATAAATAGATGATGGGAGAGATCTCTGTACTGACCCCTGATATATTTATACATAGTATCTAGATCTCCTCTCAGTCGTCTTTTTTCTAAAGTGAATAACCCTAATTTTGATAATTTTTCAGGTTACTGTAGTTGCCCCATTCCAGTTATTAATTTAGTTGCCCTCCTCTGGACCCTCTCCAGCTCTGCTATGTCTGCCTTGTTCACAGGAGCCCAGAACTGTACGCAGTACTCCATGTGTGGTCAGCTATTTGTAAAGTGGTAGGTCTATGTTCTTATCACGGGCATCTATGCCCCTTTTGATGCAACCCATTATGTTATTGGTCTTGGCAGCAGCTGCCTGACACTGGTATTTGCAGCTTAGTTTGCTGCCTAGATCCTTGCACTAATTCCTTTCTTCTCTGATACTCATCTATGAGCCTGATTTTTACAAATGCTACTGCCAAATCTGTCTCAGGCTGTGTCTCCAGTGCATTGATCAGTGCAGTATATGTATCGGGTAAACTGCACAACAAAGTGGCTGCGGCGTGACTGCCTGTTATTCTGTTCTATTCTCCCCGATTGATCTGAGTTGTGCAATCACTTCCAGCATGGCGTTTATATGCTCCTGTATGTCCTGTTCTCTGCTAAGCCTCATTTTGCAAATGTTCCTCAGGAGAAACCACTTGCTGTTCAAACTGGATCTTTGATGCAGTCTTTTCAGTACACCCCACATGCCTTTCTCTGTGCCCTTATGGCATATGTGAGTGAGCTGATCATTCTCCACTAGTAAGCGTATGGTGGCCCGTGACTATATGTTTTTCTTGTCCCAGTCATGATCATTGTCCTGTGGCCTCTCTATGGTGGTAACTTCCCACAAGCAGTGGCGGATCCAGGGGGGGGGCAACGGGGCAATTGCCCCCCCCCCCCCCCGAGCTGGCGGCGGGCGGCGGCAGCGGGGCACAGGGAGATGAGCGCTTCCATTGTGGAAGCGCTCATCTCCAGTCATCTGTATCGCCGTCCTCAGGACAGCGATACAGATGCCTGCCTGTGCTGCGGCAGGGAAGGGAGAGGCGTGTCCCTTTCCCTTCCTCTGATAGGCTGCCGGCCTAGTGCCTGCAGCCTATCAGAGGCCGGCCGCCTGAGCCATACAGCGTGGGACACAGGCCTGAAGAGGCCTGCATCGCATCGCTGACATGGAGGTAAGTATGTGTGTGTTTTTTTTTTTCTTCATTATATACAATGCTTTTACTGGCACCTGGGGGGGGGGCTATTACTGGCAAAGGGGGGCTATTACTGGCAAAGGGGGGGGCTATTACTGGCAAAGGGGGGGCTATTACTGGCAAAGGGGGGCTATTACTGGCAAAGGGGGGGCTATTGCTGGCAAAGGGGGGGCTATTACTGGCAAAGGGGGGCTATTACTGGCAAAGGGGGGGCTATTACTGGCAAAGGGGGGGTCTCTTATTACTGGCAAAGGGGGGTCTCTTATTACTGGCAAAGGGGGGGCTGTTATTACTGGCAAAGGGGGGCTGTTATTACTGGCAAAGGGGGGCTCTTATTACTGGGGGCTGTTATTACTGGAGGCTCTTATTACTGGCTCAGAGGGGCTGTTATTACTGCCACAGAGGGGCTCTTATTACTGGGGGCTGTTATTACTGGCACAGAGGGGCTCTTATTACTGGGGGCTGTTATTACTGGCACCAGGGGGGCTGTTATTACTGGCACCGGGGGGGCTGTTATTACTGGCACAGGGGGGCTGCTATTACTGGCACAGGGGGGCTATTATTACTGGCACATGATTGGGGGCACTATAGGGGCATCTACTGAGGCCACAAAGAAGGGGTATTTTATATGGGCTCTCTGTACAGTTCAATTTTATACTGGGACACATTATGGTGGGTACAATGGGGAAGGGGGGAGAGGAGTACTATGGGGTCATCTACGGGGGGCACTAAGAAGGGGTATTTTATACTTGCAAATTATGGGGGACACTGAGGGCATCTACTGGAGCATTTTATACTGGTACATTATGGGGGGCACTAGGAGGAAGGAGGGTGTGGAGGACTATGGGGTCATTTACTAGGGGCACTATATAGGGGTATTTTATACTGGCACATTATGGGGGCACTATGGGGACATTAGCTCAACTGGGGGCATTACAAGGGGGTATTTTTTGCACTGTCACATTATAAGGAGAATTATTACTACTGGGGGGGGGGCATTATGGTGGGCTTTATTACTCCCCCATGGTATGACCCCCTAGTAGCAGCACCATCCTCTCCCTGCTCTGCTATCCCTCTGCCCCTTCTCCAAATACTTATTATGAAATCTTTCTCATTAGGATAAAACACATCAGCTCCGCCGAGCCCCCGGCCAAAGTGTGGAAGTGGCGTCCGAGATCCCGAAGGGCCAAGCCAAGTAACTGTGAGTGTTCATGTGAAATATGTTTGTTATACACATATAGCATACACTGTGTAGTCTGTTCTATAAGCACCATTGTTTTGTGGCGGCGGACAGAAAATAATCTGAAAGTGCCCCTCCCGAGACCAGGCTCTGGATCCGCCACTGCCCACAAGTCATCTCTGGATAATAGCATTTCCACTTTAAACTTCCATAGCTGATAATTGTCATTGTTCAGCTTGGACACTGAGAGTTAACCTCTAAGTTTCTGGCCATTCTACTTCCTTTATTTATGAACAGTCTTACTTGTCTACAGGAGATGTCACTGGAAAGCTTCCTTATGTTGATCTCCGCATCAGCCACCCTGTCTCCCATTCGGGGCTTTGTTCTGCCTGGGCCGCACCTGGTCACTGGGCTTTATCCGGTCACTGGGCCCATAACCTGTTGCAGAGTATGTTTGCTGGCTGCAGCGGAGTCAATTCAGATTAGATGTTGTGAAGTAACAGGAACTGGCTTTATTGGAACATGCGTGCAATAATAGAAGGTCACCTTACATGGTAAATGGCATAGACAGAAAAAAGAAATCAGTGAGTTCACCTCAATGTACAGGAAATACAACACATCATAGAAATGCATAGAGAGACTACAAGTGAGCATTTAGCAGCAGTGACATCTAGTTTTATAACTGTAAACTGCAGTCAATCCAGCAATAGACTAAGCTGTAAGTTGTTGTATCTCCAACAGGTATTGCTGCGCAAATTATTACTGTAAAAAACCTTGTAACCGAACTTGGGTTAGGTTCCTAGTAGCACCTTGGAACTGAACCCGAGTTCTGTACCAAGGTTTTTTACAGTAATAATTTATTCCTGAATTCTAGCGTGACTTCGTGAAGTAATAACTTTGGCTCATCAGAGCCAATACATTCTAATACTGTACGGAGCGGGAACTCCGTACAGTATTACAACAATGTTTTTTGCGAATTCGATCATCCCTAATAATAGTTACTGAAAAGTTACCTCAACAGGAAATTATGAAGTAGTATCTAGTGTAAAAATGTCAGGATTACTCTAAAAAAATATGTCTAATGCTACTTTCACACTTGCGGCAGTGTGATCCGGCGGGCAGTTCCGTCGTCGGAACTGTCCGCCGGATCCGCTGATCTGCCGCTGACTGAAAGCATTTGTGAGATGGATCCGGATGCGGATCTGTCTCACAAATGCATTGCAAGGACGGATCCGTCACTCCGCTTGTCACGCGGACTGACGGATCCGTCTTGTAGATTTTTTCACATTTTTACCGATATGCTCATGCCGGAACGACGGATCCGGCATTCCGGTATTCTTAATGCCGGATCCGGCACTAATACATTCCTATGGGAAAAAATGCCGGATACGGTGTTTAGGCATGTCTTCAGTTTTTTTCGCCGGAGGGAAAACCGTAGCATGCTGCGGTTTTCTCTTTTGCCTGATCAGTCAAAACGACTGAACTGAAGACATCCTGATGCAAACTGAACGGATTACTCTCCATTCAGAATGCATGGGGATAAAACTGATCAGTTCTTTTCCGGTATAGAGCCCCTGTGACGGAACTCTATGCCGGAAAAGAAAAACACAAGTGTGAAAGTAACCTAAGGCTACTTTCACACTAGCGTTAATATTTTCCAGTATTGAGATCCGTCAGAGGGTCTCAATACTGGAAAAAATGCTTCAGTTTTGTCCCCATTCTTTGTCAATGGGGACAAAACGTAACTGATTAGAACAGAATGGTCCAAAATGCATTCTGTTCCGTTCTTATACCGGAGAGCAAACTGCAGCATGCTGCGGTTTGCTTCCGTCCTGACACACAATGTAAGTCAATGGGAACGAATCCGTTTTCTCTGACACAATAGAAAATGGATACGTCCCCCATTGACGTTCAATGGAGTTCATGACGGATCCTTTTTAGGTATGTTAAAGATAATACAACCGGATACGTTCATAACGGATGCAGATGGTTATATTATCAGTAACGGAAGCGTTTTTGCTGAATCCAGCAAAAACGCTAGTTTGAAAGTAGCCTAAGCCAAAAAACGTGATTTAAACTATTTCATTTTCTGATGCCACATTCCCTTAGCTAAGAATTGGAATTAACTTATGAGAAATTTTCTCATCTGTTTATATATTATGTTGGAAGCAAGAGCAGTCTTTGGACAGGCAAAGTACATGGCCCACTAAATCAAGAAATGAAACACATAAATCAAGACGTGAAACATGAGGACTTTGAAAAAGTATAGGAAATATATGGGAAACATTTTTATTATACAGTCTAAATTTCATATCATGCGGTCTCCTTAAAGGGGATATCCCATTATTAATGTAAAAAGTGCTGAATCATATGGTACATTAAAATCTCTAACACAGCTAGAACCAGCCCTGTACCTCACATGGATCCAGAGATATTCACATTCATTGCTCCAATTGCTCTGCTAGATTTATTTCAAGCTGTCAACTCAAGGGGCTGTAGCTGGTGGCAATTGAAGGATGGGATTGAGCATGCTTGTCCATCTGAGCAGGGTGGACATACAAATTAGAAAAATAACATACAGCAGGCGGCGTTCCTGATATATTCCCGTTCCTGATATATTCCCCAAAAATTACCCACATTAGCCAATACAAGACTACAAAACTTTCTCTTCAAATCCCAACTGCCATAAACACAGTTTTACCACAGGTTTCCATAACAACCCAGCCATTTTTCTTTACTGCTTAAAGGGGCAATCACTGTGAAAGTCACTGTTAAAGGGGTGGCCACTGTTAAAGGGGCGGTCACTGTAAAAGTCACTGTTAAAGGGGTAGTCACTTTGAAAGTGACTGTTTAAGGGGTGGTCACTGTGAAAGTGACTGTTAAAGGGGCGTCACTGGGAAAGTCACTGTTTAAGGAGCGGACACTGTTAAAGGGGCAGTCAATGTGAAAGTCACTGTTAAAGGGACAGTCACAGTGAAAGTCACTGTTAAAGGGGTGGTCACTGTTAAAGGAGCGGTCACTGTAAAAGCCACTGTTAAAGGGGTGATTACTGTGAATGTGAAAGTCACTTTTAAAGGGGTGCGCACTGTGGAGGTCTCTGTTAAAGGGGCGGGCACTGTGAAGGTCACTGTTAAAGGGGTGGTCACTATGAAGGTCACTGTTAAAGGGGTGGTCAATGCTAAAGGGGCAGGCACTGTGGAGGTCACTGTTAAAGAAAGGCACATTTCTGTGCCTGCATTGTCTTCAATGTTCTCATATTATTAAGGGTTCAGAGGTATATCATCCTCACACAGGAAAGGCCTTCAAAATTGAAGATTTTTTTACCTGTGAGTCAATAAATGTGATCTATTTGATCAAATGCCCATGTGTAGAGTTGAGCGGACACCTGGATGTTCGGGTTCGGCCGAACTTGAAAAAAGTAGTTGGGGTTCGGGACCCGAACTTTATCCCGAACCCCATTGAAATCAATACGGAGCCAAACTTTTGGCCACTAAAATGGCTCTAAAGTTGTCCTGGAAAGGGCTAGAGGGCTGCAAAAGGCATCAAAATGAGTTTAAGAGCATGGCAATTATTCTGCAAAGAAATGTGGATAGGGAAATGACTTAAAATAACAAAATACAAAAAAAATAAAAATACAAATCTGGATCTAGGAGAAGGAGGTTGAGGAGGCGGTGGATGGGTCGATGTAGCGGTGTAGGTTGACGTGGCGGTGTAGGTTGAAGCGGCGGTGAAGGAGGAATAGGTAGCCAACACTGATTTGTGTTATTTTTTTATTTTTAAATTGGGACATATAACAAAATAAAACAAAGAATAGGTGCACTTGAGTACAAGAATGGATGGTTGAGGCTGGTATAAATGTCTATTCTGCACAAGGTACAGACAAGTCCTGTGGGATCCATGCCTGGTTCATTTGAATAAACGTAAGCTTGTCCACATTGGCTATGATAATGCTCTCTGCCGTGCTAAACACACGTTCACACTATACACTGGCTGCAGGGCAGGTCAGCAACCTCCAAGGCTGACAAAGCTTTTCCACATTTTGGCCATGCTAACCCTGCCTTTTCAGGTGCTGGCGGTGCCCCAGCTGCGTTGGCGAACTCTTCCTCCTCCTCTGCCTTCGCCTTGTGCTTCCACTGTGCCCCCACTGTCAGGTGGTAATGCCATCAGCAGCGTGCGCTTGTAGTCGCGCATCTTCCGATCAGATGTTTTCACTAAATTTAGTTCCCTGGCAGCAATGCAGAGCAGGGGTTCATTCACGGCAAAAGGGGGTTCATGTCACCCAGCAATAGAACAGAGGATTTTGAGAGATTTAGGCCCCTGTCACCCAGGCACAGGTGGGGTTCATTCACGGCAAAAGTGGGTTCATGTCACCCATCAATAGAACAGAGGATTTTGAGAGAATTAGGCCCCTGTCACCCAGGTATAGCAGTGGTTGATTCACTGCAAAAGGGGGTTCATGTCACCCAGCAATTGAACAGAGGATTTTGAGAGATTTAGGCCCCTGTCACCCACGCACAGCAGGGGTTCATTCACGGCAAAAAAGGGTTTATGTCACCCAGCAATAGAACAGAGGATTTTGAGAGATTTAGGCCCCTGTCACCCAGGCACAGGAGGGGTTTGTATTCGCCAAAAATTGTAAAATGTCACCCGACAATTGAAAATAAGAATTTTTTTAAATTAGTGCACTAAAATTGGCACTTTTTTGCATTAAAATGGCTCTAAAATAGACCTTAAAAAGGCTAAAGTGATGTAAAAGGCAGTAAAATGTGCTTAAGAGCATGGCAACTGCTCTGCAAACAAATGTGGAACACAACAGGCTGCTGTGTCTGTCTGTAATGATGCCTCCTGCCGTGCTAAATACACGTTCAGAGAGTACACTGGCTGCAGGGCATGCCAGCACCTCCAAGGCATACAGGGCAAGCTCTGGCCATATGAGGCAGTGAGCGGGAAGGCCGAAGTTACGCTGTAGCGCAGACAGCCGAGCGGCGGCAGGATGAGAACGCCGGAAGCGCGCACAGACGGCCCGCACTTTATGCAGCAGCTCTGACATGTCGGGGTAGTTGTGAATGAATTTCTACACCACCAAATTCAGCACATGCGCCAGGCAAGGGATGTGCGTCAAACCGCCTAGTCCCAGAGCTGCAATGAGATTTCGCCCATTATCGCACACCACCAGGCCGGGCTTGAGGCTCACTGGCAGCAACCACTCGTTGGTCTGTTGTTCTATACCCCGCCACAACTCCTGCGCAGTGTGGGGCCTGTCCCCCAAACACATCAGTTTCAGAACGGCCTGCTGATATTTACCCCTGGCTGTGCTGAAGTTGGTGATGAAGGTCTGTCGCTGACCTGATGATGAGGTGGTAGAAGAGGAGGAGGAATCCGAGTAGGAAGAGGAGGCAACAGGAGGCAAAGAATGATGCCCTGCGATCCTTGGCGGCGGAAGGACGTGCGCCAAACAGCTCTCCGCCTGGGGCCGAGCCGCCACTACATTTACCCAGTGTGCAGTTAGGGAGATATAGCGTCCCTGGCCGCTCTTACTGGTCCATGTATCTGTGGTTAGGTGGACCTTGCCACAGATGGCGTTGCGCAGTGCACACTTGATTTTATCCGATACTTGGTTGTGCAAGGAGGGCATGGCTCTCCTGGAGTAGTGGCGGCTGGGAACGACGTACTGTGGGACAGCAAGCGACATGAGCTGTTTGAAGCTGTCCGTCTCCACCAGCCTAAATGACAGCATTTTAAAGGCCAGTTTAGAAATGCTGGCATTCAGGGCCAGGGATTGAGGGTGGCTAGGTGGGAATTTACGCTTTCTCTCAAAGGTTTGTGAGATGGAGAGCTGAACCCTTCCGTGTGACATGGTGGAGATGCTTGGTGACGGAGGTGGTATTGTTGGTGGCACATCTTCTGTTTGCTGGGCGGCAGGTGCCAACATTCCTCCAGAGGCGGAGGAAGAGGCCGAGGCAGCAGCAGAAGAGGGAGAAAGAGGGGCTTGAGCCCTTTCTTGGTTTTGAAGGTGCTTACTCCACTGCAGCCCGTGTCTCGCATGTAGATGCCTGGTCATGCAGGTTGTGCTAAGGTTCAGAATGTTAATGCCTTGCTTCAGGCTCTGATGGCACAGTGTGCAAAACACTCGGGTCTTGTCGTCAGCACATTGTGTGAAGAAGTGCCATGCTAGGGAACTCCTTGAAGCTGCCTTTGGTGTGCTCGGTCCCGGTTGACGGTGGCCAGTAGCAGGTGAACTTTTTTGGTGACGGCTGCTCTGCTTTTGCACCCTGCTCCCGCTTTTGATACTCTGTTGGCTCGGTCTCACCACTGCCTCTTTCTCCAAACTCTGAAAGTCAGTGGCACGACCTTCATTTCATATGGGGTCTAGGACCTCATCGTCCCCTGCATCGTCTTTCACCCTGTCTTCCTCCCTGGCCTCCTGCACACTGCAGAAAGACGCAGCAGTTGGCACCTGTGTTTCGTCATCATCAGAGACGTGCTGAGGTGGTATTTCCATGTCCTCATCAAGAAACATAAGTGGTTGTGCTTCAGTGCATTCTGGGGAAGGGCTAGGTGGATGCCCTTGGGAAACCCTGCCAGCAGAGTCTTCAAACAACATAAGAGACTGCTGCATGATTTGAGGCTCAGACAGGTTCCCCGATATGCACAGGGGTGATGTGACAGACTGATGGGCATGGCTTACAGGCGCCACCGGTGCACTTTCTGCAGAAGACTGGGTGGGAGATAATGTGAACGTACTGGATCCACTGTCGGCCACCCAATTGACTAGCGCCTGTACTTGCTCAGGCCTTACCATCCTTAGAACGCCATTAGGCCCGACCAAATATCGCTGTAGATTCTAGCGGCTACTGGGACCTGAGGTAGTAGGTTCAGTAGGATGTGTAGCTGTGGCAGAACGGCCACGTTCTCTCCCTGCACCAGAGGCTCCACCAACACCACCACCACGACCATGACCGTGTCCCTTATTAGATGTTTGCCTCATAGTTAGTGCTCACAAAGCAAAGTAAAAAGTGGTTAAGTATGTTAAAAATAATTAACTGCCAATATAAACCCTGATGTAGGGTATTGCACTCTATTTTTTTTTTCTAAACTCTATATGACAGCAGTAATTGTGGACTGTGACAGTCACCTAAGCACGTGTAATCACAGATGTGCAGTATATGAAAAAAATTTTTTTTTTCACCACAGTATTCTAAAATCCTTATTTGTGGCTTAAATGTGACAGTCACCTATGTAAGTGTAATCCCAGATGTGCAGTATATCAGAGGGATTTTTCACCACAGTATCCTAAAAGTCTCGTTTGTGGCCTAAATGTGACAGTCACTTATGCAAGTGTAATCACAGTATCCTAAAAGCCTTATTTGTGGCCTAAATGTGACAGTCACCTATGCACGCGTAATCACAGATGTGCAGTATATTTAAAAAAAAGTAATTTTTTAACAACAGTAACCTAATAGCCGTATTTGTGGCCTAAATATGACAGTCACCTATGCACGTGTAATCACAGATGTGCACTATATCAGAGTTTTTTTTCTCACCACAGTGTATATATATATATATATATATATACAAAGGTTTTTTTAAGCACAGTAAGCAAAACGCTGTATTTCTGGACTAGCAGACATGCAGATAGCCTGTGCTGGTGCACTATCGTTGCATAAAATGGCTACCGATTATGTATTGATATTGACAAACTGAAGTAAAAAGAAGTTTGTTTTCAGCAGTAGTTGGCTCATTGCAGGCTTAAAAAAATTGTGCACTGCACCCACAAAACACATTTGATGTACAGTGTAGATCGCTGAGTAAAAAGGCAGTTCTTCTTAATATTTCTCTCTGATCTCTCCCTCACAGCAACTGCAGCCTCTCCCTACACTAATCCGAGCAGAGTGACGGGCGGCGCTACGTGACTCCAGCTTAAATAGAGGCTGGGTCACATGCTGCAGTTGGCCAATCACAGCCATGCCAATAGTAGGCATGGCTGTGATGGCCTTTTGGGGCAAGTAGTATGACGCTGCTTGTTGATTGGCTGCTGTGCAGCCTTTCAAAAAGAGGCAAGAAAGCGCCGAACACGAAACCTGAACTTTTACAGAAATGTTCGGGTTCGCGTCCGGGTGCCGAAAAACCTAGAGTTCGGTACGAACCCAAACTTTACAGTTCGGGTTCAGTCTACTCTACCCATGTGGGCTTGCGTATGTGGGCGAAACTATGCAAAGGGTGAGGGACAGGATATGCAAGCATAAGTCCACAATTTGGACTAAAAATGTACTACTACTGTTACCTTACCACTTTGATAAATGTAAACATTCTATATCTCAGTTAAGGTTTCAGGTTTTGGAGCAAGTTGTGAGACTAAGGAGAGGAAGCGACATAAAAAAACTTTTACTTCGTAGAAAGGCATTTTGAAAACATACGCTTGATGCATTGTATCCCAGAGGTCTTAATCTCGATTATGAGGTTGTAAGGTTATGAGACTATGCGTATGTTTTCGTCTTATTGTAGACATTATCGACTCGTTGATCTTCTATTTTCGATATTGTGAAAATTCTTCTGTTATGTGTGTTCCCATGCTATAGTGAAACCAAGAAATCGGTTTGTTTATTTTTTGTTCCCGCCCATAAGGGGGTGGATGTCACGTTGGTTAATTGTCACTGTGAATTTGAGATGTATCTGTTGATGAAGGCTATATGCCGAAACGCGTTATTTTGAAATAATCTACTCTACTGAGCAATAAAGAAGATTAATATTCGCAACACATTGCTGGATTTTTTCCTTGATCTACATGGAGCATGCTCCTTCCGGGCAATGCCAGGTAACTAGCAGGTGCTGGATATATTCGATTTGACTGTTAAAGGGGCGGGCACTGTTAAAGGGGCAGGCACTGTGAAGGTCAATGTTAAAGGGGTGGGAACTGTGGAGGTCAATGTTAAAGGGACGGCCACTCTGGAGGTCAATGTTAAAGGGGCAGACACTGTGGAGGTCATTGTTAAAGGGGCGGGTACTGTAGAGGTCACTGTTATGGGGGAAACTGTTAATATCTTTTTACGACACACTGAAACATAAAATGAAATAGATGAAATATACCCGCGCAAAGCCAAGTCCTTCTGCTAGTGTATATATATAATATATATATATATAGAGATAAAATTAGACTTCTGATATATATGAATGCATAATATTTTGGAAACTACTACTGATGTTTTTAGCCATAATATATTTACCTATATTATAATATTTTATATATTTTAAATATATAATAATATATGGAAATATATTATGGCTAAAAACATATATAAATGTCTCTGACAGGATTCAAACTCCCTACCTTGCACATTAGAGGCAAGGACATTAACCACTACACTACATAGCTCTATGTTAACCAGCACATAAATATAAAAAAAGTATTTTGCCGAATAGGAATTTTCACTACATCAGAAACTACTATGAGGTTTTTCTGATACAGTTTAGCATTCATCTTTATAGCTAAGTGGATAAGGGCCTTGCCACTAATGTGCAAGGGGTTGGGAATTCAAATCCCTGCAGAAACTTTTCAGAAATAGATTAAATTACATTTAAATACACTGGCTCGAGCACACGCAGTGTTCAGCTGAGCATGCTCGATCAGCACTAGCAAAAATGACTCTGGTTATTCTGATCTCTCCTGGAGAGGCTGTGGTCAATGAGGCTCTATTTTTTATATGTGGTCTGGTTGCACGTTTGCTTACCAAAAGTGGCGACTCGAGATACCTTTGCCTTCATTCCTAGAATACTTAAAGTTCAGGTTACCCCAAACCCTGCATTAGCATTACTATTCTTGAGACTAGATGTCATTCGGGTGTTTAGTTGGTGTCTAGTATCCCACATATTATATTTCATGAGATCACTAATAGCTAAATCATGAAAACAGGCTTTCTCTTTGTCAACTGTAGACTTAATTCCACCTCTGCAGTATACATATGACATTGAATAACTTATGGATACTCGTTTCCCTAGTTTGGCGAGGTTCTCAAAAGATTATGAGCCCTTTGTTAAATTTTTAGAAGTTACTAGTGTTGATCGAGTACCATAGTGCTTGGGGGCTCGGGCCGAACACCTCGGGATGCTCAGCACAATGGAAGTCAATGGGAAAACCCGAGCATTAAACCAGGCACCCCCTGCTCTGAAGAGGGGAGGGTGTCTGATTCATACAAAAAGTTCCTAAATTGATGGAAACACCACTGAAATGGTTCGGGAACAGCATGGGGTGGATGTCTGGATGCATCTTGAACTCCCAGATCACTGCTTGCTGGGAACAATGTTGTCCGAGTAGTACGCCACTTTTACAGACTGACAATAATACACACCAAAGCAAAGATAAAATCGATTTTAGACGAAGGAAAAAGTGTTAGGAAACATTCTTTCCTGTATATTTGCTTGTATATAAAGTGCAAGTGCTGCCAAAAATTACAAGGAAGAGGCACTCCGATACAACATGTATATCACATAAAAGAGGGCCTCATTCACATTGTGGTGCAATTGTTCAGGTAGTGGGACTCCTACACTCATATAGCCTATGCACTGTGAAAGTGAAAGAGTTACAAAAAATTACAAAGAACCGGCGCTCCAATACACCGTTTATTACACATAAAGGAGGGCATCATACACCCTTGAAAAATTATAATTGATGGACTGCTGGTGAGATGACCTTCTAAAAAATTATATGCGAGTGCCTGCAAGTGAGCTGAACCTAATAAAAGATTTTAGGTGCGGGCCTGCAGGTGAGCTGACACTGTAAAAGATTGTAGGTGATGGCCCTCTGGTGAGCTGACCCTGTAAAACATTATATGCAAGGGCCTGCAGGTGAGCTAACCTTGTAAAAGATTTTAGATTCGGGCCTGCTGGTGAGCCGAGCCTTGTAAAAGATTTTAGGTGCGGGCCTGCTGGTGAGCTGACCCTGTAAAACATTACATGCGAGGGCCTGTAGGTGAGCTGACCCTGTAAAAAAATTTAGGTGTGGGCCTGCTGGTGAGCTGACCCTGTAAAAGATTTTAGGTGCGGGCCAGGCGTTCGGCCCACTTATTACAGTGCTTGGATGCCATGTGGCGGATCATGCTGGTGGTGGTGAGGTTGCTAGTATAAATTAAAAAAAAAGTTCTCTGATACGTTGCCTGAACTTTTCACATTGCAGATCCTAGTATAGTGATGTGGGTCAAGTTCACTTTAAATCCAAATTGTACGAAAATAGGATCGCGCTGCAGATATTACTGAGGTTCTCTTTCAAACCATGTGGTTTTACAACATCAGATCCAAGCACGGGACAAAATGTTAGTACTCATAAAATTCCTCCCCTCATATAATTTTATGAGTACTTACATTTCGTCCCGTGCTTGGATCTGATGGTGTAAAACCGCATGGTGTGAAAGAGGACCTCAGGAATATCTGCAGCGCGATCCTATTTTCATACAACAGTGAGGTTGCTAGTGTTCATGCCCCAACTCATTTTGGAACGGCATAGGTTGTAAACTTCTATTCTTTTATTGTCTGCACTTTCCTAAAAAAAACACCATACTGCGGAACACCTACCCCTTGGCAAGGGAGATTTCCGTAAGGGGGAGCTCCATAGAACAGTTGCGGGCCTGATTGGTGTGGCCTGCCTTCTCCCTTTTGCCACCTCACTGCCTCTTCCAGCCTGTTGCGGTGCATCAGATCCCTCCCCCTCTGTACTGCTGTCCTCGCTCGGCTTTCCACCTTCCCAGGTTGGGTCAGTGACTTCATCGTCCACCACTTCCTCTTCCACTTCTTCACTCTGCTCATCCTCCTGACTTGTTGACCTAACCACAACCTCAGTGATTGACAACTGTGTCTCATCCTCTTCATCAACCTCTTGAGACAGTAATTGCCGTTGACTTATTGGCAACTGTGTCTCATCATCATCCACCTCATTAAACAGTAATTGCTGTTCACCACAGTCATCTTCTTGTAACTGGGGATGTTCAAGAGTTTGGGAATCAAGGCACAAGATCTGTCCCTCTTCAAGCATGCTTGGCGAGAGGGCCAAATCAAGGAATGGCACAGAAAATAGCTCCTCTGAACATCCGAGTGTGGGATAACTTGTTTGCCCAGACTCTCCATGGTGGGAGGAAGGAGGATCAGGATGAGGATTGTGTTGAGCAGACTCTTGGCTACCAAGACTGGACTTTGTGGAAGACACGGTGGTGCTTAAGCGACTGGAACCATTATCTGCTGCAATATAACCGACAACCTGGTCACACTAGTCTGACTTCAAGAGTGGTGCCCTGTGCCGCCCTGCAAACTGGGACATGAAGCTAGGTATCGTGGATGATTGTTTTTCTTGTGCTCTGGTAGCAGGCACAGTTTCAGCACGCCCAGGGCCACGGCCTCTACGTGCACCATCAGCATCACAGCCACTTCCCTTACTGCTTGCCTTCTTCATATTAAATGTTAGAAAATGCTTGAAAGTATGTCACACGTACATGATTTGGAAGTGTATGTGCAAAAAATGTCAATGCTGTCACCAGCGGCTAATAAAAAATTACAAAAAAGTACACTGGATGTCACAGATATTTTTTGGGATGCGCACACTTTACACTGTAGATGTGGCGCAGCTAATGTCACTGTCAGAAGCGGACACCATCTATTGAAAAAATACACTGTATGCCACAGATATTTTTGGGATGCGCACACTTTACACTTGAGATGTCGCGCAGGTAATGTCACTGTCCGCAGCAGACACCGTCTACAGAAAAATTACACTGGTTGTCACAGATATTTTTGGGATGCACACACTTTGCACTGGAGATGTGGCGCAGGTAATGTCACTGTCTGCAGCGGCCTAACTATTGTACGCTATATAGCGCAAGATGCACTAAAAATAGATATTCCTGCCACACACAATAGTCCTTAGAAGGACTTTTGGGTCTGTAAAGTTTTAGCTATTTAGCGCATTTTGCGCTAAAAAAAGATTTTGCTGCTGCCACACACAATAGTTCTTAAAAGGACTTTTGAATCTCTGAAAAGTTTTGGTGGTAAAAATATTCTTAAATCACTCCCTACACTGTCTGTCCCTTCCTCAGCACAGCTATCCCTGACTAAGAATGGGCCGAACAGGCGCCATCGGGTGCTATAGAGCATCCGATGACGCGTTCCAACCAGCTAATCACTGTAATGCCAGCAGTCAACGTGCAGTACTTACCTACACGTGTATTGGTTGCGTAGCAGCCAAGACACGCGCAGGGCGGAGACTCGAGCATTGCGCTCAAGCACATGCGGTATTCGGCCGAATATCGCCATGTGCCAAGCATCGAGATGCTCGAGCCGAACTGGTGTTCGGCCGAGCATGCTCGATCATCATTAGAAGTTGCTCATTCTGCTTTGTTGACATCCAGGTATCCTTAATACCACTCTGAATAGAGGGGGAGCAACCACTATAATTGTTAGAGTCCTATTCAATATTCAACACTGAACTATGATGGGGGCTGTTCTACCCATTTCACTATACAACTTTACCGATGTGCAGAAGACAATAAGAATATGTTCACTTTTGTGAAGTAGTGAGGCCTTGTTGATATTATTGTTATTATTTTTGTAATGTTTTATTTTATTTTGTTGCTATGTAATCTTTATTGCTGGAAAACTCTTAATAAAGATTATTGCATAAAAAACAAAAACATATATATATTTTTATATATATATATATATATATATATATATATATAATAGTTAAAATTTTCAACGAGAAAGCCTTGTATTTTCTGAATCTTTGGCTCTCAGATACAAGAATTGGCCAGCAGCCCTTCATAGACCAGAAAGCTTTATATAGGATTTCAAGAGTTCAACAATCTTCAATTTCAAAGGGTTCACAATGTTTATCTTATTTCTCACAACTGATTGTATGAAGTTTGTGATTTATTCTTAACCTTTACTTTTTATGTGCACTGTATATCCATATCACAAACAACTAATAAAATTTATATTAGTGGCTATTTATTATTTTTATAATGACTAAATATAGTCTGGACTGGCTATCCCTCAGTGTGCAGATTTATGAAACAATTTCTACTAAAACCTACAAAAAAATTGCTTTTATAATCTTCTTACAAGTCTTTCCACTTCCAGCTGCGTTCTGAAAGTGTAAAAATATTGGAGCCATTAACGCAATGTGACACTGCGTTAATGGTACAGTCATATTTTAAAACCCCGTCCTCAATATATACATAGCAGTGTGAAGTTTAGAAGCTGCTGCACTGACTGATTTAGATATTGTTTCCACTTTTCCATACTTAAGTGGACTAAAGAAATTTATTTGAGTTAATTAAACTTTTATTTTCTTGCCATTCTTTCAGCTTGCATAAAAGCCACATTAATAAAATGAAAAAAAGATCTTATCCAATGGGGATGCTAATTGGCGTGCCTGCTTTTCACACAGCATCAAATCCCAGCAGCTTAAACTGTGGCTGACCTTACAAAATGTACATTGAGAAAGACCCATAGAGGAGAGATAGATGCAGTCAAAATCGGAAAGCAATAAATACTTTTAGAATGTACTTTTGATATTTTAGCTTGTATGAAATTTATTGGAATTTCTTCTGTACCATAAGCTCCTAATTATATAGGTAAATGGTTTGCAGCAGAGAATGTATGTAATAGAAACAAAATTATCTGGCTATAAGACATACAGCATGTGGGGGCGGAAGAGTTCCTTCCAACACTTACGAGACAAGGAACATAGAAGTTCCTTCCAACACTTAGCAGACAAGGAACATAGAAGTTCTTAAGAAGGGTAAATTCAATTCCCCCCCCCTTAGGGTATAAATGGATTGTACTGTATGATCAATTTGAGAGACAGCTCATTTGTTTAAGAAACTGCTATATGGTTTTCTTGATGTTTTCTTGAAAATATGGTGTAAATATAATATATTCAGTACTGTATATGCCTGTTAAAGGGATTGCCCAAGCTGAAACTAAAAAGATAATAAAAATAAAAAAAGGAAAGAAAAATAAACCCCTATCCAGAGCCCCATTTCAAGCCATTCTCCAGCCATGATGTATAGTTTTGGCTGCAGTGGTGACATCCTTTATGACAACATAGCCAATCAGTGGCCTTATCGGTGAGACTGCTAAGGCCATAGATTGGCTGTAGAAGTATATGGGACACCTGGACAGCGGCCAAAAAAATACTATACTGAATCAGTCAGGTGGATAGAATGAAGTGGCAGTGCTGGTTCAGAGGGGGCTTGGGAAGATGAGTTTAAAGAGGCTATCCAAAGTCTAAAATATCCCCCCCAATGCCCAGACATATACATTATACTTACCTGCTCCCCGACACCCGTCTCGCTCCGGATCCCTGCACGGCCACTGCATCTGCAGCTAGAGAGGCTCATCTTTATCGTGGATTTCTATTGGCTGCACCCCCATAGCTGGATGTTTTGACCCATGCAACGGGGAGATGCAGCAGTGGCTGTGAAGGGATCTGGAGTGATGCGGATGCTGGGGAGCAAGTAAGTATAATGTAAACCAGGGGCCTGGACATTGGGAGGGATATTTTAGACTTTGGATAACCCTTTTTTTTAATCAGCCTGCTTGCAGTTTTCCCCATGTAAGTTTCAACCCGGATGACCCCTTTGAGTTGAATTGTATTGTGCCAAACTGTATTGTGCTCCCTATAGAAAAAAGAGTTGTTGGGCACCAATGGGATGTGTGTAGATGGTCCATGTGTTGTGTCAAGAAGACCTGTGATTGGTAAATGTAAATGTTAGGCCTGGTCTTGTTCTTTGGTGACGTGAGTTGGAGCTTGCAGTGGCTTGTTCATAATGAGAGGCAATGGCTTGGAGGCCTATGCAGATGCTACATAGTGGGTCACTTACTCATAGGCAAGATGTATCATTGTAGCTTCACGTAGCAAAGCCTGAAGAACATCACTGGAAGGCAAATAGGGGTAACTCTCAACCACTGCCTTAAAAGTTTTTAAGTGTTCCTCCAATATTAAAAAAAAAGTTTTAAAATGTGTCATAAGAAGTCCTGTGAGTGAGATTTCATCCTCCAATGATGTAAACATGGAGGGAATAGAGCACATAGGACAGTGCAGTAGGGAAACATAAAGATAATGCCTCCAAATAACCATGCTTAAACAATTAAGCTATAATTTATACATACAATATATGACTAATCGTATTATTATTGTTAATATTATGATTGGGGCAATACATTTTTTCCAAGGGTCTTGATTTGCTCTGTTGATTTTCACTTTGAAAAGTAAACCTTGGTAATAGATCATAGAAGCGAAAGGCCCATCTGTCACCCATGACATATCACTTTATTGTGCACTTGTTGATGCTAAACCATAGTGAATTCTTGTATAGTTTTCTATAAATCTCAATAAAAACAAGAAGAAATGCTAGTCATCTGCTCACAATTTATGCAACTTGCTATATCCATAAAATTAAAAAATCTTTTTTTTAAGTATAAATGTAGTGTTGATTGAGCACCAAAGTGCTTGGGTGCTCGAGTAGAACACTTTGGGATGGAAATCAATGGGAGAACACAAGCATTAAATCAGGCACCCCCTGCTCTGATGAGGCGAGAGTGTCTGGTTCACATGAAAAGGTCAGAAATTGATGGAAACACCACTTAAATGGTTCAGGAACAGCATGGGCAGGATGTCTGGATGCATCTTGGACTCCCAGGTCTCTGCTGGGAACGATGTTGTCCGAGTAGTATGCCACTTTTACAGACTGACAATAATATGCACCAAAGCAAAGATAAAATCGATTTTAGAGGAAAAATTTTTAGGAAACATTCTTTCCTGTATATTTACTTGCATATAAAGTGCGACTGCTGCCAAAATTTACAAGGAAGAGGCACTCCGATACAACCTGTATATCACATTAAGGAGGGCCTCACTCACATTGCGGTACAATTGACCATCTAAAAAATTAAGGGTGAGGGTCTGCTGCTCAGCTGATCCTTTTAAACATTAGGGGTGAGAGTCTGTTGCTGAGTTGACCATCTAAAAAATTAGGGGTGAGGCTCTGATGGTGAGCTGACAATCTAAAAAATTAGGGGTGAGGGTCTGCTGCTAATGTGACCTTCTAAAACATTATTGGTAAAGGTCTGCTGCTGAGCTGACCCTCTAAAACATTAGGGGTGAGGGTATGATGCTAAGCTGACCCTCTAAAACATTAGGTTCGAGGGCCTGCTGCTGAGCTGACCATCTGAAGCATTATGGGCGAGGGCCTGCTGGTGACCCTCTAAAACATTAGGGATGAGGGTCTGCTGAGGAGGACGAGAAAAGGAAGATTGAACCATAAACTCTTTTTTGTGGTGGAAGGGGTGCATGGGAATATAGTGTATTCAGTACACCATAAAAGCCACATTTAAAGTGCCTTTATGTTCAGCCGCTTTCCTCTGGTGGAGTAGAGAAGTCAGGGGCAATCCAGGCCCTGTTCATTTTGATAATAGTAAACATGTCAGCATTTTCAGTTGACATTGGGGTGCGCTTATCAGTTATTATGCCCCCAGCAGCACTAAATACTCACTCTGACAAAACGCTGGCGGCAAGGCAGGCCAGCACCTCCAAGGCGTAGACCTCCAGTTCGTTCCACGTGTCCAGCTTAGAGGATGCTCCTTCACCGTCTTCCAAAACTTTTCTCTCCTTGTGACACTAGGCCGCGCATCAGGGTGAGGGTGCTGACGGGGTGTCATGAAACTGTCCCAGGCCTTGTAGAGTGTTGCCTTGCCTCTGTTGGAACTGCTGTGTGTTCCCCTCGTCTCCTCTCCTCAGTTGCCCAAGGAACTACGTAGCAATTTTTTCACAAGGACCTTCTGGTATTGCACAATTTTGCTAGTCCTCTCCACCACAGGAATGAAAGATGAGAAGTTTTCTTCGTAGCGGGGGTCAAGAAGGGTGAACAACCAGTAGTCGGTGGTGGCCAAAATGCGTATACTGCGAGGGTCACGGGAAAGGCAGCCTAACATAAAGTCAGCCATGTGTGCCAGAGTCCCAATAGACAAGTTTTCTCTGTCCTCATCAGGTGGATAACTCTCAATCTCCTCATCTTCTTCCTCCTCCTCTTTGGCCCATTCACGCTGAACAGATAGAATAAACCTGCTGTGGGTACTACCCTCTGTAGCCGAGGCAACTGTCTCCTGCTCCTCCTCCTCTTCATCATCATCCAATTTGCGCTGAGAAGACGAACGTAGGGTGGTCTGGCTATCACCCTGTGTACTGTCTTCCCGCATTTCCACCTCTTCCACATGCAAAGCATCCTCCTTCATTGTGAGCAGCGAGCGTTACAGTAGACACAGAAGTGGGATGGTTACGCTGATAATAGCGTTATCGCCGCTCACCATCTGTATTGATTCCTCAAAGTTTCTTAAAACCTCACAGAGGTCAGACATCCATGCCCACTCGACGCTTGTGAAGAGCGGAAGCTGACTGTTGACTGGAAAGGTGATGACGATGTTGCAGCTGGTATTCCACTACTGCCCTCTGCTGCTCACAGAGCCTGGCCAACATGTGGAACAAGGCGTTACAGCACGTGCTCACGTCGCACAACAGTCGGTGAGCTGGCAATTACAAGCGCTACTGCAGCATTACCAGACCAGCGGCAGCTGTAGATGACTTTTGGAAATGGGCACACACGCAGTGCACCTTCACCAGTAGCTCAATAAGGTAGGTTTTGAGAAACCGCTGAACCACTAAGTTGAAAACGTGGACTAAGCATGGGATGTGTGTGAGCTTGCCGAGCTCCAAATCCGCCACCAAGTTACGGCCATTATCAGACATAACCATGACTGGTTGTAGGTTGAGTGGTGAGAGCCCCAGTTCAGTCTGGTCCCTTATACCCTGCCACAGCGCTGCGGCGGTGTGCTGTTTGTCACCTAAGCAAATAAGTTTCAGCACAGCCTGTTGCTGCTTCCCCACTGCAGTGCTAAACTGCTTCCAGCTACTGACTAATGGCTGACTGGTGCTGCAAGATGAGAATTCAGAGGTGGAAGTGGAGGAGGAGGTGGAGGAGGAGAAGGGGGGTTTCAGCCACTAATGTAGGTAGTGGTGGAAATCCTGATGGAAGTAGGGCCTGAAATCCTTGGCGTCGGTAGCACCTGTGCCATCCCAGAGTATGATTTGCTCCCAGCCTCCACAACGTTCACCCAGTGTGCCGTCAGGCAAATGTAGTATCCCAGGCCAAAATCACTTGTCCATGTGTCAATCGTTCAGTGGACCTTCCTAATAACTGCGTTTGTCAAAGCACGGGTGATGTTATGGGACACATGCTGGTGTAATGTGGGGACAGCACACCAGGAAAAATAGTGGCGGCTGGGGACTGAGTAATGAGGGACGGCTGCCACCATCAGGCTGCGGAAAGCCTCAGTGTCCACAAGCCTAAATGGCAACATTTCCATGGCCAGAAATTTGAAAAGGTGCGCATTTAGTGCTATAGCCTGTTGGTGGGTGGCTGGGTATTTGTGCTTTCGTTCAAAGGACTGGGGTATGGACATCTGTACGATGCGCTGGGGCACAGAAGTGGATGTGCTAGCGGATGGTGCTTGCGAAGTTCCAGGTGCAGGGTGGGAGGCATCCGGGCCTGCGCCTTTGACAGGGGATGTTTCCAGAATGTAAGGGAAAGAGGAGGCAGTGATGTTACCTGAAGACACTGATTGTGGACCCAGGCGTTTGGTCCACCTATTAGTGGGCTTTGATGCCCTGTGGCAGATCATGCTGGTGGTGGTGAGGTTGCTAGTGTTCACGCCCCTGCTAATTTTGGTGCGGCACAGGTTGCAAATGACAATTCTTTTATTGTCTGCACTTTCCTCAAAAAAGCGCCAGACTGCGGAACACATAGCCCTTAGCAAGGGAGATTGCTACAAGGGGGTGCTCGGGGAACAGTTGCGGGCCTGTTTGGTGTGGTACGACTTCTCCCTTTTGCCACCCCACTGCCTCTTCCAGCCTGTTCCAGTACTGTGGATCCTTCCCCCTCTGTACTGCTGTCTTCGCTCGGCTTGCCACCTTCCCAGGTTGGATCAGTGATTTTATCGTCCACCACCTCCTCTTCGACTTCCTCACTCTGGTCATCCTTCTGAATTGTTGACCTATCAACAACCTCACTTATTGACAACTGGGTCTCATCCTCATCATCAACCTCTTGAGACACTAATTGCCGTTGACTTATTGGCAACTGTGTCTCATCATCCACCTCGTGAAACACTAATCGCCGTTCCCCACCGTCATCTTCTTGTGACTGTGGATGCTCAAGAGTTTGGGCATCAGTGCACAAGATCTCCTCATGCTCCTCTTTAAGCGGGCTTGCCGAGAGGCCCAAATCAAGGAATGGCGATGAAAAGAGCTCCTCGGAATATCCGAGTGTTGGATCACTTGTTTGGCTGTCCATGTTAGGAGGAAGGAGGATCAGGGTGAGGATTTTGGTGACCAGACTCTTGTCTACTGAGACTGAACTTTGTGGAAGACAGGGTGGTGCTTAACCGACTGGAAGCATTATCTACTGCAAACCAACCAACCACCTGGTCGCACTGGTCTGACTTCAAGAGTGGTGTCCTGTGCTGCCCTGCAAACTGGGACATGAAGCTAGGTATCATGGATGAGTGCGTTTCTTGTGCTCTGGCAGCAGGCACAGTTTGGCCGCGACCCAGGCCACGGCCTCTGCATGCACCATCAGCAGCACGGTCACTTCCCCGTCCATTACTGCTTGCCTTCTGCATATTAAATGGTATATTTGCTTGCAAGTATGTCACACGTACAGTAGAGCAGATTTTGTAAGTGTATGCGCAAATAAATTAAACTGAATGTCACTGATATTTATGATGCGCAAACGTTATACAGGAGATGTAGCGCAGGTAATGTCGCTGTCAACAGTGGCAAAAACTAAATTACAGGAAATGTCACTGATATTTGTGATGCGCAAACGTTATTCAGGAGATGTAGCGCAGGTAAAGTAGCTGTCACCTGCGGCGAAATTCTTTTACTGAATGTCACTGATATAAATGGCTTTGCAGTTCACCTGCAATTCCCCGAACATTCGAACATATGGCGATATTAGCGCCCACCATATTCTTTTACATTGTGAAGAACTTTGACCCATGACACATCCATCAGGTGGTACAGGACAGCCAATTGAGACGTTTCAGCACATGGACATACCCCTACCTTATAAATAAACCTGATCTGGCAGCCATTTTACATTCAGTCTAACATGGAAAGTATATTATAGTGCATTTGTATTGTGCAGCAGTTGTGTGCGGTTCTGCTGCGATACTGCAGCCACACAGAGAGCCAAACGCTATTGGAACAAATAATTACTACTGGTGTGATATACCAGTTGCCCCCCCAAAAAAACTGATTGAAGCAGGGGTGTTATATACCAATAATATACTTTCTATATAGTGCATTTAGTTAGTGCAGCATTTGTTTGCGGTTTTGCTGCGTTACCGCATATACACATAGAGAGACAAACGCTATTGGAACCAATCATTTCTACTGGTGTGATTTACTAGTTGCCCGCCAAAAAAACTGATTGAGGCAGGGGTGTGATATACCAATAATATACTTTCTATATAGTGCATTTAGGTAGTGCAGCATTTGTTTGCAGTTTTGCTGCGTTACCGCATCTACACAGAGTGACATACGCTATTGATACAAATAATTTCTACTGGTGTGATTTACCAGTTGCCCCCCCAAAAAACTGATTGAAGCAGGGGTGTTATATGCCAATAATATACTTTCTATATAGTGCATTTAGATTTTAATTTAATTTCCTCATGACAGCCCACAAATATCCGCCACCACCCAGAACAAATCATGGTCCCCGTCTTAGGTAAATACAGCGGCATAAAAGGCCTTTTATGTCCGTTGAATGCCTAATTTTTCTGGCCTGTACTGGCCGACAGTTACATTTGTATCCTGTGACCGCCTAATGTCCCTCCAGCCACACAATCCTACAAAGTCGTGTGCTGTCAGGTGAATGCCTATTGGCTAATTTTTGGGGCCTGTACTGGCAAGTTCTCACAACAATACTTAGTGTACCATTCACTAATATCTCATGAGACCTTATAAAATTTGAAGTTGTGTGTACCGCGGAAAAAAAAAATCGCATCATTAGGGATTTTCGCAATGGCGCTTTTTTTTTAAACACTCAATCTGCATATGCAGCGATTGTTCTAATATGCATGTGAATTGTAATCAAATACACTGCTTTAATGTCAAATTACTTACAGTGAGAAGTTCTTCTCAACGTTGAGAAAATTGTTGCCAACCATCTTTTCTGATCGCATCCAACTTCGGTCTGGTAGAAACTAGTTGCTGTAGTATGCCGTGCCTATCTTGCGCAGGTGCATACGCAAAAATTACATTACCGATATTTCGCATTGAAAAAAATAATGAACGGAGATCGCAAATTTGATTAATACATCTGGTATGTCACTGTCCATGTTGTGGGACTATTAGTGCACTTCTAGTAATTATTTGATGGCTGCAAATATGATATGAAGGTTTTTCAGGTTCGCCTGCCATTCAAGTCTATGGGGCCCACTGCGAAAACACGGTTTGCAAACATTTGAACCATCCCAGCCAATGTTCGTCCATCACTAGTCACTGATATTTATGACGTGCATACGTTATAAAGTAGATGTAGCGCAGGAAATATCACTGTCACCAGCGGCTAATCAAAAATTAAACTGAATGTCACTTATATTTATGATGCGCAAACGGTATACAGGAGATGCAAGGCAGGTAATGTTGCTGTCACCAGCGGCCAATTTTTTTTACTGAATGTCACTAATATTTATGATGCGCAAACGTTATGTAGGAGATGTAGGGCAGGTAATGTTGCAGCTGTCACCAGCGGCTAGCCTTATACAGAAGATGTAGCGCAGGTAATGTCGCTGCTGTCACCAGCGGCTAACGTTATACAGGAGATGTAGCACAGGTAATGTCGCTGCTGTCACCAGCGGCTAACGCAATACAGAAGATGTAGCGCATGTAATGTCGCTGCTGTCACCAGCGGCTAACGTTACACAGAAAATGTAGCACAGGTAATGTTGCTGCTGTCACCAGCGGCTAACATTATGCATGAGATGTAGCGCAGGTAATGTCGCTACTGTCACCAGCAACTAACGTTATACAGAAGATGTAGCGCAGGTAATGTCGCTGCTGTCACCAGCGGCTAACGTTACACAGAAAATGTAGCACAGGTAATGTCGCTGCTGTCACCAGCGGCTAACATTATGCATGAGATGTAGCGCAGGTAATGTCGCTACTGTCACCAGCAACTAACGTTATACAGAAGATGTAGCGCAGGTAATGTCGCTGCTGTCACCAGCGGCTAACGTTATACAGAAGATGTAGCGCAGGTAATGTCGCTACTGTCACCAGCAACTAACGTTATACAGAAGATGTAGCGCAGGTAATGTCGCTACTGTCACCAGCAACTAACGTTATACAGAAGATGTAGCGCAGGTAATGTCGCTGCTGTCACCAGTGGCTAACGTTATACAGAAGATGTAGCGCAGGTAATGTCGCTACTGTCACCAGCAACTAACGTTATACAGAAGATGTAGCGCAGGTAATGTCGCTACTGTCACCAGCAACTAACGTTATACAGAAGATGTAGCGCAGGTAATGTCGCTGCTGTCACCAGTGGCTAACGTTATACAGAAGATGTAGCGCAGGTAATGTCGCTACTGTCACAAGGGGCTAATGTTATACAGAAGATGTAGCGCAGGTAATGTCGCTACTGTCACCAGCAACTAACATTATGCATGAGATGTAACGCAGGTAATGTCGCTGCTGTCACCAGCGGCTAATGTTATACAGAAGATGTAGCACAGGTAATGTCGCTGCTGTCACCAGCAACTAAAGTTATACAGAAGATGTAGCGCAGGTAATGTCGCTGCTGTCACCAGCGGCTAACGTTATACAGAAGATGTAGCGCAGGTAATGTCGCTGCTGTCACCAGCGGCTAACGTTATACAGAAGATGTAGTACAGGTAATGTCGCTGCTGTCACCAGCGGCTAACATTATGCATGAGATGTAACGCAGGTAATGTCGCTGCTGTCACCAGCGGCTAACGTTATACAGAAGATGTAGCGCAGGTAATGTCGCTACTGTCACCAGCAACTAACGTTATACAGAAGATGTAGCACAGGTAATGTCGCTGCTGTCACCAGCGGCTAACGTTATACAGAAGATGTAGCGCATGTAATGTCGCTGCTGTCACCAGCGTCTAACATTATGCATGAGATGTAACGCAGGTAATGTCGCTGCTGTCACCAGCGGCTAACGTTATACAGAAGATGTAGCGCAGGTAATGTCGCTACTGTCACCAGCAACTAACGTTATACAGAAGATGTAGTACAGGTAATGTCGCTGCTGTCACCAGCGGCTAACGTTATACAGAAGATGTTGCGCAGGTAATGTCGCTACTGTCACCAGCAACTAACGTTATACAGAAGATGTAGTACAGGTAATGTCGCTGCTGTCACCAGCGGCTAACGTTATACATGAGATGTAGCGCAGGTAATGTCGCTGCTGTCACCAGCGGCTAACGTTATACAGAAGATGTAGTGCAGGTAATGTCGCTGCTGTCACCAGCGGCTAACGTTATACAGGAGATATAGCTCAGGTAATGTCGCTGCTGTCACAAGGGGCTAATGTTATACAGAAGATGTTGCGCAGGTAATGTCGCTACTGTCACCAGCGGCTAACGTTATACAGGAGATATAGCTCAGGTAATGTCGCTGCTGTCACAAGGGGCTAATGTTATACAGAAGATGTTGCGCAGGTAATGTCGCTGCTGTCACCAGCGGCTAACGTTATACAGGAGATATAGCTCAGGTAATGTCGCTGCTGTCACAAGGGGCTATTGTTATACAGAAGATGTTGCGCAGGTAATGTCGCTGCTGTCACCAGCGGCTAACGTTATACAGCAGATGTAGCTCAGGGTCATAATAATGCCATTCAGCAAAATGAGAAGGGGTAATGTCTTTTATGTTCTTTTTCTTCATCGATCATAGCAAAACTGTTTGCAAATATTTGCACCCTCCATAAACAAATATCTAAACTAAAGGTTCTAGATGCATTCACTAGAGGTCTCTACAAGAGTTTAAAAAAACTCATAAAAATTCATACCGACAACAGGAGGGAAGGGAAAAGCCACTAGGCCTCAACGCTAGGGAAAGGGTCACCTACTCCTTGCCCTGACTCCTATCCGTATGGGCACACCTTGAAGGTAGGAGTACCCCCACACTAGAACCTGGAGGACCTTGAGAGCCTAAATAGCCCTATGGGTATTGGCTGGGCTTGAGATGACCCGTTACTTCCAAGATAAAGGAACCAGCATCTCTCTGAAGCCTAGTAACAACAGACATGGGGAGAGACAACAAAACACAAAGGAATGAGACACTTAACTTCTGTAGAGAGATGGACGAGCAGGACCTCTGTGTGGACAGCAGAAAAGACTTTGTAAACAAGGGAGCATACCTTATGAAATATAGAAAATGGGGCAGAATTTTAACAAGGACTATATTAGTAAGAATCGTTTATTCATCTCACAAACACATTGGACAACGATAACCAGAACGTGGCCAACACCTCTAACTATAATAGAAGAAGTAGATTAAGATACAGTAGAAGATTATGTATAATAATTAGATAAGGTCATGTTCACCTATTTTTTTCTCTGTTCTTCTGATCATCAGAAACAACTGAAAAATAAAATAAAAATGTATTCTTTATTTTGAACATCTGTTTTTGTCAGTTTCCTCAGAGATCCATTATTTTTCACAGGGGAAAAATCCTGCGTGGAGAACTTTTTCTCCCGTCAAAAATTAAGCTTCACTGAATGGGAAAATAGATAACATTTCCAGTACAGTGATAATATGACTAAAAATTACTCCTATAAATAAGCAAGCTTGAAACCCACAGATGTGATGCCATTCATCCCAACCAGGTCATCATCACGGTCCCCGATATAAATAATTAATTCAGGGATAATGTGATTGGTTACTATTCTGTGCACAACATGCACTATATTACAGAATAAGGCTTATAACGGCTGTTTTTCTGTCCATATGATAGAAGCTAGGTCTAGATGACACAAGATTTATCATAGCGCTGAGGCTAATTGATAGCTTGCAGGGTGCTTGTGTTTTCCACTCCGCAGCCTTTGCTTGAGGCAGAAATTTACTCCAATGATGAAAATATTTTGACAATTCCATCCATGGACGATGAGATGCTGCAATTTATTGTTATTTTTCTGGGTGCAGTGACCCAGTTTTTTTTAGACTGAAATGGCCACATTTATATTGATGTAGATTAAAAATGCATTACCATCGCACTAAATTGACTGATGCAGTTGAATAAAGTATATTTTAGGTAAATCAATGAGATCAGCCGCACTAATTAATTTCTATTGTGAAACCAAGTAGTTGATTTATCATAATATATGCACCAAGGCAGAATGCACATAATATTTCTTGTGTACTAATGAATAAGAAATCTCAGTAGATTAGCTTAATAGTGGCGCGCACCCAAACCTACTGCACTGCTGCCAGAACGTCAGTTTTAGTTCTATTAAAAAATAATCTCTTTCATACCCAGACCAAGATGCTTATTCCTTTCTACGTGGATGGTATCAATTTAAAATATATTTTTATTACATTTTAATTTATATAGTTGGAATAATCTGTTTTAAATATTTAATTCATATAATTGGAATAATCTATCTAAGTAATATTTATACTGTTTATTATTTTTATAGCAAATCTTTACAGGTGCAAAGAAAACAATCTGGTGTATAGAGATGATCGAATCAATGAATCAATTCGTAAGAATCAATTTGTCTCATCAAGCAGGTGCCCGAAGCAGCCCCCGATGCTTGATTGACAAGGCCGGACAACTCATCTGGCCCTGACTAGTGATGAGCGTGCCATATTCGATTTCGCAATATTTTGCGAATATTACATTGAATATTCGTCTTATATTCGTCAAAAATCGAATATTCATTATTATTCTATTTATCGCAAATAATATGCAATGTAATTATTCGCGGATTGCGATTTTAACTGCATAAGGCATCTTTCCTATTGGTTGGCTATGGCTACTATGTGTATTTTATGAATATTCGCTATATTGCTATATATTTTTTGTTTTAGAATATGACAACAAATTAAAAAAATTAAGTTTTAGCAATATAGCGAATATTCGTAAAATACACAAATAGACTGCAATGTAGCTAATATAGTGCTATAATCTTTTTTTTTTATAGCCTAATTTTTTTTGTCTCTTCTGAACTACATATTTGGAAAAAATGTACACTATGAAAAAATACTATAGCACTTTATTAGCTAAATTGCAGTCTATATATGTATTTTACGAATATTGGCTACATTGCTATATAATCTTGTTTTAGAATATGACGAATATGATGAATATTCAAAAAAATGAAGTTATAGCAATATAGCGAATATATTCGTTATTTAGAAGATTCGTCTTTTTTTTTATCTGGTTATTCCACTTTGTCATACTTCTCCCCGACAAGCGTCCCCGACACAATGGGAATGCCTGTGGGTTAGAATATACCATCGGATCTGAGTTTTTACGATCTCAGGGAAAACTCAGATCCGATGGTATTTTCTAACCCACAAGCATTCCCATTGTGACGGGGACGCTTGTCAGGGAGGAGTATGTAAACAACTGTACAGATTGGAAACAAAAAAGGCGACTATTCTAAATAAGGAATATGTTCCCTATATTGCTATATATTAGTTTTTTTTAATATTTGTAATTTTTTTTCCATATGAAAACATGATTCCTTCCTGCTTATGTTGCTTGTGGGCCAATGACTCATTGACCCACAAGAAAGAAACAGGGAGGAATCTTGTTTTAAGATGTAAAAAAAAATGATTAATATTCGATATAGCGAATATATAGCACTATATTCGAAATATTCGCGAATTAGCAAAGTTGTGATATTCACGATTAATATTTGCTACTCGAATATTCACACTCAACACTAGCCCTGAGAATCTTGTGCCTGTGCCACTGCTTCCAGTAGTATTCAAGCACTGAGGCTCTGCTTCCACCACTGGAGCAGTGACTATGTGTGTGCCCCTACACGTCCAGGTAGCTGTGACGAACAGTCACTGCTCCAGTAGCGGAAGCACAGCCTCAGTGCTTGCACCACTATTGAGAGCAGCAGCTTAGGCATAAGATTCTGAAGCCTGGCTGAGGTGATCAGCCCTGTCAATAAAGCGGTGGGGGGAGCGTCCTCAGCTTTGGGTACAGATGAATCAATGCTTCCGAATTATTTTCTGGTGCATAAAATTTTTTCACATTTACTGCACTGTGGGATACATGAACATTTTGTACATTTAAAGGCATTTAGGTACACTTTAATCGTCTCTATCACAGACACAGCTAGATTAGTGTCTTATAAAAACAGTGTTAGGTATTGGGGGCATGTATTTTACGTAGGTAGATTGAATGACTTTGTAGGTTTTAGGATCGGGATAGGATAGGGCAAGTTAGTTAATTCTTTGTGTTTCAGAGCTTGAGGTGTCCATATACATAAAAACTCTGCTGCACTGCACATTAGTTTTCAAATAAGCAGTACTCATTGTGCATATGCAGGAGCCAGCTGGTAGCAAAATGAATATATATATATATTTAAAAAAATCTTCTGACTGATGATATCTTAAGCACTACAGTTGCACTGGACATTGTGCAATTGTACCTTGTTTTTCCAAAAACCTGTTACACATTTTCTATAGTCAATATAAGTACATATAAATGTATTTTACTGTGTCACAAGTAGAGCATATCCAGTTGAGCCCCTTTTCCCCCAATTTTTTTTCCATCAACCGGTTGTTTACTTATAGCCAAATATGTCACTGTCACTCTGACATTACTACTGCTGTCTGTGTGTTTGAAAGTGAGGATGGAGAGAGAAATGTACAAAAAAAAATATATATATAAAAAGAAAGAAAGAAAGAGAAGAGAGAAAAATGGGAGATCTCAGATTGTCATACACAAATTTGTATTTCAGTTGTACCAAAGAACTTAAAGTGGTTGTCCCAAGATTGGTGAGGCTCTGCTGGAAACCCCATTGATCATAAAAATGATCAATGGGGTTCCCAGATGTATGTCCCTCCCAAATGAATGAATATGCATTTGGGCATATGCACTGCCATTCCACTCATCTACATGGGACTGCCAGATATAGTTTGTCATTGTATACCCCAAATCAGATGCTCATCCCCTATCCTCTAGCCTACAGGGTGATCATTTTAAATCTTAGGAGAACTCATTTAAATTACTGCAATATGTAATTCCTCTGTCTATCCATGGGCCCACATTTTGTGACTCTTAGATTGCCGGTGGTCATTTTTCTTACAGCTTCATGGCCATATATAGCATCCTCTATACATAACATCGTATATCCTCCATGCATCCTCTACATATCTTAGGATGCAAACAAATAGAGTAAAAACCTGTTAAATTAAAATCACTATAACACTTCACTCCTTTGGGTTTATGAGCATTCTATGTTATATGGTTCCTTTCCGTTTGGATTTTATTAGCATTCCATTGCTACTGCTTTATGTTTTATCATTTGAATTGTATTTTTAGTTAATAATGTCCTATTTTCAATGATTTATCTTTTAGAATTTGCATTTGTTTTTTATTTAAATAATGAATTTTTCATTGAATAAATTGGTAATCCATTATTTTGGTCATTATTTTATTTATATTTCAAGTCTGTACATAACGCAGAGAAAGAGAGAGGATTTTCACACAAAAAGTGCTAACACAGCAGCAGGAGTTGAATACTTTCTGGAAGCAGATCTATGTCTCTGTGGAAAAATGCAGGTGATGGATTCATTATTTTATTCTGCAGATGGTATTCTGTAAAAGAATTCTGTGTAGATCTACAAATATCAAGTTGAAATGTTAAAAAAGTAATGAATAATGCACACCTAAAGGGCCTCTTAGTTTTCAGAAAACATTTGATATGTCATAGTGACATATCAAATGTTTTGGATGGTGGGGTCTGAGTGATGAGACCCTCACCGTTTGCTAGAACGAGGACAAAGAAATGCTCATATTGCATACACTCTCTTCTAGCTGCAGGAAAGGAAGCTACATGGACTGAATAGAAAGATTATGGGCCCGTCTTGATTAAGTCTTCTGCAGTGAAGGGGGAGAGAGTGCACTATGCAAGCGTTTTTACGCTCCTCATTCTAGGGATCGGTGGGGGTCTCAGAATGACATATCAAATTCTTTCTTAAAAATCTGTGACCCTTTAAGCTCTACATAAAGTGTTGATAACTATACTATGTTTTACGGCTGATGTGCTTGCTTAAAATGGTTGGCCCATCTCATGCATTGTGGGACTATCTCTAGGATAAGCCCTCAATGTCTGATAGGTGAAGGTCCCATACAAGTGAATGGAGTGGAGGCCGCACTTGCGCGTTGCACTGCCCATTTAATTCTAAGGGAGCTCTTTCAGCAGTCCAATAGAAATGAATGAATGGCAGCTGCGCAAGAGTCGTCCACTCTCCTTTACTTTGTGGGCCCCAATCTAGAAATAGATAAAATGAAAATAATATTTCTTTACAGCCCCAAGTAATGGTAGCATACACTGACCAAAATACATTACCCTACACTACCCATACCCTACACTAATACTGTCATACAGTACCAAAATAAAAAGCCTAAATAAATACTGTACCGTTTCCTACTAAACAGTGCATATGATGCCTGGATAAACAGCAGACACAGTGAACCAGACACTATAGGCAGATGAAAATACACGTATGTATATTCATAATTCATGTGCATTTTTTTTAGCTGACTAAAAATACATCATCCATATTTTACTTGTTTGCTAATGATACAATAGTAAAATGCAATGCAAAATGTTTGATATTGTTTGATATTTGTGTACCTGCTGCTCCATTCAACTCTATGGGACTGCTGGAGATAGTTGAGTACAAGCATCTGGCTATCTCCAGCAGCCCCACAGATCTGAAAGGAGTGGCAGCACACACATGACCACCACTCCATTCAACAGGGGAGCACAGACCCCATATTTCATGATTGCTGGATGCCCTAATGGTTAACCCCCATTGGTCAGATACTTATCCCCTGAACGGCAAATGTCAGCTGTAACGTACAGCTGATGCCCTTCTGACAACTTCATTCTACGGGCCATTACAATTATGTTGATATCATTTTTAATTTTAATTTTATTTTTCTAATTTTGCATAGTAAACTTATAAGGCTCATTTATCAAACTGGTGTAAAGTAGAACTAGCTTAGTTGCCCATAGCAACCAATCAGATTCCACCTTTCATTTTCAAAAGGAGCTGTCAAAAATGAAAGGTGGAATATGATTGGTTGCTATACCAGTTTGATAAATGAGGCTTATAAGTTTGTACTATGCAAAAGTAGAAAAGTAAAATAAAAATTAAAAATGATATCAACATAATTGTAAATTGGTGGAATTTATGTTTTTTCCACCCCACCACCCCTGAAAATACTAAAAGTATACATAATTTGTAGCCCAAAATGATGCCATTACAGAGGACCTGTCATCACTACTGACATACTTGGAAAGAATTGAATTCCCTGTGATATAACGATTCTGCAGCATACGTCCTACTGTGCTGTTGCGTTCATCTGTTATTGCACCTAAGAATTTATAAATAAATTGACAATGGGGAATTGCAGTCCTCAGCAATGTATACATATGTGCTTGTAGGAATAAAAATGGCATTGCACAATCTAGAGTCATAGGAAAAACGTGCTAGAAAATGGGAACATGAGTATTTACTAAAACAAACATGTTAAGAATGGTGACAGGTCCTCTTTAACCCCTTAGTGACCACCAATACACCTTTTTACGGCAGTCACAATTGACTGGCAGGGGTGCTGATCCGGGCTGTTTAACCCCTTACATGCCACAGGCAATGGCACTCGCCACATGCAAGCAAATGCGATCAGCCTGCTGGTCAATGAAAGTATAGCACTTACACTAAAATGCAATGCACTATAGAGATGGGCCCTGCATTGTATTTTAGAAGCAATAAAAATAATTGCCTGTTATAGTCCTCTTGTGGGACTATTAAGTGGTAAAAAAAGTAAAAAAAAAACATTTATTTAATTTAAAAAAAAAATCATTGGAAATATGCTTTACAATGAAAAAAAAATAGCAAAAATAAAATCTGCCCCACATGTTTGGTATCTCTGCATCTGTAGCGACCCACACTAAATAAATATCATATAAATTATCCCCTACGGTGAACGCTGTAAAAAAAAAAAAAAAAAAAGAACCCCCAAAAAAATGCCAGAATTGCTTATTTTTTCTTAGTCGCCACCGAAAAAGCATGATAACAAGCGATCACAAAGTGTTAATTACCCCAAAATGATACCAATGCAAACTACAAGTCACCCCACAAAGATCAACCTCCCACACAACTCCATAGAAAAATAAAAAAAAGTTAAAGTTAAAAAAGATGCGGTGATGCAAAAAGATGTACATGTATTTGGTATTGCTGTAATCATACTGAGCCAGAGAATAAAGATTTTATGTTATTTATGCTGAAAAATGAACAACGTAAAATGTATGAGGTAAAACTCAGTGGCAGTATTGCTGTTTTTTCCCATCTCCCTCCCAGAAAGATATAATAAAAGTTAATCAGAAAGTTGTGTGTACTCCAAAATGGTGCTATTAAAAATACAACTTGTCCCTCAAAAAACAAGCTCTCATACAGCCACATAGATGAAAAATAAAAAAGTTATAGGTCTTGGAAGGTGACAATGAAAAAAGGAAGAAAAAAGCTTGGTCGGTAAGGCCCAAAAACAGGCTGGTCACTAAGGGGTTAAAAAACCCAACTCACCTCACTGAACAAGGACACATGACTATATTGACAGAAAAGTTATGGCTCTCAAATGTAGAATTGAAAAAATAAAAATACAAAATTGATGCTTCCTTAATGAAAAGGCATACTATATTTTGGTTTTCTGGCATTTTACATTGATGGTCATATGTATGTAGGTCTACAGTGGAAACCCCCAAAAAGTTACCACCAGATTTTTAATTTGTACAAGAGGTAACAGGAGGTAACAAGAGAAAATCATCCCAAAATTTGTTACACATTTTCCCCTGAATATGGAAACAGCCCATATGTGGCCGTAAACTACTGTATGGGCACATGGCGGGGCTTAGAAGGGAAGGAGCGCCAATTGGCATTTGGATCCTAAGGTACCCCTACAATGGAAACTCATAAAAAAGTTACCCTATTTTGGAAACTAAATCCACCAAGGAATTCTTCATGGGGTGAAGTGAGTGTTTTGAGACCACAGATGTTTACAGAATTTAGAACTTGGCTGTAAGCTGTACCAGGAGAAAAAACACCCCACACTTTTTTAGTAGACTTCTGTATGGGCACACCACCAACCATATTTTTTTATTCAACCGTATTAACTATGAATGCCATTTGGCTTTTGGAGGGTAGATTTTGCTGGAATTGTTCGCAGGTGCCGTGTCACGTTTGCAGATCCCCTGAGGTACCAGTACAGTGTAAAACCTTAAAAAGTTAGCCCATTTTGGAAATTAAACCCTTCAAGGCGAATAGTGATTGGCTTGACTACGCAGGTGTTTCATAGAATTTTTTTTAAGATTGGGACATGAAATTAAAAATGACATAGTATTTTAGTTATATGTAGTTTTAGCCTCAAACATTTCATTTTGTTACATAATTTTTCATGAGGGCAGCAATACCCCCTAAGTGGTCCTAAACTGCACCAAGAGAAAGAGCACCATGTGTATTTGAGGCCTAGTTTGGTGATATACAGCACTGGATGACAACTTCATAAGGCTCTGAAGTAAAATAAAAAAGAAATTCCCAAGAAATTACCCCATTTTGGAATCCGCATCCCTTACAGAATTTACTAAGGGGTGTAGGGAGCATTTCTAACCCCACAGGTGTTTTGCAAAAATGAATATACTCCACCACACCAAAACACAATACACAGCATACATTGATCCAATAAAGTACTTTATTAATCACATATTAGAAAAATAAATAAGTTAAAAATAGCAGCCTGTCTATACTGTCACTGTATATAATTTCATTGTGTAATATTGTTGAGGGGGCCCTGACCAAATCCTGTCGTCCTCCTTGTCCTGGATGGGCCCCTTCTGGGACAGGGCCACAAAGCTGCAGCTTCCCCTGCTTCCTCTATAGCTACGCCCCTGGTCTGCATTAATCTGCAGGTGACCATGATACAGCTCCACAGATTCTTCCCATCTGCATCTTTCTAAACAATCTGTAGCCTTAGTCTTTTATCCAGACCTCCTCATGATGCCGTCTCCACACCGTCACCTTGGCACTCATATTTATCACCATGCTTCTGCTAATGCTGATTAAAAGGCCTTAAAGTGATCACCAGGCCCACAATCTAATTAAGGTTTTACGCACAAAACCAAAGTAAAAAATCTATTTTATAGGAAAAATTGATTGAAAACATTCTTTCCTGTATATTTACTTATATATAAAGTGCAAGTGCTGCCAAAAATTACAAGGAAGAGGCACTCCGATATAACCTGTATATCACATAAACAGGGCCTCATTCACATTGCGAGCCTGCAGGTGAGCTGACCCTGTAAAAGATTAGATTTTAAGGCCTGCAGGTGAGCTGATCCTGTAAAAGATTTGAATTGTGGGCCTTCAGGTGAGCTGACCCTGTAAAAGATTTTAGGTTTGGGCCTGCAGGTGAGTGGACCCTGCATAAAATTAGATGTGAAGGCCTGCAGGTGAGCGGACCCTCTAAAAAATTATATGTGATGGTCTGCTGGTGAGCGGACCCTGTAAAAAATTAGATGTAAGGACCTGCTGGTGAGCGCACCCTCTAAAAAATGATATGTGAGGGCCTGCTGGTGAGCGGACCCTGTAAAAAATTAGATGTGAGGGTCTGCTGTTGAGCGGACCCACTAAAAAATTATATGTGAGGACCTGCTGGTGAGCGGACCTTCTAAAAAATTATATTCGAAGTATATGTGAGGGCATTATATGTGACGAATAAGCAATGCATGTTGATATGACGGAAGAGGAGGAGGAGGATCAGAAAAGGAAGATTCAACCATATACCCTTGTTTGTGGTGGAAGGGGTCTATGGGAATAAAGTCTATTAACTACATTAAAAACAACACATGTAAAGTGCCTTTATGTTCATCAGCATTCCTCTGGTGGACTCAGGGCTTTTTTTCTGGCGAAACGCACCGGAACGGCGTTCCGCCACCTTTTGACATCGCAGCCTGTCATGCTCCAGCATCGCAAGCTGCGATGTATCAGCTGGGAGGGACTGGGAGGAGGAGCTGGGGGCCGGTGCGTTCACTGTGCTCTGGCCCCGAGCCTCAAGTACAGTTATAAAATGTGTAATTCAATTAATAATGATTCATGCTGCCCCCTCTGTAGTATAACATTCAATATATCCTACTCATAGGGCTACTGTTATATCGTAATGTAGGCCGGCCGGGCAGACGAGCGGCAGCGTGACTGACTGACGTCACGTGCCTGCCCGGCCTACTTTATGAATGAAGCAGGCGGCGCAGGCACGTGACGTCAGTCAGTGACGCTGCCGCTCGTCTGCCCGGCTGGCCTGCATTACGATATAACAGTAGCCCTGTGAGTAGGATATATTGAATGTTATACTACAGAGGGGGGCCGCATGAATCATTATTAATTGAATTACACATTTTATAACTGTACTGGAGCGGCAATGGGGGGTCTGTGGATGACACTGTTAAGGGGTGTGGGGGTCTGTGGATGGCACTGTTATGGGGTAGGGGGGTCTGTGGATGGCACTGTTATGGGGTGGGGGGGGGTCTGTGGATGGCACTGTTATAGGGTGGGGGGTCTGTGGATGGCACTGTTATGGGGTGGGTGGGTGGGTCTGTGAACAGCACTGTTATGGGTTGGGGGGTCTGTGGATGGCACTGTAAAGGGGTGGGGGGGGGTCTGTGGATGGCACTGTTATGGGGTGGGGGAGTCTGTGGATGGCACTGTTATGGGGTGGGGGGGTCTGTGGATGGCACTGTTATAGGATGGGGGGGGTCTGTGGATGGCACTGTTATAGGATGGGGGATCTGTGGATGCCATCCACAGATCCCCCATAACTGTGCCATCCCCAGATCCCCCATTAACAGTGCCATCCCCAGATCCCCCACTAACAGTGCCATCCCCAGGCCAGGGGAGGGGGGGTGAGTTCCACCACCTTTTCTCTGAAAAAAAAAGCCCTGGGTGGACTCGAGAAGTCATGGTCAATCCAGGCCTTGTTCAACCTGTCAGTATTTTCAGTTGACAGGCGGATACGCCTATCTGTTATAATTCCACCACCAGCACTAAATACATGCTCAGACAAAATGTTGGCAGCAGGGCAGGCCAGCACCTCCAAAGCGTAGAGCGCCAGTTCGCGCCACGTGTCCAGCTTGGACACCCGGTAGTTGTAAGGCACTGAGGGATCATTGAGGACGCTGAAACGGTCTACTATATACTCCTTCACCATCTTCCAAAATGTTTCTCTTCTTGTGGCAGTAGGCCACACATCAGGGTGAGGGTGCTGGCGGGGTGTCATTAAAGTGTCCCAGGCTTTGGAGAGTGTTACCCTGCATCTGTTGGAACTGCTGTCTGTTCCTCTTGTCTCTCCCCCTCAGTTGGCCAAGGAAGTACAGACTCTGCCGCCAGCGTTGTCAGATGGAAAATTTGGGAGCAATTTTCCAACAAGAATCTTCTGATATTGCACCATTTTGCTCGTCCTCTCCACCAGAGGAATGAGAGATGAGAAGTTCTATATGTAGCGGGCGTTGAGAAGGGTGAAAAACCAGTAATCCGCGTTGTTTAAAATGCGTATAACACGTGGGTCACGGGAAAGGCAGCCTAACATGAAGTCAGCCTAACATGAACTACTCTCTGCTGCTCAAAAAGCCTGGCCAACATGTGGAGCGTGGAGTTCCAGCGCGTGCTCACGTCGCACAACAGCCGGTGAGCTGGCAACCTCAAGTGCTACTGCAGCGTTTACAGACACAACCATGCCTGTTTCTAGGTTGAGTGGCGAGAGCCACAGCTCAGTCTGGTCTCTTATCCCCTGCCACAGCTCTTCGTCGGTGTGCTGTTTGTCACCTAGGCAGATCAGCTTCAGCACCGCCTGTTGCCGCTTCTCCACTGCAGTGCTACACTGCTTCCAGCTACCGACGGATGACTGACTAGTGTTGCACGTGGATACTTCGGAGGAGGAGGAGGAGGAGGAGGAGGAGGAGAAGTGGGGGTTGGAGCCACTAATGTATGGGATGGCTACCGACATCAGGCTGCGGAAGGCCTCAGTGTCCACAAGCCTAAATGGCAACATTTCCAGGGCCATTCATTTGGAAAGCTGAGCATTTAGAGCTATGGCCTGTGGGTGGGTGGCTGGGTATTTGCACTTGTGTTCAAATGCCTGGGGTAAGGACATTTAAACGCTGTGCTGGGACAGAGAAGTGGATGTGGTGCTTGCAAAGGTCCAGGTGCACGGCGGGAGGCATCCGGGCCTGCGTCTTGGACAGGAGATTGGCCAGCACGTAACACAGGGGAAGAGGAGGCAGTGGTGTGACCCACAGACACAGATTGTGGACCCAGGCGTTCGGCCCACCTATTAGGGTGCTTTGATGACATGTGGTGGATCATGCTGGTGGTGGTAAGGTTGCTAGTGTTCACACCCTGGCTCATTTTGATGTGGCACAGGTTGCAAACTATTCTTTTGTCATCTGCACTTTCCTAAAAAAAGTGCCATACTGCCGAACACCTACCTCTTAGCAAGGGAGATTTCCTCAAGCGGGGGCTCCCTGGAACAGTTGTGGGCCTGTTCAGTGGTGCCTGCCTTCTCCCTTTTGCCACCCCACTGCCTCTTTCAGCCTGTTGCGGTGGTGCAGATCCCTCCCCCTCTGTACTGCTCTCCTCACTCGACTTGTTGCCACCTTCCCAGGTTGGGTCAGTGACCTCGTTGTCCAGCACCTCCTCTTGCACTTCCTCACTCTGATCATCCTTCTGATTTGTTGACCTAACCACAACCTCAGTGATTGACAACTGTGTGTCATCCTCTTCCTCAACCTCTTGAGACAGTAATTGCAGTTGAGTCATTGGCAACTGTGTCTCATCATCATCCACCTCTTTAAACAGTAATTGCCGTTCCCCAGCATCATGTTCTTGTGACTCTGGATGCTCAAGAGGTTGGGAATCGGAGCACAAGATCTCAGGTCCCTCTTCAAGAGTGCTTGGCAAAAGGGCCAAATCATTAATGGCGATGCAAAGAGGTCTTTGGAATATCCGATTGTGGGATCACTTGTTTGGCAAGACTGTAAATGGTGTGAGGAAGGAGGGTCAGGGTGGGGATTGTGTGGACCAGACTCCTGGCAACTGAGACTGGACATGGTGGAAGACAGGGTGGTGCTTAACCGACTGGAAGCACTGTCTGCTGCAATCTAACCGACCACCTGCTCGCACTAGGCTGACTTCGAGAGTGGTGTCCTGTGCCGCCCTGCGAACTGGGACATGAAGCTAGGTATCTTGGATGATTGTTTTTCTTGTGCTCTGGCAGCAGACACAGTTTCACCGTGCCCAGGGCCACGGCCTTTGCGTGCACCATCAGCATCACGGCCACTTCCCCGTCCCTTAATGCTCACCTTCTTCATATTCACATTATATGTTATAAGTGACCGTTTATAGGAAAAATGTGGATAAATTCTGAAAAAAAAATTGTTTTCGCTAATATTTTTCCCAATATCTGGCCCTGACACACGCTATTGCAGCACAGATGTGACAATTCACTGCAGACACCTTTTATAGGAAAAATGTGGATAAATGATGGAAAAAATATAATTGTTTTCGCTAATATTTTTCCCAATATCTGGCCCTGACACACTCTATTGCAGCGCAGATGTAACAATTCACTGCAGACACCGTTTATAGGCAAAGTGTAGATAAATTATGATAAAAAAAAAAAAATTTTCGCAAATATTTTTCCAATATCTTACCCTGACACACACACACACTATTGCAGCGCAGATGTGACAACTCACTGCAGACATCGTTTATAGGCAAAATGTTGATAAATTATGGGAAAAATATATATATTTGTTGTCAGTAATATTTTTCCCAATATTTGGCCCTGACACACAGAAGGTATTGCAGCACAGATGTCACAAGTCACTGCAGACAACCTCTATTGAAAAAGTATTGTAAAATTAAATTTGCTGGCTAAATTATATTGCTGTCAGCCTGCCACCACACACAATATTCCTTAAAAGGACTTTGGGTCTTTGAAATGTTTTTCAAATATATTGTGATCACACTCCCTACACTATCTGTCCCTTCCTAAGCGCAGCTCTCCCTGACTCGCAATGAGCCAAACCCTCATCATCGGGTGATATATAGCACCCGATGACGCGTTCCGTCCAGCCAATCACTGTAATGCCAGTAGCCAACATGGCTACTGGCATTACAGTGATGGCAGTACTTACCTGCATATTTATTGGTTGCTTAGCAGCCGCGAAACGTGCGGGGAGGAGAACAGTTATTCGGCCAAGCATGCTCGCTCAACACTACAAATGATGCATAAAATATGTAAAAGCCAGATCCCTAAACAGATAACATCTCTTTTGCCCACAATAAAGAATCAGACCAATATTGCAGGTCACAGAGTGCGACCATTACTTGCAATAACTCCAAATAGAGAAGCAGGCAATTGGTGGGAGAAAATCCAATTATCACAAAAAATATGTACAAATCTAAAGTGCTTAGTACCATACATCCTATATAAAGTCCATCAAGGAGTAGTTAGTGGAATAAATAATAATACTGACCAGTGTGGTACAGACCCCGACTCGCATTTTGCGTGTAGCTTCCTCAGGGGATGAATGCATAATGTGCTCACTGACCTTATATACTATATCTATCAGTATAAGTTAAAAAATCTGTGAGAATACCTTTGCGTGTGTGGCCACACATAAGTCTCCGGGATGTCCATGGCATGCGTTCCACGCTGGAACACACAACATCACATCCTGTAATCTAGTGGAGACCTCCCACAGGCTAAACAAGTCATCTTTAACAATGTAAAATCAAACAGAAAAGGGTCACATGAATAGTGCACAAGAGAGGAAAGGACAATACATGTACCTGCAACGGCCAGTCCACAGGGGTAGAACACGTGAGGTTCACGGTGGGCCAGAATGTACATACAGTTCATCGGTTGCTCACGTTTTAGCAATCGCCTCCCTGGGCAAGCAGTGCAGTGAAGGAGACAACAGCATTGGATTCTACAGGGCACACTCAGTTACAGGGGACACCGGCCAGGTGGGGTTTGAGGTGCCCTTGATGGTGGATGGTTGCTGAGTGCTTGTGCGGCTGGGCCCATGGTTTAGGTTTTGTCGTGACACCAGCACCTTGGTGGTGCAAAATGTTGAGAGTAGTAGTGGTGTGGAGTTAGGGTTAGAAGAATGAGGCAGGTTTAAATCCAACTGTAAACTTTACTATAACCAGGTTCTTGATAACAGTTTACATCCAGTTATTAAACAGTCTCTGATACACATGCAAGTTGGATGTGATTAATCCAAGTAACAGGCTGTGCTGGTGGTAATGTGTCAGGCTAGGGTAGGTAGTTAGGTACTCACTGATATTCAGCTCCTTGCCCTGCTCTAGTCTCAGGTGAGGTATTTCCAGTCTTGATCTTCTACACAAGTGATAAAACAGGACCCTTATCTGTCCTTAGAATAACGGTGAGGCTGCAATGAGCTAATAAGTCCTTCACCTAGATACAAAGTCGCCTAGAGCCTAGAATAATGGCTTTGTCCTTCCTTTGTCTTTATCCTCTAATAAACTTGACCAGAAATTCACTTGTTACTACTGAAGAGTAAATAGTACAATGTAGACCTTCCTCTGCCTGTCTTCCTGTCTTTGATACTGAGGCATACGATGGCTTCTCTGGGCCGTGGTGCCCCAGAGAGAGCTGAGAGGAGAGGCACCTCTCCTTCCCCCTTAGCTTCTCACTCCATCTTCTTCTCTCTCTACACTCTGAACTCAACACCCCACCTAGGCCTGAACTACACTATATATACTGTGGTGCTACCCCATCTAGTGGTGGATGTATGTGGTGCACCTGACAGCCTGGTAAAAGGGATTTCACACAGTAGTACAATGCAGCATGAAATTACAGAATATGACAAAAAGCTTCTGCAGTTCCCACATAAGCTAGTGGGATGCTGCATACCAAATTGTAAATTATAGATTGTGAAGGAATCATGAATACACCGACATTGGAGTTTACAGTGATGCCAGCAGGGGCCTGACTGTCAGTTACAGTCTGGCCCCTTTCCCTGATGTGATAAGCACAGCTATTTTTTTAACAGCATTCACCTAAGCGGGTAGATCATGTAATATTTTTTATAGATCAGGTCTATTTATTTATTTATTTCAGTATTAAACAAAAAAATCATGTTTTTTTGTGTCTCCATATTCTGAAAGCTATATTTCTTTTATTTTTCTGCTGATCATCTTGTGTAGGGGCTTATTTTTTGCAGGAAGAGCTGACGTTTTTATTGGTACCATTTTTGGGTATATTAGATTTTTTGATCATTCATTGCTACACTTTTTTGGGGCAAGGTGAACAAGAAATGACCATTTTAGCATAGTTTTTATTTTTATTTTATTTTTTAAACTTGAAACTTTAATTCTTTATTATTAAAAAACACTTTTTACCACTGTGGTACTACAAATTTTCAGGCTTTTTATCACTGTGTAAAAGAAGTTGAATACAGGGAGTGCAGAATTATTAGGCAAGTTGTATTTTTGAGGATTAATTTTATTATTGAACAACAACCATGTTCTCAATGAACCCAAAAAAACTCATTAATATCAAAGCTGAATATTTTTGGAAGTAGTTTTTAGTTTGTTTTTAGTTTTAGCTATTTTAGGGGGATATCTGTGTGTGCAGGTGACTATTACTGTGCATAATTATTAGGCAACTTAACAAAAAACAAATATATACCCATTTCAATTATTTATTTTTACCAGTGAAACCAATATAACATCTCAACATTCACAAATATACATTTCTGACATTCAAAAACAAAACAAAAACAAATCAGTGACCAATATAGCCACCTTTCTTTGCAAGGACACTCAAAAGCCTGCCATCCATGGATTCTGTCAGTGTTTTGATCTGTTCACCATCAACATTGCGTGCAGCAGCAACCACAGCCTCCCAGACACTGTTCAGAGAGGTGTACTGTTTTCCCTCCTTGTAAATCTCACATTTGATGATGGACCACAGGTTCTCAATGGGGTTCAGATCAGGTGAACAAGGAGGCCATGTCATTAGATTTTCTTCTTTTATACCCTTTCTTGCCAGCCACGCTGTGGAGTACTTGGACGCGTGTGATGGAGCATTGTCCTGCATAAAAATCATGTTTTTCTTGAAGGATGCAGACTTCTTCCTGTACCACTGCTTGAAGAAGGTGTCTTCCAGAAACTGGCAGTAGGACTGGGAGTTCAGCTTGACTCCATCCTCAACCCGAAAAGGCCCCACAAGCTCATCTTTGATGATACCAGCCCAAACCAGTACTCCACCTCCACCTTGCTGGCGTCTGAGTCGGACTGGAGCTCTCTGCCCTTTACCAATCCAGCCACGGGCCCATCCATCTGGCCCATCAAGACTCACTCTCATTTCATCAGTCCATAAAACCTTAGAAAAATCAGTCTTGAGATATTTCTTGGCCCAGTCTTGACGTTTCAGCTTGTGTGTCTTGTTCAGTGGTGGTCGTCTTTCAGCCTTTCTTACCTTGGCCATGTCTCTGAGTATTGCACACCTTGTGCTTTTGGGCACTCCAGTGATGTTGCAGCTCTGAAATATGGCCAAACTGGTGGCAAGTGGCATCTTGGCAGCTGCACGCTTGACTTTTTTCAGTTCATGGGTTATTTTGCCCCTTGGTTTTTCCACACGCTTCTTGCGACCCTGTTGACTATTTTGAATGAAACACTTGATTGTTCGATGATCACGCTTCAGAAGCTTTGCAATTTTAAGAGTGCTGCATCCCTCTGCAAGATATCTCACTATTTTTGACTTTTCTGAGCCTGTCAAGTCCTTCTTTTGACCCATTTTGCCAAAGGAAAGGAAGTTGCCTAATAATTATGCACACCTGATATAGGGTGTTGATGTCATTACACCACACCCCTTCTCATTACAGAGATGCACATCACCTAATATGCTTAATTGGTAGTAGGCTTTCGAGCCTATACAGCTTGGAGTAAGACAACATGCATAAAGAGGATGATGTGGTCAAAATACTCATTTGCCTAATAATTCTGCACTCCCTGTACATGATATATTGTGGTGAATTGACTGTCCGTAGCTAGCAGGCTCCGATTCATGCGTAAAGCATCAGGGCTTCCATAGCAACCATAGGTCCCCTATCACAACAATGCGAGGCGGCAATGAGGTCAGAGCATTTGTGTTTTCAGCAAGGGGCCTGGCTTTCAGCACCAGACATCCCAAGAATATTGCTGAACTGAAACAGTTCTGTAAAGAGGAATGGTCAAGAATTACTCCTGACCGTTAAGCACGTCTGATCGGCAACTATAGGAAACGTTTGGTTGAAGTTATTGCTGCCAAAAGAGGTTCAACCAGTTATTAAATCCAAGGGTTCACATACTTTTTCCACCTACACTGTGAATGTTTACATGGTGTGTTCAATAAAAACATGGTAACATTTAATTCTTTGTGTTATTAGTTTAAGCAGACTGTGATTGTCTATTGTTGTGACTTAGATGAAGATCAGATCACATTTTATGACAAATTTGCAAAGGGTTCACATACTTTTTCTTGCAACTGTATATTGTATTATTTTCGGTTTTGGCTTGTTCCAATGTATACACCTATCACCATCATAATTCTCATTTCAATAATAAAAAACTGAAAAAAACTGAAATAAGGTACATTGCGATTTTGAAGCGTTTCCTATTCGATTTTTAATCTACCACACTATTGCACACTATTTTTTCTTATCACCAATCATACTAATGGGTATTACATAGGGCTGCGCATCTTCACTCATCTCACGATTCGATGCGATTACGATTATCAAGTCCACGATTCGATTCGATTCGATTCGGCGATGCATCACGATGCATCAAGATTATTACCCAAGTCCCCTTGTTTTTCAATTTTACATCAAAAAATTAATTCAATCAGTCAGAAATTGCACAAAAATATTTATTTGTATCTGCTATTTAAACAAATCATACCAAGTTCCCTGCATATCATATAGCAAAGTCTGAATGAACAAAACAGTGCAGCAGACAACAGTATTTATTTAAAACAGTACTGTCAGTGTCTCTGTAACATTAAACTGTTGTGCTGGCCTGGCTGGTGCAGTTAGTTTATAAGTTTTACAATAGTTTTACCATATAATATATATTATATAATATTAAACAGTACCTACAAAAAAAGGAGCACTTCAGTTCCTGACTGTAAAACATCACAGTGAGTCAGTGAACCTATAACACAGTCAGTGAGACAGTGACTCTGTTATAGGTTCACTCACTGTGATGTTTGCCAGTCAGGAACTGTCTGTCACACAGTGTGTTCAAGTTGTCTGTGTTGCAGAACTTCCTGGTTCACCGTGATTGTTTTGGCAGCAGGAGCAGCACCACCACCAGCACCACCACCACCACCACCAGCACCACCACCAGCACCAGATGGGTAGTACGTCTAGATCAGTGCTATAAGCTCTCAGAGTTGTCACTTTACAGAAAACGTTACCTGCACTGAGCACTCAGCAAGTACAATGTGTCACGAAAAGCCAAGCCATGCCACCATTAGAGGAAGCTGGAAAATCCTTGACAGAATACATTTTCAACTGAATCTGAAAACCTTGGACAAATCTTTATGGGATCACAAACACACACCACAGAATACCAGAAAAAAAATAAACACACATCCTCCTCACTGAATCATAATGGTAAAGGGCAGGCCACAGGACGGGCAATGTGGCACAGCCACCATAGTCAGACATGATGTCAGAAGGTCGGTGTGTGTTTTTTTGGTTTGTGTGAATGTGTATTTGTGTGATCCAATAAAGATTTACTCCAGGTTTTAAGTTTCAATTTATTCTTTCAAGGATTTGCCTTCCTCTGGTGGCTTGGCGGGCGTCAGTTGTCTGGAATTAAATACAGAATTCTTTTGGTTGAAGGTTAAACCCCTAAACAGAGTCAGAAATTCACAGAGCATGACAGACACATTGGGAAAACACCAAAAAACACGTCAGTGTAAAAATACAAAATGGATCGGACGGACAGTCGCATAATAGAAAACCATTCTCCATCTCCTCTAGTCTCCACTCCAGTGCTGCTAAAAGCTAGAATAATATCATATATTCTGATTAATCATCACAGTGAACTTAGAATATATGATATTATACAATTACAAATATACATATTATAACAAAATGTTACATTCATTGACCGTTTGCAATTGCCACGACCTGCCGACCACTGCCAGTCACCTGCAGGCGGTCACTGCCAGTCTGACTGCCAGTGCCACGACGGCACCCCACCAGTCAGTCAGTCACAGTGACTGAGTGCGTTCCGTTGAGGACGAGAGTGGCATAACTGGCGTTAACCGTTAAGTAACTGGTCTTGTTGACAATGACAGGGATGGAGTTGGAGTAACTGAGGGAGGGGTGGGGAGGAAAAAGGGAAGGGGGGGGGAGGGAAAGGGGGGAGGGGGAGGGAAAGGGGGGGGGAAGAAAGAAAGACACAGAGACAGACACTCACAGAGACAGACACAGACACTCACAGAGACAGACACAGAGACAGACAGACAGACACAGAGACACAGACAGATAGACACAGAGACACAGACAGACAGACACAGACAGACAGACACAGAGACACAGACAGACAGACACAGAGACACAGACAGACAGAACAAAATCTATAAAATTAAAAACACTGCTCAGCATTTGGGAACATGTAGATTTTTCTGTAAGAACACCAATTGATCTACATGGTCTGGTTTGAGGGCGCTTCGTTTTGCAGTTACCACATCTCCTGCAGTGGAGAAAACCCGCTCTGCAGACACGCTTGTACCTGGGATACACAAGTATTGCTTTGACAGCCGAGAAAGGAGGGGAAATATGACCTCATGCTCACGCCACCAGTTCAAAGGGTCCTCAGTGAGAGGCAGAGGTGGGGCTTTACAATAGTTTTCCATTTCCTCTTCAGCCTTGGCATAGGGGGTCTTTTTGGGTTCTATTGTACCTTCAGTGTCAGTGAAAGACTGTCCCAGCAAACTCACGAGCAGCGATCTGGCCTTTTTGGGAGGAGATGGTGGAGAATGGTTGTCTTCGATGGGTGAACTGTCCTCTTCTTCCAGAGTTTGTTTTCTTCTAGGCACTTGATGATCCTCTTGTGTCCTCTCACTCTCATCTGATGTAATCTGTGTTTGAACAAAAAAGAAACGGGAAAAAAACAATAAGTAAAAACACAAATGTCAATGCCTTTGATTCTGATGGGGTGATGAAAAAGCACAGGAAACGGACAGTACAATTCCCGCACCGCATCAGATTCAGAAGCGTGGTAGTGCTACTGTCGTTTCAAGAAGAAACATGATGGAATTCTTCAAATTAATTTAATTACCTCCAAGGATGCAGCTTCCTCAGTGACTCCTTTAAATATCTCCAATCTTTCTTCATCTGTGAGGATGAAAGGCAGTCCCTTAAAGCGAGGATCCAGTGCAGAGGCTGTATGAAGGATCTTCTTCTCGGCCTCACTGCTGTACCTCTTCTGGAGATCTGTTCTAATAGAATTCTTGATCTCATGGATCATGGGTGTGTCTCCCATCGTGTCTGTCATGCTCTGGAGAAGTTGTGCATTTATAGGGGCAATGAGAGAAACTGTTGGATTGCGCTCTTCTGACATCAGCATGGTTGCATCCTTCATTGGCTTTAATGCACTCACGGCGTCCTCTGCATTTGACACATCTGTTTCGTTTAGAGTGCAGAGATCGGACTCTCCTCTTCTGACTTCTGGAGACAGCAAGGTGGCACAGACTGCAGGTTGTTGTTCCAAGAACCTCTCGACCATGTCGTATGCACTGTTCCATCTTGTTGCCACATCAGTTATTAGCTTATGATTCTTCAGGCCAAGACATTTCTGTTTCTCTTTTAGACAGTGGCTTGCTCTAGTGCTGCGGTGAAAGAATGTGGATATCCGACGTACTCTGCCAAGAAGCCTAGAGAGAGTGGCCACTTTCAACGCTCGCTGGGATGCAAGATTCAGTGTATGGGCGAAGCATTTCACATGGGGGAATTTTCCAACTTGAGCTGCAACGATCATGTTTGATGCGTTGTCGGTCACAAGCACTACAGATTTATCGGACAGCTGCCATTCTTCCACAACATGAGAAAGTAGCTCTGCCAGATGAGCACCCGTGTGAGACTCATAAATGGCTCTCGTTTGCAGTACATGCGACAAAATCTGCCAGTCCTTACTAACGTAATGTGCTGTTATTGTAACATAAGACTCTGTCGTGACTGAAGTCCAGGAATCACACGTTATTGCGACTCGACTTGCTTGGCTCATTGATGCAATTATCTTAGCTTTGGTTTCGTGGTAGAGTGCAGGTATGACGTTTTCTGTAAAGTGACTTCGTGACGGGATCTTGTAACGCGGCTCTATCATCTTCAAAAGGTAGCGAAACCCACTGTTTTCCACAACAGAGTAAGGGCACAGGTCCTTCGCTATGAAAGCTGCCACAGCTTTTGTTATTCTCTTTACCTTTTCAGAGTTGGGCGGCAAAGTTGACTGTAACATTGCATCAATTCTTGGCTGATCTGGGTTCATTTCCTTGGTGGTGGTGGTGGTGGTAGGTTTTAGCATTTCTGGGTGAAAACGGCTGACGTGGTTTCTCAGATTAGTAGTATTCCCTAGATATTTAATTTTTGTGTGACAGATTTTACACACAGCGTATGACTTGTCCAATTCGTGCTTCCTACTTTTTTCATAAAAGCCAAAATGTTCCCAGATGTTTGCTTTTAAAAAGCTAGGTGCATTTTTTATCTCTCGTTCCTTTTGTTCTACTTCTGCCATTTTTATTTACTAGCAAATGCAATGCATGCCAGCCTCTATGTGAATTTGTGAGTAGGGATGACACAAGTCTTGAATTTGAGTAGATCAACAGAAAAAGTAACACTGCTGGCTGTGGAGCGATTCTCCTCCTGCCTGTGGTGGACTGGACTGAGCCTGAGGAGTGAGGAAAAACGGACAGGTGAGGTGACACAATTTTTTTTTTTTAGGTACGGTAATAACAGGCAGTGTGACCAGCTGCAGTCTCTGTGAGTGGTGTATCTGTGTGATGGTCACCTACCTGTCACAACAAGGTGGCAGAGTCTGGCTGGCACGTGGCACCTGCGCAGGGGCGTAGCTAGAAATGACTGGGCCCCATAGCAAAAAAAATGTATGGGGTGACCTCTATGAACCTTGTAAAGAAACCAAGACAATGGGGACACGGGACATAGCTTTCTGTAGCAGTTACATCTGACTCCGCTCCCCAAGGGGCCCAAAGGCACCAGCATTATAAATGGCACATGCCGCCATGTGCCATGCTGGTGCCTTTGGGCCCCTCGGGGACCGGAGTCAGATGTAACTGCGACAGAAAGCTATGTCCCGTGTCCCCATTGTCTTTACAAGGTTCATAGAGGTCACCACCGGGGGGGCCCATAAATTTTTTTTGCTATGGGGCCCAGTCATTTCTAGCTGGTAGGCGGCGGTAGAGAGTTTACATTGGTGCTCGAGGCTGTGCTTAATGCTACTTTCACACTTGCGTCAGAGGATTCCGGCAATCTGGACGCAAACGGATGCATTTGTCAGGCGGATCCGTCTGACAAATTCATTGAAATACCGGATCTGTCTCTCCGGTGTCATCTGGAAAAACGGATCCGGTGTTTATTTTTTTCACAGATTTAAAGGTCTGCGCAGATTGGAAGAACGGATCCGTCAATGCAGCAATTTTAATGCCGGATCTGGCACTAATACATTTCAATATAAGTTTAAAGCTGGATCCGGCAAGTGTTCAGGATTTTTGGCAGGAGAGAAAACTGTAGCATGCTGCGCCGGTATTCTCTACGGTCAAAAAACGTAAGAGGGACTGAACTGATGCCTCCTGAACGGATTGCTCTACATTCAGAATGCATTAGGATAAAACTGGTCAGTTCTTTTCCGGTATTGAGCTCCTAGGATGGAACTCTATGCCGGAAAAGAAAAACGCAAGTGTGAAAGAACCTGAGAGACCATCAGTATGTTAGTCCTGGAGGTTTCCGGTCGATAGATCGTGTGTATGCTACATTGTATCCACAATAACCATCCTCTTAGGGACTGAGTCTGATACACGTGTGAACTGTGAAGGGGCTCTGATGGTGCAGGATCAGTAACTGTCAGTAAATCTGACACCCCAGCAGTTTCAGATCCCTGCCCTTAGCTGAGAGTTGTCAGTGTGGAATCGGATCACCTCCTGCTGGGAGCAATCTCCTGAAGTGTGAGATAAATGTAGACATAAATGTAGACATTCCCAGACTGGCCACTAGGGGCCGCTGTTTGACCGCCTTTCATAGACCCGGAACCTAAAGTTCCGTCCACTGTAGACGGAGGGGAAGAATAAGAGAGACACAACCGAAAAAAATAAAGAAGAAACATGGCGCGGGCGGCAAAGGTATGAGAAGCGGCAATATGAGCTGTGTAGGTGGCAGGCGGTAGGTGTATATGCTGTGTACTTGTGTAGGTGGCAGGTGCTTTGGAGGTAGATCATATTACATACTCATAGGTGACAAAACTCACCTCGCCGCCAGCCACCGCACGTCCGCACTGCCGCCTGCTTCTGAGTGTCTGACTGGGAGCCGGAGATGCGCGGAAAGCCGGAAACCACGCCTCCGGCTCCTCCTCACTCAGTCAGACCTGGCTCTGAGGCTCACTCAATGTTGTGGCCACCCCCTCTGACACGTCAGCAGGAGGCGGGAGGCGGGAAAGAAGGCGCCCAAAAACTTTTTTCCGACTCGGCGGACGCGACGCTGACGTCATCAACATGCATCGATTATTTAAAGCAACCGCATCGATGCAGAATCGCCGGGGGTCGAATCGCGATGCATCGATGCATCGATGATATTCGACAGCCCTAGTATTACATAATAGTGGAGGATAATGGAATGGATAAAATGAATTAAAAATAAGAATAAAAATGAAATGTATTCAAAGATGTTGTTATTTTTTTATTCATCCATTCAATATTGTTTCTACTAATTTATACATTTTCGAATTCCTCCTTCTTTTTCACTACTGTCCTGTTTTCTTTTTCATACATGTTTTCCTCACTAACTCTTGTTTATCTGGGATTGGAAGTGCTTCAGAAGACATAGAAACAGACATTAGAAGAATGAAAGATATATCAATAAGAAGAAACAATCTTACATTAAAATAAATTCAAGCTATAAAACAACTATAGGAACAGGAAAATATAAACATTCGGCTAGCTGATAAGGGGGGGAGCTATTGTGATTCTTGAAAAGGAACAGTATGACTTGGAATGCAAGAGACAGCTATCAGATGAGACCACATAAAAAAAATTAAAAGGAGACCCCAGTCAAGAATTTAAGAAGACGCTTGTGGACTTTTGTAATAAAGGTCTGGAGAACAATATAATTATGGAAAGGGAATATAAATTTATATTGGGAACACAACAGAGACTGATGGTTTTCTCTTGCATTCCAAAAATACACAAAAATCTGGAAAAACCACCTGACCGACCGATTATTTCAGGGATAGGATCACTAACGTCAGATCTATCACAATATATTGACAGAATATTACAACCAATAGTAAAGAATACGTTTTCATATATAAAAGACACTACTCAGATTATAAAAATTATAGAACAGTTATAATATGAACCTCACTGGATCATGGGCACACTTGAGTTCAACTCGTTATATACAGTAATTTAACACAATCAAGGAATAACAGCTATAAAAACCCAGTTGGAAATGAGTGGCCAATTTCACACTTACTAAACACTTACTAAACACATTAAACACAAACTAAACATATTAACTATGTAGCAGAGGGGGTAATATATATTTTAACACATAATTATTTTTATTTTGATAGAGAATATTTCTTACAGATAAGAGGTACCGCCATGGGTACCAGGTTTGCCCCAGCTATGCAAATTTATTCATGTCGCAGTGGGAACAAGAACACATAGTGCCCAAGTTGGGGACAGGCCTAGTACTATGGCGGAGATATATCGACAATATTATTTTCATATGGCAAAAATCAGAGATAGAACTTCAGCATTTTTTGGAGGAAACAAACCAAAACTCGAGCAATTTACATTTTTCAGCCAATGCTTGTAAGCATAAAATATATTTTTTAGACTTACAAATCACAGTACAAGAAAACAAATTAATATGCAACATCTATTATAAACCTGTAGCAAAGAACAGCTACATTTTATATTCAAGTTTCCACTTGCCAAGATGGCTCCTGAATATACCAAAAGGACAATTTCTTAGAATAAAAAGAAACTGTACAGATAACCAGAAATTTAAAGAAGAGACTGAACAATTGAAAAAACAATTTGTAAAAAAGGATTATCCATCTAAAATTATAGATATATCCCTGCCAAAGTAAGAGACATGGATAGAGGGAAATTTTTTGAAGGTGATGTAATTGATAAAGAGGTGGAGGTGAAGGATGAAGAGATAAGGATTATTCTACCATTTAAAGCACATTATGAAAATAGAAAATAGTATAAAAAAAACATTGGCACTGCATCTTAAAAGATAAGGTTATCGGTCCAATAATAAACAGTAGCCCCAAAATAACATACACAAAGGCACCAAATTTAGGCCTAAAAGTTGCTCCAACGATTAAAGAAAATAAAAAAGAGAACAATCTATACACAATTTGTTTGGTTTGAAAGGTTTCTATAGGTGTGGAAAATGTAACAACTGCTAAAACACCTCTTTAAAAAAAAAACACTTAAAGCAAGTTCCACACAAAATTCCTTTTTCCTTGACAAAAGGGAATTTTTGATCTGTAGTACAACTGACATGATCTACATTATAGAATGGATCCGAAAAACACTTCCTATTAAAACACTTCAAACAATTTCACAATCAGGACCCAAAAGGTTTAATATTCACTGCTCTTGAGAGAGTCACAAAACACTGGAGAGGTGAAAACCTTATAATCAGGATGTCACAACAAGAATCAAGAAGAATATATGAGTTTGGTACACTCTTACGTGATAGGTTGAATGCTGAATTTGAACTCTTCGGTTTTCTGTAGGTGGGGGTGGGTGCCCTTTATCGACGTAGGACCGGCATCATGCCGATTACCAGCCCTCCAATTACCCCCTTGACCGGAGGCCCCCATCCCATATCAATGCTTCTGAAGCACTTCCAATCCCAGATAAACAAGAGATATTAAGGAAAACATATGAAAACGAAAACAGGAAAGTAAATTTCCCGCGAGATTTCGTGCCAGATCTTCAAGCAAGATGGCAGTGGCCCGTCGCCAGCAAATAGATCAGGTAAGTTTGATTTATTTATTTTTTACACCGAGTTATGTATATCAGATGCCACGATCATGTATGAACTTGGCATCTGAGGGGGTACAATGACAGCGAGCGCACAATCGCTGCTCTCTGTCAGTGCACCTATTACTGACAAGGAGATACGCTAATTTTTGGGTATAATTCGGCAAAGCAGCAGAATCGAATTTTACAATACTTTACTCATCTCTACTGTACATAGCCTTTAAAGGCTATGTATATCTTTGGTGGCAAATTTTTATTTCATTCTTTATTAAAAATATTGCAACTACAAAAAAAAAAATGCAAGCTTTGAGTTTCTCTAGTAGCTGGTTCTAAATTTTCTCTCAGCTCCATCAAGCAGGGAGCTAATGGGCTCCATATCTCTGAACTCTGACCTCATAACCACTCATTATAGCTCAGTTCTTATCTTACTGATAATAATGTGGCATTAATGCATGTTTTTGACCTTTAAGTAAATTGCAGATAAAGGTTATTTAATGATTGGCACAAAGTGAAAATACCAGTCACACGCATCTCTTGCTACCTGGAAAGAAATCTTGTAGGGTTCATATGCTCCTACACAGCAGCTGCATGGAGTTTGTATGCCCCAACTGTTTTTGCTACACATATATTGCTCTGTAACTCAAAAACTCATTGATCAATTTCTACTAAACTTGGTACACATATTACTATCTGGGAAAGAATACTGTTGAGGTAACATTCCAGTACACAATGAGTTTCTGTCTGTCCCGACTTCTGTCTGTCTGTTCTTTATGCACGACCAAACTACTAGAACGATCTTCACCACATTTGGCACACAGGTACATTGAGCTGAGATTTATAATTAACTGTTAAACAAACTCAGGCTGGGAATGTTGTGATGCCACTGCCACAGAGGCCCCCTAGAAATGGAAGATGGGTTACTGCAGGTTCTGTTAGACTGAGAGTTGTTGATAGAAGACATGTCCCACAGTCTCTGGCTCTCCATAATTCATTTGCAGCACTTTCAGAGTGCAAGAGCAACATGGAGGATGACTCAGGCACAGTGGGCGAGGAACAATCATCTCCCATGCCTAAAGTATGCAAGACTGCAGCCAAAGACAAAAAGGATAAGGTGAGGACTGATAGTAAGCAGTTGTTGGTGGGTGATTCTATCATAAGAGGTGTGAAGTTTGAGGAAAATGGTTTTGTGAGATGTCTTCCTGGTGCTACTGCTAGCAGGGATAGACGATGTATCCTTAATATTGTTAGGCAAGCAAAGCAGGAAAGGGAGGTGGATGCTATTGTCCATTTTTGGACAAATGATCTGGCTTGCAATGAGGTTTCAAAGGTGAAGGAAGCTTTTCACACACTTGGAAATGATATACGGGAGGTTGCATCAACTGTTTCATTCTCTGCAGTTTTGCCTGTGCATAACCTTCAGCATAACAGGAAGAATTAAGGAATTCAATGCATGGCTTGGTGAATGGTGTCTGAACCAAAGGTTTGGCTATGTGTTTCATGTTAGCTCTTGTTGGAATGGAAAAGAACTGTACAAGAAAGATGGTTTGCATCTTTCTCTCAAGGGAACACATGTCCTCAGTGAAAAGTAAAAAGTATTTGCTAAGGAGCATTTAAACTAGGAAAGGGGGGCAAAAGAGTGATAATCCAGCAGTCCGACTGCCCCCCCGGGACAATGGCAGAAGTTGCCAGTAGCACTTAGGTTAAGAAATGACAGGCTCAGAGTCTTGTCTACAAATGCTTGCAGTTTAGGGAATAAGATCAATTAACTTGAGTCTATAATGGCATCTAAGAATATAGATTTAGTGGCTGTTACTGAGACATGGTTCAATGGGAGTAATGACTGGGATATAACAATAACAGGGTTCTCTCTATATAGGAAAGACAGATAATGCAAGAAAGGGGGAGGGGTGGCCCTGTATGTGAAAGATAGCATAAAATATAATTTAATACAATTTAGCGAGACCAATTTAGAGTCAGTTTGGGTTACCTTGCAGCTTGATAATCATAAGGTAGCTAGTGTAGGTGTGATATATAGACCACCTAGCCAAATCAAAGAATTAAATGATCTACTAGTTGAGGAAATAGTTAAAATGACATTGAAAGGGGAAGTTATCATTATGGGAGACTTTAATCTTCAAGATGTAAACTGGAGAAACCAAAATAGCTAGTTCTGCCAGGAGAACAGATATTCTAAATTCCCTACTGGGATTATCTCTACAGCAAGTAGTTGAGGAGCCAACCCGGAAGGAGGTCATTTTAGATTTAGTATTCACAAATGGGAATATGGTATCTGATATTACTGTAGGGGAAAGCTTGGGATCTAGTCATCACCAGTCAGTGTGGTTTACTATAAGTACAGTAACTGAGTGACACCACACAAAAACAAAACATTTATATTTTAGAAAAACTTACTTTTCTAAAATTAGATTAGTGGTATACGAGTCCCTATCAGATTGGAACAGTTTCAATGGAGTCCGGGAGAAATAGGACTACTTAAAAGTGGCACTATTGAAGCAACAGATAATTCCATTAGGCTTGTCAGTAAAAGCAAAAAAAGGAAGATACCACTGTGGTACTCAGCAGAAGTGGCCAAAATCAATAAAAACAAAATTGCATTTAGTAATTATGAAAAAAAAAAAAAAACGAGGATGACAGGCAATTTTATAAGATTAGGCAGACAGAGACCAAACAAGTTATAAGAGCTTCTAAAGCACAGGCAGAAGAGAAATTAGCTCAGTCAGTGAAAAAAGGCGATAAGACACATAAATGAAAAAAGGAAACTAAAACAAGGAATTACCAAATTAAAAACAAAAGAAGGAAGGTATATGGAAGAAGATAAAGAACTAGCTGACTGCCTCAATGAATACTTCTGTTCAGTTTTTACTAAGGAAAATGAAGGAAAAGGACCTCAGTTAGGAAGGAAGATTAATGAATCTTTTGATGCATGTGTCTTTACAGAGGAAGAGGTTCTAAGTCAGCTGTCTAAAATTAATACAAATAAGTCACAGGGGCCTGATGGGATACACCCAAAGCTATTAAAAGAGCTTAGCGGTGAACTAGAAAAACCATTAACACATTTATTTAACCAATCACTGGTAACAGGAGTCGTCCCAGAATATTGGAAATTAGCAAATGTTGTGCCCATTCACAAGAAAGGTAGTAGGGAGGAATCAGGCAAGTATAGGCAGTAAGTCTGACATCAATAGTGGGGAAATTAATGGGAACCCTACTTAAGGAGAGGATTGTGGATTGAAAGATGAAAAGCAGCATGGGTTTACTTCAGGGAGATCATGTCAAACTAATCTTATTGATTTTTTTGATTAGGTGACAAAAATAATAGATAGCGGAGGTGCAATAGACATTACATATCTAGACTTTAGTAAGGCTTTTGATACTGTCCCACATAGAAGGCGTATCAATAAATTGCAGTATTTGTGCTTGGACTCCCATATTATTAAATGGATTAGGCAGTGGCTGAGGGACAGACAACAGAGGGTTGTAGTCAATGGAGTATATTCAGACCATGGTCTTTACCAGTGGGGTAGCTCAGGGATCTGTTCTGGGACCCATATTGTTTAATATCTTTATCAGCAAAATTGCAGAAGGCCTCGATGGTAAGGTGTGTCATTTTGCTGATGACACAAAGATTTGTAACAGGGTTGATGTTCCTGGAGGGATACACCAAATGGAAAAGGATTTAGGAAAACTAGAGGCATGGTAAAAAATCTGTCAACTAAAATTGTATGTTAATAAGTGCAAGATAATGCACCTGGGGCGTAAAAACCCATGAGCAGAATATAAAATCAGTGATACAGTCCTAACCTCAGTATCTGAGGAAAGGGATTTAGGGGTCATCAATTCAGAAGACTAAAAGGTAGGCAGACAATGTCATAGAGCAGCAGGAAATGCTAGCAGAATGCTTGGGTGTATAGGAAGAGGCATTACCAGTAGAAAGAGGGAGGTGCTCATGCAGCTCTACAGAGCACTAGTGAGACCTCATTTGGAGTATTGTGCTCAGTACTGGAGACCATATCTCTAGAAGGATATTGATACTTTGGAGAGAGTTCAGAGAAGAGCTACTAAACTGGTACATGGATTGCAGGATAAAACTTACCAGGAAAGATTAAAGGACCTTAACATGTATAGCTTGGAAAAAAGACGAGACAGAGGGGATATGATAGAAACTTTTAAATACATAAAGGGACTCAACAAGGTAAAAGAGGAGAGAATATTTAAAAGAAGAAAAACTGCTACAAGAGGACATAGTTTTAAAATAAAGGGGCAAAGGTTTAAAAGTAATATCAGTATTACTTTACTGAGAGAGTAGTGGAGGCATGGAATAGCCTTCCTGCAGAAGTGGTAGCTGCAAATACAGTGAAGGAGTTTAAGCATGCATGGGATAGCCATAAGGCCACCCTTCATATAAGATAGGGACAAGGGCTATTCATAGTATTCAGTATATTGGGCAGACTAGATGGGCCAAATGGTTCTTATCTGTCGTGTTGACAGATAAGAACCATTTGGCCCATCTAGTCTGTCCAATATACTGAATACTATGAATAGCTCTTGGCCCTATCTTATTCTATGTTTCTATGTGTCCGGGAAGGTTTTAGGTCTCAGCTCTCTAGGACGCACTGTTCCTGAGATATTTCCAAAAAATGACCTGCATTGCCCAATACAAGCCTGCAAGTCTTTTTCTTCACATCTCAACTGCCATACACATGGTCACATGTCCCTTATCAGCCAATAGAAGCTTGCAGACCCTTAGTCTCCACATACACACAGTTTTACTCCAGGTTTCCATAACAACCCAGCCATTTTTCTTCACTGCTATAGGTCAGCTTTAGGCTAGGGCTACACAACAACATGTATCGCCTGACAATAAATCGCACGACACATAGGGCACAACTACACTGCTACATGTGTCGCACGACATGCGAAATACTGCAACTGCGACGAGACAGTCGCAGAAAAATCCATCTTGGATGGATTTTTTCTGACTGTCATGTTGCAGTCGCAGCATGTTACATGTCGCAGTGCAACACCATAGCCTATCATTATAAAAATTGTTCAGACAAAATGTCACGCGGCACAAGTCGTTGTATAGCCCTAGTATTAAAGGGGTAGGGTGCGAAGCCAGGTCCTTCGGCTAGTTTTTAATAAAGACCAATTGAAAATATGTTTCTGACCAACAAAAAGAAGCACACTAAGCGCATTCAAAAGAACAGTGTCCCTTTGTAACATGGCATGCTATACTAGGTTATAAGAATATAGGTTTGTCATGCAAATTGTAATTTTATACCTATAATAATAATACTTATAACATGTTTTGTATTATTTGAACATTCTTATATCCTCATTTATCTTTGTCTTGATTTCTCATGTTTGTTGCAATCTGTTGTTGAATACTGCCCGGGAATATGGGACCTCATGGGCATTTGCTAAACGCTGCCTGCCAATAACACAACAGCCATTCCAATGTCATTCTCCTGCACCGAATATCCAAATGAAGCTCCGGCATAAGTCATTTGTCAACCAAAACACAAAGGTCTGACTTGTACGGAATGACCGTGGAACACTGCTAAAATATTTATTCCAATAATCAAAACAGCGGAAAAACATGAGTAGCGTTGAGATTTAGCAAGTGATGACCTGTTACGCATGGACAGTAATTTGCTCCATATTTCCCTTGTCTATAAAAAGCTCCACCGAGAAGATTTTTCAGCCCACAGAATCTGCATTTCTTCTTGTTTAATGCAAACAGTATAATTGAGAGCAGCAGCGTTGCCCTTCTTTTGTCATTCAAGTACTCTACTTTGAAATGAGAAAGCAGAATTATTATTTCCCTTTAATGATTTCACAAGCATGCAAAGTAATTTACTATTGTAATCACACACCGCATGAGTCCTCATCACCCATTGGCAGAAATGTTTGCTTTCTATTAACTGGTGCAGAAATTTTTTGGTTTTATACGTTATTCTGTAATAATATTGATGACCTGTCCTTAGGATAGGTCATGAATATCAGATCAGCGGAGGGCCGTCTCTCAGCACCCCCGATGATCAGCTGTTTGAAGAGAACGCTCTGCTCATATGAACGCTGTGTTCTCTTCACTGTTTACCTGCTCGCTGTCGTGATTGTAGCACCAGGCGGGTGCAATTACAACTCCAATGTCCCAGTCACTTCAATGGGACAGCTTCATCCTATTCATTTGAACAGGAAGGAGTCATCCCATTGAAATGAATGGGGATGGTAGAGTAGTATTATACTACTCCCGGCTGCAATGTTGACAATGAGCAGGTAAGAGAACGTATGTATGAACCCGGTGTTCTTTGCTGCTGGAAGACGGCCCCCAATTGATCGGATATTGATGACCTATCCGGAGGTCATCAATATAAATAAGGGGACAACCCCTTTAAATGTAAGAGAACTGATTACGCTGGACAGATTTATTTTCCTGTTCGCATAGCTGTATGAGGGCTTTTTTTTTTTTTTTTTTTTTTTTTTTTTTGATAAATAATTTACATTTTTTTTCTAATGGCACCATTTACTGTTTCATACTATGTAGTGGGAGGCTGGAAACTAATTCTAAATTAGGTGGTATTGAAAAAAACATGATTGCATCATGGTTTTATGGGATAAGTTTACTGTGTTCACTATGTGGTACAAATGGCATATTATATTTATTCTGCGGGTCAGTATAATTACAGGGATACCAATTGTACATCATTTTTGTTATGTTTAAAGTCTTTGAAAAAAAATCTGAAACTTTAAATACAAATATGTCTCACAAGGTTCTCATTCTTCCAGGTCATAGTATATCAAAAGTCATCTCAGAGCTTACTGGGATTGTATTATTTTTTTTCTTGAAGAAGTCATCTGACTGACTTTCTCAATTATAATTTATAAAGGCAGTCGGATGAATAGCGAAACGTCTTTAAGAAAAAAAAATCAAGTCCAGTTGCTCTGACTTATTACTTCTGATAAAAAACAATTTTCTTTGCATCGCCACATTCTGACATTCATGACTTATCCATAATACATTTCTGTCTACAGAACTGTATAAAGGCTCATTTATTTCAGTGTGATCTGTAATTTATATTGATATCATATCGGGGGTGCATGACTTTGTTCACTTTGTATTCAATTTTTGTATTCAACTTTAATATTTAATAGCTCAAGCAATTTTGACTGTAGTGATACCAATTATGTTTTTATTGTTTATTTGTATTTGTAAAATGAGGAAAGTGGGGATATTTTTGATATTTTGAAAAAAACTATTTAAAATCTTTTTTTTTTTAACTTACATTTTAGTCTTCCTAGGGATCTTTAACATAGATAGATCACTTATGACATAGACTGCAATGGTTTACAACCATGCTCGGTATGTCTTGCCTGCCAAGCAGGGCTAAATCTGTGCCGAGCAAAAGCGGTCAGCTGTGAGTAGGATGAGAAGGACACAAAGTGCCATGGTGCTTTCCTGAATTCGGTGTCTTACAGGAAAGTAGGCCACAGCACTCTATTCATAAAATGGCGAGGGTGGGTGCACGTCCGGGTTGTGTTCTAAAGCTCCACCTCCAGAACTTGTAAGTGTCACAAATATTTAGACAGCACTCCTTTGTTGGTGATAATTAAATGATTTTATTTCATGTTATTCGCCGGCTGTATACCTAGTGTGGTCCTCAGAGTGCCTGATGAAGGACGATTATTAAGCCTGAAACGTTGCAACTGACAAACCACCTATTCCGGCTAAAATAACATGAAATAAAATTATTTAATTATCACCAACAAAGGAGTGCTGTCTAAATATTCCTGAATAGGGTGAATAGCGATGGGCCAGATTTATCATGACTCTGACAGCTCACTCCACTTTCACATATGGCTAAAGTCAGTTTTAGCCAAGTCAGATTTATGATCGGCCCTTTAAGACTGTAATAAATGTGGTTTGACGGTAGCAGATTATCCGTCAGTAAGCAGCTTTACAAAAGTCACACGTCTTTACGAAAAAGTCGCATGTTCTATTAAAAAGTCTCATAAGATAAGCATGGTCCTCACTGGAGTGAAATTGCACATTTTTTTGCGACTTTTTAAATAGTCCCAATAGTAAATCTGTCTAGAGATTCATTTACATAAGAAAACACGCCCACTTTCAGGGAACTGGCGAGCGTAGTGCAGAGCAGAAAAAAGTCGCAAATTTGTGCGCAGTTTTAGCGTTTGCGCATTTATTTTGCGACTTTTTCACTCCATTATTCTGACTTGAGCTAATGATAAATCTGGCCCATAGTGTTAAGTACCATCTGAGACTGAATTTTTTGCTGAATGGCGAGTTGTTATTCCCATATTATTTCTGACTGCGGGTGGACGAACATCTCAATTGCTTGAAAAGAGACTGACCTCAGCCATCATAGTATCCCATCTTCATTGCATTATATTTGCAACTGCCAAGAATAGTATATTTCAGGGAAATGGCCTATCACTGTGCCTAAACTCACTCAAACCATAAATATTGCGGCCCAAGTGAAGTCAAGTTTTGCTTTGTCTTCAACCCCTGTGACGCCTACTGGATTTCCTTCATTCTAAGCGGTGCAAAGTTCCAGCTCACTCCTGCCTTATCACCCTGGCAATACTTCACATTATCGCTAGTAAACAGAGATTTTAGGTACATAACCCAGAAAGGCATAAGGACAGAGGTTTTCTAGTTAGGACAAACGAGTTGAGCCTCTACATACTCAGCACCCAGCGAAATACCCTTCCAGCCCATCCACCTATGCCCTGTTCATTGGGTTACTATTAACACTGGCGTCATGTTATTTGGTATGTCAGCATGTAATTATAGTGCCGCATGAGGTGTAGTAAATTACATTATTTGCCAATCCTACACAGTAAAACCTCTCCAGAAGGACACCTCTTTTAAATGACCACCCTTTTATGTAGATTAGAGATGAGCAAATTTCTCAAAGATTAGATTCGGCCGATTCGACAAATTTTTTTAAAAAATTTGGTTTGATCCAAATTTATTCATGGCGAATCGCATTAAAAAAAGTATATTTCCTGGCTGCAGAGAGCCTTTATAGCGGGGAAGAACACTGTGCCTTGCAGTAACATGCATAGGGAGTTTGCTGTGTTATTGGAACATTACTGTGAGTCAGTATGACATGCAGATGACAGGCGTCGCTCTTAGAATTACTGCACACTTCACTTATTTGGACAGTTACGCAACCAAAACTGATCAAATAACTCAAGTATGAACTCAGCCTTACAAGTCAATGTTAGTGTCAAGAAGAAGCGCACTCCTTTTACACTGTCGGCAGCTGATTCCACATAGATGTCTACAGTACTTGTTCTATTAAACACTTATACAAGTAAAGCCCCCCTGACAAAGTGGAGAGGGTATCATCAGTAAGCCTGTGTTGACATCACTGATTATTTTGCCCTTCCTCTGATCAGTCAGAACAATAACCTCTAAGGCTACTTTCACACTAGCGTTCGATCGGATCCGTTCTGAACGGATCCGATCATATTAATGCAGACGGAGGCTCCGTTCAGAACGGATCCGTCTGCATTAAAATGGCAAAAAAAAGCTAAGTGTGAAAATAGCCTCGGACGGATCCGTCCAGACTTTCAATGTAAAGTCAACGGGGGACGGATCCGCTTGAAGATTGAGCCATATTGTGGCATCTTCAAACGGATCCGTCCCCATTGACTTACAAGTCAAGTCCCCATTGACTTGCAAGCAGCGTTCAGCTGTCCGCCTGTCCGTGCGGAGGCGAGCGGAGCGGAGGCTGAACGCCGCCAGACTGATGCAGTCTGAGCGGATCCGCTCCATTCAGACTGCATCAGGGCTGGACGGCTGCGTTCGGGTCCGCTCGTGAGCCCCTTCAAACGGAGCTCACGAGCGGACACCCGAACGCTAGTGTGAAAGTAGCCTAAGAAACACATCCTGTCTGTGGAGAATCCACCTTCACTTGGTCAACATTTGGTCAGTAATCCATCAGTATTAATAAAGCCAAAAAAACAGAAGTGGTTCCAAAACAGAGATGACACATGAATGGAATATATGCATGTCTTCTGTGTTTGGACTCACTCCTGCTTTTGGCTACCAAATCATAAGAAAATTCTGATGCAAAATAGGGACCATTTCCTGCAGGCTTTACAGCTTATACATAGACAGGATCTGTTGTGTGTCTAATTTTTCCTTCATTCTGACAGATCAGAAGAAGGGTCAAATAAATGATGATGTCAGCCAGTCCGAAAGGAAAAATAGTGGCCCAGTCATGAAGTGGGGAGGGTGAGAACAGCATGAGAAGTCCACAGAGGGCCCTATGACATAGTGGTGAGGTGGAAGCAGCATGAGGAGACCACAGGATGGCCCAATGACAAAGTCTGTGTCATGGACGGTGTACAGGAAATAAGGCAAAGCAACATGTATAAATGACTCGCTGGATCCAAAAACTAAGGAACCAAGGGAGACCCCTGCAGAAGACCTGGCACTTTCCCTGGCTGCTCAGCCTATGCAAAGATCCAAATGGTGGAGGTTTGCATATCCACGAACCTTGACTATAAAGCCCTGAGCACCCTACAATAGTGAGGGGACACGACCACCGGCTCCCTACACAAGATACGGAGGGAGTCAGGGTCACCTGGGATCCAACAAACAGATATTAACAGATAAAGGTACACTTAGCTTTGAAGCAAACAGGAGGACAGATTGGCGTGCACACACACTCCAGGAAGTAATATAAGCCGCTCAGAAAAGCCTTCTGGAGAAGAATTTAAAGGGAAGCAATTAACACATGACAGCTGAGAGAGGCTGACGAGAGGAGGAGCTGAATACCACAACACAGAAATTCAAGGATGAGGTTCTGAAAGGCCTCTGTCAGAGCTTCTCAGCTGTCTGGTTGTGACAGTACCCCTCCCTCTACGAGTGGACTCCGGACACTCAGAACCCACCTTCTCAGGATGGGACCTATGGAAAGCCCTGATGAGACGAGAGGCCTTAATGTCCGTCACTGGGACCCACATCCTCTCCTCAGGACCATACCCCTCCCACTGAACAAGGTACTGAAGAGAACCGCGGACAAGACGAGAATCCACAATCCTAGATACCTGAAATTCAAGATTCCCATCAACCATAATCGGAGGAGGAGGCAAAGGCGAGGGTACAATGGGTTGAACATAAGGTTTCAATAAGGACTTATGAAAAACATTATGGATCTTCCAAGTCTGAGGAAGATCAAGACGGTATGCAACAGGATTGATGACAGACAGGATTTTGTAAGGCCCAATAAACCTAGGACCCAACTTCCAGGAGGGAACCTTCAATTTGATATTCTTGGTAGACAACCACACCAGATCACCAACATTCAGGTCCGGACCAAGCACACGTCTCTTATCAGCCACACGCTTATATCTCTCACTCATGCTCTTTAGATTATCTTGAATCTTTTGCCAAATAGATGACAAAGACGAGGAGAGTCTGTCCTCATCAGGTAAACCAGAAGACCCCTCTCCCGAGAAAGTCCCAAACTGTGGATGAAACCCATATGCACCAAAAAATGGTGACTTATCAGAGGACTCCTGACGACGGTTATTTAAAGCAAACTCAGCAAGGGACAAAAAAGAACACCAATCCTCTTGATTCTCCGCCACAAAACAACGCAGATATGTCTCCAGATTCTGATTGACGCGCTCTGTCTGGCCATTCGACTGCGGGTGGAAAGCAGAAGAGAATGACAACCGAACCCCCAAGCGAGAACAGAAAGCCTTCCAGAATCTGGAAACAAACTGCGTGCCCCTATCAGAGACTATGTCTGAAGGAATACCGTGCAATTTGACAATGTGATCAACAAATGCCTGCGCCAGCGTCTTAGCATTGGGCAAACCAGGAAAAGGGATGAAATGCACCATTTTGCTAAAACGGTCCACCACCACCAGAATCACAGTCTTCCCCGAGGAACGAGGCAGGTCCGTGATAAAGTCCATGGACAGATGTGTCCAAGGACGGGAAGGAATGGGTAAGGGAAGGAGAGGACCTGATGGCCGTGAATGAGGGACTTTGGCACGAGCGCAAGTCTCGCAGGCTGCCACAAAACCCTCAACCGACTTACGAAGCGCAGGCCACCAGAATCTCCGAGCGATGAGATCCAGTGTGGCTCTTACCCCCGGGTGCCCAGCAAGGACCGTATCGTGGTGTTCTTTAAAAATCTTGTGTCTTAAAGCGAGAGGCACAAACAACCTCCCAGGAGGACAAAGATCAGGAGCCTCTGACTGGGCTGCCTGCACCTCTGCCTCCAATTCAGGAAAAAGAGCAGAGACCACCACACCTTCAGCCAAAATGGGACCCGGGTCTTCAAAATTCCCGCCTCCCGGAAAACAACGTGACAGGGCATCTGCCTTCACATTTTTAACTCCAGGGCGGAACGTGACTACAAAATTAAACCTAGAAAAGAACAACGACCATCTGGCCTGTCTCGGGTTCAGACGCTTGGCTGACTCCAAGTAGGCCAGATTTTTATGGTCAGTAAATACGGTAATAGGGTGTCTGGCTCCCTCTAGCCAATGGCGCCATTCCTCAAAAGCCAACTTGATGGCCAACAATTCCCTATCTCCCACATCGTAATTTCTCTCTGCGGAGGAGAGTTTTCTTGAGAAAAAGGCACACGGTCGCCAATTGGCAGGAGAGGAACCCTGAGACAAGACCGCCCCCACACCCACCTCAGAAGCATCAACCTCAACTATGAAGGGTAACGAAACATCGGGTTGCACCAAGATGGGAGCGGAAGCAAAACTCTCCTTGATATCAGAAAAAGCCTTACGCGCCTCTACTGACCAAGAAGAAAAATCTACCCCCTTTCTGGTCATATCAGTGAGTGGTTTAACAATAGAAGAATAATTCAAAATGAACTTCCTGTAATAATTGGCAAAGCCCAAAAAACGCATCAGCGCCTTTTGATTCTCAGGAAGCTCCCACTCAAGCACAGCGCGGACCTTCTCGGGGTCCATGCGAAAACCAGAAGCGGAGAGAAGAAACCCCAGAAATTGAATTTCTGGAACCGCAAACACACATTTTTCCAGTTTCGCATATAATTTATTCTCCCGCAGGATGAGCAAGACCTGACGTAAATGTTCCTTATGAGTTTTGAAATCGGGAGAAAAAATCAAAATGTCATCCAAATACACCAATACAAATTTTCCCATCAAATGATAAAAAATGCTGTTCACGAAATGCTGAAAAACGGCTGGGGCATTCATCAAACCAAAAGGCATAACCAAATTCTCAAAATGGCCCTCAGGGGTATTGAAGGCCGTCTTCCATTCGTCCCCTTCTCTGACCCTGACCAGGTTGTATGCCCCTCTTAAATCTAATTTGGAAAAGACTTTAGCCCCAACAACCTGGTTAAATAGGTCCGGGATCAGAGGAAGCGGATAAGGGTCACGAATTGTGATATTGTTCAGCTCCCTGAAATCTAGACAAGGTCTTAAAGAACCATCTTTTTTCTTAACAAAGAAAAAACCAGCGGCAACAGGTGACTTTGAGGGTCGTATGTGTCCCTTTCTCAGACTCTCAGAGATATAAGCACGCATAGCGACCCTTTCAGGTTGGGAGAGATTGTATAAACGAGATTTAGGCAGCTTGGCGTCTGGGATGAGATTAATAGGGCAATCGTACTCCCTGTGCGGGGGCAAATCCTGAACTCCACTCTCAGAGAAGACATCCGAAAATTCAGAGAGAAAAGATGGTACAGTCTTAGTAGCAACCTCAGAAACAGATGTCGTGAGGCAATTCTCTCTGCAAAAGTCACTCCAACCATTTATTTGCCTCGCTTGCCAATCAATGGTGGGGTTATGTTTAGTGAGCCAGGGTAGCCCCAACACTAGAGGAGTCGGCAAACCGCTAAGGACGAAACATGACACATCCTCAACATGAGCATCACTCACAATTAAACGGATATTGTGAACTATGCCCTTTAATGACTTCTGAGAAAGTGGAGCGGAATCGATAGCAAACACAGGAATATCCTTTCTCAAAGCGCACACCTGGAAACCATGAGTTATCGCAAAGTGATTATCAATGAGATTGACCGCTGCTCCACTATCCACAAAAATCTCACAAAAAATGTTCTTGCTCTCTAGCGCCACCCTAGCCGGCAGGACAAAACGGGAACTACAAGCAAACGGAAAACCTTCAATCTCCGCCTCAACCCTGCCAATAGTAACAGACGGAACATTTTTCAAAGATTTTTTCCTCTTTGTTTCTTTATTATACCCAGAGAACTGCCTGAATCTCCTAGAGGGACAAATATTTGCCAAATGATTAATACCTCCACAACAAAAACAAACCCTCCCATGCGGGCTGAATCTTCTATTGTCAGAAGCAATCAACCCCAGCTGCATGGGCTCCTGCTCAGAAGGGGCTGACAGCGACTGAGACCCCTGCGCAGAGAATGGGACCGCTGCACAGTCCTGGGACCGAGTATGACAGGAAGGAGAGATCTCTCCTCTCTCTCTAAGACGCCTGTCAATACGAACGGCCTGAGACATAGCAGAGTCCAAAGAAATAGGCCTTTCATGAAAGGCGAATGCATCTTTCAATCCCTCTGAAAGACCATGGCAAAATTGACTTCGGAGTGCAGCATCATTCCAACCAGTATCAGCTGCCCATCTCCGAAATTCTGAGCAGTATATTTCTGCGGATTGTTTACCCTGGCATAGGAGACGTAATCTAGACTCCGCCAGAGCAATACGATCCGGATCATCATATATCTGACCCAGGGCTAAAAAGAATTCATCCACTAAACGGAGGGGCCGTGCCCCCTCCGGCAGCGAAAAGGCCCAGGACTGAGCGTTACCCCTGAGCAGCGATATAATGATCCCCACCCTCCGTTCCTCATCACCAGAAGAATGGGGAAGAAGGCGAAAATGGAGTTTGCAAGCCTCTCTAAAACGCACAAAATTCTCACTACCCCCGGAGAACGTATCCGGGAGCGAGATCTTAGGCTCAGAGCAAACTCCATGAACGCCAGCTGAACCGGTCACTTGAAGCTGAGAAAAAGTCCTGCGGAGATCAGCTACCTCCAATGAAAGACCCTGAAGGCGTTCAGCCAAAAGTGAAACCGGATCCATGCTTGAGACGGTTAGGGCGGCTTATAATGTCATGGACGGTGTACAGGAAATAAGGCAAAGCAACATGTATAAATGACTCGCTGGATCCAAAAACTAAGGAACCAAGGGAGACCCCTGCAGAAGACCTGGCACTTTCCCTGGCTGCTCAGCCTATGCAAAGATCCAAATGGTGGAGGTTTGCATATCCACGAACCTTGACTATAAAGCCCTGAGCACCCTACAATAGTGAGGGGACACGACCACCGGCTCCCTACACAAGATACGGAGGGAGTCAGGGTCACCTGGGATCCAACAAACAGATATTAACAGATAAAGGTACACTTAGCTTTGAAGCAAACAGGAGGACAGATCGGCGTGCACACACACTCCAGGAAGTAATATAAGCCGCTCAGAAAAGCCTTCTGGAGAAGAATTTAAAGGGAAGCAATTAACACATGACAGCTGAGAGAGGCTGACGAGAGGAGGAGCTGAATACCACAACACAGAAATTCAAGGATGAGGTTCTGAAAGGCCTCTGTCAGAGCTTCTCAGCTGTCTGGTTGTGACAGTCTGGAAGTGGCAGCAGCAGCATCAGGAGGCCACAGAGTGGCACAATGACAGAGTGTGGAGGTGGTGGCAGCAGCATCAGGAGGAGGCCACAGGGTGACACAATGACAGTGTGTAAGGGGCAGCAGCATGAGGAGACCACAGAATGGCACAATGACAGAGTGTGGAGGTGGCAGCAGCAGTATCAGCCGGAGGCCCCAGGGTGGCACAATGACAGTGTGGAAGTGGCAGCAGCATGAGGAGACTACAGAGTGGCACAATGACAGAGTGTGAAGGTGGCAGCAGCAACATCAGGAGGAGGCCACAGGTTGGCACAATGACAGAGTGTGGAGTTGTCAGCAGCATCATCAGGAGGCTACAGAGTGGCACAATGACAGTGTGGAGGTGGCAGCAGCAGCATCAAGAGGGCACAGAGTGGCACTATGACAGAGTGTGGAGGTGGCAGCAGCATGAGGAGACCACAGAGTGGCACAATGACAGTGTGGAGGTGGCAGCAGCAGCATCAAGAGGGCACAGAGTGGCACTTTGACAGAGTGTGGAGGTGGCAGCAGAAGCATAAGGAGGCCACAGAGTGACAAAATGACAGAATGTGGAGGTGGCGGCAGTAGCATCAGGAGAAGGCCACAGGGTGGCACAATGTTCGGCTTGAGCATCTCGATGCTCGGCACATGGCGGTATTCGGCCGAATGTGCTCGAGCGCAATGCTTGAGTCTCCTCTCTTCATGTTTGTTGGCTGCTATGCAGCCAATAAATGTGCAGGTAAGTACTGTCCTTCACTGTAATGCCATAGCCATGTTGATTACTGCCATTACAGTGATTGGCTGGCCGGAACGCGTTATCGGGTACTATATAGCACCCGGTGACATGTGTTCGGCTCAGTGTTAGTCAGGGAGAGCTGTGCTGAAGAAGAGAAAGATAGTGTAGGGAGTGAAATTCATTTTTTTTAAGTTGAAAAACTTGTCAGAGACCCAAAATCATTTTAAAGACTATTGTTGTGTGTGGCAGCAGCAATATATATTTTTAACGCAACCCGGGCTAATTGCTAAAACTTTACAGACCCAAAAGTCCTTTTAAGGACTATTGTGTGTAGCAGCAATATCAATTTTTAGCGCATCCGGCGCTAAATAGCATGCAATAGTTAGGACGCTGCAGAAAGCGACATTATCTGAGCTACATCTCCTGTGTAAAGTGTGCGCATCCCAGAAATATCTGTGACATTCAGTGTACTTTTTCCATAGCTGGTGTCCAGCTGCAGACAGTGACTTTAGCTGCACTACATCTCCTGTGTAACGTGCGCACATCCAAAAAATATCAGTGACATCCAGTGTACTTTTTCTGTAGATGGTGTCCACTGCAGACAGTGACATTACCTGAGGTACATCTACTGTGTAACGTTTCCACATTCCAAATACCTGTGACATTCTCTTTAAATTTATATTAGCCGCTGCTGACATCAGCGACATTATCTGCAGTATTTCTCCTGTGCAACGTTTCCACATCCAAAATACCTGTGACATTCCCTGTAATTTTTTATTAGCCGCTGCTGACATCAGCGACATTATCTGTGGTATATCTCCTGTGGGACGTTTCAACATCCCAAATACCTTTTTTAATTTTTTTGCGCATACACTTACAAATCCTACGCTACTGTACATGTGACATACTTTCAAGCATATATAACATTTAATATGAAGAAGGCGAGCAGTAAGGGACAGGGAAGTGGCCATGATGCTGATGGTGCACGCAGAGGCCATGACCCTGGGCGCGTTGAAACTGTGGCTGTTGCCAGAGCACTAGAAAAACAATCATCCACAATACATAGCTTCATGTCTCAGTTTTCAGGGCGGCGCAGGGCGATGCAGGACAACGCTCTCGAAGTTAGACCGGTGCGACCAGATGGTCAGTTGGATTGAAGCAGATAATGCTTCCAGTCGGTTAAGTACCACCCTGTCTTCCACCAAGTCCAGTCTCAGTAGCAAATAGTCTGGTCAACAGAATCCTCACCCTGATCCTCCTTCCTCCCACCATGGAGAGTATGGCCAAACAAGTGATCCCACACGCGGATATTCCGTGGAGCTCTTTGTATCGCCATTACTTGATTTGGCCCTCTCGCCAAGCACACTTGAAGAGGGACATGAGATCTTGTGCCCAGATTCCCAACCTCTTGAGCATCCACTGTCATAAGAATATGACGGTGGGGAACGGCAATTAGTGTTTAATGAGGTGGATGATGATGAGACACAGTTGAGTCAACCGCAATTACTGTCTCAAGAGGTTGATGAAGAGGATGAGACACAGTTGTCAATCACTGAGGTTGTGGTTAGGTCAACAAATCAAGAGGATGATCAGAGTGAGGAAGTGGAAGAGGAGGTGGTGGATGATGAGGTCACTGACCCAACCTGGGAAGGAGGCAAGCCGAGCGAGGACAGCAGTACAAAGGGGGAGGGATCCGCAGCACCGCAAAAGGCTGGAAGAGGCAGTGGGGTGGCAAAAGGGAGCAGGCGGGCCACACCAAACAGGCCCCCAACTGTGCCCCGAAGCACACCCTTGCGTAAAACTCTCTTGCCAAGGGGTAGGTGTTCCACAGTCTGGCGCTTTTTTGAGTAAAGTGCGGACGACAAAAGAATTGTAATTTACAACCTGTGACATACAAAAATGAGCAGGGGCTTGAATACTAGCAACCTCACCACCACCAGCATGATCCGCCACATGGCATCAAAGCACCGTAACAGGTAGGCAGAAAGCCCGGGTCCACAATCTGTGTCTGCGGGTCACACCACTGCCTCCTCTTCCCCTGTGTTACACGCTGGCCAATCCCCTGTCATAGGCGTAGGCCCGGATGCCTCCCACCCTATACCTGGACCTTTGCAACCAACATCAGGAACCACATCCACTTCAGTTTCCCAGCGAAGCATACAAATGTCCTTACCCCAGGCATTTGAACGCAAGCGCAAATACCCACCCACCCACAGGCCATAGAACTAAATGCGCAACTTTCCAAATTACCCTGGAAATGTTGTCATTTAGGCTTGTGGACTCTGAGGCCTTCTGCAGCCTTATGTTGGCGGCCGTCCCTAGTTACGCAGTCCCCATCTGCCACTATTTTTCACGGTGTGCCGTGCCCGCATGTGTCCCGTGACATCACCCGTGCCCTGACCAACACAGTTACTGGGAAGGTCCACATAACCACTGACACATGGACAAGTGCATTCGGCCAGGGACGCTACCTTTCCCTGATGGCACAATGTTGTGGAGGCCGGGAGAGAGTCGTACCCTGGGATGGCACAGGTTCTACCGACGCCAAGGATTTCAGGCACTAATTCCATCAGGGTTTCCGCCGCCACCTACGTTAGTGGCTCCAACCCTCATTTCTCCTCCTCCGCCTCCTTCTCCTCTTCCTCCTCAGAATTATCCTCTTGTAGCACCAGTCATCCATCAGTCGGTAGCTGGAAGCACTTCAGTGGAGAAGCGTCAACAGGCCGTGCTCAAGCTTATCTTAGGTGGCAAGCAGCACACCACCGCAGAGCTATGGCAGGGGATAAGAGACCAGACTGAGCGGTGACTCTTGCCACTCAACCTAGAACCAGGCATGGTTGTGTCTGATAATGGCCGTAACTTGGTGGCAGCTTTGGAGCTCGGCAAGCTCACACACATCACATGCCTAGCTCACGTCTTCAACTTAGTGGTTCAGCGGATTTCTCAAAACCTACCCCAATTTGCCTGACCTACTAGTGAAGGTGCGCTGTGTGTGTGCCCATTTCCGCAAGTCATCAACAGCTTCCGCTGGTCTGTCAACACTGCAGCATCACTTACAATTGCCATCTCACCGACTGTTGTGTGACATGAGCACACACTGGAACTCAACATTCCACATGTTGGCCCGGCTTTGTAAGCATCAGAGGGCAGTAGTGGAATACCAGCTGCAACAGGGTCGTCACCTTTCCAGTCAGCTTCCGCTCTTGACAAGCGAGGAGTGGGCATGGATGTCTGACCTCTGTGAGGTTGTAAGAAACTTTGAGGAATCAACACAAATGGTGAGCGGCGATAACGCTATTATCAGCGTCACCATCCCACTTTTGTGTCTACTCAAACGCTCGCTGCTAACAATTATGGCCGACGCTTTGCATGTGGAAGAGGTTGGGATGGGGAAAGACATTACACAGGGTGATAGCCAGACCACCCTCAGTTCGTCTTCTCAGCACATATTGGATGAGGCGGAGGAGCAGGAGACGGTTGCCTCCGCTACAGAGGGTAGTACCCAAGGAAGTGTAATTCCATCTGTTCAACGTGGATGGGCAGAAGAGGAGGAAGAGGATGAGGAGATTTCGAGTCATCCTTCTGATGACAACAGCGAAGTCTTGCCTGTTGGGACTCTGGCACACATGGCTGACTTTATGTTAGACTGCATTTCCTTAGGCTGCATTTCCCGCTACCCACTCGCTTTACGCATTTTGGCCAACACCGATTACTGGTTGTTCATCCTTCTCGACCCCCGCTGCAAAGAGAACTTCTCATCTCTTATTTCTGTGGTGGAGAAGACTAGCAAAATGGTGCAATACCAAAAGGTCCTTGTGGAAAAATTGCTCCCAAAAGTCCCATCTGACCATGCTGGCAGCAGAGTACGTAGTTACTTAAGCAACCGAGGAGGGGAGACGAGGGGAACACACAGCAGTTCCAACAGAGGCAAGGCAACACTCTCCAAAGCCTAGAAACAGTTTCATGGCACCCCTCCAGCACCCTCACCCTGATGCGTGGCCTAGTGTCTACTGGGTGTCCAAGCTGGACACGTGGCACAAACTGGCACTCTACGCATTTTAAAGACTATTGTTGTGTGTGGCAGCAGCAATATATATTTTTAGCGCAACCCGGGCTAATTGCTAAAACTTTACAGACCCAAAAGTCCTTTTAAGGACTATTGTGTGTAGCAGCAATATCAATTTTTAGAGCTCATCCGGCGCTAAATAGCATGCAATAGTTAGGACGCTGCAGAAAGCGACATTATCTGAACTACATCTCCTGTGTAAAAATTAGCGATTAGAATATTCACGATCAACACTAGTCACCAGCAGGCCATCAATTATAATTTTTTCAAGGGTATATGATGCCCTCCTTTATGTCTAATAAAGGGTGTATTGGAGTGACGGTTCCATGTAATTTTTGGAAGCCCTTTCACTTAGTGCATAGGCTTTATGAGTGTAGGCGTCCCACTACCTGAACAATTGTACCACAATGTGAAAGAGGCCCTCCATTATGTGATATACAGGTTGTATCAGAGTGCCTCTTCCTTGTAACTTTTGGCAGCACAGTAAATATACAGGAAAGAATGTTTCTAAAAATCTTTTCCTCTAAAATCGATTTTATCTTCGGTTTTGTGCGTATTATTGTCAGTGTACTTCCCGGACAACATCATTCCAAGCAGCGACCTGGGTTCCCAGCAGCATCCAGACATCCTCCCCATGCTGTTCCCGAATCATTTTGGTGGTGTTTCCATCAATTTCTGAACTTTTCTTATGAACCAGACACCCTCCCCTCTTCAGAGCAGGGGGTGCCTAGTTTAATGCCTGGATTCTCCCATTGACTTCTATTGTGCTCGGGTGCTCAGTAGAGCACCCAAGCATCCCGAGGTGTTCGGCCCGAGCAACAGAACACCCGAGCACTTTGGTGCTCGATCAACACTAATTAGCAGCATTAGGTTTAGAACACATAACTGCACAGCTGAACGGCAAATACATATATATTTTTTGCCACTAATACATGCCAAAAAGAGCTGTAATTTTCTCACTTCACCACACAACAGCAAATCATTTTTTGTGCAATGAATACAAGCCAAAAAGGGCTTTAGAACATATAACTGCACCGCTGAACGGCAAATAGTGTACCGTATTTTTCGCTTTATAAGATGCACCTGATGATAAGACGCACCTAGGTTTTTGAGGAGGAAAATAAGAAAAAAAAATTAACCAAAAGGTGTGCTTTTGGTGGGTTTTGAACTAATGGTGGTCTGTGGATGACACTATTATGGGGGATCTGTGGATGACACTGTTATGGAGGGGATTTGTGGATGATGCACTGTTATGGGGGATCTGTGGATGACACTGTTATGGGGATCTGTGGATGACGCACTGTTATGGGGGATCTGTGGATGACGCACAGTTATGGGGATCTGTGGATGACGCACTGTTATGGAGGGGATCTGTGGATGACACTGTTATGGAGGGATCTGTGGATGACACATATATAGAATCTTATGCTGTATATGTGTCATTCACAGATTCCCCACATAGCAGTGTCCCTGTGTAAAAAGTGACCCCCAATACACCTGGCCCCGCTCAGGACAGCCGGCAGCGTAACGTCACTCACTTCGTCACACGCCTGCTCCTTCCACTTTATTAATAAAGCAGGTAGAGCAGGCGCGTGAGGGAGTGAATGATGTTGAGCTGTCGGCCGGCCGGCCTGCTACGGTCGTTTGATAGTAAGTACTACTGCAGAGGATTGCGCTACTTTAACAAAGCTAAGAGGTTAAGGATTACATGACTACAGGCTAGATATGAAGACTGCTGTGCGCGGGGCCCGGTGAAAAAGAGTACAGTGACTGGATTGGGGCCCGCTGCGATCACAACAGCAGTTGCCGGCCTCCAGCCCATCCTCCCTCCCTGCTAATACATCGCAGGCTGCTCTTTGTATCAGTGTCAGCGCACCATTCGTTGTATAAGACGCACTGCCATTTTCCTCCCATTTTTGGGGGGAAAAAGTGCGTCTTATAAAGCAAAAAATACGGTATTTTATTGTACTAATACACGCCAAAAAGGGGCTGTAATTTTCTCACTTCACCACACAAAGGCTAATAAGCCCTTTTTCTCCGACTAATACAAGCCAAAAAATGGTTTAGAACATATAACTGCACCGCACAAGGGCAAATAAGACGTAGAAATATTTCCTTGTAATAAACCCTGTTAATGGCTGTATCAAACAGAACTTGCACTCCAATAACAAGAATGGTCTGCTGGAATTACAGAGCTGTATAAATGCAGTTTGGATCCCCAGTCAGTGAAGCAAGGTGTAATAGGATTGTTTCTATTACCCAGGCTGTAAACTCTGCTACTGAACCCTGTTCTGCTTCAATACTGTGGAATAATTCCTACCTATCCTTTCCCTGAACTTCTATACAACAAAATAGAAGTTTTTAAGTATTTCCTAGCACTGTCCCTAGCTCCTCCTGACGTCTCTCCCTGCACGAAGTACACTGGAAGATGGCCAAATTCAAGATGGCTGAGGCTATTTATAGGGCTGTGACATCACAGGGCTGGCTGGCTGCTGATTGGCTTCATGCATGGCATTGTGGGTGATCCCTCGTTCCCAGAGTTCCTTGCTCCATGTCCTAATATGTGCAGCAGCCATTTTACGAAAAAATTTGATTTGTTACCACTAAGCGTGAGGAAATTCGTACTAGGTGTGAATTGAATTTTTCCTGATATTCGGATCGAATTCCACTTCGTCAACTTCGATTCGACCACCAAAAAAATTCAATTTTTTGGGTGGTCTCAAAGACATTTACTGTACTGTACTATCTGTACAGATTTTTCTGAAATGCCTCTGGTGTTATTTTAACATTCAATTGAAATAGATGTTCCAATAGGCATTACATGGCGAGATGGAAACTTTGAGCTTCTCAAACTTGGGTGAATATTGATTTAAATTATCTGGTCCTATAGAAATATATTGTTTACGGCTGATTATATAATCCCAGTATTAAGGCATTGCTTATTTCGCAATGTAGCAGGCAGTAGTTGATTATTATTTTTTTTAATTCCAAATTTGGTTTTCTTTTGACATGAAGCCAAGTTGCATATTTCATCATCACAATCAGTGGTTACTTGAAAGAGGGCATCAAACTGGGGCGGATTTGATTAGACAATAATCAGCCTTATGCGTTCTACATACAGTTTGACCATATTTTGGCTTTGGGCATTTGCTCTATAGTTAGTGCTAAGGGTGGGACCAGGTCAGAAAAGGTTTTTTACATGAGATTTTGCTTGTACCTGTCTTCCCTGGAATAATTCAGCTGCTGTTGCTCTGCAGATTATCAGTGCCTGGGTCCTGAACAGAATAAGTATTTTTTCTGCAAAGATTGCAGAATGTGTCATAAAAATCATAAAGCAAGTCCATTAGGCCTCTTTCACACGGGTGTCACGTGTGAGGGACGGAAAAGATGGGGGTGCATTGCGGGAAAATACATGATTTTTCCACGCGAGTACAAAGCGTTTTAAAGCGTTTTGCACACACGTGAGAAAAATCGGCATGTTTGGTACCCAGACCCGAACCCGGACTTCTTAACAGAAGTTTGGGTTTGGGTTAGGTGTGGTGTAGATTTTATTATAACATGGTTATAAAGGAAAATAATTTAATTAAGGATGGAGGAGTAAATAAAATGTAAACCCACCTCATCCACTTGTTTGCACAGCTCGGCTTTTCTTTCTTCTTCGAGTTATGTCACTGCTCTCATCACATGGTCCGTCACATGGTCCGTCACATGGTCCATCACCATTGTTGTTAAGTATTCTGCCATTATGTGAAACAATTATACAATATTTAAATACTTGTAATTTATAGCAGTACTGCTGCTAAAGGCATGTATTGCCTGCCTCATCTCTGCACTATACCCATAACGGCGCGCCCTAGAACCACCACTATCATCCCTTCTCCTTATTCATATATGGCCGAATGAAATTCTTTTGCTCTTCATTTACATTTTTTGAACGCCAAGATGGCCTACATGTATAATGGGTAGAATCATAGTAAGGACGCTACTACAATTTGATTTGTCCAAGTTGAATAAAAATTTGAGCAACCTCAAAAGAAAGAATATTTCCCCTTTTCTCCCTTGTTTCATTCTCCATGCTACATATTTTTTTTCCCTAGCTGCAGTTGTGATATTCCCTGTAATGCCGAGGCTACTGATTGGCTGTAATGGTGAGGTGTGTTATAGGAACATCACCACTGCAGGTAACATCATCGGCAGAATGGACCAGAGCTCAATACTGGAAGCACTGGGAGAAAAGGGGTGAGCATTGATTCTTTTTGTTATGTTAGCACATTTACAGGGGCTGTCTGAGCTTTTTTGTTTAACTCAGACAACCTCTTTAAGCAGAATACCATTCTATACAGACAGTTTATCACTATGACCATATGATTTAAGAACATACATTTTTGGATGGGAAGACCTCAGGATGGTTTTCACTTCCTGTAAATGATTATCAGAGGCCATGTTTAATTTTAACATCTACTGTACTTTTCTTCTGACTTTCATGGCAATTTTATTGTTAATGTTGTTTCCATACTTTTTCTCTTTCCACCTTCAGAGTCACATTTTCTTCATTCTGTGTCCTTGATAAGGCATCAAGTAGTAGGAAGCATCCTAGTCCACTGTATTGTCATAGTTCCAATAACAGACATTGAATACCTGACGATGCTTTCCACAGCTCCTTCGGTGCGATAGCATACTTACCAAGGGACTACCTAATCCCACCCATGAACACCAACTTATAGGTGGGGCTAACATAAGCCTCATCCAGTTTCGGTCCAAATTTGCAGGGACTGTTTCTGAAAATGAGGGGGTGTCAGCAGCTATGTGATAGTGAGCAATGACTTATAATCTACTTCAATAATACACTTTATTCCAACTCATATCCAAAGGCCATGCCCAAAGTCTCTTTTTCTGTTTGTGCATATTAGCTTTCTCTATGTATAAATAGACATTACACAAAGGCCATTTCTTCCATTCACTTCCAAAATGAAGATGCTTCAACTGGTACTTTTCAGATGGTGTATTAAAAGCATATCATTTTTTAGCTTCTCTTAGTAAGCAAAATTTGCATTTGCCATTTCACCTAGGATTTCATATGAACTAAATCTACAATGTACCTAATTAACTATATCTTCCAATTTCCTTACACTGTCCCAATGACTTGTGTATCTAATTGCTGTGTCTGTGATAGACATGTCCTTTTGCATGGGTCTAACTGTCTTTATCTTCCCTGCTTTGTTTTTCACACTACTCCACTAAATTTGTTATGTACAATGGTGGACGACATTATATTGTGCCTAATACGCAAGCCAATATCTTCCCACTGGATTTGCTGTGAGGCTGACTGCAAGAAATTACGGGCAAGTCCTTTGTCATCTGATCCTCAGTCTTTATCTTCCCTGCCCAGTTTCTATCACTGGTGAACTGAATTTAATATGCGCCCAATGTACCCCAATCAAATTGCCATAATTTTGGCTTTGTTTGGAAGTAGAAGTTTTGGGAAAACTGAATTAGTTACACATTTCCCAGAATATGCACAAAAAGATTTAATTTAAAACTTTTTGTGATTTGTCCCACACAGATCAGAAGACAGGGAAGGCATCTGTGACCAAAAAGGGTTTTTTTTGCCTATTTTTTAAATTAAAAAAATTCTGACCCTCTCCTGTGCATTCACCCCTAGCAATTTACTGTATGCAGTTGTCACTTTGACATTACTAATGCTGTCTTGGCTTTAAAAAGCTTGAAAGTAGTTGGAAACAGACCTAGGAGACTCAGAATTGAATCTGACTGCAGATTCGTCCAAATCGGACCCAGAACAAATTTTGGGAAATTCTTGCTTCTCTAGCTGGCACCATTAAATATCCCAGATAGATGGAAACCAGATTCTAGCAGCACAGAAGCAACCTAGTCGGTGTTATTAGCCCTTTTTGCAAATAAACTGTGATCATTCACTTGAATTAGGAAACTACTATACGTATTGAGAGAAGACAACAGTCTATCACAGGTTCTTTCTGCACTTGTATGGCAAATTTTTTTTTTTTTTTTTTTATCCAGACCATGTTGTCATGGCAACTGGAGTTTTGAATCTTAAAGAAAGTGAATGATCCAGTCTAATCATCAATATAAGAACATTACTGTAAAACATAGTTTCACTGTAAACATCAGATGTATCATGGGTCAAAACAAGTGTGTCTGTTCTGTGGAGCTTTTAACCCTTGCCACAGATTAACATATTATATACTACTTTTGGGGTTCTGATGGTTAACATCTAGATGCAGCATTTGGGATTGTTATTTTGTTCAATCTTGGTCAATCAACCCCTAAACTCTAAGATGTTTTACACTATTGCAAGGTGTCGCTGGCACTTCATGGCAGCCAGTGGGCTGTGAAAAACGCAATTAGATCTGCCAAATGCATCTACCTATTAGGCTGACCGTCAGTTTTACATTGACAGGCAATTACTGTAACTATAGATGAGTAAACTGTTTAGGTAAAGTCTATGGTGTGAATTGTTGTTGAGGTGGCAAATGCTTCCATGTACAGTCGTGGCCAAAAGTTTTGAGAATGACACAAATATTAGTTTTCACAAAGTTTGCTGCTAAACTGCTTTTAGATCTTTGTTTCAGTTGTTTCTGTGATGTAGTGAAATATAATTACACGCACTTCATACCTTGCAAAGGCTTTTATCGACAATTACATGACATTTATGCAAAGAGTCAGTATTTGCAGTGTTGGCCCTTCTTTTTCAGGACCTCTGCAATTCGACTGGGCATGCTCTCAATCAACTTCTGGGCCAATTCCTGACTGATAGCAACCCATTCTTTCATAATCACTTCGTGGAGTTTGTCAGAATTAGCGGGTTTTTGTTTGTCCACCCACCTCTTGAGGATTGACCACAAGTTCTCAATGGGATTAAGGGAAGTTTCCAAGCCATGGACCCAAAATGTCAACGTTTTGGTCCCCGAGACACTTAGTTATCACTTTTTCCTTATGGCATGGTGCTCCATTGTGCTGGAAAATGCATTGTTCTTCACCAAACTGTTGTTGGATTGTTGGAAGAAGTTGCTGTTGGAGGGTGTTTTGGTACCATTCTTTATTCATGGCTGTGTTTTTGGGCAAAATTGTGAGTGAGCCCACTCCCTTGGATGAGAAGCAACCCCACACATGAATTGTCTCAGATATGCTTTACTGTTGGCATGACACAGGACTGATGGTAGCGCTCACCTTTTCTTCTCCAGACAAGCCTTTTTCCTGATGCCCCAAACAATCGGAAAGAGGCTTCATCAGAGAATATGACTTTTCCCCAGTCCTCAGCAGTCCATTCACCATATTTTCTGCAGAAGATCAATCTGTCCCTGATGTTTTTTTTGGAGAGAAGTGGCTTCTTTGTTGCCCTTCTTGACACCAGGCCATCTTCCAAAAGTCTTCGCCTCACTGTGCGTGCAGATGCACTCACACCTGCCTGCTGCCATTCCTGAGCAAGCTCTGCACTGGTGGCACTTCGATCACGCAGCTGAATCCTCTTTAGGAGACGATCCCGGCGCTTGCTGGACTTTCTTGGATGCCCTGAAGCCTTCTTAACAAGAATTGAACCACTTTCCTTGAAGTTCTTGATGGTCCTATAAATTGTCCTATAAATTGATGGTCCAATAAAAATTGTTGATTGAGGTGCAATCTTAGTAGTCACAATATCCTTGCCTGTGAAGCCATTTTTATGCAATGCAATGATGGCTGCACGCGTTTCTTTGCAGGTCACCATGGTTAACAATGGAAGAACAATGATTTCAAGCATCACCCTCCTTTTAACAGGTCAAGTCTGCCATTTTAACCCAATCAGCCTGACATAATGATCTCCAGCCTTGTGCTCGTCAACATTCTCACCTGAGTTAACAAGACGATTACTGAAAGGATCTCAGCAGGTCCTTTAATGACAGCAATGAAATGCAGCGGAAAGTTTTTTTGGGGATTAAGTTAATTTTCATGGCATAGAAGGACTATGCAATTCATCTGATCACTCTTCATAACATTCTGGAGTATATGCAAATTGTTATTATAAAAACTTAAGCATCAATTTTTCCAATTTCCAATATTTATGTAATTCTCCAAACTTTTGGCCACGATTATACACTGTGTTAAGGTCTGTGTAGAAATTGGCCCAAACTTTTGTTCCATAAAGCAGGTGAGGCTATGGGAGTCTTGCTTCACTGCAAGTGCGCAATGTCAATGTATTTTTTTCACTGTATGTCCCAAAGGCTGCGCATGGAGAGAGTGGGAGTCTCCTGGTTACTGTTGTTGGGCATGGGCTGGCACCACCCCTTCCTCTAAAGGAAGTAAGTGAGTTGTGAGTTGAGTGTGAGTTGCTGTGAGTAAAGCAACATCACGGAGCAGAGCTATACAGGGGAAGAAGCAAAGTGACATATTCCGTGACCCCCACGTGTCGGCGATCTTTCAGACCTGCGGTTTGCGGCATTTACCTTGTGCGGCGGTGGTGCCATCGGGTCCCCATGGGGCTGTGGGGGGGACCCAATGGCATTGAAGGCAGCGCGATGCCTTCCTAAGGCATCTGCGCTGCCTTCTGGTGAAGAGCCTGTGAGATCCAGCCCCCTAGATCTCACAGGCCCCGGAAGCTGTATGAGTAATACACACAGTATTACTCATATAGCAAATGCATTCCAATACAGAAGTATTGGAATGCATTGTAAAGGAATATACCCCCAAAATGGGACAGAAAATTATGTGAAAAAAAGTTGGAAAAATAAAGTTTTCCCCCAAACAAATTAAAAGTTTCAAGTAAAAATAAACAAAAACGTCATTTTCCACAAATAAAGTTAAAAAAAAAAAGGTAAAAAATAGGGTAAAAAAAAAGTATACATATTAGGTATGTCCACATCCGTATCGACCGGCTCTATAAACATATCACATGACCTAACCCCTCAGATGAACATCGTAAAAAATAAAAATAAAAACTGTGCTAAATAAACAATTATTTTGTCACCTTATATCACAAAAAGTACAACAGCAAGCAATCAAAAAGGTGTTTGCCCACCAAAATAGTACCAATCTAACCGTCACCTCATCCCGCAAAAAATTAGCTCCTACCTGACACAATCGCCCAAAAAATAAAAAAACTATGGCTCAGAATATGGAGACACTAAAACATCATTTTTTTTATTTGAAAAATGTTGTAATTGTGTAAAACTTACATAAATGAAAAAAAGTATACATATTTGGTATCGCCACGTTCGTATCGACTGGCTCTATAAAAATATCACATGACCTAACCTCTCAGATGAACACCGTAAAAAATAAAAAATAAAAACTGTGCTAAATAAACCATTTTTTGTCACCTTACATCACAAAAAGTGTAATAGCAAGCGATCAAAAAGTCACACGCACCCCAAAATAGTGCCAATAAAACTGTCATCTCATCCCACAAAAATCATACCCTACCCAAGGTAATCGCCCCAAAACTGAAAAAATTATGGCTCTCAAGACTAAAAAATGTTTTTTTTTTTGCTTCAAAAATGAAATCACTGTGTAAAACTAAAAAAAAAAAAAAAAAAAAAGTATACATATTAGGTATCACCACGTCTGTATCGACCGGCTGTATAAAAATATCACATGACCTAACCTCTCAGATGAACACCATAAAAAATATCAAATAAAAACTGTGCTAAGTAAACCATTTTTTGTCACCTTACATCACAAAAAGTGTAATAGCAAGCGATCAAAAAGTCACACGCACCCAAAAATAGTGCCAATAAAACCATCATCTCATCCACCAAAAATCATACCCTACCCAAGGTAATCGCCCCAAAACTGAAAAAATTATGGCTCTCAAGACTATGGAAACACTAAAACATGATTTTTTTTGCTTCAAAAATGAAATCATTGTGTAAAACTTACATAAATAAAAAAAAGTATGCATATTAGGTATCGCCGCATCCGTGACAACATGGTCTATAAAAATATCACATGATCTAACCTGTCGGATGAATGTTGTAAAAAACAAAAAATAAAAACGGTGCCAAAACAGCTATTTCTTGTTATCTTGCCTCACAAAAAGTGTAATATAGAGCAAACAAAAATCATATGTACCCTAAACTAGTACCAACAATACTGCCACCCTATCCTGTAGTTTCTACAATGTAGCCATGTTTCTACTCTGCCAAAAAAGTGGAATTTTGAAATTGTATCTCTATTTTCCATTAATTCTTGTGGAACACCTAAAGGGTTAATGACATTTGTAAAATCAGTTTTGAATACCTTGAGGGGTGTAGTTTCTTAGATAGGGTCACTTTTATGGAGTTTCTACTCTAGGGGTGCATCAGGGGGCTTCAAATGGGACATGGTGTAAAAAAAAAACAGTCCAGCAAAACCTGCCTTTCAAAACCGTATGGCATTCCTTTCCTTTTGCGCCCTGCCGTGTGCCCATACAGTAGTTTACGACCACATATGGGGTGTTTCTGTAAACTACAGAATCAGGTCAATAAATAATGAGTTTGGTTTGGCTGTTAACCCTTGCTTTGTAACTGGAAAAAAAATATTAGAAATCAGTTTTGAATACCTTGAGGAGTTTAGTTTATAGAATGGGGTTATTTTTGGGTGGTTTCTATTATGTAAGCCTTGCAAAGTGACTTCAGACCTGAACTGGTCCCTAAAAATTGGGTTTTTGAAAATTTCAAAAAAATTTCAAGATTTGCTTCTAAACTTCTAAGCCTTGTAACATCCCCAAAAAATAAAATATCATTCCCAAAATGATCCAAACATGAAGTAGACATATGGGGAATGTAAAGTGATAACTATTTTTGGAGGTATTACTATGTATTATAGAAGTAGAGAAATTGAAACTTGGAAATTTTTTTATAAAATGATTTGTTTTACTTCATTTTATTAGTGTCATGAAGTACAATATGTGACGAAAAAACTCAGAATGGCCTGGATAAGTCAAAACGTTTTAAAGTTATCAGCACTTAAAGTGACACTGGTCAGATTTGCAAAAAATGGCCTGGTCCTTAAGGGGAAATAGGGATGAGTCCTTAAGGGGTTAATTAAAGAGCATATTTCCCAACTGTGTAACAACAAGTAAATAACAAAAGTAACTAGTTTTTCATGCTGAATCGTATTAAAATATTTAAATGGTGACACCCACTATAATGGGACATGGTTTTTGTCCTGCACTAATGCTGAAAAAAAGTGGGATCACCACTGGGTCCCTTTATAGTCAATGCCCTCCAGCGGGTTAGTAGCCCACTATGCCGTATACGATGAACTTAGGCAGGCTGCTCCTTTGCTGGAACAGCCTGCAGGAACATTTTAATGCTGGTGAGAAAGTTGCCCAAAAAGTGGCGACCCTTAATATTTTATTCAGGAGATCTGCTCTCTGTATGTCTTTTTATATAAAAGACAGGATAACATTCCAGCATAAAAGAGCAGGCAGACATAGAGTACACTAAAGAAAATATATGAATATGGATTTAAAGAATACATAGGAGAGCAATTCTCCCAATCATAGCATAAAAGGAACATAATGTAAACTTTAAAGGGTCGCTGAGTTAAAAAAAAAAAAAATCTTATGTCATAGAGACATGTCAAAGATTTGGATCAGTGATGGCCTGAGTGCTGGGACCACCAACGATCACTAGAACGAGATGAGAGAAGCACTGATATAGCTTGCTCTCTCCTCCCTTGAGATGGCAGATACATTTCTATTGAGCCAGTCTCCTGCAGCCAGGAGAGAGAGCACGATATGCAAGCGCTTATCTCTTCTTACTCTAATGATTGGTGGGCGTCTCAGCACTCAGACCCCCACCAATTAAAATATTTAATATGTCTCTAACAAAAAGTTTTTTTTAAACCCAGTGACTCTTTAAATCACTATCTCTGCTTTAATATCGCTCATTTAGTCACATCAAGCCTTTTTTCATGATTCTGCATTTTAAAAGGAAACAAGACATTCAGGTTACCATGGTAACGATGTACTTCTTTTTATTAATATGGAACTTTTTTTTTCAGCAAACAAAAATAGTTTTGCGATCCACACATTGAATTTTTTAAGGCTTTTTACTTAAAAGCTTATTCCAATTAATGTTTGATTTTGAAATATTCTCTTACATTGATGCTTTTAAAAAAAAAAAAAAAAAAACTATTTGACAAAGTGAAAATGTATTTTCTGTGTTGGGAAATGAAATTCTACAGGTTATACAAGGCAGAGAATATCGCTATAATGCCTACTGTGATTATGCTGTATGATGGGTTATTGGGCACATACATATATACAGTGGGAGAAAGTCACTTCCCCGTACTGCTCTAAAAATTCTGCTTTTATTCACACATTACTTGATGGAACTCCATGTGTTCACCATATCGTTACTGATGAAAGTAGACACCATACAAATTTATTTTGTTAGCTTCAGGAAAATGCTATGGATTTATGGACTCTAGTACCAAGTCCGTCTCACCGTGAGCCCTTTAACGGCGGTCTGGTCTGCTTCCAGAATCAATATACCACTAGATGAGGGGGGGAAATTAGATAAAAATGTGTTCTTAAGTAAAGGGTGTCACAAAGGTTGGCTTACCAAAGACCTTTTATCTACGGATAATATATTAACCTCTGTATTGAAGTACAGCCATTGGGGTGTCTGGAGAATATGGTGGCAAGGAGTCAGGATCCCGTTCTCTCGGTCATTGTGCGTCCTAGAAGTGGGTTTAGAGTCCTGCGGATATGCCATAAATGCCTAAGATGGGACTACCCTTTCAAGGCTCATGGATTATACTACTAAATAGTAAGAAAAGGAGTGTATGTTCTAGGCCAAGGGTTTTACTTTTTACAGCCACAAACTTGGCCAGTTGCGGACACAAATCGAGTTGGCTGCCCAGTAGTCCAGCGGATCTTCAATGTGGGGTGGTAGGGTGCTGTCCAAGTATGCCACCACCTGCTGGTTCAGTTTCTACTCCAGGTCTAGCTGCTGCTGCTGGTAAGCAGTTTCTTCATAAGACGTGTTAATAAAGCTGCTCATCATAGACTCTAGCTGCTGCTGATGGAGCTGGTACTTCTCCTACCTGCCCACCCTGCCACAGCAGCCATGGCAGTGGAAAGAGAGAGAGGGCCCCCTGGTCAAACCTGTGAGAGGATGGACGATGGCATAGATAGGCAGTGGCCAACTCACAACATAGGATATCTCTATAGTAGTTCAGTTTGTCCTCCCTGTCAGCGGGTGTAAAAAAAGGCCCCCATTTTGGACCAGTAGCGAGGGTCCAACAAGGTGGAGAGCCAGAAGTCATCCCTCTGCCAAATGGTGACAATTCGGCTATCACTACCCAAGCAAGTGAGCATGCATCGGGCCATTTGTGCAAGTGACTCGGAGGGACTCCCTGCCTCCATCTCCACTGCATCCAGCCACGTTGTGCCTGGGTCATCTGCCTCGTCTTCCTCATCTCCCTCTTGCTCCTCCGGCTGCTCCTCCTCTCCTGTCACCTGTTTGAAAAATTACCCATTTTGTTACACATTGCTTGTACTCCAATGTCCTCCTCCTCCAGTTCAGTCCCCACAGGGCTCATGTGGCCGTGAGATGTGGGCGCCACGTCTCCAGTCTCCTGAACAACCAGATCTACCAGCATCTGTTCCAGGATATGAAGCAGTGGAATGATGTTCATCCCGTATTCCTGTCGACTGACAAATAAAGTGGCATTATCAAAGGGCCTGAGCAAACAGCAGGTGTCACGCATGAACTGCCACTGGCTGACATCAAAGTTACACAGAGGAGTTCTCCTGTCTGCTTGGATCATCAAGAAATCGTTTATGGCTTTTCTCTGTTCGCATAGTCGGTCCAGCATATGGAGGGTGGAATTCCAACGGGTGAAAACTTTGCATGTCAGTTTATGTTGGGGGATGCCGTTCTGCCGCTGCAGCTCAAGGAGGGTCTGCTTAGTGATGTACGAGTGTCTGAAGTGCATGCAGTTTCCTGGCCATTATTAGGTTGTCTTTCAGATAGGTGGAAGACTTCAGGAACCACTTGACAACCAGATTGAACATGTGCGCCATGCAGGGCGCATGGCTCAGCCCTCCTTGACACAGCGCTGACACCATGAACTTCTCATTGTCGGTCACCATGGTTCCGATTTTGAGTTGTCGCAAAGAAATCCAGAATTCTATTTCTTGATTAAGGACACGAAGCAGTTCCTTCCGTGTGTGACTCCGATCGCCCAGGCCAACGAGGTGTAGAACAGAGCAACACCGCCGTTCCCTGCACATGTGCTATGATGGAGGAGCACTGTGAATTGTCCCTGCAGTGGAGCCTGAGGACACGGTGGAGGATGAGTAGGCAGAGGCGGACATTTTCACAGGACCAATGGCGTGAGAACGTGGAGGCGGAAGCGGCGTCACCTGCCTAAGTTGCTGCTTTGGCTGGGCAGGAACCAATTTTATCAAATTTTTCGTAAAGGACATATATTGTCCTTGAGCGAAGTTACAGCTCCACATGTCAGCGCTGCCTTGCAGACACCGCTGCCGTGCAGACACGGACAGGCTCAAGAACCCACCTTCTGTTCTACATATTTGTGCAGGGCTGGTACTGCCTTTTTGGCATAGAAATGATGGCTTGGGACTCTCCACCTCGGCTCGGCACAAGCCATCAGTTTTCCGAGTCCACCACTTGGAAAGAGAGGGACTGCAGCACCAGCAACTTGGCCAGGAGCACGGTCAGCTTCTGCTGCTCTCTGTTGGATGAGTGCACGCATACTGTAGTCTCTTGGATATCACTTTGGTGATCGATTGCTGATGGAATGACTGACAAGGATTAGGCAGGCGAGAAGCAGGAGGATCAGGATTGATGATGGGAAAGACAGACAGCTCCCTTTTGTTGAGGTGGTGGAGCCTTGACTGCCTAAAATTGGGTGCGTGCCACTGGGTGATGCAGCGGTGGCTGCGGCAGGCTGGACCACCACATTGGAGCCACGGTTCTCTAAGGCAACTTTATAGTGATGCTGCATATGTTGACACAGGGCCGTGGTGCCAACATTGGCACCCTGGCCATGCTTCACCTTCTGCCCACAGATTCAGCAAATGGCCATGTTCACCTCCTCCGGCGGCTTAACAAAAAACTGCCACACCGCCGAGTAGGTGATTTTACCCCCAACACTCCGCACTGACTGGCTGCTACTGCTGCTGGCTCTGTGAACCCCTGCACCACTACTTTCTTGGCAGGTAGGCTCCTGCGAAGCAGGTGGTCTACCCCAGGCATGTTTGGCTCCCCACCTCCCACTTCAGCCACCCTGCTGACTCCCGGTCACGCTACCAACTTGCTATCTTTGCCGCTTCCTCACGCACAAGCTGCCATCCTTTTCTCCCGATGATGATGAAGCTCCTTCGTCACCCAGCTCCCAATAGCAATCGGCTACATTATCATTGAGAATTGTCTGCACATCAAAGATGTTTTCCTCAACAGTCTATGAGCCAGGAGCCTGAGCATTCGCAACACCGGCTCCCACGCAACTGTCCTAATCACTACTTGCCCGCCTACTGGAGGAAACAGCGGATGTCTCTTCTAGATCTTGGCTGGGCAGTAGCTGCTGATTTCCATCTAGTAGCTCGTCCTCGCTGTATAGTGGAGCTGAGCCCACAGCATATAATACTTCTCTGGATGATGGAACAGAAAAGGACAGAGGCAGTTTGAGGACAGGTGAGGGCACAGGGCCTGCTCCTGTGCCATGCCAACTAAGGGTTGTGTATGACAAACCTACTGACTCTGGGCTGGGGGTGTCTGATGTCACTTGGGACAAAGTGGATGACAGAATTAACATTCAAGATCCGCTGGGTTGCTGCTCAAGACACGACCGCTAGCTGACACTAGGAGCTCAGTCCTCCGGAAATGACCCCTGCTGCCACGTCCCCTTACTCTGCTGTGTTCTGTGCCTACGCAAGAAACATTTAGGCCTCTTCCCCTCCCCTGTGCAGGGCCTGTCACTTCTCTGTCTGACATACTGTTAGATAAAATAAGTAAATAAAAAGGAAGTTAATACACCCCAAAAAAGGCAGTAATTTTGTCACTTAACCACAGAACTGCAAATATTTTTTTTGCAACTTATACATGCCGAAAAAGGCTTTAGAACATACAACTGCACCACTAAACAGCAAATAATACTTTTTTTCCACCAATACATGACAAAAAGGGCTATATTTTGTCACTTCACCAAACAATGGCAAATAATACTGTAACGGGGAGCCGGCGATGCACTTCCTCCTTCCTGCGCCGCCGGAATACCGCCTCTGTGCAGGAGCAAGGACGTGGCCAGCGTCCTCGTCTCCATGGAGACCAGCGGGCGAGGAGAAGCCGGCTGCGCATGCCTCCTCAGCGCATCCGGCGTCCTCCTAGCTGATGTGTGAACTGAGCGCCGATTGTGTGTAATCGGCGCTCAGATGGTTTGGGCTGGACTTGGGTCACCCGACGCTAGCCACGTCACGTGACTCACTTGTTCCTGCTATTTAAACAGGCATCCTGCTGGTCACAGGTTGCCTGTGATTGGTCTAGTTACTCTCACCAGCTTTCTTTATATATTGAGACCTTGCTTGTTTTGACCTCGGCTTTGTTTTTTACCTCGACCTCGCTACCTCCATTTGCATTTGACGTGACCTCTTGGCTTCCGAACTCGGCTTTGTTTGTGACCTTGCTATTGTGTTTTTCCCTGTGTACTGCGTGACCTACTTTTTTTTACTTTTGCTTCCCTGACTCTGTTCACGGTTTTCCCTTTGCTTTTAGGCCCCTGCACGTTTTTAAGTTAGGGGCTGCCGCCAAATTGTACGCAGTCAGATAGGACAGATCGTGCAAGTAGGTAGGGACAGATGTGCGGGTGGAGTCCAGGGCTGCACTCTTCCCTTTCATCCGTGACAGAATCATAGGCCATACTATACCATGGAACCTTTGCAAGTTTTCACGGATAAGGTACATAGTCTTGCCCAAATGGTTCAGGAATTGGGAGAAATGCTACAGCAGCAGGAGTTGCTTCAAACCTCGCGTATAGCGGCCTCCTCCACTCAGAACCCTGAACCTCATGTTAAATTGCCCGATCGTGTTTCAGGGAGATCGCAAATTGTTTCTAGCATTTAAGGAAAGTTGTAAGCTTTATTTTTGTTTATGCCCTCATTCTTCAGGTCCCTAGCAGCAAAGAGTGGGAATCATTATCTCTTTGCTGCAAGGGGACCCACAAGAATGGTCTTTCTCGCTCCCCATGGACTCCTCTTGCCTAATTTCTGTTGAAGCATTTTTTCAGGTTTTGGGTGTATTATATGACGAACCTGACAAATCGAGTCCCAATTAAAATCTCAGAGTCAGGGAGACAGACCTGTGGAAGAGTATTACACCCAATTTTGGAAGTGTTGCGTTTCCTCTGTCTGTTCAGGACTAGTATTGATCACGAATAATCGAATTTCGAATTTTTATCGCGAATATAGGTACTTCGAAAATTCGCGAATATTTCAAATATAGTTATATATATTTGTAATTTCGAATATTCGATTATTTTCTGATATTTTTTCAGATTTTTATTTCGATTTTATTTTATTTTTTTAATCAGTACACATGATCCCTTCCTGCTTCTAGCTTGTGGGCCAATAAGAAGGCTGCAATATACTTGACTTTAGGAGTAGTGATGAGCGGCAGGGGTCATATTCGAAAATGCGCGATTTTTTTTTCTTGAAAAAATCGGCAAGGTAATGATTGTGTAATATGCGAATTTTCGTAATTCGAATTTTCGGATTCTAATTTTTATTGCGAATTTTTCAGCTTGTAGACAAAGAAGATTATAGCACTATATTAGCTAAATTGCTCTATATTCGTTTTCTTTGAATATTCGCTATATTGCTATATATTCTTGTTTTAGAATATTACAAATATTAGAAAAAACGAAGTTATAGCAATATAGCGAATATTCGAAAAAAAACGAATATAGAGCAATTTAGCTAATATAGTGCTATAATCTTCTTTGTCTAATAGTTGTAATTTTTTTCTCATCTGAAGTTCAGATTGGAAAAAAATGACAACAAAAAAAATGATTATAGCACTATATTAGCTAAATTGCTCTGTATTCGTTTTTTTTTTGAATATTCGCTATATTGCTATATATTACGAATATTCGAAAAAACTGTTATAGCAATCTAGCGAATATTCGAAAAATCTAATATAGAGCAATTTAGCTAATATAGTGCTATAATCTTCTTTGTCTAATAGTTGTAAGTTGAAAAATTCGCAATAAAAATTCGAATCCGAAAATTCAAATTACGAAAATTCGCATATTAAACAATCATTACCTTGCCGATTTTTTTCAAGAAAAAAAATTGCGAAATATCGCGAATTCGAATATGACCCGTGCTGCTCATCACTATTGAGGACAGGACTCTCTGAAAATTTAAAGGACATGTTGGTCAGTTATACCCCTCCTGACACTTTAGAACCTACTATGACTTAGAGTGGACCGACATATTAGGGAAAGACAACAAAAAAAACTGATGTTTCCACAGGTGGTGATCAACCCTGGATCCCTCACCCTTGAGAGTCAGATTGGAGAATCCTCCTGAAGAGCCAATGCAAATCGGTATGACGAGGAGGGATCTAAGACGTCAGAGGGGTGCTTGCTTTTATTGCAGAGAGTCTGATCACTGGCTATAAAAATGCCCTAAGATTCCTCCCCCAGGAGATCACCAGGACCGAACGCCCAGAAGTATAAGGTACTCCCGGAAGTGGTTAAAAGGAAAATATTGTTACCAGTAGCTATTTCCTTGGATTCCTGTAAAGGTTTTGGTAAAGTGTTTATTGATTCAGAGTCCGCCATCTAATTTTATTGACCATGATTTTGTTATTTCCATGGGGATGCCCATATTATCTCTTTCTGACCGTATCCACATTATTGCTATTGATTCTACTCCTTTGGTGGGCGGTACTGTGGAGATTTGTACTCTGTCCGGAGATAACCTTGACTGTAGGGGTTTGTCATACTGAAAATTGTTCTTTTTTTATATAAATTTTTTTACCCGTGGAGGTAGTTTTGGGTATGCCTTGGTTCCAGAATTATAACCTAGTCATCAACTGGTCCACGTGTGAATTAGAGAAATGGGGACCTAAGTGTGATCCATGGAGACCAGCGGGTGGGGAGGACCCAGCCGCGCGCAACTCCTTAGTGCAGCCGGCGTCCTCCTAGCTGATGTGTGAACTGAGCGCCGATAGTGAGTAATTGGCGCTCAGATGGTTTGGGCTGGACTTGGGTCACGTGACGCTGGCCACATCAGGTGACTCATTAAACAGGCAGCCTGTTGGTCACAGGTTGCCTTTGATTGGTCAAGTTACCCTTACCAGCTTTCTTTATATATTGAGACCTTGCTTGTTTTGACCTCAGCTTTGTTTTTTACCTCGACCTCGCTACCTCCATTTGTATTTGACGTGACTTCTTGGCTTCCGACCTCGGCTTTGTTTGTTACCTTGCTATTGTGTTTTTCCCTGTGTACTGCGTTACCTCCTGGTTTTTGACTGACTCTATTCACGGTTTTCTCTTTGCTTTTAGGCACCTGCACGCATTTAAGCTAGGGACTGCCACCAAATTGTATGCTATCAAATAGGAAGGATCATGCAAGTAGGTAGGGACAGATGTGCAAGTATAGTCCAGGGCTGCACTCTCCCCTTCCTTCCATGACAAATACTATTTTTTGCCACTAATACACGCCAAAAAAGCTTTAGAACATATAACTGCACCGCTGAACAGCCAAAAAAGCTTTAGAACATATAACTGCACTGCTGAACAGCAAATAATACTTTTTTTTGCCACTAATACATGCCAAAAGGGTTGTAATATTCTCACTTTACTACACAGCGGCTAAAAAGCCCTTTTTCCCCCACTTATACATGCCAAAAAAGGCTTTAGAACATATAACTTCACTGCACAAGGGCCAATAAGATGTAGAAATATTTATTCGTAATACACCCTGTTAATGGCTGTATAAAACAGCACTTGCACCCCAATAACAAGAAAAGTTTGCTGGAATTACAGAGGTATCATCTATTGCAAACCTGAAAGCAGCAGTATAATGGCAACTTGAAACCCCAGTCAGTGCAGCAAGGTGTAATAGGATTGTTCCTATTACCCAGGCTGTACACTCCCCTATTGGACCCTGTTCTTCTTTTATATTGTCAAATAATTCCTCCCTATCCTTTCCCTACACTTCTAATGCACTTACCCTGAACTTCTATTCAGCAAAATAAAAGTTTTCAAGTCTTTCCTAGCATTTTCCTTAGTGCCTGCTGACGGTTCTCTCTGCACTAAGTACATTGGAAAATGGCTAAATCCACGAGGGCTGAGGCCATTTATAGTGCTGTGACATAATAGGGCTGGCTTGGCTGCATGCATGGCATTGTGAGTGAACCCTCATTCTCAGAGTTCTTTGCTCCATGTCCTAACATGTGCAGCAGCCATTTTAGGAAAAAAAGTGATTCATTACCACAAAGCATGAGGAATGTCAGATTCGGTGCACATCGACTTTGATTCGCTCATCTCTAGTACCCCCCCCCCCCATGCCAAATTCTTGACCTAGCCCCTTCCCTCCAGCCTGAGGTATAACTTGATCAGCATGGACCTTATATAATACTGGTGTCTTCTTATGCGGCACAAGGGCCTTTGGGCCCCTCAGGCTCCTGAGCCTGGTAGAGACTGCTACCCCTGCACCCCCTGTAGCTACACCCGTGTTGCCAACCCAAATGCAGGGCTGGACAACTAGGAAGCTGGGCAGCTATCTTGGAAGAGGTGCACGAAGTAGAGGGATTTGCAGCTGTAAAGATGAAAAGGAGGGGACCCATGCAAGTGTTCTATTTGTTCCTCACTTAATATGTTTTTTCCTTGAACTAAAGAGTTAGACTATTGTCCCCAACATAAAGACCTTCATAAGACATGAAAATTATCAATATACAGTTGCAAGAAAATGTATGTGAACCCTTTGGAATGATATGGATTTCTGCACAAATTTGTCATAAAATGTGATCTGATCTTCATCTAAGTCATAACAATAGACAATCACAGTCTGCTTAAACTAATAACACACAAAGAATTAAATGTTACCATGTTTTTATTGAACACACAATGTAAACATTCACAGTGCAGGTGGAAAAAGTATGTGAACCCTTGGATTTAACAACTGGTTGAACCTCCTTTGGCAGCAATAACTTCAACCAAACGTTTCTTGTAGTTGCAGATCAGACGTGCACAACGGTCAGGAGTAATTCTTGACCATTCCTCTTTACAGAACTGTTTCAGTTCAGCAATATTCTTGGGATGTCTGGTGTGAATCGCTTTCTTGAGGTCATGCCACAGCATCTCAATCGGGTTGAGGTCAGAACTCTGAGTGGGCCACTCCAGAAGGCGTATTTTATTCTGTTTAAGCCATTCTGTTGATTTACTTCTATGCTTTGGGTCGTTGTCCTGTTGAAACACCTATCTTCTGCTGAGCTTCAGCTGGTGGACAGATGACCTTAGGTTCTCCTGCAAAATGATTGGTAAACTTGGGAATTCATTTTTCCTTCGATGCTAGCAATCTGTCCAGGCCCTGATGCAGCAAAGCAGCCCCAAACCATGATGCCCCCACCACCATATTTCACAGTTGGGATGAGGTTTTGATGTTGGTGTGCTGTGCCTCTTTTTCTCCACACATAGTGTTGTGTGTTTATTGCAAACAACTCAACTTTGGTATCATCTGTCCACAGACTATTTTGCCAGTACTGCTGTGGAACATCCAGGTGCTCTTGTGCAAACTGTAAACGTGCAGCAATGTTTTTTTGGACAGCAGTGGCTTCCTCTGTGGTATCCTCCTATGAAATCCATTCTTGTTTAGTGTTTTACTTATCGTAGATTCGCTAACAGGGATGTTAGCATATGACAGAGAATTTTGTAAGTCTTTAGCTGACACTCTAGGATTCTTCTTTACCTCATTGAGCAGTCTGCGCTGTGCTCTTGCAGTCATCTTTACAGGACGGCCACTCCTAGGGAGAGTAGCAGCAGTGCTGAACTTTCTCCATTCATAGACAATTTGTCTTACCGTGGACTGGTGAACAGCAAGGCTTTTGGAGATACTTTTATAACCCTTCCCAGCTTTATGCAAGTCAATAATTCTTAACTGTAGGTCTTCTGAGAGCTCTTTTGTGCGAGGCATCATTCACATCAGGCAATGATTCTTGCGAAAAGCAAACCCAGAACTGGTGTGTGTTTTTTTTATACGGCAGGGCAGCTCCAATCTCATTGATTGGACTCCAGTTGGCTGACACCTCACTCCAATTATCTCTTGGAGATGTCATTAGTCTAGGGGTTCACATACTTTTTCCACCTACACTGTGAATGTTTACATGGTGTGTTCAATAAAAACATGGTAACATTTAATTATTTGTGTGTTATTAGTTTAAGCAGACTGTGATTGTCTATTGTTGTGACTTAGATGAAGATCAGATCACATTTTATGACCAATTTGTGCAGAAATCCATATCATTCCAAAGGGTTCATATACTTTTTCTTGCAACTGTAGAAGTAAGGAAAATCAAGGGCTTAGCTTGTTTTGACATTTATTTTATATTCTATGCCATTTCAAAGAAATATATATATATATATATATATATATATATATATATATATTTATTATTATTATTACAAAATGAATAAGTTTTTGCTGTAAACTCTATAATATTGCTGGAAAAAGTCGCTCACATCTTTTAAAATAGCTAGTCCGGGGTTTTAAGCTATTGTTATGAAATTCATGAATTCTAATGTCTCATTTGGTTATAATTCTAAGGCCTCATGCACACGACCGTTGTGTGCATCCGTGGCCGTTGTGCCGTTTTCCGCTTTTTTTCGCGGACCCATTGACTTTCAATGGGTCCGTGGAAAAATCGGAAAATGCACCGTTTTGCAGCCGAGGCCGTGATCCGTGTATCCTGTCCGTCAAAAAAATATGACCTGTCCTATTTTTTTGACGGACAACGGTTCACGGACCCATTCAAGTCAATGGGTCCGTGAAAGAACACGGATGCACACAAGATTGGCATCCGTGTCCGTGATCCGTGGCCGTAGGTTGCTTTCATACAGACGGATCCGAAGATCCGTCTGCATAAAAGCTTTTTCTGATCTAAGTTTTCACTTCGTGAAAACTCATTTTCGACAGTATATTCTAACACAGAAGCGTTCCCATGGTGATGGGGATGCTTCTAGTTAGAATACACTGCAAACTTGGTACAAGACTGCCCCCTGCTGCTTGGCACCACCCGATATCTTACAGGGGGATATGATAGCACAATTAACCTCTTCAGGTGCGGCACCTAAAGGGGTTAATTGTACTATCATATTCTCCTGTAAGAGATCAGGGCTGCCAGGCAGCAGGGGGCAGACCCCCCCTCCCCAGTTTGAATATCGTTGGTGGCACAGTGTGTGCCCATCACCCCCCCCTTCCTCCCTCTATAGTTAAAAATCGTTGGTGGCACAGTGTGTGCCCATCGCCCCCCCCCCTTCCTCCCTCTATAGTTAAAAATCGTTGGTGGCACAGTGTGTGCCCATCGCCCCCCCCCCTTCCTCCCTCTATATTTAAAAATCGTTGGTGGCACAGTGTGTGCCCATCGCCCCCCTCCATCTCCCCCCCCCCCATCATTGGTGGCAGCGGAGTTCCGATCGGAGTCCCAGTTTAATCGCTGGGGCTCCGATCGGTAACCATGGCAACCAGGAAGCTACTGCATCCCTGGTTGTCATGGTTACTTAGCAATAGTACAATAGTAGAAGATTCATACTTACCTGCTTGCTGCTGCGATGTCTGTGACCGGCCGGGAGCTCCTCCTACTGGTAAGTGACAGTTCTTTAGCAATGCACCGCACAGACCTTTCACTTACCAGTAGGTGGAGCTCCCGGCCGGTCACAGACATCGCAGCAGCAGGCAGGTAAGTATGAATCTTCTACAATTGTACTATTGCTAAGTAACCATGGCAACCAGGGATGCAGTAGCTTCCTGGTTGCCATGGTTACCGATCGGAGCCCCAGCGATTAAACTGGGACTCCGATCAGAACTCCGCTGCCACCAATGATGGGGGGGGGGGGATGGAAGATGGAGGGGGGCGATGGGCACACACTGTGCCACCAACGATTTTTAACTATAGAGGGAGGAAGGGGGGGGGGGGGCGATGGGCACACACTGTGCCACCAACGATTTTTAACTATAGAGGGAGGAAGGGGGGGGGGCGATGGGCACACACTGTGCCACCAACGATTTTTAACTATAGAGGGAGGAAGGGGGGGGGCGATGGGCACACACTGTGCCACCAACGATTTTTAACTATAGAGGGAGGAAGGGGGGGGCGATGGGCACACACTGTGCCACCAACGATTTTTAACTAAAGAGGGAGGAAGGGGGGGGGGGCGATGGGCACACACTGTGCCACCAACGATATTCAAACTGGGGAGGGGGGGGTCTGCCCCCTGCTGCCTGGCAGCCCTGATCTCTTACAGGAGAATATGATAGTACAATTAACCCCTTTAGGTGCCGCACCTGAAGAGGTTAATTGTGCTATCATATCCCCCTGTAAGAGATCGAGTGGTGCCAGGCAGCAGGGGGCAGTCTTGTACCAAGCAGTGTATTCTAACCTGAAGCGTCCCCATCACCATGGGAACGCCTCTGTGTTAGAATATACTGTCGGAAATGAGTTTCACGAAGTAGCTCATATCCGACAGTATATTCTAACGTAGAGGCGTTCCCATGGTGATGGGGACGCTTCAAGTTATGTTCGGGTGTCCGCCTGGCCGTGCGGAGGCAGGCGGATCCGTCCAGACTTATAATGTAAGTCAATGGGGACGGATCCGTTTGAAGATGACACACTGTGGCTCAATTTTCAAACGGATCCGTCCCCATTGACTTGCATTGTAATTCAGGACGGATCCGTTTGGCTCTGCGCGGCCAGGCGGACGCCAAAACGACTTTTTTTTCATGTCCGTGGATCCTCCAAAAATCAAGGAAGACCCACGGACGAAAAAACGGTCACGGATCACGGACCCCGTTTTTTCGGACCGTGAAAAAAAACTGTCGTGTGCATGAGGCCTAATAACCAATTGGTCTGAAATCTTACAGCTCAGGACAGAATAGGTTGTTGAAAAGTCACAGCTATTCTTTATTCAAAGTTAGAAGATTCCTGGAGTTTTATGCATTCTACATCGCCCATTACACGAAACTGATTAATCTGATTATTTTATATAGCATCTAACATCATTTTCACTCATTTAATGCATGCTTGCTCTAAGTGATGGGGAAATAAATGTTAGACTCGAATGGCTATGTGTCCAGAATTAATTATCTCATTTGTACTGGATATTAACAAATTACAATTATTCACGGCCATTATGAAAGGCATCTAATGCCTTGTACACACTAGAATAAATCAAATATAATGCTTTAATAAAATGCTATCACAGACCTATGAAAAACCCTTAAAGGGAATTCGTCCTGTCCCCTCTACTATGCTGCCCTCACTAGCATAGTGTAATGACAGACCGCTGATCTTTTGACTGATGGCAGTCAGTACATTTAGGGTAGTAAGATGCCGAACACCATGGCGGACGTGCGCATGCGAGCAAGGAAGATGAATCTCATGGGGCTCTGCCCCCCCCTCCTCCAGACAATGACTGCCAGGTTTCTTTCCTGTTGTGCATAGAAAAGAAACCTGCCAGTGGGGGAGGGTGGAGGCAGCGAGCCCCATCAGACTCATCTTGCTTGCTCACGTGCGCAGTGGGGTTTGGCATCTTACTACTCTAAAAATACTGACTGCCATCACAGAAGTGACAGACTACTGAAATCCGCAGGTCTGTCATTACACTGTGCTGCCCTCTGCCATTGTACACGTGACAGGTTCCATTTAAATAAAACCTAACTTGCATAATGGGCCTCTGCCCATATATATATATATATATATATATACAGACGTGGACAAAATTGTTGGTACCCTTTGGTCAATGAAAGAAAAAGTCACAATGGTCACAGAAATAACTTTAATCTGACAAAAGTAATAATAAATTAAAATTCTATAAATGTTAACCAATGAAAGTCAGACATTGTTTTTCAACCATGCTTCAACAGAATTATGTAAAAAAATAAACTCATGAAACAGGCATGGACAAAAATGATGGTACCCCTAGAAAACACAGAACATAATGTGACCAAAGGGACATGTTAATTCAAGGTGTGTCCACTAATTAGCATCACAGGTGTCTACAACCTTGTAATCAGCCATTGGGCCTATATATATGGCTCCAGGTAATCACTGTGTTGTTTGGTGATATGGTGTGTACCACACTCGACATGGACCAGAGGAAGCAAAGGAAAGAGCTGTCTCAAGAGATCAGAAAGAAAATTATAGACAAGCATGTTAAAGGTAAAGGCTATAAGACCATCTCCAAGCAACTAGATGTTCCTGTGAGTACAGTTGCACATATTATTCATAAGTTTAAGATCCATGGGACTGTAGCCAACCTCCCTGGACGTGGCCGCAGGAGGAAAATTGATGACAAATCTAAGAGACGGATAATCCGAATGGTAACAAAAGAGCCTAGAAAGACTTCTAAAGAGATTCAAGGTGAACTTCATGCTCAAGGAACATCAGTGTCAGATCGCACCATCCGTCGTTGTTTGAGCCAAAGTGGACTACATGGGAGACGACCAAGGAGGACACCATTGTTGAAAACGAATCATAAAAAAGCAAGACTGGAATATGCCAAACTACATGTTGACAAGCCACAAAGCTTCTGGGAGAATGTCCTGTGGACAGATGAGACAAAAATCGAAGTTTTTGCCAAGGCACATCAGCTGTATGTTCACAGACGAAAAAATGAAGCATATCAAGAAAAGAACACTGTCCCTACTGTGAAACATGGAGGAGGCTCTGTTATGTTCTGGGGCTGCTTTGCTGCGTCTGGCACAGGGTGTCTTGAATCTGTGCAGGGTACAATGAAATCTCAAGACTATCAAGGAATTCTAGAGAGAAATGTACTAGCCAGTGTCAGAAAGCTTGGTCTCAGTCGCAGGTCATGGGTCTTGCAACAGGACAATGACCCAAAACACACCGCTAAAAACACCCAAGAATGGCTAAGAGGAAAAAATTGGACTATTCTAAAGTGGCCTTCTATGAGCCCTGACCTCAATCCTATTGAGCATCTTTGGAAGGAGCTGAAACATGCAGTCTGGAAAAGGCACCCTTCAAACCGGACACAACTGGAGCAGTTTGCTCATGAGGAGTGGGCCAAAATACCTGCTGAGAGGTGCAGATGTCTCATTGACAGTTACAGGAAGCGTTTGATTGCAGTGATTGCCTCAAAAGGTTGCGCAACAAAATATTAAGTTAGGGGTACCATCATTTTTGTCCATGCCTGTTTCATGAGTTTATTTTTTTACATAATTCTGTTGAAGCATGGTTGAAAAACAATGTCTGACTTTCATTGGTTAACATTTATAGAATTTTAATTTATTATTACTTTTGTCAGATTAAAGTTATTTCTGTGACCATTGTGACTTTTTCTTTCATTGACCAAAGGGTACCAACAATTTTGTCCACGTCTGTATATATTTGAAATGGCATAGAATATAAAATAAATGTCAAAACAAGCTAAGCCCTTGATTTTCCTTACTTCTACAGTTGCAAGAAAAAGTCTGTGAACCCTTTGGAATGATATGGATTTCTGCACAAATTGGTCATAAAATGTTTAGCTCTGGCACTGAAGATGAAGATGTTTAGCTCTGGCACTGAAGCTACTGTAGAACACATGACTATTAGGGATTCAGGGTGTCAGACTGCCACCTACAGGGGTGGACTGGGAAGTTAAAGTGGCCCTGCAAAAAAATAACTTAAAGTAGCCGCATATTGTAGGCGAGGCAACACAAGTAGGTGTAGCCAGCAATACCATAGCACAAAATACCATCCAGGCAGAACTATATACCACAGTGCGGATGCAGTATATTGCCCCAAAAACTGTCCCTCTGTGGTGGCTATTAATAGCTGCCATTTTCTGTCCGCCATCTCCAGTTGTTGGCCACAGTTGAGATCAGGAGGGCATGTGCGGTTACTGACAGGTTACGTGAGCATATGATTCTCACAGCGCTAGTTCTCGCTGAGAGCCCCAGCAAGGTAACCCCCGTCAATTAAGATGTAATGGCTGACCAAGTGGTTGCATCTTACAACGTTAGGGGTTTTAACTCCCCTTCCAAGAGGAGTCAGATTTTTACACGATTGCAAAAATCTGGGGCTAGTGTTTTGCTTCTTCAGGAGACGCACTTCAAATTTAACCACTACCCTAACCTATCTTTTGCTCACTATTCCCAGTGGTACCACTGTGGTGGGAACTCATCCGCTTCTGGTGGGGTGAGTGTTGGATTTCAAAGGAAAGTACCGTTCAAATATGCATCTCATTTACAGGATCCAGAAGGGAGGTACATTTTGGTCAAGGGCAACATAGGCCCACAACTATACACTATTATTAATCTTTACGCCCCTAACTCAGGCCAAGCTAAATGGTTTTCCATAGTATTTCCCATTATTGAAAGTTTCGCAGAGGGTCTAGTGATCCTAGGAGGAGATCTTAATGCTACCCTAACTCCACAAATTGATTCTTCCACCCAGAAATCCGCCCTTTCCGCAAGTGCATTACGCCGGATAAGGGAAGGTTTTTGGAATCTACATCTTGTAGATGTATGGCGAACATTGCATCCTTATACAAAGGACTATAGTTTTTATTCTCAAGTACATGGGATATATCAAAGGTTAGACTACCTTTTTATTTCTAAAACTCACTTAGAGTTATGCCAAGAAGCAAAATTGGGCTCCATCCATTTATCAGATCATGCCCCCATTTATCTTTCGGTTGTGGCTTCTACCCCAAATCCGAATAAATTTAGATGGAGGCTGAATGAGTCACTTTTAGGCAATACTATGGCCAAAGAAAAGATAGCCGATCTACTGAAAGAATACTTTACCCTGAATAATTGCCCAGAAACCTCAAACCAATCCCTGGGACGCTCATAAACCTTTTATTAGAGGACATTTCATTAGCCTGGGTTCGTTGCTTAAAAAAGAGAGGGGGAAAAAAATAGATGACCTTTGCCAAAAAATAAAATCCCTTGAATCCTTACATAAATGTTCCCTATCGGAATCCCACTTACAGGAACTTTCCAATCTTAGAGCAGAATTGAAATCCCTTTTACAATATTCTTCAGCTAAGTACTTCCTTAACTCACAACACAAGTTTTTCGCCCATGGCGACAAAGCTTCTAAGTTCATGATGCGTAGAATAAAAAATAGGAAAATAGCTTATTATATCCACCAAATTGATTCTCCCCAGGGTACCCCCCTTTTCTCCTCTACATCTATAGCATCCCGCTTTAGGGAATTCTATGAATCCCTATATAACCTACCTTCTGTAACTACTCCAGAATCCCATTCCTCTATAACAACCTCCTTTTTGAGTTCACTTAACCTTCCTACTCTTTCGGTAGAATCTAAGCAGAAATTATCATCACCGTTTACTCTTGAAGATCTTGAATTGGCATTAAAGCAAGCTCCCTCTAGTAAAAGCCCAGGCCCAGATGGGCTAACTGTTTCTTATTATAGAACTTTCCAACAATATATTCTCCCTCATTTGCTTTCAGTGTGCAATTCGACTCTTCAAGGGAAACAATTATCGAGAGACATGACAATGGCCCATATAACATTGATACCCAAAGAGGGGAAGAACCCTAACCAGTGTGCAAACTACAGGCCCATTTCTCTTCTTAACATAGACCTTAAGTTGCTGGCGAAGATGTTAGCGAACCGTCTATCCGCAGTTCTACCATCCCTGATACGTAGTAAAAGGCTGACATGTCAGCCTGCATTTGTGGGAGGGGCGTAGGCTCGCTTAAAAGGGAGCACGCCCCCTCCTTCACTTGCGTGCGTTTTCGGTGCTATTTCCCGCCCTGAAGCGTCACGCCCCTTGCTGCCGCGCTGCTCGTTAGGTAAGTGTCTCCCTGCTCCCCCGATGCTCGCCTGCCCATCCGGCTGTTACGGGTAAGTAATCTCCGACTCATTACAGCACTGCTTTTCACAGCCACCCTGACCCCCCCCGGCTTGCCCGCCCGCCCGCTCCATCACCACCGCCGTTCTTCCTCACCTCCGCTTCGGCCCCCGGCCAGGCGGCCGGCGCTGTCTCCGCTTCCAGCGCCGGCAGAGAGGGTCACGTGGGACGCCATGCAGGTTCGCGGCTCAGCGTCCCTGTTGCCACGCAACAAGCCAGCGTCTCTGTCAGCTCCCGCGATTCCCCGCTCGGCTCCCAGCCGGGCTGCGCCGCGCTTCCTGTTTGGCCGGGGTCACGCGGGACGCTAGGCTGGGGTTGGCGGCTCGGCCCCTGGTTGCCCCGGCAACGAGCTCGCGTCCCCGGCTTCCACCCGCGTGACCTCGGTGCTGGCGGGTGCCGCGCGTTTCTCCCATCATGGCGCCGGTGCATTCCATGGCCCCGGCGCCCTTGGCATGGGGGTCGGAGCCGGCGAGGGAATGGGGCACTCATGTGGCCGCGCCATCCGGTCCCCGGCTGTTCTCACGCCGGGGGCGGCATTCCAGCCAGGCAGGCCCGTGGGTGTGCAGGCTGATTCTCCAGGCGGCGTCTTCGTTGCCTCGGCACCCTGCCCCGCGGCATGCCTTGAGCGCCCCCTCCTGGCTGGCAGGTGTCATTTCTGTCAATCATAATCAGGGGGGGTTTCTGAAGTATGGCTGGTCTCATGGTAGGGCAATGGTGGTATTGAGGCTATCAAGCCCCGCAGGTCATAGCACGGTTGGCAAGGAATTGGGGTCTCTCAGCGCCCCCTTCTGGCTTGCGGGTGTTTTAAAAAAAAAAAAAAAAAAAAAAAAAAAGGCTTGTTGTTGTTGACTGTGAGGACGCGTGCAGGTCCGCGGTTCTCCCCCTCACGGCTTCTAAATTCTTTTCCACACCACAGGTGCCACGCCTTTTTCGGTGCGCATTAACCAGTTTTTGCTCTCACTCGATCCAGTCCGAGCCGACCGTCGCTCTGTCACTTCGCAATCCACGGAGTTTTGGTAAAATACCGTTATTTTTTGTTTTTCATAATCTGTTGCCTGTTACGCTTCAGGCTTACGTTGTTTTTCATAATCTGCGGCCTGTTACGCTTCAGGCTTACGTTTTTTCTTCCAGGTTGGGTGCCTGTCTCGGTTCAGGCTAAAATTTTATTTGTTATCTGTTGCCTGTTACGCTTCAGGCTTACGGTTGTTTTTCATAATCTGCGGCCTGTTACGCTTCAGGCTTACGTTTTTCTTCCAGGTTAGGGGCCTGTCTCGGTTCAGGCGTAAGTTTATTTGTTACCTGTTGCCTGTTACGCTTCAGGCTTACGTTTTATTTTCTGTTTTTTAATCTATGGCCTGTCACGCTTCAGGCTTACGTTTTCCTTTCCAGGTTGGCTACCTGTCTCGTTTCAGGGTTAAGTTAATTTGTTATCCGTTGCCTGTCACGCTTCAGGTTTATGTATTACATTTATCATCATCTACTACCTGTTACGTTCAGGCTCAGGTACCAAAACCCCGCGATTGTTATCTCTCTCTCGGGTCAGGCTCTCGTTGCTAACGTACCATGACTGTCGTCTGTCTTTTGCCCGTTCTGCACCAGGCTTACGTTCATGTTTTTTTTTTTTTTTTGCAAACTGTTGCGTATCAGCGTTGCATTGTTATTTACCAATTCTGCCGCTTTTACGTTTCAGACTCGTTCCATTTGTCTCGTCGGTACTAATCCAGGTTTGATGTTCTTTAAAAAAAAAAAAAATAAAAAAAAAATAATAAAATATCACGGCCTGGTAGCTGGTACGCCACTGCACGCCTTAGTCGGGCATGGTCCTCCACGGTAACGCCGTTTTTGTAGAACTAGGCACTCGCCACCTTAAACTCCTCATTCACCAGTCACGCCTCGGGTGTCGCCTGTCAGTACGGGGCCTCCAGCTCAGCTCCTTGTTTCTTTTTCTTGTTTTGGTTTGTCACCTCACAGCTGCAGCATGTCGCATATCTCCAACATCGAGGAGGCCTCATCCATCCCCGAGACTCCCGCATCCGAGCGGCCCAGCTCCTCATCACTAAGGAGTTGGACTATTGCAAAATTGATTGCAGAATTAAACAGAAGAGGGATTCAACACCCGGCTTCCGCCCGGAAAGCCGAATTATATAGGCTGCTCATGGCAGAACCGGCTGCCCCGGACTTGGAGCAAGTCTCTATGTCCACATTGCAGGTGTCACTGACGCAGCTGCACGCCATGATGAACACTATTGCCTCCTCAGTCTCGGACGTGCAGTCCAGACTCCTGGCTGTCGAGTCTCATCAGGGGCTGGCATCCGTCCATCCAGGGTCTCCTTTGCCTGTAGCCTCCACTTTCGTGCTTGTTCCCCCAGGTAGGGTCCCTTGCGCACCTGAGGTAGCTCCGGCATACTTCATCCCCGGCAGCATTAAAAAGGACATTCTAGAGGGCAAGGACGTCAATCTGGCGTCCATCCTAATAGCTACCCATGACACGATAGAGAGCAAGACCATAGCCTGCGGCGACATGTCAATTGTTCTCAAAGCTAGGGATCCCCGCCTCAACAGAAAGCTATCCATTACGGAGTTCGTCCTGGCCTTTAGCTTGTTCAGGGATGTCATCTGTTCTGTCCATCCTGAGAGGCGGGAGGAGTTAGATACTTATCTTTACAGGGTCACAGACTTGGGCCACAGGTACGGTGGGCACGCCTTCTACGATTACCATCGCTCCTTTTCGGCCAAAGCGGCCGCCGCGCTGGTTCAATTCAAGCATATCACGAACTGGGCCGCTATGGACATGGAGCTCTTTTGCCGGCATTTCGCTGGGCTCAGGGCCCCAGCATGCGCCTCCTGCCAATCAATTGCCCACTCCGCAGAGTGGTGCCCCAACTCAGGTCCCTCCACGTCCCAGGGCAGGTCCCTCCCCGGCAGCTCGGGGGCCCCTCAGCGGTCTGGCCCATCCACAGACAAGCTAGGGCGGCCGATAGTGTTCCTGGGCAACAGCCAGGTGTGTAATAACTTCAATCAGAACGCGTGTTATTACAACAAATGCAGGGCCCTTCACGTTTGCGCGGGCTGTTTCAGGGCTCACCCCCAGTTGGCTTGTCCTCAAAGGTCCAGGCCATCCTGACTAAGCGGGGTCAATGTGGTTCTGCTAGCATCCCTGCTACAGAACCATCACAACCCTCAGTTCGTACAGTTCCTGGTTTCCGGGTTCACAGCAGGTTTCCACACAGGCCTGATAGCTCTCCCACAAGCTTCTTGGGAAGGGCCCAACCTGCTGTCGGCAACCAGTGATCCTGAGCCGGTGGGTGCGCTGATCAGGTCTGAAGTAGAAAAGGGGTTCCTCATCGGCCCCTTTTCCTTCATACCCTTTGACCTTTGGAGGATAAACCCCGTGGGCATCGTGTCCAAACAGTTCTCTAATAAAAAACGCTTAATTTATGATTTGTCTGCTCCACATGGCTCCAGCACACCCAGTCTGAATTCTTTGGTGCCCTCCGAGGAGTTTTCAATGAGCTACGCCACCATAGATGAAGCCATTCAGTTGATCCTCAAAGTAGGTCGGGGGGCGTGGTTGGCAAAGGCGGACATCGCCGATGCTTTTAAATTACTGCCCATTCATCCACAGCTCTGGAGGTTCTACGGCATCCGGTGGGAAGATCAGTTTTTCTTTGCCAATCGCCTAACGTTCGGGTCCAAGAGCAGCCCCTGGCTGTTCGACCAGTTCGCCCAGGCATTGCATTGGATCCTGGTCAACCACTGCGGTTGCCCTCTGGTCATCCATTACTTGGATGACTTTCTGTTAATTGAAAGCCCAGACTGCCGGCCAAGCAAGCTCCAGGCGCTTCTTCAGCTGTTTGACCAACTCAACGTTCCGGTGGCATCCTCCAAAACAGAAGGCCCGGCGACGGTAATCACTTTCTTGGGCATAATCCTGGACACAGGGAGGATGGAAGCCAGGTTGCCAGCTGAAAAGTTGGTAAAAATCAGGGAGGCCATTGCCAGGTCAGCGGGTAGCAGGACTTGCACCAAGGTAGAGTTGCAGTCCCTGCTCGGCATGCTCAATTTCGCCACCAGAGTCATGCCCCAGGGCAGGGCCTTCATGTCCAGACTCCTGCAGCTACTCCCTTCTGCCCCCGAGCAAGACAGCCTCGTCACCTTGGACACCCAAGCCTTGGCTGACCTGGCTATGTGGCAGGACTTCATGGCCTCATGGAATGGAGTCTCCTTGTTCATACCTCAGCCGGGCCCAGCTTCCACATTGGTTTTTTCGGACGCCGCCGCCTCTAGAGGTTTCGCGGCTATCTGTGGAAACCAATGGTTCGCGGGTGCCTGGCCAGCAGAGGTGTCATCCGCTAGAGCCGCGTTGAAATCATCCCCCTTGCTGGAAGTTTACCCGATTGTAGCAGCAGCCCAGGTTTGGGGCAGTACGTGGGCCAACTCTTCAGTGGTGTTTGTAACCGACAGTCAGACAGTGGTGGACATAGTCATCAGGGGCAGATCACAGTCTCCCCAGATCATGTCCTTTGTCCGCAGGTTAGTCTGGCTTTCATTGGAACATAACTTCCATGTGGCATGCAGACACATTCAAGGAGTACATAATGTGGCCGCAGACGCCTTGTCACGCTTTAATTTCGACACTTTCTTTCAGGTCATGCCGGAGGCAGACCGTGTGGGGCTATCTCCTCCGATGTACCAAAACCTGGTGATGGATTAAACTTCCTCATTGATTCAGCTAAATCTTTGATGCAGGAGTCTTTATCTCGTAACACTGCCAGAAACTACAGGACCGCGTTGAACACCTTCAACAGGTTCACGGGTCTGCATCCGAGACGAGACACCGATATGACCACGTACATCACAGCTTTCATTGCCTACTGTCACAAGGATCTCAAGCTATCCTTCAACACCATCAAATTGTACTTGTCCGGGGTCCAACATTTCTCCATGTTAGAAGACCCCGAAAGCAGGTCGGTTTTCCTTTCCCAGGCAGTCAGGGCAACCCTCAGGGGCGTTCAGAAAAACAACCACGTGGCCATCCCGTCCAGGCAGCCGGTGTCAGGGGATTTGTTTAGAAGGCTTTCCTCCTCCCTAGACGCCTTTCCTTTTGGGCTCCTTTCCAGCACAGTCATCAAAGCAGCAATGTACCTCGGTTTTTACGGGTTCTTAAGACCCGGTGAATTCACCCGCAGTTCAGCCAGGGCCAAGGGTTTAACCAGGGGTCAGCTGGCCTGGCATGACGACCATTTCTCCTTGTACCTCCTCACGTCCAAAACCATGCAGGTAGGTCCACCGGTGGAGGTACGCTTCTACCAATCTGCCAAAGCTTGGTGCCCGGTCCAGGTGCTGGGGAGTTTGCTAGCAGCCCTGGGAGACGCAGGCCCTGACAGCCCGTTGCTCCCGTTCCAGGCCTTGCCCCTCACGACCTCCCAGTTCGTCTCGCACGTGCGCACCCTGGCTTCGGGTTTGGGTTTCGACCCAAAGGCCATTTCAGGGCACTCCTTCCGTATTGGGGCAGCATCCGCGGCTTCAAAGCATAACGTTCCCGGCCACGTCATCCGGAGAATGGGCCGCTGGCGCTCCTCTTGCTTCACTCGCTACATACGGAACCCCCAAGCCGAGATTTCACGGGCTTTTCACAGTTTGGTACTGTAATTGGTCATTACAATAAAAGTTCTCTCCTCCTACTCAGGTGTGGTTTTTGCCCCCTTTTAGGTCTACCCTCGGCATGGCTAAGGGCACACCTCCAGCCATTTTAGTCAGGTAACAGGTTCCTCTCTGACAGGTTCCCGGTTCGTCATAGCACTGGCTCTCGGCTGTAGCCTCGACCACAAGTAGTAAAAGGCTGACATGTCAGCCTGCATTTGTGGGAGGGGCGTAGGCTCGCTTAAAAGGGAGCACGCCCCCTCCTTCACTTGCGTGCGTTTTCGGTGCCCCACCCTCCCTCTCCTTTTCTCTCCTTACTCATCAGGGTATGCCCCCTTTTAGGTCTACCCTCGGCATGGCTAAGGGCACACCTCCAGCCCTTTTAGTCAGGTAACAGGTTCCTCTCTGACAGGTTCCCGGTTCGTCATAGCACTGGCTCTCGGCTGTAGCCTCGACCACAAATGGGGACCAGGTGGGCTTTGTCTGGGGCAGGGAGGGCAGAGACAATACTTCTAGAGTACTCAACGTTGTCTATCATTCCGCTCTCCGATCAAGACCTCTCCTTCTCCTAAGTACAGACGCGGAGAAAGCGTTTGATAGGATAAATTGGTCCTATCTGAACCAAGTTCTGTTGGGATTCGGCCTGCCTGGTCCCTTTGTTCAAGCTACCTTCGCCATGTACTCTCAGGCCTCAGCTTCGGTCTTAGTTAATAGTGATTTATCAGAGCCTTTTCGTATCCGAAATGGCACCCGCCAAGGATGCCCTCTCTCACCCTTATTGTTTGTATTAGCTCTTGAACCTCTATTAACCCAATTAAGGATGAATCCAGGTATAAAAGGTCCCTTTTGGGGGATCCGAGAGCATAAGTTGGCTGCTTTTGCTCTCGCAAGTCTTGCAATCAACACAATGGCTTCCAGGAAAGTCTGTGGGGGTTCTGTCCTCCTTATGTATCAGAGGGACATACAGTAAGTTGACAGGCAGCTCCTAACAACTCCTTGACAGGAGTTACATCCATCTTCAACTTTATTTGCAAGGATAGGGTAAAACTCATGAACAGAAAGAGAATGTGCCTACTATTCTTGATCAGCATATGGCAATAGGCTATAGCACAATACCGTACAAAGCTATATAAACATGTGTATGAAATACAGGTTATGTACAGTACACTATATTAATATGCATGAATATACAATCCTGTAATGCTAAATAATAACCTAAATATAACAGTGATGCCACATTAAGTCTGGCAGAGGAGGATGATTAGAGATGCTCTATGTCCAACAGTTGATCTTGGAAAAGATGGCTGCTAAGAGTTGATGTCACCAGGGTCATAGGTCAAAGCTGGTCATCTCACACCATATACCTTGGGATATGTGGAGCCAAAGGTAAGGAAGGAAATAACTTCACAACATAGGGGTATAGAAAGGTTGGCTTACATGGCAGCACTGGGAACTAGATGCATTGTCTGTTCACAACATGTTTTCCTTTTCCTTCCTGTTACAATTATCCTTTAGTTATGTCAAAGATAGATAGATTTTTATTGTTAAAGTATTTCCACAGCTTAATGAGGACAAAAAAATTAAATGATAAAAATACCATTCTTTCAGTCTCCCTTGAGAAAATCACAGAATTATATGGAAATGAAATGGCAGCATAATATCAATTATGAAATTCTGTTTCTGTTTTGCTAATTACCATGCAAGATGAAAGGCATTCATGTGCATCTGCATGACTCACGCAAGATGCCTGAAGCCTCTATTGCAAACAATGTCATTTGTATAGATCATACGGTACGTACACTCATGGAATAAGCACGCAACCAAATTATTATTCAGCTTATATTTATTGAATCATTCAACAGGGGAGCAACAGTGAACCCAGAGATCACAAGAGCAGCCGCAAGACACTAACCTTTACTCGGTGTGTCAGCCGCATCATTAGTGGCATAAAGAAAGCCTTTGCTTTATCTAAATTTAACTTGACATAAAGCCCTGACTGGAACGTGCTGTGGCATTTATCGAGCTGGCTGATGTTTACTGGAGGTTGGGGACTCATAATTATATCTGTCGTTCGGCTTTACACAGGCTTTGCTTTAGGAAGACAGTTATAAAAAGCATTTTTATGTTAATCAAGGTATAGAAAAATGTCCTGTAATAATTCTTGCTTTGGTGCAAGGAACATAACTCAAAGTACTACTCCAAATAAAACGTGATGGTCGGTTGTTCTTGCATCTTACTTGGTTTTAAATTGTTCTTAGAGAAAATTTACCATGCTATTATAAAATTTTCTCTTTGTAGACAATAGAGGGAATTTTGAAAGCCTTTAACACCAGTTTTGTGCCATAGAAAAGTTATACATTTTTGTGCAACCTCCTTTTGAGCAACAATGTGTGACTTTTTGTCACACATTGGACAACATCTGCATGGAGAACATACAAACTCCATGCAGATGTTGTCCTTGGTTGGATTCGCAAGGCACCAGTGCTAGCCACTGAGCCACTGTGCTGCCCCTTATGTCACTAAACCAGAGTAAATTACACCTATTTCTCTGCAGTATAATATTTGGGGGCACAGTATTGAGATGGCAGCAGGATGGATGATGGAAAAGTGATGAAACCAAGATACCTGTGTGGAATGGAGAAGAGGAGGAAAGAGGACATGTATATCAGAAGAGACATCAGAGGATGTAATAGATATGTAGTGCTGTATTTTACTGTATGTTTGGTACAATGACGGACCAGGCGGGATGCTGAAGGTAGGGTTGGCTTGCTGCTATGATCCCCATCTCACTTCCTCAGCCACCTGCTCCATATCTTAATTAGAGATAACTGAAAGATGAGTTGGTCAGCAATACATGGCTGCTTGTGCTGGCTGCCACAGAAGATCAGCTTCTGGCAAGGTTTTTAATTCAGCACTGTGCTAATTGGTTCTGCTGGGGTGGCATTTTGTGCTGTACTATGGTATTGCGGGCCCTGCCTTCTTCTGTTGGCCTTGCCTACTTGTGTTTCTCCTACTTCTGTCAATTTGGACCCACCTACAGCATGGGAACACTTTTATGTTACTTTCTAGAGCCACTTTAAGTTCCCAGTCCACCCCTGCTCCGATTTCATGTACAGGAGTATAGATTTCATATAAATCAGACATAAACAGATTGTGATAATTGGACAATGCATTCTGGAGTACTGATGGACGAACATCGGCCGGGACAATTCGCGTACGCCAACGCACGTTCGCATTCAAATGTTCGCGGCAGGCCCCATTAACTTTAATAGAAGGCGAACCTGAAAAAACTTCAGGTTATATTTGCAGCCAACAAACACTTATTAGATGTACACAAATAGTCCCACAACTTGGACAGTGATTTTTCCCACAAAAAATATGTATGTATATTTTTTTCTACCATGGAACTGTATGGTGAACGGACGCCACTGTACGGCATCAGTCTGAGGCATCTGTTAATGCATACATTTTTGGTATGCTTTAAATGGATGGTAAAAATAGGATGTTAACCCAGCCCTAACGTCAGAATAAGCACCAGTACACAGCGGAGCAGCGTGGCGGAGAGGGGAGGCCGCCATGTACTGGTGGTCAGGGATGAGGACTGTGTTTCTCAAGGATTATTTTCTACTGGGAAATACAGCACACAGTATAATACACTAGAATCTATATAAAATAAAGATATTAGCTCTACCCTGGAATAATAATACAATTAGGTGGTCATTCATTATATAGAAATACATCTATGCTAGGCGTATTTATGACACAGATTGTGGAGCAAAGGTCCTTTGCACAGTAATCTGCATATTTTTCCCGCTTACGCCAGGGCTAAGAAAGGATGGCATGGGCAAGAAAAGGGATACAGTTATGGCCATAGTTATTGGATACCACCGTCATATATTGACCGGATAAAACCTCTGTACAGTGACCGGATAACACCGGCATACTGTGACCAGATAAAAGGGTTTAAGAGGGCACAATACAAGAATGACTAGGGGCACTGCACAGGGTGTGGTATTTGGGCACAATGCAGGGTATAAAGTGGCACAGTATGGGGTGAGGGGCATAGTCACATGATTAGAAGGTCCTTATGGTAAATGCGGCTCATACGCCACCATAATGAGAGGGAGAGTAGTGAGACAAAGGTGTGAATATGTGGCGAGAGATAAAATATGTAACTGTCGGCCAGTACAGGCCCCTCAAATTAGGCAATAGACATTCACCTGACAGCAAAGAACTTTGGATTCTGTGGCTAGAGGTACATTAGCCGTTTACAGGATAAATATGTGACTGTTAGCCAGTACAGGCCCGAAAAATTAAGCAATAGGCATTTACCTAACAGCAAAGAACTTTGGATTCTGTGGCTGGAGGTACATTAGGCGGTCACAGGATAAAAATGTAACTGTCGGCCAGTACAGGTCCTAAAAATTAGTGGACGAATCTGTGACTTCTTCCCCATCCACGCCACATACATCAGGGGGCATGGAGTGGCCGGTGAATGGGACGGATGGCCCATCTCATTTATAATTTTCTACGCCTGTTTTAGCATCAAGCACCAGCGCAGGGTTATTAAGACCGGAATCTAAAACTACGGTATTAATAAATTACGCCAATAGTTCCTACAGCTAAAAAAGTGCAAAGCTGCAAGTACCCTACATATGACTCAAAAGTAAATATGCTTGGTTTTATAGCCCAATACCTGGTGCTTTTTTGGTTTGGCTAATTCAAGAGGGTCCATACGTTCTTTGTGTTAAACGTATTAGTAAAGGCTTTCTTGTAGGATTCCGGGTAGTTTTTAATTATACTGTATAACACACCAGAGAATGGATGACAGCACAGCTTCTATATGTAAAGTAGGTGCATGTCCCTTGAAATCCATTCTGCCGAAAGAAGAGACAGTTTTAGTAGATTTTAAAATTTACTATAGCCATTGGCTACCAGCCAACATCATTAATCACATTTTGGGTGACAATATGCCCTTTGTTGGGCATTATTTCTGTAATATAGCAAATACATATATTTTAAAAATTAAATCATCGATTGGCCTCCTGGGCATCCTTGGAACAAATCCAATAAACACACACACAGACCAACACTTCATACTCGGGCAGTGCTGGGTACTTTTTATAGTAATACATATTTTGGTAATCTGCATCGCCATTTAATGAACTTACTGTAGATTTGTAGCATATGATTTGAACCAAGGGCTCTTTGCTTCTGCATGACCAAACTTGTCACTAGTATTATCCCTTATTTTTTGCGCACTCATGTCTATAGTAAATACATTACATAGTTATTACAATCTTGTTACATTATTTATTCCATTTTAAAACAAACATCTTTAAGTGTTAGAACATTAGAGTTTATTTTAAGGGATTATATAAGCAGAAATAATAAAAACAGTATATACTAAAACAAAAAGTGAATATGTGAATCCGTTAGAATTTCAGGTGTGTTCTGATTCAAGTAATTTTGGCAGTTTTGACTTGAATGAACTATTTATGTGAATGTGCTTGGTCTGTGCTAGCTTTGTACTGATTTGTATGAAAAAGACACATTAAGAAAATGTCAGAAATGAAAGGTATAACTGCCCTGTACAAGAAAAGTAATTTGTCAGAAGATTACTTCCTCTGAACTGTGCACAGAGAATGTAAATCTTGATAAGGAGGACGAGGAGCTTTTAATCCTGTTTTATGGGAAAAAGTTCTTAAAGAGGAACATGTAAATCTGAAAGGAATCTCATTGATGACACAACAGATGATTAAAGTAGTTGTAGAAGATTTAAAAAAAAAATGTCTGTGCCCCCCCTCCCCCCCACACCAGAAACTGTGGACTGTATCTGATATTGCCTCTCATCCCCATTTAAGTAAGCCAGGCTGCCTTCAATACAACAGACAAGAGTGTCATTCTTTTTGGAAACAGCAAAAGGGGTATTTTTATAAACTGAATATTCATAGAACACAATTTTTCTGAATCATTTTAGTGTTTTGGTAGTACTACGCCATTGGAAAATTAAGTACAGAATATTGTTCTTCTGTAGCAGTCAGCACAGAGGTAAAACTCCTATGTAGACAGGTATTCCATGGTTATTTTACTGCTGCTGCGAGGAAAAGTATAAAAGTTGAATTTTAATAACAGCATGCCAGTTCTATTGTTCCCTTGATAGGCCTAGATAACGGTACTACAGAAAAGCATTGCACGTACCAATGTAATGTGTGACGCTCTAATTGGGTCACACACACCCTTCTCTGACTGCAGTAAATAGTCTGACTGAGAAAGTCAAGCAAGGCTGTTTGCCATGCTAAAAGCCCAAACAAATGAGGAAGTTAAAGAGCCAAGAAGTAGAATGCATGTGTTATGTTTGTGGCTTATGCTGTTTTTCCGCTATCTCAGGCCTGCACGGGTGTCACTCCACTCCTGCTGCATCTGGTGGTCTGGTCCTACAGCTTCCTTGCGGAGGGTCTAGCCACTATCCTCCTCTTCTCCATCCTCCATGGCAGACCACAACTTGTGCTTGCTGGCTAGGCCTCTTACTCTTGTCCATAAGGAGCATGCTTGCCTCAGGTCTTAAAGGGCAAGTGCACATCCTAATTTTTACCAATGGCTGGCTTGCTAGTTCCTGCACGGATATGCTGTATCTGTTTGCCTGTCCATGTACTGCCCTTCTCATTTCCTAGATTCTAACCCCTCACTGCCTTCCCTGACCTTGGACTGTTTGTAGGATTTCTCATACTCTGCCTGCCTCAACCTCAGCCTGTTCCTGATTATGGTTTAGCCTGATCCCTTTATGTTCCACACTGGTGTCTCAACAGATAATTAAAGTGGTTGTAGAAGATTTTAAAAAGTCTGACCCTCCCAGTAACCGTGGGTCAGCTGTCAACAACTACCTATCACACAGAGACTACTTAAGGAAGTAGCGGCCTGGTGGCTCCCCTGCAGCAAAGACAAGATCCCTGTATAGGGGTTAAAGGGTGAAAACCAGGGGACTGCCAGGATAACACCCCTAGGAGCATCCCAAAGTCACATCCACAACAAAAAAACAAAACATAGAATATTAATATATAGACAATTAATATGTGACATTTTGAAGACAGCATCTCTTCAAGTTTTGAACCTTTGTCCAGTTGAGGTTAATAAAATGCCATCTTGCAGTTTATTGTCCACAGCTTTTCTAGGTAAGCACTCATTAATGAGATCATCTGATATCACTGAAGAATCCTCCATTTGTAACACCATTTTATTATCTAGACTCAGCCGATCATGTCTTATGTGGTTGCATGTGGTATGCTTTTGGCAATAAAAGCTACTTTCAAGGCATGACAAAATCAGTAGACAATCCTTTTATTTTAAGATTGATTAAATAATCTGAACTTTGTTCCTTAGTGAGATGGAAACCTGAAAGTATTTAGTAAGAGAACAGTATATTAATTGAAATACTCGGGGTGCATTCGATTACACACTTGTGGCCAAAGTTCAGTCTTTTCCTTTAGATCCCAATTTATTGATTTGAAAGAGTTTGGGCATTAGCTCGAAGAATTCTTGGCAGAAGAAATGCTTGGCACTTTTCAAAACTAGTTTCTAGTTCTTGACAGCTATTTCTTCTCTATGAATGCTAATTCATTCATCAAATCTATGTCACTGCTGCGGTGAAACAATTTTTTTTATTATGGTGATTTGTTTATGAGCAAATCTAAATTGATAAAAATAATGTACAATTGCTTAACAAGAGAAATGTCATATTATAAAGCAGACTTAAGACTAAGACTCCCATAAAATGTGCTATATTATTGTGCTATGGTTGACTTTAGTGGTAAAACTGCTCCATTAAAGACCACGACATGAGGTGTAACTTGAAGATCCTGTGCACTCAATGAAAAATGTTTAACTGCCCTGCCAACTCTTGAGTGATTTGTATTAAATGTTCTCCACATTTGTGCAGAGGGATTTTTATAGTCTCAACCTCTGCACTAGAAATTAGCGAACCACTCAAGATTTGATTCGGATTGCCCTGGAAATTGGAATATACCCTCTTCTAGCTTCTTAGGACTCATCATTTTTAGGAAACTTATCTCTTTCCATTTATTTTGATGATTTTTTTTTTTACCCTTCCCCTTCCCGCCTCCCAGGTTCTGGAACGCAATGGCAGCAATAGTAAATTATTTCTGAGTGACACTGACATATATAGCTGTGGGTAAACGCATGTTTGATGGCGTTAACTTACAGCGTCTTTAAAAAGACACTGCGCCGGCATGTCTCATGCATTTTCCTATTCTAAAGTAAGGATGGGTCAACCAGATTGGAGTGAACTGGGTTCAGGGCCTTGTTGCTTTGGGATTTAGTGATGCCACTCACACTGTGGGTGGGTTAGGCCCAAGATCGGCCAGAGCTAAACCAAGCTTGGCTGCCTGTAGTTCTGTGCGAGCAACTTCCGTATGGCACTTTTTCTCCACAAGGTGGACACACAAAACCACAGCAGTTTTTCAATGTTTACATTCTACAACAGTGATTGTATCAAAAGGCATAATAAAGGGAACAGGCAATTTTTACCAATGTATTATTAAAGACTTAAACCATTTTTTCCTTTATTTATAATGCTCTGATGTTTCACCTTCCTGGGCTGCTTACTAAAAGAAATACATGTTTATGATCAAGTTGACAGGGGTTTAAGTGACTGGCAGATCTTTGGCTCATTGCCTCAATCAACAGCAGATATTGGGGAAGAGTTAAGTTACTGTCATGCACAAGATATTGCAGGTAGATCCTGTGGACACTGGTGTTATCTACCAAAACAATCTTAATGGGGTTGCTTAAGATTAGGAAAAAGTGGAACTCAGTAGGCTGTAAAATTAAATACGCATTACTTACCTTTCGATTCAACCACCACTTCAGCCCCATTCTTGCCCTCCACCACATCAGTATCTCTTTACTGGTCTGCAGTGAGGACATTACTGTAGGTAGATAACATATGACCACTGCATCCAATTACTGGCCTCAACAGTCTTCCTTTGTTGCCCATATGATGTCAAGGCTGCAGCCCTGTAAACACAGACTGAAAAGGAGGACAGGAAATACAGCAGTGTATCAGTCATCTAATGTATATTTTTTGTCCATGTATGTGTAAAGGACAAACAGACAGTGGATGTGGATTAACTGTACCAAAAACTCAAGTAATAGTAGTTGTTCAATGAGTAATGTTCCTAATAGAAGTAGCGGAGCAGCGATGGACACGGGCCACTGAAGGAACAGTATATATTAGACAAACCACAGCCTTCAACCTAATTTAAAATGTATTACATCGTGTTGAGCTTTAACAAGCTTATCAAGGGCATCCAAACCAAGGTCTGCTTTGGGGCTCTTTGGTGGGGTGCCATGGTTGATCTCATTTCTTTTGTTTCTTGATGGAAAAATAGCATACAGGATTGTCATCTTCAAGGGGGATTGGCCCAATGGCCATAGAATAGGTGAGGGGAGTGCAACAAATAATTAGTTTTTCATTTTATTTTGGGTGATTCTGATCTTTAATATGGAGCTCAATCATTTCTATGTATGCACAGAGAAATCTGTATATACTGAAGCCCTGGACATTACTGCAGCAAAAGAAAGGTAAAACATGGGTTTTTGTCATTCAAATATAAAGGTTTTATTGTACAATCTGAGACACAAACTCTGAACAGTTCACACAGAACTTCTCTGACTTTCAAAAAAATCTAATAATGTACATAGTTCTCAGTACAGCAAGGTAAAAAATCTACCGTACGTATAAATTGTTCTTGTTTAACAGAGGTTCAGTATTTATTCCGTCTCCTAAACATTGTGTTCTGTCTGTATAAAAGCATCTGTAACAATTTGTTATACATTTGTCTTGCTCCTAAACCAAGACTCTCACATTCCATAAAAATGTAATATGATTGGTACAGAATATTTCCAATCTGACAGATACATGACCAGCCCTTACCTGCCAGTCTGAGTAATGTACAAAGTAGAAATAAAAAAGGCAGTATCGCTAAGAGAAGTATTTCATGATTCACTCTAGTCTAACAACAGATTTGATTAAGTGCCATCGAGATCCATGCCTCTTTTTGACACAAAAAATATGCTTTCTTATAACCATGTAGAAATTGAATTATCTTCATGAGCTTCTAATGTAATGATCGACCGGAATAGTATCTATCAGGGGAATAGAATGCAGATTGAAGTTTGACAGCAGTAATATATTTTCTTATTCCTCCAGTGTTGGAATATAAAATCCATATTTTAAGCGATTCAATTGGCAGAGATCCGGATGTATATCTTTTTATTTATGAATTATTAATTTGGCAGCTTTGAAAAAAAAAATACAAATTTTGGAAATTTGACCTACTCAGGCTTGCATGCCTATCTTTCTGTTCCAAAGTTATGTGAATAGTGAAAATGAACATTGAAAACTGAAAATTCTAGATCTGACTTTATTAAAGTGAAACTACTATTATTGTACATCTGTTTTTGTAAGAAATTGCGACTTTGGACAGAATGTAGAAACCCAATGAGAAGTTAAAGGTGTATCCCAATCCATCTACAACCATCAATATTGGATTGTTGGGTGTCTGATACCCCACACTACGCTGATCAGGTCTTCTGCAGTAGTTCCGGCCTTAGAAGTCAGCATCAAAACTACAGCTCTGTCCATTCATTGTGTGTAGTGGATGGAGCTGGTTACTACAGCACTGCTTGCATTTACTTCACCATTCCCTATTTTTTGTTGGAAGTTATAATATATAATATGTTTTGTTTGCTGTGTGTGTTTTGCTTGATTTATTCTTTATTCTTTCTTTTTATATTTTTTGTATATGATATGCCTTCAAGAGGTCATAAAAACTTTTGGGGACATTTACAGTAATTTTTTTTGCACTTTTCTACTCTAATTGTGGAATCAATGGGAGCTCAAGTTACAGGGGAAAACATTCTCCTGAGGGGTCATTTTACACAGGCAAATCTAATCTGGGTCTGCTAAGACAAAGCAGCTTCTGAGAACATCTGAACCGCAAGCAGTTGCCTGCGGTCTTGGTTTTCTTGTTAATCACAGGTGAGGGCTGAAGTATGTTGCCTCACCTGTGGTTGCCGCTGGCAACATTGTTTATGTGGCAGCAGAGAAGCCTGAGCGGTGCTAGGCAGCCTGCTGCAATATGCATGCGGTTGCAACTGGCAACCTCCCTTTTTAGGTATGCCTTTTATCGGTGTGCACGGGGTGTTATGTTATGTGTGCACTTTCCCCTTTAAGTGGTTTCACTTCCCTGGTTGGTGTTGGAAGGGTTAATTCCCTCTCCTGTGTGTGTCTGTGTGGGTGTGGCCACTTTGGGCTATAAAGCCTCTTTGGAGATCTGAAGCTGAGGGGTTCTTCAGCCATGCTTTGCTGGAGACATCCTCCTGGTAATTCACCATCTGCCAGTGGGGGCCACCCTTGTGGTCATAAGCTTTACGTATGGTGTTAAGTAGATGTTTCTTTGGTCTTTATTTATTGCAGCATATGGTTTCCTGGTTTCCCGTGTGATGTGTGTTGTGTGCTGTGTCTCTTGTGTTGTTGTGGACAGCAGCACTTATACATGGGTTCCAGGCTGTGTGTCGGTGGCAGGTAGGTGTGGTACTAGTCTCACTTACCTGCCATTGCCATATGTCTGTTTTTGTTTCCCCTGTCTTTATAGCTTGGCCAGTGAGACTCCTGTTCATCCGTATCTAGGAGGAACAGGTAGTCTTACCCAGCTCCTAGTCCAGGGCCACCCTGAGGGCTAGCAGAAATATTAGATTCCGGAGTATGAGCCCTCCTACCATCAGGGTCGGCTCATACAGACTAGGAGACAGGGTCAGAATTAGGGATTGTTAGGAGGTGACCTGCTCACTGATTCCTGTCCTGGCCATGCTCTGACCATCCATCTTCTGATACCGCACGGCTGAGGGTTTTCCCCATCCTCAGCCGTGACAGGTGATCACCAAGTCCAACAACATAAGTGCACTTTCCAGCAATGAGCACTTCTTCATGCTCATTGAGTGCTATGTACCCAGGAAAGGAGAAGACAGAAGTGGTAATTAACAATTAAAACCGGCGTCTCTGTCCACGCCTTAGGTCTGCAGTTAACCTGGACCTCGGTGTGGCTGGACGCCGGTCAGTGGGACATCTAAATGTAAGTGTTCCATCTGTCTGTTATTGCTTGCATAGTGGATGTTTCTTTACCACTGGGTCTTTTTCTCTTTAGTGTAATGTTGAGTAATGCTTTTTCTTTCTAGGTATCATCCTATCAGTAAACTATCCCACTACAGGTATATATATTTTACACTAGCCCCACCTTTATCTACAAGCCCACTTTTTTGTTGTGTGAGCACCCGTTTTTTGTAACCCCTGATGAACCTAACGAGAGGGGGAAACGCGTCGGGGTGACAGGGTACTTTCTTTAGGGCTAACTAGGGTAATCCAGGATAGGTACGAGGACAGGGGGTCACCACCATTAGGTGATACCTCTGGGCTGAGGATTAATTTGGAATATAATATGGATAGTACTGTCCCTGGTACGATTGATATTCTCTTGTCTACTCAATCCTGGACCCTTTCCCATCCCATTTAGGGTATATGTGTATTAGTTGACCGGTCAAGGTCATTTTAAGTGTTTTAATAAAAATCTATAGTTTTAAGGGTTCTTTCGTTTATATTCATATTGATCTTTCTTTTTCTTGGTAATAAGCTGCTTCTGTCTTTTCCCAGGTGCCTCTGACATCTGGTGATCTGACCATTCTAGATGATAGAAACTGGAAAAGCTCATTATTATCACAGTTTTGTTGTCCACCATCCAAACACAGGTGGCACCCTCATTACACACCCCTGTCTCTGCTCAGACCATTTCTAGGCACTTAGCATAAGGAAATTATTTGTCACAGCACCCACTTTTTCCTGCCATTGACAGGAAGCCACTGTCAACTTAATTTGCTGTGATGTCATAGACAAGAAACCTGAACTATTACAGACTGGAACCGTATCATCTTTAGTGACAAATCCAGGTTTCATTTGGGATCCCATAATGGTTGGGTTTGAGTATGAAGTCCAAGTGGTGAGCGCTTTAATCCTGTTTTTGCTGAGCAGAGACACATTGCCCCAACTGCTAGTGTGATAATCTGGGGAGACACCGTATATGACAGTCAGTCACCCCTAGTTGTGAAGACACTAATAACTCAGTTATATTTGCAGGACATTCTGAGGTCATGTTTGATGCCTTTAATGGAAGGAAAGACTTCTATCTGGTATCTTTTAGCAGGATTATGCTCTCTCACACAGAGCAAGGGTTTCCCAGGAATGTCTCCTCCAGATTTCCACACTTCATTGGCCTTCTCAGTCAGCAAATTTATTGAGCATTTATGGGACCAGCTGAGATGTCAGCTTCAGCAACCTACAAGTGTGCAGGATCTACAGGCTCAGCTGCAAAATCTGTGGGAATATATGCCACTGAATACCATATAGAACTTGTATGCTCCATGTTCGGCTGTATCCCATCGTATATCCAGGCTAGAAGTGGCCCAACAGAGCACCAGAGCTTCCTTTCACTTGTATATTTTCCCATATAAAGTTGCATTTGATTTGAACAACTCTTTCTTGGTGTGCTATTTATTTTGGTCAATGAGTGTAATTTGCTAGTCTTATTTACCCCTGAGAAGAAGATGATTTATTGGGTCACAAAAATAGTATGTTTCAAGATTAGGCAGTGATCTTTTAAGGTTTGAGTTACAGTAGAATAAGAACCTTGCTTTCTGCTTCTGCTGTTAATAAGGTCAGATCCCAGAGGGACAGGGCAGTTTTTTTTTATCTTATTCTCGCTACTCTACTTTTCAATACCCAAGGTATCAAAGTGGGCTTTTTCACAGTAGTATTTTGGCTGTCTCTGACAAGTACCGTTACACAGCTTTCTTTCAGTATCCTGTGTCCGGCTGAAATTTTGGGGCTACACTGACAATACCTCTGAGATCCCAGCAATAGATAGAGCACTTGCCATTGACTGATATATCTGTTACTGGTCATTAAGAGGTAGACAAAAAAATATTTAGTTAGATTCCCCTAGTGGGAACAGAAATAATGTTTTAATAAATCCAGCAACCCCCAAATTGTCCATGCATATAACTACAGAAGTGTTTACTGTCAATTTACTTCACCAACACTCCTGACAGCCATTTAGCCATTTATGAGCTATACCAGATAAGTGCCCATGAGTAGGGATGAGCGAACTCGAACTGTATAGTTCGGGTTCGTACCGAATTTTGGGGTGTCCGTGACACGGACCCGAACCCGGACATTTTCGTAAAAGTCCGGGTTCGGGTTCGGTGTTCGTCGCTTTCTTGGCGCTTTTGTGACGCTTTCTTGGCGCTTTTTGAAAGGCTGCAAAGCAGCCAATCAACAAGCGTCATACTACTTGCCCCAAGAGGCCATCACAGCCATGCCTACTATTGGCATGGCTGTGATTGGCCAGAGCACCATGTGACCCAGCCTCTATTTAAGCTGGAGTCACATAGCGCCGCCCGTCACTCTGCTCTGATTAGCGTAGGGAGAGGTTGCGGCTGCGACAGTAGGGCGAGATTAGGCAGATTAACTCCTCCAAAGGACTTGATTAACTGATCGATCTGCAGCTGTGGATCATTGAGCTGCTGATCCTCAATTGCTCACTGTTTTTAGGCTGCACAGACCGTTTGTCAGTCTCATTTTTCTGGGGTGATCGGCGGCCATTTTGTGTCTTGTGGTGCGCCAGCACAAGCTGCGACCAAGTGCATTTAACCCTCAATGGTGTGGTTGTTTTTTGGCTAAAGCCTACATCAGGGTGAAGCTGTCACACCAAGTGCATTTAACCAGCAATAGTCTGTTCATTTTTTGGCCATATACAAAATCAGGGGCAAGCTGCGCCTGTCACCAAGTGCATTTAACCCTCAATGGTGTGGTTGTTTTTTGGCTAAAGCCTACATCAGGGTGAAGCTGTCACACCAAGTGCATTTAACCAGCAATAGTCTGTTCATTTTTTGGCCATATACAAAATCAGGGGCAAGCTGCGCCTGTCACCAAGTGCATTTAACCCTCAATGGTGTGGTTGTTATTTGGCTAAAGCCTACATCAGGGTGAAGCTGTCACACCAAGTGCATTTAACCAGCAATAGTCTGTTCATTTTTTGGCCATATACAAAATCAGGGGCAAGCTGCGCCTGTCACCAAGTGCATTTAACCCTCAATGGTGTGGTTGTTATTTGGCTAAAGCCTACATCAGGGTGAAGCTGTCACACCAAGTGCATTTAACCAGCAATAGTCTGTTCATTTTTTGGCCATATCCCAGTCTAATTCTGTCACTAAATCCATACCGGTCACCCAGCGCCTAAATACTAGGCCTCAAATTTATATCCAGCTAAATCTGTCCCTAGTGCTGTAGCTGGGCGAGTTATTTAGTGTCCGTTCAAGCACATTTCTTGTTCTGGGTTGAAATACAATTCTCAATTTAGCAATTTCATAATTTAGTGGTTCCTGCTATATCAGAGCTCTTTGAAATCTATCCCAAAAAGGGTATATAATATTGAAGGTGCACATAGGGTCATTCAGAGTAACTTCACACACACCCGCTACTGTGTATTTCCAAGTCTAATTCTGTCACTAAATCCATACCGGTGACCCAGCGCCTAAATACTAGGCCTCAAATTTAATTCCCTCTAAATCTCTCGTTACCCACCGCTGTACTGTTGTTGCTGGGCAAGATATTTAGTGTCCGTCAAAGCACATTTTTTGTTCTGGGTTGAAGTACAATTCCCAATTTAGCAATTTCATAATTTAGTGGTTTCTGCTATATCAGAGCTATTTGAAATCTATCCCAAAAAGGGTATATAATATTGAAGGTGCACATAGGGTCATTCAGAATAACTTCACACACACCCGCTACTGTGTATTTCCAAGTCTAATTCTGTCACTAAACCCATACCTGTCACCCAGCGCCTAAATACTAGGCCTCAAATTTAAATCCCTCTAAATCTCTCGTTACCGTTGTCCTGTTGTAGCTGGGAAAGTTATTTAGTGCCCGTCAAAGCACATTTTTTGTTCTGGGTTGAAGTACAATTCCCAATTTAGCAATTTCATAATTTAGTGGTTCCTGCTATATCAGAGCTATTTGAAATCTATCCCAAAAAGGGTATATAATATTGAAGGTGCACATAGGGTCATTCAGAATAACTTCACACACACCCGCTACTGTGTATTTCCAAGTCTAATTCTGTCACTAAATCCATACCGGTGACCCAGCGCCTAAATACTAGGCCTCAAATTTAATTCCCTCTAAATCTCTCGTTACCCACCGCTGTACTGTTGTTGCTGGGCAAGATATTTAGTGTCCGTCAAAGCACATTTTTTGTTCTGGGTTGAAGTACAATTCCCAATTTAGCAATTTCATAATTTAGTGGTTTCTGCTATATCAGAGCTATTTGAAATCTATCCCTAAAAGGGTATATAATATTGAAGGTGCACATAGGGTCATTCAGAATAACTTCACACACACCCGCTACTGTGTATTTCCAAGTCTAATTCTGTCACTAAATCCATACCGGTGACCCAGCGCCTAAATACTAGGCCTCAAATTTAATTCCCTCTAAATCTCTCGTTACCCACCGGTGTACTGTTGTTGCTGGGCAAGATATTTAGTGTCCGTCAAAGCACATTTTTTGTTCTGGGTTGAAGTACAATTCCCAATTTAGCAATTTCATAATTTAGTGGTTTCTGCTATATCAGAGCTATTTGAAATCTATCCCTAAAAGGGTATATAATATTGAAGGTGCACATAGGGTCATTCAGAATAACTTCACACACACGCTTCTGTGCATTTCCAAGTCTAATTCTGTCACTAAATCCATACCGGTGACCCAGCGCCTAAATACTAGGCCTCAAATTTAAATCCCTCTAAATCTCTCGTTACCCACCACTGTACTGTTGTTGCTGGGCAAGATATTTAGTGTCCGTCAAAGCACATTTTTTGTTCTGGGTTGAAGTACAATTCCCAATTTAGCAATTTCATAATTTAGTGGTTTCTGCTATATCAGAGCTATTTGAAATCTATCCCTAAAAGGGTATATAATATTGAAGGTGCACATAGGGTCATTCAGAATAACTTCACACACACGCTTCTGTGCATTTCCAAGTCTAATTCTGTCACTAAATCCATACCGGTGACCCAGCGCCTAAATACTAGGCCTCAAATTTAAATCCCTCTAAATCTCTCGTTACCCACCACTGTACTGTTGTTGCTGGGCAAGATATTTAGTGTCCGTCAAAGCACATTTTTTGTTCTGGGTTGAAGTACAATTCCCAATTTAGCAATTTCATAATTTAGTGGTTTCTGCTATATCAGAGCTATTTGAAATCTATCCCTAAAAGGGTATATAATATTGAAGGTGCACATAGGGTCATTCAGAATAACTTCACACACACGCTTCTGTGCATTTCCAAGTCTAATTCTGTCACTAAATCCATACCGGTGACCCAGCGCCTAAATACTAGGCCTCAAATTTAAATCCCTCTAAATCTCTCGTTACCCACCGCTGTACTGTTGTTGCTGGGCAAGATATTTAGTGTCCGTCAAAGCACATTTTTTGTTCTGGGTTGAAGTACAATTCCCAATTTAGCAATTTCATAATTTAGTGGTTTCTGCTATATCAGAGCTATTTGAAATCTATCCCTAAAAGGGTATATAATATTGAAGGTGCACATAGGGTCATTCAGAATAACTTCACACACACGCTTCTGTGCATTTCCAAGTCTAATTCTGTCACTAAATCCATACCGGTGACCCAGCGCCTAAATACTAGGCCTCAAATTTAATTCCCTCTAAATCTCTCGTTACCCACCGCTGTACTGTTGTTGCTGGGCAAGATATTTAGTGTCCGTCAAAGCACATTTTTTGTTCTGGGTTGAAGTACAATTCCCAATTTAGCAATTTCATAATTTAGTGGTTTCTGCTATATCAGAGCTATTTGAAATCTATCCCTAAAAGGGTATATAATATTGAAGGTGCACATAGGGTCATTCAGAATAACTTCACACACACCCGCTACTGTGTATTTCCAAGTCTAATTCTGTCACTAAATCCATACCGGTGACCCAGCGCCTAAATACTAGGCCTCAAATTTAATTCCCTCTAAATCTCTCGTTACCCACCGGTGTACTGTTGTTGCTGGGCAAGATATTTAGTGTCCGTCAAAGCACATTTTTTGTTCTGGGTTGAAGTACAATTCCCAATTTAGCAATTTCATAATTTAGTGGTTTCTGCTATATCAGAGCTATTTGAAATCTATCCCTAAAAGGGTATATAATATTGAAGGTGCACATAGGGTCATTCAGAATAACTTCACACACACGCTTCTGTGCATTTCCAAGTCTAATTCTGTCACTAAATCCATACCGGTGACCCAGCGCCTAAATACTAGGCCTCAAATTTAAATCCCTCTAAATCTCTCGTTACCCACCGCTGTACTGTTGTTGCTGGGCAAGATATTTAGTGTCCGTCAAAGCACATTTTTTGTTCTGGGTTGAAGTACAATTCCCAATTTAGCAATTTCATAATTTAGTGGTTTCTGCTATATCAGAGCTATTTGAAATCTATCCCTAAAAGGGTATATAATATTGAAGGTGCACATAGGGTCATTCAGAATAACTTCACACACACGCTTCTGTGCATTTCCAAGTCTAATTCTGTCACTAAATCCATACCGGTCACCCAGCGCCTAAATACTAGGCCTCAAATTTATATCCCGCTGATTTTGAATACAATACATTGGGCCAAATAATATATTTGTTGTTGTGGTGAACCATAACAATGAGAAAAACATCTAGTAAGGGACGCGGACGTGGACATGGTCGTGGTGGTGTTAGTGGACCCTCTGGTGCTGGGAGAGGACGTGGCCGTTCTGCCACATCCACACGTCCTAGTGTACCAACTACCTCAGGTCCCAGTAGCCGCCAGAATTTACAGCGATATATGGTGGGGCCCAATGCCGTTCTAAGGATGGTAAGGCCTGAGCAGGTACAGGCATTAGTCAATTGGGTGGCCGACAGTGGATCCAGCACGTTCACATTATCTCCCACCCAGTCTTCTGCAGAAAGCGCACAGATGGCGCCTGAAAACCAACCCCATCAGTCTGTCACATCACCCCCATGCATACCAGGGAAACTGTCTCAGCCTCAAGTTATGCAGCAGTCTCTTATGCTGTTTGAAGACTCCGCTGGCAGGGTTTCCCAAGGGCATCCACCTAGCCCTTCCCCAGCGGTGAAAGACATAGAATGCACTGACGCACAACCACTTATGTTTCCTGATGATGAGGACATGGGAATACCACCTCAGCATGTCTCTGATGATGACGAAACACAGGTGCCAACTGCTGCGTCTTTCTGCAGTGTGCAGACTGAACAGGAGGTCAGGGATCAAGACTGGGTGGAAGACGATGCAGGGGACGATGAGGTCCTAGACCCCACATGGAATGAAGGTCGTGCCACTGACTTTCACAGTTCGGAGGAAGAGGCAGTGGTGAGACCGAGCCAACAGCGTAGCAAAAGAGGGAGCAGTGGGCAAAAGCAGAACACCCGCCGCCAAGAGACTCCGCCTGCTACTGACCGCCGCCATCTGGGACCGAGCACCCCAAAGGCAGCTTCAAGGAGTTCCCTGGCATGGCACTTCTTCAAACAATGTGCTGACGACAAGACCCGAGTGGTTTGCACGCTGTGCCATCAGAGCCTGAAGCGAGGCATTAACGTTCTGAACCTGAGCACAACCTGCATGACCAGGCACCTGCATGCAAAGCATGAACTGCAGTGGAGTAAACACCTTAAAACCAAGGAAGTCACTCAGGCTCCCCCTGCTACCTCTTCTGCTGCTGCCGCCTCGGCCTATTCTGCTGCTGCCGCCTCGGCCTCTTCCTCCGCCTCTGGAGGAACGTTGGCACCTGCCGCCCAGCAAACAGGGGATGTACCACCAACACCACCACCACCACCTCCGTCACCAAGCGTCTCAACCATGTCACACGCCAGCGTTCAGCTCTCCATCTCACAAACATTTGATAGAAAGCGTAAATTCCCACCTAGCCACCCTCGATCCCTGGCCCTGAATGCCAGCATTTCTAAACTACTGGCCTATGAAATGCTGTCATTTAGGCTGGTGGACACAGACAGCTTCAAACAGCTCATGTCGCTTGCTGTCCCACAGTATGTTGTTCCCAGCCGGCACTACTTCTCCAAGAGAGCCGTGCCTTCCCTGCACAACCAAGTATCCGATAAAATCAAGTGTGCACTGCGCAACGCCATCTGTAGCAAGGTCCACCTAACCACAGATACGTGGACCAGTAAGCACGGCCAGGGACGCTATATCTCCCTAACTGCACACTGGGTAAATGTAGTGGCAGCTGGGCCCCAGGCGGAGAGCTGTTTGGCGCACGTCCTGCCGCCGCCAAGGATCGCAGGGCAACATTCTTTGCCTCCTGTTGCCACCTCCTCCTTCTCGGCTTCCTCCTCCTCTTCTTCCACCTGCTCATCCAGTCAGCCACACACCTTCACCACCAACTTCAGCACAGCCCGGGGTAAACGTCAGCAGGCCATTCTGAAACTCATATGTTTGGGGGACAGGCCCCACACCGCACAGGAGTTGTGGCGGGGTATTGAACAACAGACCGACGAGTGGTTGCTGCCGGTGAGCCTCAAGCCCGGCCTGGTGGTGTGTGATAATGGGCGAAATCTCGTTGCAGCTCTGGGACTAGCCAATTTGACGCACATCCCTTGCTTGGCGCATGTGCTGAATTTGGTGGTGCAGAAGTTCATTCACAACTACCCCGACATGTCAGAGCTGCTGCATAAAGTGCGGGCCGTCTGTTCGCGCTTCCGGCGTTCACATCCTGCCGCTGCTCGCCTGTCTGCGCTACAGCGTAACTTCGGCCTTCCCGCTCACCGCCTCATATGCGACGTGCCCACCAGGTGGAACTCCACCTTGCACATGCTGGACAGACTGTGCGAGCAGCAGCAGGCCATAGTGGAGTTTCAGCTGCAGCACGCACGGGTCAGTCGCACTACAGAACAGCACCACTTCACCACCAATGACTGGGCCTCCATGCGAGACCTGTGTGCCCTGTTGCGCTGTTTCGAGTACTCCACCAACATGGCCAGTGGCGATGACACCGTTATCAGCGTTACAATACCACTTCTATGTCTCCTTGAGAAAACACTTAGGGCGATGATGGAACAGGAGGTGGCCCAGGAGGAGGAGGAGGAGGATGAGGAAGAGGGGTCATTTTTAGCACTTTCAGGCCAGTCTCTTCGAAGTGACTCAGAGGGAGGTTTTTTGCAACAGCAGAGGCCAGGTACAAATGTGGCCAGCCAGGGCCCACTACTGGAGGACGAGGAGGACGAGGATGAGGAGGAGGTGGAGGAGGATGAGGATGAAGCATGGTCACAGCGGGGTGGCACCCAACGCAGCTCGGGTCCATCACTGGTGCGTGGCTGGGGGGAAAGGCAGGACGATGACGATACGCCTCCCACAGAGGACAGCTTGTCCTTACCCCTGGGCAGCCTGGCACACATGAGCGACTACATGCTGCAGTGCCTGCGCAACGACAGCAGAGTTGCCCACATTTTAACCTGTGCGGACTACTGGGTTGCCACCCTGCTGGATCCACGCTACAAAGACAATGTGCCCACCTTACTTCCTGCACTGGAGCGTGATAGGAAGATGCGCGAGTACAAGCGCACGTTGGTAGACGCGCTACTGAGAGCATTCCCAAATGTCACAGGGGAACAAGTGGAAGCCCAAGGCCAAGGCAGAGGAGGAGCAAGAGGTCGCCAAGGCAGCTGTGTCACGGCCAGCTCCTCTGAGGGCAGGGTTAGCATGGCAGAGATGTGGAAAACTTTTGTCAACACGCCACAGCTAACTGCACCACCACCTGATACGCAACGTGTTAGCAGGAGGCAACATTTCACTAACATGGTGGAACAGTACGTGTGCACACCCCTCCACGTACTGACTGATGGTTCGGCCCCATTCAACTTCTGGGTCTCTAAATTGTCCACGTGGCCAGAGCTAGCCTTTTATGCCTTGGAGGTGCTGGCCTGCCCGGCAGCCAGCGTTTTGTCTGAACGTGTATTCAGCACGGCAGGGGGCGTCATTACAGACAAACGCAGCCGCCTGTCTACAGCCAATGTGGACAAGCTGACGTTCATAAAAATGAACCAGGCATGGATCCCACAGGACCTGTCCGTCCCTTGTCCAGATTAGACATTAACTACCTCCCCATAACCATATATTATTGGACTCCAGGGCACTTCCTCATTCAATCCTATTTTTATTTTCATTTTACCATTATATTGCGATGCTACCCAAAGTTGAATGAACCTCTCCTCTGCCTGTGTGCTAGGCCTAAATATATGCCAATGGACTGTTGCAGTGGTGGCTGACATGAAGCCTGATTCTCTGCTATGACATGCAGACTAATTCTCTGCTGACATGAAGCCAGATTGTCTGTTACGGGACCTCTCTCCTCTGCCTGGGTGCTGGGCCTAAATTTATGACCATGGACTGTTGCAGTGGTGGCTGACGTGAAGCCTGATTCTCTGCTATGACATGCAGACTGATTCTCTGCTGACATGAAGCCAGATCGTCTGTTACGGGACCTCTCTGCTCTGCCTGTGTGCTAGGCCTAAATATATGCCAATGGACTGTTGCAGTGGTGGGTGACGTGAAGCCTCATTCTCTGCTATGACATGCAGACTGATTCTCTGCTGACATGAAGCCAGATTGTCTGTTACGGGACCTCTCTGCTCTGCCTGTGTGCTAGGCCTAAATATATGCCAATGGACTGTTGCAGTGGTGGGTGACGTGAAGCCTCATTCTCTGCTATGACATGCAGACTGATTCTCTGCTGTCATGAAGCCAGATTGTCTGTTACGGGACCTCTCTGCTCTGCCTGTGTGCTAGGCCTAAATATATGCCAATGGACTGTTGCAGTGGTGGGTGACGTGAAGCCTCATTCTCTGCTATGACATGCAGACTGATTCTCTGCTGTCATGAAGCCAGATTGTCTGTTACGGGACCTCTCTGCTCTGCCTGTGTGCTAGGCCTAAATATATGCCAATGGACTGTTGCAGTGGTGGGTGACGTGAAGCCTCATTCTCTGCTATGACATGCAGACTGATTCTCTGCTGACATGAAGCCAGATTGTCTGTTACGGGACCTCTCTGCTCTGCCTGTGTGCTAGGCCTAAATATATGCCAATGGACTGTTGCAGTGGTGGGTGACGTGAAGCCTCATTCTCTGCTATGACATGCAGACTGATTCTCTGCTGTCATGAAGCCAGATTGTCTGTTACGGGACCTCTCTGCTCTGCCTGTGTGCTAGGCCTAAATATATGCCAATGGACTGTTGCAGTGGTGGGTGACGTGAAGCCTCATTCTCTGCTATGACATGCAGACTGATTCTCTGCTGACATGAAGCCAGATTGTCTGTTACGGGACCTCTCTGCTCTGCCTGTGTGCTAGGCCTAAATATATGCCAATGGACTGTTGCAGTGGTGGGTGACGTGAAGCCTCATTCTCTGCTATGACATGCAGACTGATTCTCTGCTGTCATGAAGCCAGATTGTCTGTTACGGGACCTCTCTGCTCTGCCTGTGTGCTAGGCCTAAATATATGCCAATGGACTGTTGCAGTGGTGGGTGACGTGAAGCCTCATTCTCTGCTATGACATGCAGACTGATTCTCTGCTGACATGAAGCCAGATTGTCTGTTACGGGACCTCTCTGCTCTGCCTGTGTGCTAGGCCTAAATATATGCCAATGGACTGTTGCAGTGGTGGGTGACGTGAAGCCTCATTCTCTGCTATGACATGCAGACTGATTCTCTGCTGACATGAAGCCAGATCCTCTGTTACGGGAGCTCTCTCCTCTGCCTGGGTGCTGGGCCTAAATTTATGACAATTGACTGTTGCAGTGGTGGGTGACGTGAAGCCTGATTCTCTGCTATGATATGAAGACTGATTCTCTGCTGACATGAAGCCAGATTGTCTGTTACGGGACCTTTCTCCTCTGCCTGGGTTCTGGGCCTAAATTTATGAAAATTGACTCTTACAGTGGTGGGTGACGTGAAGCCTGATTCTAGGCTATGATATGAAGACTGATTCTCTGCTGACATGAAGCCAGATTGTCTGTTACGGGACCTTTCTCCTCTGCCTGGGTTCTGGGCCTAAATTTATGAAAATTGACTCTTACAGTGGTGGGTGACGTGAAGCCTGATTCTCTGCTATGATATGAAGACTGATTCTCTGCTGACATGAAGCCAGATTCTCTGTTACGGGACCTCTCTCCTCTGCCTGGGTGCTGGGCCTAAATTTATGACAATGGACTGTTGCAGTGGTGGCTGACGTGAAGCCTGATTCTCTGCTATGACATGCAGACTGATTCTCTGCTGTCATGAAGCCAGATTGTCTGTTACGGGACCTCTCTGCTCTGCCTGTGTGCTAGGCCTAAATATATGCCAATGGACTGTTGCAGTGGTGGCTGACGTGAAGCCTCATTCTCTGCTATGACATGCAGACTAATTCTCTGCTGACATGAAGCCAGATTGTCTGTTACGGGACCTCTCTCCTCTGCCTGGGTGCTGGGCCTAAATTTATGACAATGGACTGTTGCAGTGGTGGCTGACGTGAAGCCTGATTCTCTGCTATGACATGCAGACTAATTCTCTGCTGACATGAAGCCAGATTGTCTGTTACGGGACCTCTCTCCTCTGCCTGGGTGCTGGGCCTAAATATATGCCAATGGACTGTTGCAGTGGTGGCTGACGTGAAGCCTCATTCTCTGCTATGACATGCAGACTAATTCTCTGCTGTCATGAAGCCAGATTGTCTGTTACGGGACCTCTCTGCTCTGCCTGTGTGCTAGGCCTAAATATATGCCAATGGACTGTTGCAGTGGTGGGTGACGTGAAGCCTGATTCTCTGCTATGACATGCAGACTGATTCTCTGCTGACATGAAGCCAGATTGTCTGTTACGGGACCTCTCTGCTCTGCCTGTGTGCTAGGCCTAAATATATGCCAATGGACTGTTGCAGTGGTGGGTGACGTGAAGCCTCATTCTCTGCTATGACATGCAGACTGATTCTCTGCTGACATGAAGCCAGATTCTCTGTTACGGGACCTCTCTCCTCTGCCTGTGTGTGTGCTGGGCCTAAATATATGCCAATGGACTGTTGCAGTGGTGGCTGACGTGAAGCCTCATTCTCTGCTATGACATGCAGACTAATTCTCTGCTGACATGAAGACAGATTCTCTGTTACGGGACCTCCCTCCTCTGCCTGGGTGCTGGGCCTAAATATATGCCAATGGACTGTTGCAGTGGTGGCTGACGTGAAGCCTCATTCTCTGCTATGACATGCAGACTGATTCTCTGCTGACATGAAGCCAGATTCTCTGTTACGGGACCTCTCTCCTCTGCCTGTGTGTGTGCTGGGCCTAAATATATGCCAATGGACTGTTGCAGTGGTGGCTGACGTGAAGCCTCATTCTCTGCTATGACATGCAGACTGATTCTCTGCTGACATGAAGCCAGATTCTCTGTTACGGGACCTCTCTCCTCTGCCTGTGTGTGTGCTGGGCCTAAATATATGCCAATGGACTGTTGCAGTGGTGGGTGACGTGAAGCCTCATTCTCTGCTATGACATGCAGACTAATTCTCTGCTGACATGAAGCCAGATTCTCTGTTACGGGACCTCTCTCCTCTGCCTGTGTGTGTGCTGGGCCTAAATATATGCCAATGGACTGTTGCAGTGGTGGCTGACGTGAAGCCTCATTCTCTGCTATGACATGCAGACTAATTCTCTGCTGACATGAAGACAGATTCTCTGTTACGGGACCTCTCTCCTCTGCCTGGGTGCCGGGGCCTAAATATCTGAGAATGGACTGTTCCAGTGGTGGGTGACGGGAAGCCAGATTCTCTGCTATGGAACCTCTCTCCAATTGATTTTGGTTAATTTTTATTTATTTAATTTTTATTTTAATTCATTTCCCTATCCACATTTGTTTGCAGGGGATTTACCTACATGTTGCTGCCTTTTGCAGCCCTCTAGCTCTTTCCTGGGCTGTTTTACAGCCTTTTTAGTGCCGAAAAGTTCGGGTCCCCATTGACTTCAATGGGGTTCGGGTTCGGGACGAAGTTCGGATCGGGTTCGGATCCCGAACCCGAACATTTCCGGGATGTTCGGCCGAACTTCTCGAACCCGAACATCCAGGTGTTCGCTCAACTCTACCCATGAGCCAATTTTTACTCTATGGAAAATATAATGCTTTCCCAAATTGCTTGCTCTGATTTGAAACCTATGCATCATTTGCTGACCCCACATAATGCTTTAGTATCCCACTGATGTACAATCAATGCTGCATTCAGGGAATCAATGTGTTTCTTTTGTTCAATTTAAAAGGGAAAATATTGGAAATATGTCCTTATGCCTTAAAGTACTAAATGTACAATTCTTTAAATCCATTAACAAGTGGAACACTGCAACTGCTACAATAAATTTAAACCAATATCAATTAGAAGTCTTCATTAGACCGGCTCTGCCACTACAATGTTTTATTGCTTATTCCAGACACCACTGATGTGCTATTATATTCATTAATGTTCAATAACAAATGTTTTATGGCTTCCTTTAGAGTGGCATCAATTCCTTTACTTGTTGAAGTTCGGGCACAGAGATACTTTTTGGAGAATTAGTGTTGAAAAAAAAGCATAATTATTTGGAAATTGCAGTAAGGACGTCTTCAAACCTAAGATTGCTTGACACGATTACACCGTTGAGTACTTATGGTGCCTCCGTTTACACAATTTTCATCCTCTTTTCAACAATGACCATTAGTTAAATATACTTACAGTAGTTATGCAGCATAGAACTGATGTGTCTACATATTCACTTTGACAATTATGTGTTGACAGCCCAAAAGAAACTATCAAGTGGCTGCTAAATATGTAAAGTTACAATAAAAGTAAATGTAACATTTTTGAAATCTTCACAATTTTAACCAATCCATGTCTGATGAGTGTCATTAAATACTGTATATACCCAAGAGATATGTAACTGTGGACCTCTGAGTGTCCGGCATGTCATACTAGATTTCTGCTCAAGTGGGTGCTGCAGGAAAATTGATCAGGTGATGGCAGATTCCTCTTTTATAATCAGTAGTTTCCCAAAGTCTCATAAGTCAAGGCTACCATATTATGTTGGGTATGAGACAACCTCTTAAAAGAGTATACAAAGATAAACCAATCACAAGGAGAAGGTAATCACTGAGTAAGACATGAAATCGTAATACTATATTAAAGCATATGAATGTCATAGACGGGGTTTCAAACTCTGAACCCACATCCTTCAGTAAGAGCTGAGAAGTTGCTAATGTGCAGTGGCTCTGAATCTTGTTGACTTGGGCCATTCATGTATGTAATTCACCTGAATGGCCATCATGTAATACTCTAGTTCTATTTAAGTGGCCACTACAGGTAAAATTATCAGATAAAGGCAAACTGCTCCAAGAAAATCAGTAGTTTACAAGATTCTACAAACGTTATACAAAGGTAAACCAATTACAAGGAGAAAGTAATCAGTGATTAAGTGTGGTTAATCTCATGGATATCAAATCAGAATGCCATATTAGGGTACATGGATGTTATAGAGGAGGTCTTGAACCCTAACAACCCCTCCCCTCTCAAAAATAAGCCGAGGAGCTGCTAATGTGTAGTGTTTTTGAATATTGTTGACTTTGGCCATCCATGAATTACATGGACAATAAGTTATCTGAATGGTCATCATGTAATGACATATTTTTCCTCTAGTGGCCACTGCACAGAAAGCAATCAGATGCCAGCAACCTGTTCCATCAAAAGCAGTAGTTTACAAGAGTAAATGTGTAAGACACTCTCCTGTTTCGCGGTCCACTGGGGCCCCCAGGAATTTTCTTGGTGCTCGGCCTGCGGGTACCCAATTGGAGTAGCGGGACAAGTCAAACACGTGCCTGCGAAATCGTCGCCTTTGCGGGCAGATGCGGTTCCGCTTGAGAGGAGGTTCACAAAGGGTTATGCGGCTGAACATACGTGCATCTTATTCGTTACGCCGCCCACTCATGGGGAATATACCTGTACATAAACTCTAGTAGATTAGAGGGCAGGCATGGGTTCAGTGATCTGTGGCCAGCTAAGGCCGCACAAGTGTCAGGGATTAGGATAATCATATGGCCTATGAGGAATAGACACTTGGCACTCTGTGATTGGCTAGCAGGTGTTTAAGAGGCGATCTCCCTGGCTGGTCAGTGCCCACTGTTGGTTTTACAACCCGGGTGTATGTTGCTGTTCACATTCTTCCAGACTACCTGTGCATGACCTCTGACTTCCTAAAACCATCTCTAGAGATTGCCTGTGGGAAACTTCTGTGCGGAACAGTTTGTCTCGTGTTGGACCTCGGATCGGACCCTGGAAATGTCTCGTCCCTAGAAACTACGTTACACGGACTATTTTTTTCTGTACATATGACATTTGGCCTGGTCTGGCTGTCCCTTGTGAGTTTTCCTGCACAAGTTATTATTTGGATTGATTACCTGCATATGATTTCTGGTCTGGACTGTACTGCCGTCATTTAATAAACCCACCATTGTTTAAAGTCTGTCTGGTTGTTTGGGGTTATGCACCATTACAATATGAAAGTAAATCAAATACAATGTGGATTTTGTTTTTTGGATGTGAGTTATAACTGGAAATGTAAAAAATGAACTGCATTAAAGAAACTTTAGAACTAATTTTCATACTATGACTTTTCCAACTCCTTTGATTGCAAACACAAATAGCGGGAGGTCAACAGAATTAGAGTAGGTTGTTTCAAAGATTGATGATTAAACTAGGGGAAGAATCCTAGAGAGTGCAGTTCTGGAGTCAAAGTACTCTTAATTTAAATTAATGGCAATAATTGCTCAGCAGCTGAAGTTCCATTAAAATAATTAAGGAATTACCTTTACAGTGTTGAACTTTTAAAGAGGACATGTCACTGCTAAAAGGAGCCAAATAATTTCCTAGACAAAGTCACCGCATAAAAAGTGAACAGTAATGGAAGCAGGTGAAAATTAATAGGAGATTGTGACCTTAGTGGAGCTATAGGCTATGGTGTGCCTCGGGGAAAAGGAAGGACAGGCTTTTTTTAGGGTACTTTCACACTTGCTTAAAATTTTTCCGGTATTGAGTTCTGGCCCAGGGGCTCAATACTGGATAAAAACTGATCAGTTTTATCCTAATGCATTCTGAATAGAGAGCAAACCGTTCAGTATGCTTAAGGATGTCTTCAGTTCAGTCACTCTTACGGTATTTCGCAGGAGAAAATACTGCATGCAAAATTCTGGAACACTTGCCGGAATGCCAACATTATTTTTCATTAAAATGCATTAATTCCGGATCCGGCACCAAGTGTTCCGGAAAAACGGATTCGCAGACCTTTCAAAATGCAGAAAAAATAAATACCGGATTTTTTTTCCGGATGACACCGGAGAGACGGATCCGGTGTCTCAATGCATTTGTTAGACGGATCCGGATATGTCTACAAATGCTATCAGTTTGCACATGGATTTCCAGATCCAGCAGGCAGTCCGGCGACGGAACTGCCTGCAGTATCTTCACAATAAGTTTGGGGTATTTGTGCAGTTTATTGTGAATTATTGTTATCATGGCTTTAAAGGAAATGTTGCTTATGTGTGCACATTAGTTGTAAACATTTAGAGTGCTTTGTAAAAAAATATTTCTGTCCATGACTTTTTGGCTAGTTGATGTAATTAAACAGGTGAAATTTACTGGCTTAGAGCTAAAGCTGAGCAAATTTCTTAAAATGCAATTTGGGTCTGAATTGGTTGTCCGATTCTATTCAGCTCCAAATACATTTCAACCCGAAAAGCAAGTGCCCTGAATGGAAAAGTATCTAATGTGTCTGTTTTTATGAACTGGTTGAAATTATATTATGGGAAGGTATATGGGTTAAAGTAAACATTATTGGCCATGCCTTGATCAATGGAGGCCTCAATTTTCTAATTCTGACTTTATCTTCAAAATCTTTAAGACAGTCTCCATATTGGAGATTCTTCACTGCCATGCCTGATTCAGATCCTCTTTGCTTGGAATAAATAAACCTTAAAGGGGTGGTCCCACAAAAACCAGCACCTAGATCTAAATACTTTTGTAATTGCATGAAATTAAAAATTTTGCATAGCCACTGAATTATTCAATGAAATGTATCTGTATAGCGCCACCTGCTGTTTATTTTTTTATGATTTCTTTGTCCTGCTCACAGAGATGGCCACACGTGCTCAGTTTCAACCTTCAACTTCCTCTTGTGCTGTGATATTGACAGAAGTGGAGCAGAGTAGACATGCCCTCTGAGCTTCAGCAGTACAAATACTCCTTTTGAGCTGTCAAGTTCAGATAAATAATATAGCACACCAATCAATGGGGGAATCTCTGGATCCATGTGAGGTACAGAGCTGGTTCTACCTTTTTTATTTTTATATTGTCATGTACTATATGATGTCTGATTTTCACTTTTTACAATATTCATGGGATAAGTATTTTATTAAGTAAAACAATTCCAGTGGAACAGATTTATCAATGTACTGTATGCATCTCAGTTTTCTGGGGGAAAATGCAAATATGGTGTTTGAGTCATAAGGGCTATGGACCAAAAGAGAGAGCCTCTTTGTACAGTAAGTGCATCTCCCATTCTTGCATAGACCTGGCCTACTATACAGTACATGTTTTTCCAGTCATCTAAATAGGCAACATGTAATGGCACATTACTACTACAGCATTGATATTAATAATCCTTTTGATTAGAGGCAGTGATAAAATATCAGAAAAACTACTGCCTGACTGATCCCCCAACAAACATTTCAATAGAGCCTCAAGGAAGTTATAGTCGTAGTCATGGGAGAAAGTGTACAAGTGTCTTACCTTATTGTCTATGTCTAGTGATACATTGAATGGGATCAACTAGAGTGCTTAAACTTTAACTGCTAACTAATAGAAATAAAGACCCTCTATATATTAAAACAGATAAGTTACTAGATAGCAAAAACCAGTTTTATCACTAAGCATCAAATACAGTTGTCATGAACCATTCTGTGGATGACGCATGCCTTAGTGGAAAATTTAGGTTTATTTTTAAAATAAATAAAAATATGTTTTTTCTTATTGTTGCCACTGAGTCAGAAAAGTAGAGAGATCAAGACAACTTTCAATATTTCAAGGAAGAATGTGTTTCTCACAGTACAGGATGAAGTTGTCTCTAACCGCTCTGCATTAATTATGTAAGAGAAGGAAGTAAAGTTGAAAATATAAAAAATGTATTAATGCAACATTAAATTGACAAGAAAAATAGTGAGATTTCTAACCGGATATGTGAAGCAATAATAGCTAAACCCTACAGTAGTCATTTGGGTGATATGACCAGGAAGGTTCCATGGCAGAATTATATTATATGAGATTTCACTGTGCAGATTTCTAAAGTTATAAATAGTGTTGAGCGAATCGAAGCATCCAAAGAGCAATTCGATCGAAAGTTTAGGAAAAATTAGTTCACCATGAATCCGAATTTCCTTCTGCTTCATGGTAACAAATCAGTTTTTTTTTTCAAATGGCTGCTGCACGTGTTACAAAATGAAAGTAATATGCTCGGGAACGCTATATGATCAATGATGCCCAGCACCCAGCCAATCTGCAGATTGCTATCCCCTGTGATGTTACTGCCCTATCAAAGCCTCAGTCATTTCACTGTGAGCTAAGCTTAGGGAGAGACATGACAGTGACAGATTAGGGAGTAATTTTGCAGAAAGCTATTAATAGAAGAATATTGGATAGGAAGAGTGCAGAGACAGTGCATAGACAGTGTAGGGAGTGTTTTTAGAGACTGTAAGGAGAGCATAGGGAGAGCATAGGGACACTGCAGGGACAGTGCAGGTTTAGTGTACTCACCATATGCACCTTGTTAAACCGCTGCCACAATCCCAGTTAATATTAGTTTATACATATAATTATGGTGCCTCAGTATTAAAGGGTTGGCTAATATATCACCATCTGCATCTTGTTTAACTGCTGCAACAATCCCAGTTAATCTCTTAGTTTATATATAGAATTACTGTGCCTCAGTATTAAAGGGCGGTCTAATATATCATCGTGTGCATCTTGTTGAACTACTGCTGCAATCCCAGTTAATCTCATAGTTTATACATAGAATTACTTTGCCTCACTATTTAACGGTGGTCTTATATATTGCCGCGTTTATCTTGTTTAACTACTGTGATAATGTTCTCCTCTGCCTCCTCATCCTTCACCTTGTCCTTACCTTCCCCTCGAGGCACAGTTCTCAGTGATCCTCCCGCATGTCATCTATGCAAAGCTAGGTGTTGTCACGCGGTTCTGCACCTGGTCAGCCTTGGTGAACAGAGCCACACCAGAGAGGAACTGCTCCACGTCATCAATAAAGAAATCAAATACTAACATTTTGTCTGCACTGCATCGCGAGGGCTAACCCATGCGCTCTGCATGGAGCACGTCTCCAATCTTGTTGTTACCCAGTTCCTTAAGGCCTTCTTTACACAAACAATACAGATTGTGTCAGGATCTGTTCAGGAAAACCTGATGGTTTTGCACGCATGTTCAGTCAGCTTTGTCTGCGATTGCATTCAGCGTTTCAGTTTTTTCTGAGCTGGTGCAATCATTTTAGGAAGAGTTTTTCAAATGTGTGAAAAAAAACCTGAATAATAAAAATCTACAGCTCCTAGAAACCATCAGTGAAAAACAAATTGCATCTAAATGCAATGCGTTTTTCATGCAAGCCCCATTTATTTCTATGGAACCAGAGCTGTGTGAAAAACGCAGAATATAGCACATGCTGCGATTTTTCTTGAACGCAGAAATGATGCGTGAAAAACTATGCTCATGTACACAGACCTATTAAAATTAATGGGTCAGGATTCAGTCTAGATGCTATGTGTTTGCTTAACGCATCGCATCGCACCCGGATGAAAACCTTGCTTGAGTGAAAGAGGCCTAAGTCTTTCACTAAACTGCAACAGCTGTTAAAAATGTCCAGGAAACTGTGCATGCACTTCAGCCACTCTTGCCGTGCAAAATGCTCTTCACCAACATTGCCTGATATGTGATATGTTTCCATCCGTCGGAACTCCATGCTCCATAGACCGCCTGTACAAGCAGAGGAAGGTGGTCAACGATTTCTTAATGCTGCAAACGGTCTGGTCTACTCCCTGATGAAACTTCCATGCAGAGACGGACTGGGAACTTAAAGTGGCCCTGGATAAAAAATAAATAAAAGTGGCCCCATGTTGTAGGCTGGTCCAAACTGACAGAAGGCATGGCAACAGAAGTAGGCAGGGCCAACAATACTATAATGCAGAACAAAATACCACCCTAGTTAAACCAGATACAGTACCACAAAATACGTCTGCCCACACCACAGTATAAAACTATATTATTGTCCTGGAAACATTAATTAATGCTGATAGCCTCAGATCTTTATTTATCTGGCTGGCGGCCAAGAGGAGGGCTTGGGCAGCCCTCTGGTCACAGGACCACCGGAAAATTTCCCTGTAGGATCTACGGCCAGTCCACCCATACTTCCACATTAGCCAGTGGCAGCTCATGCGTAACACGTGCCGTTTGATCAGGCCCTTTGAGGTGGCCACTTTATTTGTCAAGTAGGCAGAACTACAAGATTAATGATGTTATTCCACTCCTTCACGTCCTGGAGGAGATGCTGACAAATCTGATTGGCAAGGGGATAGAAGAAGTGGCATCTCCATTTCATGGCCACCTGAGCCCTGAGGAGGAGGAACTGGCAGAGGAGGAGGACATAAACGCCCAGGAATTTTATACAGAACTAGGTGGTTTATCTTACCAAATGGCAGGAGAGGAGCAGAAGGAGCTGGAGGGCAACAACATAGATGACCCAGACAGACTGTGGCAGTATGCAATAGAGATAGAGGTAGGGAGTCCTTCTGAGTCAATTGTGCAAATGGACAGATGCATGCTGAGTTTGCATAGTGACAGCCACATTATCACCATTGGGGATGACCACTGGCTATCAACACTGTTAGACCCTGCTAGTGCTCAGGGTCTAGGGGGCATTTTTTTTAGACCTTCTGAAAGGGATGCAGAAATAGACTACTATAGAGGCATGCTGTGTATGTAGTTGGTCACTACCTACAAACGCCATCGCCCATTCCCAGGAAGGTCTGACTTGGGAACCCTCTATGCTCACATTCCACTGCCATGACTAGTGTAGGAGGGGGCATTAGCAGAACCAGCTCCATATGTAGCAACTTCAGTCTGGAGTCTCTAAAGAGCAGCAGCAGAACCTAAACCAGCAGGTGGTGGCATACTTGGACTGATCCCCACCCAGGATCCCCTAGACTGCTGGGCATGCAAGCTTAAAGTGTGGCTGCAAGTGGCCAAGTTTACAATAGGTATGGGAGGTGTTAAATGCAAGAGCGGGCATAGTTACCCCTAAGGCCTCTTTCACACGGGCGAGATCTCCGCGCAGGTGCAATGCGTGAGGCGAACGCATTGCACCCGCACTGAATCCGGACCAATTCAATTCTATGGGGCTGTGCACACAAGCAGTGATTTTCACGCATCACTTGTGCGTTGTGTGAAAATCGAAGCATGCTCTATTTTGTGCGTTTTTCACGCAACACAGGCCCCATAGAAGTGAATGGGGCTGAGTGAAAATCGCAAGCATCCGCAAGCAAGTGCGGATGCGGTGCGATTTTCACGCATGGTTGCTAGGAGATGATCGGGATGGGGGCCCGATCATTTTATTATTTTCCCTTATAACATTGTTATATGGGAAAATAATAGCATTCTTAAAACAGAATGCTTAGTAAAATAGGGCTGGAGGCGTTAAAATAAATAAAAAATAATTTAACTTACCCTAATCCACTTGTTCGCGCAGCTCGGCTTCTCTTCTTGTCACGACTGTGTCATGGTGTGGTATTGTGGACCATGACACTTTTGCCGTGCATGCTTGTTGCTGGTGGCAACATGTTGTTTTTGCATGTTTTGACACTTCCCCTTTAAGTTGTGTGTCCCTTCCCATCCTGTGAGCACGGAGTTAAGGTGTGTTTGCTAGGCGTGGTGGGTGTGACCTCAGGCCTCCTTATATGTTGGGGTGGTGGAACCTGAGGTCAGTTTTGATTTTGCTTGTCAGTCTGTGTAGGAGCTCTGCTCCCTGGCTGTATGTAAAAGTCTGTGTGAGCCACCCCTATTTGTTATATTGTTTCCTTTGCTCTGTCTGTGTGTCCCCTCCGGCGTGTTTCTGTTTTCCCTCTTCCACCTGGTGTATGTTGTTATGGTGTGGGCCTTGTTTGGAGGTTATTGTGTTGTGGTGTGTTTCCTCCGAAAGGGGGTTTCTTTCCCGGAGGGGTTTAAGCAAACATCTAGACAGAGCGTTTACGGTCCATTTCGTCAGCAGAAGGTAAGTTCTGGTAACCTAGGTTATCTGTTGCCTTTTGTTACTTACCTGTTGTTCGGCTGTGAACCCTGTCTAGTTGGTGGCCAGCTGATGGGCTTCTGGAGACAGCCATGCATCCGTTGTGTAGGATGAATGGGTGGTCTCTGCCCTGTCTTCAGGCTTAGGGCAAAGCAGGGGTACTTAGGGTTCTAGGTTGGTGAGCATGAGCCCCCTTATTTTTTGAGGCGGCTCATGCATTAGGAGTTTTTGGAGATCTTCAGGGTCGCGTTAGGAGGTGACCTGCTCCCTGTTCCAAAGGATATGCATGCTACTGGGCCTTGCTATTACACTGCTGTTTTGGGGTTGTGCTACTGTAGTGATCTACCACCATCTTTTGCTGTGCCACAGCTTCTCCCCCCCTCACTCTAGCATGGGGCCACTATTGTCCATTTTACTGCCTCTGCTGTTGACCCTCATCCCCACTCTGTTATGGGACCACTATTGTCACTGTTATTGTCACTTAAGTTGCTGCTACCCTCCCTACTCTGCCATGGGGCCACTATTGTCACAATTACTGCCACTGTTGCTGCTGCCACCCTCCCAATATGCCATGGGGCCACTACTTGAATCTTAGGCCACTGCTTGGTTAAGTGCATGGCTATAAATTAGAACTGATGGTAACATTGACCTGTAATACTGATGCACAGTAAATCTACACCTAACAGAAGGGATTGAAAAGCATGTTATTGGACTGCCTCAGCATGCATTAATAGAACGTTTTTTTCTCTCCACTACTTTATTGCCACTGCCTCCAGTTCTTTATTTTGTTTCACTAACAAACCATCTGGAAACAGCTCCTGTGGGGGCGCGCACAAGTTTTTGGCTTTACTGAAGTGTACTGTATGCTTTTATTTTAGTTTAACAGAAGGGATTAGCTGTGAATCTTGGTGCCGTGCACAGTGATGTAGACAACGATAAATTACACCTGTAATACTGACAGCATAGCACCTACAGAATGGATTAACTATGAATGTGGCTGCAGTAGAATGTAATGCATAGAGTGATGCACTCTCCCTACAATCTTTCTGCAGTTTAAGTTTCGAGACTTAACACTGAGAATGGGCCACCAAGTGGGATGAATATGATTAACTAAAGTGGCCTAGTATACCAACCTGATTTATCATGATTAGTGACAAACTAATTCTTAATTAATCAAATTTCTTGACGAAGTTCGGTGACTCATCTGAATCAAATGTTTTAAAACTTCATCTCTAGTTATAAGCCCTAAATCCTAAAACTGGAAATCCTAAAACTGGATGATTTAAAAGATTATATTACTGGATGATTTAAAAGATTATATTACAAAAAAAAAAAAAAAATAAGCACTTCTGGGATTGGCTCATCATACACATATCGCTAGGACCTACACATATCAGACATTGATGGCATATCCTAACAATATGCCACCAATGTATGAGATGGGCCAACCCCTTTAATACTCATTGGTCTTTCATATTATTTTTAGCGGAAGCAGTCTCTAGTGATCCAGAGATTTTTTACTTTCTTTAAAAATGTTCTAAAACAGTAAATTATAAGATACAATAAATGTATCTAATTTCTAAAATGTACATACTGTATATACAATAAATGTACTGCACAAGAAAACTCTTTAGGTCTTCAGCAACGTAAGAAGTTAAATTGATTAAGTGCAATAACTATCTCGTTGCATTGACTTGATTATGTAAATACTTGCAAACACGTACAAATGTGCATTGAAAACATGTTAACCCAATTAAGCTCTGCACACCATAGGGCAATTTCACAGCTTTATTCACGCATATAAAAGTTAGTTGGTATCCTTCTCTTGTTCAGTATTATATATTCTCTTTGACGTAGAGTTGTCATCAAGCAGGCATGCTGTGTTACTGGTGTATTCTGAACAAATTAATTGCCAGGAGTGAAAGTGTTTTTTTTTTGGGCAGTAATATGGAGATTGAATGTATCATTTACTTATATATAAACAGTTGATAGAATTCAGATTAGTCAACAGGTTGAATTTGCTAAATTTCACTTTTATTTGTAACACTTGATATCCGTCCTTGTATCTGTTTAGCGATACCTGCTGTTTGTACTTCTCCTGATTTCTCTGTCCACCTTAGTAATATCTAGAGATCAGCGAATTTTTCAAAAGTTCAATTCGGCCCGTTTGCCGACGAAAAATAAATTTGGTTCGATCCAAATTTATTCACGGTGCATCGTGTTAAAAAACGTCTATTTCCTGGCTGCAGAGAGCCTTTATAGTGGTGTAGAACACTGTGCCTTTCAGTAACACACATAGGGAGTCTGCTATGGTAGTGAAATAATGCTGTGAGTCAGTTTGACATGCAGATGACAGGCATCACTCTTAGAATCACTGCACACTTCACTTATTTGGGCAGTCACGGGGCCAAAACTGACCAAATAACTCAAGTATGAACTCACAGGTCAATGTTATCTCCAAGAAGAAGCACACTCCTTTTTTACACTGTCATCAGCTGATTCCACATAAATGTCTACAGAACCTGTTCTATTAAACGATTATACAAGTAGAGGCCCCCCTGACAAAGTGAAGAGGGTGTCAGCAGTAAGTTTGTGTTGACGTCACTGATAATTTTACCTTCCTCTGATCCATCAGAACAATAACCCCTAAAAATGGATCCTTTCTGTTGGGCATTCTCCTTCACTCGGTCAGCATTTGGTCAGTAATCCATCAGTATTGCTAATGCCAAAAAAACAGAAGTGGATCCAAAACAGAGATGACACATGAATGGAATATTTGCATGTCTTCTGTGTTTTGTACCCACTCCTGCTTTTGGCTACCAAATCACAAGCCAATTCTGATGGGACCATATAGTCCTTACAGCTGCTACACAGACAGGATCCGTCGTGCGTCTCATTTTTCTATCCTTCGGACAGATCAGAAAAAGGGTCAAATGAATGATGATGTCAGCCAGGCCAAAAGGCAAAATAGTGGTCCAGTCATGAAGTGGGGAGGGTGGGAACAGCATGAGAAGTCTAAAGAGTGGCCCTATGACATAATGGTGAGGTGGAAGCAGCATGAGGAGACCACAGACTGGCCCAATGTCAGAGTCTGGAGGTGGCGGCAGTATCAGGAGGAGGCCAAAAGGTGGCACAATGACAGTGTGGAGGTGGCGGCAGCATCAGGAGTCCACAGAGTGGCACAATGACAGAGAGTGGAGGTGGCGGCAGCATCAGGAGGCCACAGAGTGGCACAATGACAGAGTATGGAGGTGGCAGCAGCTTCAGGAGGAGGCCACAGAGTGACACAATGACAGTGTGGAGGTGGCAGCAGGAGCATCGGGAGACCACAGAGAGACCCGGTGACAGAGTGGGGAGGCAGCAGAATCAGGAGACAACAGAGTGGCAAGGTGGCATAGTGTGGAGGTGGCAGCAGCATCAGGAGACCACAGAGTGGCAAGGTAACATAGTGTGGAGTTGACAGTAGTATCAGGAGACCACAGAGTGGCAAGATGACATAGTGTGTAGGTGGCAGCAGCATAAGGAGACCACAGAGTGACCCGGTGACAGAGTGGGGAGGTGGCAGCAGCATCAGGAGACCACAGAGTGGTATAGTGACATAGTGTGGAGGTGGCAGCAGCATCAGGATATCATACAGTGGCAAGGTGACATAGTGTGGAGGTGACAGTAGAATCAGGAGACACAGAATGGCAAGGTGACATAGTGTTAAGGTGACAGCAGGATCAGGATACCACAGAGTGGCAACGTGACATAGTGTGGAGGTGGCAGCAGCATCAGGAGACCACAGAGTGGCAAAGTGACTTAGTGAGAAGATAGCAGCAGCATCAAGAGACCACAGAGTGACCCGGTGACAGAGTGGGGAGGTGAGTGGCAATATGAGTACCAGTTGTAGATGGTGGGTGAAAGAAGGAGCACTTGGCATCAGATGTGTGGCATCAGGCGGGTGGCAGCATCAGAGTAGTAGCTTAGGCAGGTAGCCAGAAGAAACCGGTCTCTTTTGTCAAAGTGTTGGTGTGGCACCTTGGAATACCTAGTGTGATGCATCAGGCATTGGTGGGTTGAAATCCTGGCTGATCCACCCCTGATTCATCTTGACAAAGGTCAGTTTCTCCACGTTTTGGGTGGACAGGCGAGTTCTTCTTGGGGTAACTATGGCCCCTGCCGCACTAAACACCCGCACCGATGCCACACTACTGGCCGGGCAGGATAGCTTTTCCAGGGTAAACTCTGCTAGTTGAGGCCATAAATCCAGTTTGGCTGCCCAGTAGTCCAGCGGATATTCTATTTGGGGTGGTAGGGTACTGTAAAAGTATGCCACCACCTGCTGGTTCAGGTCCTGCTCTAAGTCTAGCTTCTGGTGAGTAGTTTCTTCACTAGGCAGGTGAAGAAAGCTGCTCATCAGCGACTCTAGACTCAAGTTTGTGTTGATGGGGTTGGAACTGCTCCTACCCCCCAAACCTGCCACAGCAGCCATGACAGAGGAACGTGAGCACAGAGGGCCCCCTGGTCAGACCTGCAAGAGGATGGACGATGGTGCAGATAGGCCGCGGCCAACTGACTTCAAAGGATGTCTCTATAGTAGTTCAGTTTGTCCTCCCTCTCAGCGGGTGCAAAAAAGGCCCCCATTTTGGACCGGTAGCGAGGGTCCAACAAGGTTGAGAGCTAGAAGCCATCCCTCTGCCGAATGGTGACAATTCGGCTGTCACTGCGCAAGCAAGTGTGCATGCATCGAGCCAGTTGTGCAAGTGACTCGGAAGGACTGCCTGCCTTCATCTCCAATGCATACTGCCATACTGGGTCCTCTGCCTCGTCTTCCTCATTGCCCTTTAGCTCATCTGGCTGCTCCTGCTCCTCCTTTCCTGTCACCTATGTGTAAAAACCACCCATTTCGCTACACATTGCTTGTGCTCCAATGTCCTCCTCCTCCAGTTCAGCCCCCACAGGGCTCATGTGGCCATGAGATCTAGGCGCCACGTCTCCAGTCCCCTGATCAGCCATATTTACCAGCATCTATTCCAGGACATGAAGCAGTGGAATTACATTGCTCATCCCGTAGTCCTTGCGATTGACAAATAACGTGGCGTCCTCAAAGGGCCTGAGAAAACGGCAGGTGTCATGCATGAGCTGCCACTGGCTGGCATCGAGGTTACACAGAGCAGTACTCCTGTCCGCTTGGATAATCAATAAATTGTTTAGGGCCTTTCTCTGTTCGTATAGTTGGTCCAACATATCGAGGGTGGAATTCCAATAGGTGGAAACATCGCATATCAGCCTATGTTGGGGGATGCCGTTCTGCCGATGCAGCTCAAGGAAGGTGTGCTTGGCACTGTATGAGTGGCTGAAGTGCATGCAAAGTTTCCTGGCAGAGCGCATGACTTAGCCCTCCTTAACGCAGCGCTGACACCATGTTCTTGTCGGTCAGCATTGTTCTGATTTTAAGTTGTCGTGGAGAAATCCAGGATTCGATTTCTTGATGAAGAAGACAGAGCAGTTTCTCCCCTGTATGACTCAGTTCGCTCAGACAAAAGAGCTGCAGAACAGTATGTATGCTGGAGAGGCACTGTGAATTGTACCTACAGTGGAGGCCCTTATTTTTTTCCACTTATACATGACAGAAAAGGCTTTTAAACATATAACTGTACTGCTGAATGGCAAAAAAGGCCCTTATTTTTTTCCAATTAAACACAACAAAAGGCTTTAGAAGATATAACTGCACCGCTGAACGGCAAATAGGCCCTTATTTTTTCTCACTTATACACGACACAAAAGGCTTTAGAATATGTAACTCCGGATGGAGATGGCCGCTTGAATTTACTGCTTCGTGTACTACCGCACCCTTTCAGCCTGGTATCACCGAGATAACGATTAACTATGGTCAAGATCGGTAATCCCAAGACAGGGGAATATACCAGCCACCCGAAGTCAAGGGTAAATAGCGGAGATATGGAGAAATGTATAAAGAAAGCTGCTGCCACATATGTCTCCAAGATGGAGCCGGCGACGCCACGAGCGGCGAGCCAGAGACAGCAAGAGGAAGCAGGACCAGCAAGTGGAGGTGAGGTTGAATCGGATAACCTCCTTATATCTCGCTCATATCTAAAATAAATACTGTCAACCTCCCTATCCTCAGCGCTGGAACCACTAAGCGCTGACTTAACAGCCATAAAGGAAGATGTCCGCCAGATAGGAACGAGAGTAAAATCTTTAGAAGACTCTCAAGCATTAATCCTCCAGCATCAGGCTGCAGTAACGCATCGCTTGCAAATTTATTAATCCAACCTAAACAGCATATATAATGCGATCGAAGATCAAGAAAATCGGGGGAGACGCAATAACCTGTGGTTCCGTGGAATCCCAGAAACTGTTGGCGCTAGCGACATCCCTAATACAATCGCACAAATATGTCTGCAACTTCTGGGCCCAGACTCTGCCCACGAAATTATACTAGAGAGGGCACATAGAGCCCTTCGCCCGAAGCCACCTTTATCTGAACCACCAAGAGACGTTATTTGTAAATTTCTCAGTTTCCCAGTGAAAGAGGCGATTCTATCTAGAGCAAAAAACACTAATATGTGGGATGGCCACGCAATTTATTTATATTTTTCAAGACCTAGCGCAATCCACGTTGAAAAAAAGAGCACTCTAAAATCACGCAACATTCTATATCGGTGGTCCTTTCCTTATGGCCTATCTTTTGCACACGATGGTGACAGAATCCAAATATCCTCATTCAGTGACTTGAACGCTGTTTACAATCTGCTACAGATCGATTCACTGGCCATCTCTAATTGGGACCCCGTCCAGGAACTTGCAGACCTGCCTGAATTGCCAAAACAAGATCCCTGGGAAAGGCAACGTACCCCCAAATCTTCTAGGGACAAAATGAATACTACTCCTGGAAGACTCCCAATAGGTGACGGATCTAACTAAACCTTAAGCAACGGGGCAATTTCTATAGTCTAAATGCTTACCCCTAGACATTATACCTATAATGGGCTCTAGCCCCTTACCCTATTGGCTCAATCATTTATGATTATCCATCCCCCTTTCATTTTTCCACCTGTCTAGATGATCTGATTCTTTGACCTGATTCTTACTCCTAACGTAGAAAGTTGTGACACACTACTGTTCTCCCCCCCCCCCCCTTCTCTACCTACTTATCCCTGTCACTTCTCTCTCAATGGTACAAGTTTCACTCAAAAGGCTATCTATGCTAAGCTTAGCTTTATGTTTTATAACCTGTTTATGGTTATTCTGTTTTGATACTGTTTCTTGTTGCGGTGAATGCTAAGTAACATGTGTTCCTCCAGAAATGACACAGTGGAACTCTCGTCGAACCCCTTCGCTTCACCCAGGGAGGCTGAGTATACATATTCTTAATCCGCACCTTATGACATATCATATAGAGCAGAAGCATCACCCATCTGTACAACCATTTCAACATGGCTAGTCTCAAAATAGTTTATTACAATGTGAAGGGATTTAACTCACCATCTAAGAGATGCCAGATCTTTTCACATTTGAAGAAAATGGACTGTTCTGTCCTCCTGCAAGAGACTTATTTTAGATTCAACCATTATCCGAACCTTGCTTATTCTCGGTTTACTATCTGGTTCCATTGTGGATCAGACTCATCAGCCTCCAGGGGTGTAAGCGTGGGATTCAACAGAGATATACCTTTTCAATACTGTCACCATATCCACTGAAGGTAGATATATCCTAGTGAAAGGCAAAATAGCTAGGGATGAGCAAACTCGAACTGTATAGTTCGGGTTCGTACCGAATTTTGGGGTGTCCGTGACACGGACCCGAACCCGGACATTTTCGTAAAAGTCCGGGTTCGGGTTCGGTGTTCGTCACTTTCTTGGCGCTTTTGTGACGCTTTCTTGGCGCTTTTTGAAAGGCTGCAAAGCAGCCAATCAACAAGCGTCATACTACTTGCCCCAAGAGGCCGTCACAGCCATGCCTACTATTGGCATGGCTGTGATTGGCCAGAGCACCATGTGACCCAGCCTCTATTTAAGCTGGAGTCACATAGCGCCGCCCGTCACTCTGCTCTGATCAGCATAGGGATAGGTTGTGGCTGCGACAGTAGGGCGAGATTAGGCAGATTAACTCCTCCAAAGGACTTGATTAATTGATCGATCTGCAGCTGTGCATCATTGAGCTGCTGATACTCAATTGCTCACTGTTTTTAGGCTGCCCAGACCGTTTGGCAGTCAATTTTTTCTGAGGTGATCGGCGGCCATTTTGTGTCTTGTGGTGCGCCAGCACAAGCTGCGACCAAGTGCATTTAACCCTAAATGGTGTGGTTGTTTTTTGGCTAAAGCCTACATCAGGGTGAAGCTGTCACACCAAGTGCATTTAACCAGCAATAGTCTGTTTATTTTTTGGCCATATACTACATCAGGGGCAAGCTGCGCCTGTCACCAAGTGCATTTAACCCTCAATGGTGTGGTTGTTTTTTGGCTAAAGCCTACATCAGGGTGAAGCTGTCACACCAAGTGCATTTAACCAGCAATAGTCTGTTCATTTTTTGGCCATATACTACATCAGGGGCAAGCTGCGCCCGTCACCAAGTGCATTTAACCCTCAGTAGTGTGGTTGCTTTTTGGCTAAAGCCTACATCAGGGTAAAGCTGTCACACCAAGTGCATTTAACCAGCAATAGTCTGTTCATTTTTTGGCCATATACTACATCAGGGGCAAGCTGCGCCTGTCACCAAGTGCATTTAACCCTCAGTTTTTCAGCCATATCCCAGTCTAATTCTGTCAGTAAATCCATACCGGTCACCCAGCGCCTAAATACTAGGTCTCAAATTTATATCCCGCTAAATCTGTCGTTACCGCTGTACTGTTCTGGCTGGGCAAGTTATTTAGTGTCCGTCAAAGCACATTTTTTGTTCTGGGTTGAAATACAATTCCCAATTTAGCAATTTCCTAATTTAGTGGTTTCTCCGGTATCAGAGCTATTTGAAATCTATCCCTAAAAGGGTATATAATATTCAAGGTGCACATAGGTTCATTCAGAATAACTTCACACACACGCTACTGTGCATTTCCAAGTCTAATTCTGTCAGTAAATCCATACCGGTCACCCAGCGCCTAAATACTAGGCCTCAAATTTATATCCTGCTAAATCTGTCGTTACCGCTGTACTGTTGTGGCTGGGCAAGTTATTTAGTGTCCGTCAAAGCACATTTTTTGTTCTGGGTTGAAATACAATTCCCAATTTAGCAATTTCATAATTTAGTGGTTTCTGCAATATCAGAGCTATTTGAAATCTATCCCTGAAAGGGTATATAATATTCAAGGTGCACATAGGGTCATTCAGAATAACTTCACACATACGCTACTGTGCATTTCCAAGTCTAATTCTGTCAGTAAATCCATACCGGTCACCCAGCACCTAAATACTAGGCCTCAAATTTATATCCCGCTAAATCTGTCGTTACCGCTGTACTGTTCTGGCTGGGCAAGTTATTTAGTGTCCGTCAAAGCACATTTTTTGTTCTGGGTTGAAAAACAATTCCCAAGTTAGCAATTTCCTAATTTAGTGGTTTCTGCTGTATCAGAGCTATTTGAAATCTATCCCTAAAAGGGTATATAATATTCAAGGTGCACATAGGGTCATTCAGAATAACTTCACACACACGCTACTGTGCATTTCCAAGTCTAATTCTGTCAGTAAATCCATACCGGTCACCCAGCGCCTAAATACTAGGCCTCAAATTTATATTCAGCTGAATTTGAATACAATACATTGGGCCAAATAATATTTTTGTTGTTGTGGTGAACGATAACAATGAGGAAAACATCTAGTAAGGGACGCGGACGTGGACATGGTCGTGGTGGTGTTAGTGGACCCTCTGGTGCTGGGAGAGGACGTGGCCGTTCTGCCACATCCACACGTCCTAGTGTACCAACTACCTCAGGTCCCAGTAGCCGCCAGAATTTACAGCGATATATGGTGGGGCCCAATGCCGTTCTAAGGATGGTAAGGCCTGAGCAGGTACAGGCATTAGTCAATTGGGTGGCCGACAGTGGATCCAGCACGTTCACATTATCTCCCACCCAATCTTCTGCAGAAAGCGCACAGATGGCGCCTGAAAACCAACCCCATCAGTCTGTCACATCACCCCCATGCATACCAGGGAAACTGTCTCAGACTCAAGTTATGCAGCAGTCTCTTATGCTGTTTGAAGACTCCGCTGGCAGGGTTTCCCAAGGGCATCCACCTAGCCCTTCCCCAGCGGTGAAAGACATAGAATGCACTGACGCACAACCACTTATGTTTCCTGAAGATGAGGACATGGGAATACCACCTCAGCATGTCTCTGATGATGACGAAACACAGGTGCCAACTGCTGCGTCTTTCTGCAGTGCGCAGACTGAACAGGAGGCCAGGGATCAAGACTGGGTGGAAGACGATGCAGGGGACGATGAGGTCCTAGACCCCACATGGAATGAAGGTCGTGCCACTGACTTTCACAGTTCGGAGGAAGAGGCAGTGGTGAGACCGAGCCAACAGCGTAGCAAAAGAGGGAGCAGTGGGCAAAAGCAGAACACCCGCCGCCAAGAGACTCCACCTGCTACTGACCGCCGCCATCTTGGACCGAGCACCCCAAAGGCAGCTTCAAGGAGTTCCCTGGCATGGCACTTCTTCAAACAATGTGCTGACGACAAGACCCGAGTGGTTTGCACGCTGTGCCATCAGAGCCTGAAGCGAGGCATTAACGTTCTGAACCTTAGCACAACCTGCATGACCAGGCACCTGCATGCAAAGCATGAACTGCAGTGGAGTAAACACCTTAAAACCAAGGAAGTCACTCAGGCTCCCCCTGCTACCTCTTCTGCTGCTGCCGCCTCGGCCTCTTCTGCTGCTGCCGCCTCGGCCTCTTCTGCTGCTGCCGCCTCGGCCTCTTCCTCCGCCTCTGGAGGAATGTTGGCACCTGCCGTCCAGCAAACAGGGGATGTACCACCAACACCACCACCACCTCTGTCACCAAGCATCTCAACCATGTCACACGGCAGCGTTCAGCTCTCCATCTCACAAACATTTGAGAGAAAGCTTAAATTCCCACCTAGCCACCCTCGATCCCTGGCCCTGAATGCCAGCATTTCTAAACTACTGGCCTATGAAATGCTGTCATTTAGGCTGGTGGACACAGAGAGCTTCAAACAGCTCATGTCGCTTGCTGTCCCACAGTATGTTGTTCCCAGCCGGCACTAATTCTCCAAGAGAGCCGTGCCTTCCCTGCACAACCAAGTATCCGATAAAATCAAGTGTGCACTGCGCAACGCCATCTGTAGCAAGGTCCACCTAACCACAGATACGTGGACCAGTAAGCACGGCCAGGGACGCTATATCTCCCTAACTGCACACTGGGTAAATGTAGTGGCAGCTGGGCCCCAGGCGGAGAGCTGTTTGGCGCACGTCCTTCCGCCGCCAAGGATCACAGGGCAACATTCTTTGCCTCCTGTTGCCACCTCCTCCTACTCGACTTCCTCCTCCTCTTCTTCCACCTGCTCATCTAGTCAGCCACACACCTTCACCACCAACTTCAGCACAGCCTGGGGTAAACGTCAGCAGGCCATTCTGAAACTCATATGTTTGGGGGACAGGCCCCACACCGCACAGGAGTTGTGGCAGGGTATAGAACAACAGACCGACGAGTGGTTGCTGCCGGTGAGCCTCAAGCCCGGCCTGGTGGTGTGTGATAATGGGCGAAATCTCGTTGCAGCTCTGGGACTAGCCAGTTTGACGCACATCCCTTGCTTGGCGCATGTGCTGAATTTGGTGGTGCAGAAGTTCATTCACAACTACCCCGACATGTCAGAGCTGCTGCATAAAGTGCGGGCCGTCTGTTCGCGCTTCCGGCCTTCACATCCTGCTGCTGCTCGCCTGTCTGCGCTACAGCGTAACTTCGGCCTTCCCACTCACCGCCTCATATGCGACGTGCCCACCAGGTGGAACTCCACCTTGCACATGCTGGACAGACTGTACGAGCAGCAGCAGGCCATAGTGGAGTTTCAGCTGCAGCACGCACGGGTCAGTCGCACTACAGAACAGCACCACTTCACCACCAATGACTGGGCCTCCATGCGAGACCTGTGTGCCCTGTTGCGCTGTTTCGAGTACTCCACCAACATGGCCAGTGGCGATGACGCCGTTATCAGCGTTACAATACCACTTCTATGTCTCCTTGAGAAAACACTTAGGGCGATGATGGAAGAGGAGGTGGCCCAGGAGGAGGAGGAGGAGGAGGAAGAGGGGTCATTTTTAGCACTTTCAGGCCAGTCTCTTCGAAGTGACTCAGAGGGAGGTTTTTGGCAACAGCAGAGGCCAGGTACAAATGTGGCCAGCCAGGGCCCACTACTGGAGGACGAGGAGGACGAGGATGAGGAGGAGGTGGAGGAGGATGAGGATGAAGCATGGTCACAGCGGGGTGGCACCCAACGCAGCTCGGGTCCATCACTGGTGCGTGGCTGGGGGGAAAGGCAGGACAATGACGATACGCCTCCCACAGAGGACAGCTTGTCCTTACCCCTGGGCAGCCTGGCACACATGAGCGACTACATGCTGCAGTGCCTGCGCAACGACAGCAGAGTTGCCCACATTTTAACCTGTGCGGACTACTGGGTTGCCACCCTGCTGGATCCACGCTACAAAGACAATGTGCCCACCTTACTTCCTGCACTGGAGCGTGATAGGAAGATGCACGAGTACAAGCGCACGTTGGTAGACGCGCTACTGAGAGAATTCCCAAATGTCACAGGGGAACAAGTGGAAGCCCAAGGCCAAGGCACAGGAGGAGCAAGAGGTCGCCAAGGCAGCTGTGTCACGGCCAGCTCCTCTGAGGGCAGGGTTAGCATGGCAGAGATGTGGAAAAGTTTTGTCAACACGCCACAGCACCACCACCTGATACGCAACGTGTTAGCAGGAGGCAACATTTCACTAACATGGTGGAACAGTACGTGTGCACACCCCTCCATGTACTGACTGATGGTTTGGCCCCATTCAACTACTGGGTCTCTAAATTGTCCACGTGGCCAGAGCTAGCCTTTTATGCCTTGGAGGTGCTGGCCTGCCCGGCGGCCAGCGTTTTGTCTGAACGTGTATTCAGCACAGCAGGGGGTGTCATTACAGACAAACGCAGCCGCCTGTCTACAGCCAATGTGGACAAGCTGACGGTCATAAAAATGAACCAGGCATGGATCCCACAGGACCTGTCCGTCCCTTGTCCAGATTAGACATTAACTACCTCCCCTTAACCATATATTATTGTACTCCAGGGCACTTCCTCATTCAATCCTTATATAATTTTCATTTTACCATTATATTGCGAGGCTACCCAAAGTTGAATGAACCTCTCCTCTGTCTGGGTGCCGGGGCCTAAATATATGCCAATGGACTGTTCCAATGTTGGGTGACGTGAATCCTGATTCTCTGCTATGACATGCAGACTGATTCTCTGCTGACATGAAGCCAGATTCTCTGTTACGGGACCTCTCTCCTCTGCCTGGGTGCTGGGCCTAAATTTATGAAAATGGACTGTTGCAGTGGTGGCTGACGTGAAGCCTGATTCTCTGCTATGACATGCAGACTGATTCTCTGCTGACATGAAGCCAGATTGTCTGTTACGGGACTTCTCTCCTCTGCCTGGGTGCTTGGCCTAAATTTATGACAATGGACTGTTGCAGTGGTGGCTGACGTGAAGCCTGATTCTCTGCTATGACATGCAGACTGATTCTCTGCTGACATGAAGCCAGATTGTCTGTTACGGGACCTCTCTCCTCTGCCTGGGTGCTGGGCCTAAATATCTGACAATAGACTGTTGCATTGGTGGCTGACGTGAAGCCTGATTCTCTGCTATGATATGAAGACTGATTCTCTGCTGAAATGAAGCCAGATTGTCTGTTACGGGACCTCTCTCCTCTGCCTGGGTGCTTGGCCTAAATTTATGAAAATGGACTCTTACAGTGGTGGGTGACGTGAAGCCTGATTCTCTGCTATGATATGAAGACTGATTCTCTGCTGACATGAAGCCAGATTGTCTGTTACGGGACCTCTCTCCTCTGCCTAGTAGTGTTGATCACGAATATTCGAATTTCGAATTTATATCGCGAATATAGCCACTTCGAAAATTTGCGAATATTTCGAATATAGTTATATATTCGTAATTTCGAATATTCTTTTTTTCCTTTTTTTTTTTTTTTTTTCAGTACACACGATCCCTTCCTGCTTCTAGCTTGTGGGCCAATAAGAAGGCTGCAATATACTTGACTTTAGGAGTAGTGATGAGCGGCAGGGGTCATATTCGAAAATGCACGATTTTTTTTTCTTGAAAAAATCGGCAAGGTAATTATTGTGTAATATGCGAATTTTCGGATTCGAATTTTTATTGCGAATTTTTCAACTTTAAGACAAAGAAGATTATAGCACTATATTAGCTTAATTGCTCTATATTCGTTTTTTTCGAATATTCGCTATATTGCTATATATTCTTGTTTTAGAATATTACAAATATTCGAAAAAACGAAGTTATAGCAATATAGCGAAAATTCGAAAAAAAAGAATAAAGAGCAATTAAGCTAATATAGTGCTATAATCTTCTTTGTCTATTAGTTGTAATTTTTTTCTCATCTGAAGTTCACATTGGAAAAAAATTACAACTATAAAAATAAAGATTATAGCACTATATTAGCTAAATTGCTCTATATTCGTTTTTTCGAATATTCACTATATTGCTATATATTACGAATATTCGAAAAAACTGTTATAGCAATATAGCGAATATTCAAAAAATCGAAAATAGAGCAATTTAGCTAATATAGTGCTATAATCTTTTGTTATTTTTTTCTTGCAAAAAATCGGCAAGGTAATGATTGTGTAATATGCGAATTTTCGGATTCGAATTTTTATTGCGAATTTTTTAACTTACAACTAGAGTTGAGCGAACACCTGGATGTTCGGGTTCGAGAAGTTCGGCCGAACATCCCGGAAATGTTCGGGTTCGGGATCCGAACCCGATCCGAACTTCGTCCCGAACCCGAACCCCATTGAAGTCAATGGGGACCCGAACTTTTCGGCACTAAAAAGGCTGTAAAACAGCCCAGGAAAGAGCTAGAGGGCTGCAAAAGGCAGCAACATGTAGGTAAATCCCCTGCAAACAAATGTGGATAGGGAAATGAATTAAAATAAAAATTAAATAAATAAAAATTAACCAAAATCAATTGGAGAGAGGTTCCATAGCAGAGAATCTGGCTTCCCGTCACCCACCACTGGAACAGTCCATTCTCAGATATTTAGGCCCCGGCACCCAGGCAGAGGAGAGAGGTCCCGTAACAGAGAATCTGTCTTCATGTCAGCAGAGAATTAGTCTGCATGTCATAGCAGAGAATGAGGCTTCACGTCAGCCACCACTGCAACAGTCCATTGGCATATATTTAGGCCCAGCACCCAGGCAGAGGAGGGAGGTCCCGTAACAGAGAATCTGTCTTCATGTCAGCAGAGAATTAGTCTGCATGTCATAGCAGAGAATGAGGCTTCACGTCAGCCACCACTGCAACAGTCCATTGGCATATATTTAGGCCCAGCACACACACAGGCAGAGGAGAGAGGTCCCGTAACAGAGAATCTGGCTTCATGTCAGCAGAGAATCAGTCTGCATGTCATAGCAGAGAATGAGGCTTCACGTCAGCCACCACTGCAACAGTCCATTGGCATATATTTAGGCCCAGCACACACACAGGCAGAGGAGAGAGGTCCCGTAACAGAGAATCTGGCTTCATGTCAGCAGAGAATCAGTCTGCATGTCATAGCAGAGAATGAGGCTTCACGTCAGCCACCACTGCAACAGTCCATTGGCATATATTTAGGCCCAGCACCCAGGCAGAGGAGGGAGGTCCCGTAACAGAGAATCTGTCTTCATGTCAGCAGAGAATTAGTCTGCATGTCATAGCAGAGAATGAGGCTTCACGTCAGCCACCACTGCAACAGTCCATTGGCATATATTTAGGCCCAGCACACACACAGGCAGAGGAGAGAGGTCCCGTAACAGAGAATCTGGCTTCATGTCAGCAGAGAATCAGTCTGCATGTCATAGCAGAGAATGAGGCTTCACGTCACCCACCACTGCAACAGTCCATTGGCATATATTTAGGCCTAGCACACAGGCAGAGCAGAGAGGTCCCGTAACAGACAATCTGGCTTCATGTCAGCAGAGAATCAGTCTGCATGTCATAGCAGAGAATGAGGCTTCACGTCACCCACCACTGCAACAGTCCATTGGCATATATTTAGGCCTAGCACACAGGCAGAGCAGAGAGGTCCCGTAACAGACAATCTGGCTTCATGACAGCAGAGAATTAGTCTGCATGTCATAGCAGAGAATGAGGCTTCACGTCAGCCACCACTGCAACAGTCCATTGGCATATATTTAGGCCCAGCACACACACAGGCAGAGGAGAGAGGTCCCGTAACAGAGAATCTGGCTTCATGTCAGCAGAGAATCAGTCTGCATGTCATAGCAGAGAATGAGGCTTCACGTCACCCACCACTGCAACAGTCCATTGGCATATATTTAGGCCTAGCACACAGGCAGAGCAGAGAGGTCCCGTAACAGACAATCTGGCTTCATGTCAGCAGAGAATCAGTCTGCATGTCATAGCAGAGAATGAGGCTTCACGTCACCCACCACTGCAACAGTCCATTGGCATATATTTAGGCCTAGCACACAGGCAGAGCAGAGAGGTCCCGTAACAGACAATCTGGCTTCATGACAGCAGAGAATTAGTCTGCATGTCATAGCAGAGAATGAGGCTTCACGTCAGCCACCACTGCAACAGTCCATTGGCATATATTTAGGCCCAGCACCCAGGCAGAGGAGAGAGGTCCCGTAACAGACAATCTGGCTTCATGTCAGCAGAGAATTAGTCTGCATGTCATAGCAGAGAATCAGGCTTCACGTCAGCCACCACTGCAACAGTCCATTGTCATAAATTTAGGCCCAGCACCCAGGCAGAGGAGAGAGGTCCCGTAACAGACAATCTGGCTTCATGTCAGCAGAGAATTAGTCTGCATGTCATAGCAGAGAATGAGGCTTCACGTCAGCCACCACTGCAACAGTCCATTGGCATATATTTAGGCCTAGCACACAGGCAGAGCAGAGAGGTCCCGTAACAGACAATCTGGCTTCATGACAGCAGAGAATCAGTCTGCATGTCATAGCAGAGAATCAGGCTTCACGTCAGCCACCACTGCAACAGTCCATTGTCATAAATTTAGGCCCAGCACCCAGGCAGAGGAGAGAGGTCCCGTAACAGAGAATCTGGCTTCATGTCAGCAGAGAATCAGTCTTCATATCATAGCAGAGAATCAGGCTTCACGTCACCCACCACTGTAAGAGTCAATTTTCATAAATTTAGGCCCAGAACCCAGGCAGAGGAGAAAGGTCCCGTAACAGACAATCTGGCTTCATGTCAGCAGAGAATCAGTCTTCATATCATAGCCTAGAATCAGGCTTCACGTCACCCACCACTGTAAGAGTCAATTTCATAAATTTAGGCCCAGAACCCAGGCAGAGGAGAAAGGTCCCGTAACAGACAATCTGGCTTCATGTCAGCAGAGAATCAGTCTTCATATCATAGCAGAGAATCAGGCTTCACGTCACCCACCACTGCAACAGTCAATTGTCATAAATTTAGGCCCAGCACCCAGGCAGAGGAGAGAGCTCCCGTAACAGAGTATCTGGCTTCATGTCAGCAGAGAATCAGTCTTCATGTCATAGCAGAGAATGAGGCTTCACGTCACCCACCACTGCAACAGTCCATTGGCATATATTTAGGCCTAGCACACAGGCAGAGCAGAGAGGTCCCGTAACAGACAATCTGGCTTCATGTCAGCAGAGAATCAGTCTGCATGTCATAGCAGAGAATGAGGCTTCACGTCACCCACCACTGCAACAGTCCATTGGCATATATTTAGGCCTAGCACACAGGCAGAGCAGAGAGGTCCCGTAACAGACAATCTGGCTTCATGACAGCAGAGAATCAGTCTGCATGTCATAGCAGAGAATGAGGCTTCACGTCACCCACCACTGCAACAGTCCATTGGCATATATTTAGGCCTAGCACACAGGCAGAGCAGAGAGGTCCCGTAACAGACAATCTGGCTTCATGTCAGCAGAGAATCAGTCTGCATGTCATAGCAGAGAATGAGGCTTCACGTCACCCACCACTGCAACAGTCCATTGGCATATATTTAGGCCTAGCACACAGGCAGAGCAGAGAGGTCCCGTAACAGACAATCTGGCTTCATGACAGCAGAGAATCAGTCTGCATGTCATAGCAGAGAATGAGGCTTCACGTCACCCACCACTGCAACAGTCCATTGGCATATATTTAGGCCTAGCACACAGGCAGAGCAGAGAGGTCCCGTAACAGACAATCTGGCTTCATGTCAGCAGAGAATCAGTCTGCATGTCATAGCAGAGAATGAGGCTTCACGTCACCCACCACTGCAACAGTCCATTGGCATATATTTAGGCCTAGCACACAGGCAGAGCAGAGAGGTCCCGTAACAGACGATCTGGCTTCATGTCAGCAGAGAATCAGTCTGCATGTCATAGCAGAGAATCAGGCTTCACGTCAGCCACCACTGCAACAGTCCATGGTCATAAATTTAGGCCCAGCACCCAGGCAGAGGAGAGAGGTCCCGTAACAGACAATCTGGCTTCATGTCAGCAGAGAATTAGTCTGCATGTCATAGCAGAGAATCAGGCTTCATGTCAGCCACCACTGCAACAGTCCATTGGCATATATTTAGGCCTAGCACACAGGCAGAGGAGAGGTTCATTCAACTTTGGGTAGCATCGCAATATAATGGTAAAATGAAAATAAAAATAGGATTGAATGAGGAAGTGCCCTGGAGTCCAATAATATATGGTTATGGGGAGGTAGTTAATGTCTAATCTGGACAAGGGACGGACAGGTCCTGTGGGATCCATGCCTGGTTCATTTTTATGAACGTCAGCTTGTCCACATTGGCTGTAGACAGGCGGCTGCGTTTGTCTGTAATGACGCCCCCTGCCGTGCTGAATACACGTTCAGACAAAACGCTGGCTGCCGGGCAGGCCAGCACCTCCAAGGCATAAAAGGCTAGCTCTGGCCACGTGGACAATTTAGAGACCCAGAAGTTGAATGGGGCCGAACCATCAGTCAGTACGTGGAGGGGTGTGCACACGTACTGTTCCACCATGTTAGTGAAATGTTGCCTCCTGCTAACACGTTGCGTATCAGGTGGTGGTGCAGTTAGCTGTGGCGTGTTGACAAAAGTTTTCCACATCTCTGCCATGCTAACCCTGCCCTCAGAGGAGCTGGCCGTGACACAGCTGCCTTGGCGACCTCTTGCTCCTCCTCTGCCTTGGCCTTGGGCTTCCACTTGTTCCCCTGTGACATTTGGGAATGCTCTCAGTAGCGCGTCTACCAACGTGCGCTTGTACTCGCGCATCTTCCTATCACGCTCCAGTGCAGGAAGTAAGGTGGGCACATTGTCTTTGTAGCGTGGATCCAGCAGGGTGGCAACCCAGTAGTCCGCACAGGTTAAAATGTGGGCAACTCTGCTGTCGTTGCGCAGGCACTGCAGCATGTAGTCGCTCATGTGTGCCAGGCTGCCCAGGGGTAAGGACAAGCTGTCCTCTGTGGGAGGCGTATCGTCATCGTCCTGCCTTTCCCCCCAGCCACGCACCAGTGATGGACCCGAGCTGCGTTGGGTGCCACCCCGCTGTGACCATGCTTCATCCTCATCCTCCTCCACCTCCTCCTCATCCTCGTCCTCCTCGTCCTCCAGTAGTGGGCCCTGGCTGGCCACATTTGTACCTGGCCTCTGCTGTTGCAAAAAACCTCCCTCTGAGTCACTTCGAAGAGACTGGCCTGAAAGTGCTAAAAATGACCCCTCTTCCTCATCCTCCTCCTCCTCCTCCTGGGCCACCTCCTGTTCCATCATCGCCCTAAGTGTTTTCTCAAGGAGACATAGAAGTGGTATTGTAACGCTGATAACGGTGTCATCGCCACTGGCCATGTTGGTGGAGTACTCGAAACAGCGCAACAGGGCACACAGGTCTCGCATGGAGGCCCAGTCATTGGTGGTGAAGTGGTGCTGTTCTGTAGTGCGACTGACCCGTGCGTGCTGCAGCTGAAACTCCACTATGGCCTGCTGCTGCTCGCACAGTCTGTCCAGCATGTGCAAGGTGGAGTTCCACCTGGTGGGCACGTCGCATATGAGGCGGTGAGCGGGAAGGCCGAAGTTACGCTGTAGCGCAGACAGGCGAGCAGCGGCAGGATGTGAACGCCGGAAGCGCGAACAGACGGCCCGCACTTTATGCAGCAGCTCTGACATGTCGGGGTAGTTGTGAATGAACTTCTGCACCACCAAATTCAGCACATGCGCCAAGCAAGGGATGTGCGTCAAATTGGCTAGTCCCAGAGCTGCAACGAGATTTCGCCCATTATCACACACCACCAGGCCGGGCTTGAGGCTCACCGGCAGCAACCACTCGTCGGTCTGTTGTTCAATACCCCGCCACAACTCCTGTGCGGTGTGGGGCCTGTCCCCCAAACATATGAGTTTCAGAATGGCCTGCTGACGTTTACCCCGGGCTGTGCTGAAGTTGGTGGTGAAGGTGTGTGGCTGACTGGATGAGCAGGTGGAAGAAGAGGAGGAGGAAGCCGAGAAGGAGGAGGTGGCAACAGGAGGCAAAGAATGTTGCCCTGCGATCCTTGGCGGCGGCAGGACGTGCGCCAAACAGCTCTCCGCCTGGGGCCCAGCTGCCACTACATTTACCCAGTGTGCAGTTAGGGAGATATAGCGTCCCTGGCCGTGCTTACTGGTCCACGTATCTGTGGTTAGGTGGACCTTGCTACAGATGGCGTTGCGCAGTGCACACTTGATTTTATGGGATACTTGGTTGTGCAGGGAAGGCACGGCTCTCTTGGAGAAGTAGTGCCGGCTGGGAACAACATACTGTGGGACAGCAAGCGACATGAGCTGTTTGAAGCTGTCTGTGTCCACCAGCCTAAATGACAGCATTTCATAGGCCAGTAGTTTAGAAATGCTGGCATTCAGGGCCAGGGATCGAGGGTGGCTAGGTGGGAATTTACGCTTTCTATCAAATGTTTGTGAGATGGAGAGCTGAACGCTGGCGTGTGACATGGTTGAGACGCTTGGTGACGGAGGTGGTGGTGGTGGTGTTGGTGGTACATCCCCTGTTTGCTGGGCGGCAGGTGCCAACGTTCCTCCAGAGGCGGAGGAAGAGGCCGAGGCGGCAGCAGCAGAATAGGCCGAGGCGGCAGCAGCAGAAGAGGTAGCAGGGGGAGCCTGAGTGACTTCCTTGGTTTTAAGGTGTTTACTCCACTGCAGTTCATGCTTTGCATGCAGGTGCCTGGTCATGCAGGTTGTGCTCAGGTTCAGAACGTTAATGCCTCGCTTCAGGCTCTGATGGCACAGCGTGCAAACCACTCGGGTCTTGTCGTCAGCACATTGTTTGAAGAAGTGCCATGCCAGGGAACTCCTTGAAGCTGCCTTTGGGGTGCTCGGTCCCAGATGGCGGCGGTCAGTAGCAGGCGGAGTCTCTTGGCGGCGGGTGTTCTGCTTTTGCCCACTGCTCCCTCTTTTGCTACGCTGTTGGCTCGGTCTCACCACTGCCTCTTCCTCCGAACTGTGAAAGTCAGTGGCACGACCTTCATTCCATGTGGGGTCTAGGACCTCATCGTCCCCTGCATCGTCTTCCACCCAGTCTTGATCCCTGACCTCCTGTTCAGTCTGCACACTGCAGAAAGACGCAGCAGTTGGCACCTGTGTTTCGTCATCATCAGAGACATGCTGAGGTGGTATTCCCATGTCCTCATCATCAGGAAACATAAGTGGTTGTGCGTCAGTGCATTCTATGTCTTTCACCGCTGGGGAAGGGCTAGGTGGATGCCCTTGGGAAACCCTGCCAGCGGAGTCTTCAAACAGCATAAGAGACTGCTGCATAACTTGAGGCTGAGACAGTTTCCCTGGTATGCATGGGGGTGATGTGACAGACTGATGGGGTTGGTTTTCAGGCGCCATCTGTGCGCTTTCTGCAGAAGACTGGGTGGGAGATAATGTGAACGTGCTGGATCCACTGTCGGCCACCCAATTGACTAATGCCTGTACCTGCTCAGGCCTTACCATCCTTAGAACGGCATTGGGCCCCACCATATATCGCTGTAAATTCTGGCGGCTACTGGGACCTGAGGTAGTTGGTACACTAGGACGTGTGGATGTGGCAGAACGGCCACGTCCTCTCCCAGCACCAGAGGGTCCACTAACACCACCACGACCATGTCCACGTCCGCGTCCCTTACTAGATGTTTTTCTCATTGTTATGGTTCACCACAACAACAAATATATTATTTGGCCCAATGTATTGTATTCAAATTCAGCGGGATATAAATTTGAGGCCTAGTATTTAGGCGCTGGGTGACCGGTATGGATTTAGTGACAGAATTAGACTTGGAAATGCACAGAAGCGTGTGTGTGAAGTTATTCTGAATGACCCTATGTGCACCTTCAATATTATATACCCTTTTAGGGATAGATTTCAAATAGCTCTGATATAGCAGAAACCACTAAATTATGAAATTGCTAAATTGGGAATTGTACTTCAACCCAGAACAAAAAATGTGCTTTGACGGACACTAAATATCTTGCCCAGCAACAACAGTACAGCGGTGGGTAACGAGAGATTTAGAGGGATTTAAATTTGAGGCCTAGTATTTAGGCGCTGGGTCACCGGTATGGATTTAGTGACAGAATTAGACTTGGAAATGCACAGAAGCGTGTGTGTGAAGTTATTCTGAATGACCCTATGTGCACCTTCAATATTATATACCCTTTTAGGGATAGATTTCAAATAGCTCTGATATAGCAGAAACCACTAAATTATGAAATTGCTAAATTGGGAATTGTACTTCAACCCAGAACAAAAAATGTGCTTTGACGGACACTAAATATCTTGCCCAGCAACAACAGTACAGCGGTGGGTAACGAGAGATTTAGAGGGATTTAAATTTCAGGCCTAGTATTTAGGCGCTGGGTGACAGGTATGGGTTTAGTGACAGAATTAGACTTGAAAATACACAGTAGCGGGTGTGTGTGAAGTTATTCTGAATGACCAATGTGCACCTTCAATATTATATACCCTTTTTGGGATAGATTTCAAATAGCTCTGATATAGCAGGAACCACTAAATTATGAAATTGCTAAATTGGGAATTGTACTTCAACCCAGAACAAAAAATGTGCTTTGACGGACACTAAATATCTTGCCCAGCAACAACAGTACAGCGGTGGGTAACGAGAGATTTAGAGGGATTTAAATTTGAGGCCTAGTATTTAGGCGCTGGGTCACCGGTATGGATTTAGTGACAGAATTAGACTTGGAAATGCACAGAAGCGTGTGTGTGAAGTTATTCTGAATGACCCTATGTGCACCTTCAATATTATATACCCTTTTAGGGATAGATTTCAAATAGCTCTGATATAGCAGAAACCACTAAATTATGAAATTGCTAAATTGGGAATTGTACTTCAACCCAGAACAAAAAATGTGCTTTGACGGACACTAAATATCTTGCCCAGCAACAACAGTACAGCGGTGGGTAACGAGAGATTTAGAGGGATTTAAATTTGAGGCCTAGTATTTAGGCGCTGGGTCACCGGTATGGATTTAGTGACAGAATTAGACTTGGAAATGCACAGAAGCGTGTGTGTGAAGTTATTCTGAATGACCCTATGTGCACCTTCAATATTATATACCCTTTTAGGGATAGATTTCAAATAGCTCTGATATAGCAGAAACCACTAAATTATGAAATTGCTAAATTGGGAATTGTACTTCAACCCAGAACAAAAAATGTGCTTTGACGGACACTAAATATCTTGCCCAGCAACAACAGTACAGCGGTGGGTAACGAGAGATTTAGAGGGATTTAAATTTGAGGCCTAGTATTTAGGCGCTGGGTCACCGGTATGGATTTAGTGACAGAATTAGACTTGGAAATGCACAGAAGCGTGTGTGTGAAGTTATTCTGAATGACCCTATGTGCACCTTCAATATTATATACCCTTTTAGGGATAGATTTCAAATAGCTCTGATATAGCAGAAACCACTAAATTATGAAATTGCTAAATTGGGAATTGTACTTCAACCCAGAACAAAAAATGTGCTTTGACGGACACTAAATATCTTGCCCAGCAACAACAGTACAGCGGTGGGTAACGAGAGATTTAGAGGGATTTAAATTTGAGGCCTAGTATTTAGGCGCTGGGTGACAGGTATGGGTTTAGTGACAGAATTAGACTTGAAAATACACAGTAGCGGGTGTGTGTGAAGTTATTCTGAATGACCCAATGTGCACCTTCAATATTATATACCCTTTTTGGGATAGATTTCAAATAGCTCTGATATAGCAGGAACCACTAAATTATGAAATTGCTAAATTGGGAATTGTACTTCAACCCAGAACAAAAAATGTGCTTTGACGGACACTAAATATCTTGCCCAGCAACAACAGTACAGCGGTGGGTAACGAGAGATTTAGAGGGATTTAAATTTGAGGCCTAGTATTTAGGCGCTGGGTCACCGGTATGGATTTAGTGACAGAATTAGACTTGGAAATGCACAGAAGCGTGTGTGTGAAGTTATTCTGAATGACCCTATGTGCACCTTCAATATTATATACCCTTTTAGGGATAGATTTCAAATAGCTCTGATATAGCAGAAACCACTAAATTATGAAATTGCTAAATTGGGAATTGTACTTCAACCCAGAACAAAAAATGTGCTTTGACGGACACTAAATATCTTGCCCAGCAACAACAGTACAGCGGTGGGTAACGAGAGATTTAGAGGGATTTAAATTTGAGGCCTAGTATTTAGGCGCTGGGTCACCGGTATGGATTTAGTGACAGAATTAGACTTGGAAATGCACAGAAGCGTGTGTGTGAAGTTATTCTGAATGACCCTATGTGCACCTTCAATATTATATACCCTTTTAGGGATAGATTTCAAATAGCTCTGATATAGCAGAAACCACTAAATTATGAAATTGCTAAATTGGGAATTGTACTTCAACCCAGAACAAAAAATGTGCTTTGACGGACACTAAATATCTTGCCCAGCAACAACAGTACAGTGGTGGGTAACGAGAGATTTAGAGGGATTTAAATTTGAGGCCTAGTATTTAGGCGCTGGGTCACCGGTATGGATTTAGTGACAGAATTAGACTTGGAAATGCACAGAAGCGTGTGTGTGAAGTTATTCTGAATGACCCTATGTGCACCTTCAATATTATATACCCTTTTAGGGATAGATTTCAAATAGCTCTGATATAGCAGAAACCACTAAATTATGAAATTGCTAAATTGGGAATTGTACTTCAACCCAGAACAAAAAATGTGCTTTGACGGACACTAAATATCTTGCCCAGCAACAACAGTACAGCGGTGGGTAACGAGAGATTTAGAGGGATTTAAATTTGAGGCCTAGTATTTAGGCGCTGGGTGACAGGTATGGGTTTAGTGACAGAATTAGACTTGAAAATACACAGTAGCGGGTGTGTGTGAAGTTATTCTGAATGACCCAATGTGCACCTTCAATATTATATACCCTTTTTGGGATAGATTTCAAATAGCTCTGATATAGCAGGAACCACTAAATTATGAAATTGCTAAATTGGGAATTGTACTTCAACCCAGAACAAAAAATGTGCTTTGACGGACACTAAATATCTTGCCCAGCAACAACAGTACAGCGGTGGGTAACGAGAGATTTAGAGGGATTTAAATTTGAGGCCTAGTATTTAGGCGCTGGGTCACCGGTATGGATTTAGTGACAGAATTAGACTTGGAAATGCACAGAAGCGTGTGTGTGAAGTTATTCTGAATGACCCTATGTGCACCTTCAATATTATATACCCTTTTAGGGATAGATTTCAAATAGCTCTGATATAGCAGAAACCACTAAATTATGAAATTGCTAAATTGGGAATTGTACTTCAACCCAGAACAAAAAATGTGCTTTGACGGACACTAAATATCTTGCCCAGCAACAACAGTACAGCGGTGGGTAACGAGAGATTTAGAGGGAATTAAATTTGAGGCCTAGTATTTAGGCGCTGGGTCACCGGTATGGATTTAGTGACAGAATTAGACTTGGAAATACACAGTAGCGGGTGTGTGTGAAGTTACTCTGAATGACCCTATGTGCACCTTCAATATTATATACCCTTTTTGGGATAGATTTCAAAGAGCTCTGATATAGCAGGAACCACTAAATTATGAAATTGCTAAATTGGGAATTGTATTTCAACCCAGAACAAGAAATGTGCTTGAACGGACACTAAATAACTCGCCCAGCTACAGCACTAGGGACAGATTTAGCTGGATATAAATTTGAGGCCTAGTATTTAGGCGCTGGGTGACCGGTATGGATTTAGTGACAGAATTAGACTGGGATATGGCCAAAAAATGAACAGACTATTGCTGGTTAAATGCACTTGGTGTGACAGCTTCACCCTGATGTAGGCTTTAGCCAAAAAACAACCACACCATTGAGGGTTAAATGCACTTGGTGACAGGCGCAGCTTGCCCCTGATTTTGTATATGGCCAAAAAATGAACAGACTATTGCTGGTTAAATGCACTTGGTGTGACAGCTTCACCCTGATGTAGGCTTTAGCCAAAAAACAACCACACCATTGAGGGTTAAATGCACTTGGTGACAGGCGCAGCTTGCCCCTGATTTTGTATATGGCCAAAAAATGAACAGACTATTGCTGGTTAAATGCACTTGGTGTGACAGCTTCACCCTGATGTAGGCTTTAGCCAAAAAACAACCACACCATTGAGGGTTAAATGCACTTGGTGACAGGCGCAGCTTGCCCCTGATTTTGTATATGGCCAAAAAATGAACAGACTATTGCTGGTTAAATGCACTTGGTGTGACAGCTTCACCCTGATGTAGGCTTTAGCCAAAAAACAACCACACCATTGAGGGTTAAATGCACTTGGTCGCAGCTTGTGCTGGCGCACCACAAGACACAAAATGGCCGCCGATCACCCCAGAAAAATGAGACTGACAAACGGTCTGTGCAGCCTAAAAACAGTGAGCAATTGAGGATCAGCAGCTCAATGATCCACAGCTGCAGATCGATCAGTTAATCAAGTCCTTTGGAGGAGTTAATCTGCCTAATCTCGCCCTACTGTCGCAGCCGCAACCTCTCCCTACGCTAATCAGAGCAGAGTGACGGGCGGCGCTATGTGACTCCAGCTTAAATAGAGGCTGGGTCACATGGTGCTCTGGCCAATCACAGCCATGCCAATAGTAGGCATGGCTGTGATGGCCTCTTGGGGCAAGTAGTATGACGCTTGTTGATTGGCTGCTTTGCAGCCTTTCAAAAAGCGCCAAGAAAGCGTCACAAAAGCGCGAAGAAAGCGACGAACACCGAACCCGAACCCGGACTTTTACGAAAATGTCCGGGTTCGGGTCCGTGTCACGGACACCCCAAAATTCGGTACGAACCCGAACTATACAGTTCGAGTTCGCTCATCCCTACTTACAACTATTAGACAATAGCACTATATTAGCTTAATTGCTCTATATTCGTTTTTTTTTTCGAATTTTCGCTATATTGCTATAACTTCGTTTTTTCGAATATTCGTAATTATAGCAATATAGCGAATATTCGAAAAAAACGAATATAGAGCAATTTAGCTAATACAGTGCTATAATCTTTTTTTTATAGTTGTAATTTTTTTCCAATCTGAACTTCAGATGAGAAAAAAATTACAATTATTAGACAAAGAAGATTATAGCACTATATTAGCTAAATTGCTCTATATTCGTTTTTTCGAATTTTCGCTATATTGCTATAACTTCGTTTTTTTGAATATTTGTAATATTCTAAATCAAGAATATATAGCAATATAGCGAATATTCGAAAAAAACGAATATAGAGCAATTTAGCTAACATAGTGCTATAATCTTCTTTGTCTTAAAGTTGAAAAATTCGCAATAAAAAATTCGAATCCGAAAATTCGAATTACGAAAATTCGCATATTACACAATCATTACCTTGCCGATTTTTTGCAAGAATTTTTTTTTTTCGAATTTTCGAATTTTCGAATATTCGACGAATATAAAAAAAAAATATTCGCGAAATATCGCGAATTCGAATATGACCCCTGCCGCTCATCACTACTGCCTAGGTGCTTGGCCTAAATTTATGACAATGGACTGTTGCAGTGGTGGCTGACGTGAAGCCTGATTCTCTGCTATGACATGCAGACTGATTCTCTGCTGACATGAAGCCAGATTGTCTGTTACGGGACCTCTCTCCTCTGCCTGGGTGCCTGTGCCTAAATTTATGACAATGGACTGTTGCAGTGGTGGCTGACGTGAAGCCTGATTCTCTGCTATGACATGCAGACTGATTCTCTGCTGAAATGAAGCCAGATTGTCTGTTACGGGACCTCTCTCCTCTGCCTGGGTGCCTGTGCCTAAATTTATGACAATGGACTGTTGCAGTGGTGGCTGACGTGAAGCCTGATTCTCTGCTATGACATGAAGACTGATTCTCTGCTGACATGAAGCCAGATTGTCTGTTACGGGACCTCTCTCCTCTGCCTAGGTGCTGTGCCTAAATTTATGAAAATGGACTCTTACAGTGGTGGGTGACGTGAAGCCTGATTCTCTGCTATGACATGCAGACTGATTCTCTGCTGACATGAAGCCAGATTCTCTGTTAAAGGACCTCTCTCCTCTGCCTGGGTGCTGGGCCTAAATATATGCCAATGGACTGTTGCACTGGTGGCTGACGTGAAGCCTGATTGTCTGTTACGGGACCTCTCTCCTCTGCCTGGGTGCTGGGCCTAAATATCTGACAATGGACTGTTGCATTGGTGGCTGATGTGAAGCCTGATTCTCTGCTATGATATGAAGACTGATTCTCTGCTGACATGAAGCCAGATTGTCTGTTACGGGACCTCTCTCCACTGCCTGGGTGCTGGGCCTAAATTTATGAAAATGGACTGTTGCAGTGGTGGCTGACGTGAAGCCTGATTCTCTGCTATGACATGCAGACTGATTCTCTGCTGACATGAAGCCAGATTCTCTGTTAAGGGACCTCTCTCCTCTGCCTGGGTGCTGGGCCTAAATATATGCCAATGGACTGTTGCACTGGTGGCTGACGTGAAGCCTGATTGTCTGTTACGGGACCTCTCTCCTCTGCCTGGGTGCTGGGCCTAAATATCTGACAATGGACTGTTGCATTGGTGGCTGATGTGAAGCCTGATTCTCTGCTATGATATGAAGACTGATTCTCTGCTGACATGAAGCCAGATTGTCTGTTACGGGAACTCTCTCCTCTGCCTGGGTGCTTGGCGTAAATTTATGACAATGGACTGTTGCATTGGTGGCTGACGTGAAGCCTGATTCTCTGCTATGACATGCAGACTGATTCTCTGCTGACATGAAGCCAGATTGTCTGTTACGGGAACTCTCTCCTCTGCCTGGGTGCTTGGCGTAAATTTATGACAATGGACTGTTGCATTGGTGGCTGACGTGAAGCCTGATTCTCTGCTATGACATGCAGACTGATTCTCTGCTGACATGAAGCCAGATTGTCTGTTACGGGACCTCTCTCCTCTGCCTGGGTGCTGGGCCTAAATTTATGAAAATGGACTGTTGCAGTGGTGGCTGACGTGAAGCCTGATTCTCTGCTATGACATGCAGACTGATTGTCTGCTGACATGAAGCTAGATTGTCTGTTACGGGACCTCTCTCCTCTGCCTGGGTGCTTGGCCTAAATTTATGACAATGGACTGTTACAGTGGTGGGTGACGTGAAGCCTGATTCTCTGCTATGACATGAAGACTGATTCTCTGCTGACTTGAAGCCAGATTGTCTGTTACGGGACCTCTCTCCTCTGCCTGGGTTCTGGGCCTAAATTTATGACAATGGACTGTTGCAGTGGTGGCTGACATGAAGCCTGATTCTCTGCTATGACATGCAGACTGATTCTCTGCTGACATGAAGCCAGATTGTCTGTTACGGGACCTCTCTCCTCTGCCTAGGTACTGTGCCTAAATTTATGAAAATGGACTCTTACAGTGGTGGGTGACGTGAAGCCTGATTCTCTGCTATGATAAGAAGACTGATTCTCTGCTGACATGAAGCCAGATTGTCTGTTACGGGACCTCTCTCCTCTGCCTGGGTGCTTGGCCTAAATTTATGACAATGGACTGTTGCAGTGGTGGCTGATGTGAAGCCTGATTCTCTGCTATGACATGCAGACTGATTCTCTGCTGACATGAAGCCAGATTGTCTGTTACTTGACCTCTCTCCTCTGCCTGGGTGCTGGGCCTAAATTTATGAAAATGGACTGTTGCAGTGGTGGCTGACGTGAAGCCTGATTCTCTGCTATGACATGCAGACTGATTCTCTGCTGACATGAAGCCAGATTGTCTGTTACGGTACCTCTCTCCTCTGCCTGGGTGCCTGTACCTAAATTTATGACAATGGACTGTTGCAGTGGTGGCTGACGTGAAGCCTGATTCTCTGCTATGACATGAAGACTGATTCTCTGCTGACATGAAGCCAGATTGTCTGTTACGGGACCTTTCTCCTCTGCCTGGGTGCTGGGCCTAAATTTATGAAAATGGACTCTTACAGTGGTGGGTGACGTGAAGCCTGATTCTCTGCTATGACATGCAGACTGATTCTCTGCTGACATGAAGCCAGATTCTCTGTTAAGGGACCTCTCTCCTCTGCCTGGGTGCTGGGCCTAAATATATGCCAATGGACTGTTGCACTGGTGGCTGACGTGAAGCCTGATTGTCTGTTACGGGACCTCTCTCCTCTGCCTGGGTGCTGGGCCTAAATATCTGACAATGGACTGTTGCATTGGTGGCTGACGTGAAGCCTGATTCTCTGCTATGATATGAAGACTGATTCTCTGCTGACATGAAGCCAGATTGTCTGTTACGGGACCTCTCTCCTCTGCCTGGGTGCTTGGCGTAAATTTATGACAATGGACTGTTGCATTGGTGGCTGACGTGAAGCCTGATTCTCTGCTATGACATGCAGACTGATTCTCTGCTGACATGAAGCCAGATTGTCTGTTACGGGACCTCTCTCCTCTGCCTGGGTGCTGGGCCTAAATTTATGACAATGGACTGTTGCAGTGGTGGCTGACGTGAAGCCTGATTCTCTGCTATGACATGCAGACTGATTCTCTGCTGACATGAAGCCAGATTGTCTGTTACGGGACCTCTCTCCTCTGCCTGGGTGCTTGGCCTAAATTTATGAAAATGGACTGTTACAGTGGTGGGTGACGTGAAGCCTGATTCTCTGCTATGACGTGAAGACTGATTCTCTGCTGACATGAAGCCAGATTGTCTGTTACGGGACCTCTCTCCTCTGCCTGGGTGCTGGGCCTAAATATATGCCAATGGACTGTTGCACTGGTGGCTGACGTGAAGTCTGATTGTCTGTTACGGGACCTCTCTCCTCTGCCTGGGTGCTGGGCCTAAATATCTGACAATGGACTGTTGCATTGGTGGCTGACGTGAAGCCTGATTCTCTGCTATGATATGAAGACTGATTCTCTGCTGACATGAAGCCAGATTGTCTGTTACGGGACCTCTCTCCTCTGCCTGGGTGCTTGGCCTAAATTTATGACAATGGACTGTTACAATGGTGGGTGACGTGAAGCCTGATTCTCTGCTATGACATGCAGACGGATTCTCTGCTGACATGAAGCCAGATTGTCTGTTACGGGACCTCTCTCCTCTGCCTGGGTGCTGGGCCTAAATTTATGACAATGGACTGTTGCAGTGGTGGCTGACGTGAAGCCTGATTCTCTGCTATGACATGCAGACTGATTCTCTGCTGACATGAAGACAGATTCTCTGTTACGGGACCTCTCTCCTCTGCCTGGGTGCCGGGGCCTAAATATCTGAGAATGGACTGTTCCAGTGGTGGGTGACGTGAAGCCAGATTCTCTGCTATGGGACCTCTCTCCAATTGATTTTGGTTAATTTTTATTTATTTAATTTTTATTTTAATTCATTTCCCTATCCACATTTGTTTGCAGGGGATTTACCTACATGTTGCTGCCTTTTGCAGCCCTCTAGCCCTTTCCTGGGCTGTTTTAGAGCCTTTTTAGTACCGAAAAGTTCGAGTCCCTATTGACTTCAATGGGGTTCGGGTTCGGGACGATGTTCGGATCGGGTTCGGATCCCGAACCCGAACATTTCCGGGAAGTTCGGCCGAACTTCTCGAACCCGAACATCCAGGTGTTCGCTCAACTCTAAAAATAGCCAATCAAACATACACGTTCATCAATACTTATGCCCTTAATGTGAATCAGACTGTTTGGTTTAAATCTCTTTACCCAATTATAGAATCCTTCAGTGAAGGTGTAGTCGTATTGAGAGGAGATTTTAATATTGCATTAGAACCTCAATCGGATTCATCCTCCCAAAGATCTGCCCTGTCCCTGAAAGCTCTCAAAATTATTCGCAGAAACCCCCAAAATACCCACCTGGTGGATGCATGGAGAATGCTAAATGCCTCCAGCCGCGACTACACCTTTTTCTCCAATGTACATGGTGCCTACCAAAGATTAGACTATTTGCTCATTTCAAAAGAACATTTACAATTTTGCCAGGGAACTCAAATAGGATCTATTCATCTATCAGACCACTCACCGGTGTTCCTGAAGATCTCTACTCCCCAACGAGATCTTCGTGCTTTTAAATGGCGGCTCAATGAACAATTAATATCCTCCCAGACACAGAAGGAGCAGGTGCAAAAGTTGCTAGATAAATATTTACTGTGACACTCCCTCCCAGAAACCTCCCCCCATGTAATTTGAGATGCCTACAAAGCTTATATAAGAGGTCAATTCATCAGCTCTGGAGCTAGACTCAAGAAAAAGAGGGCAGCTTAGGTAGATGCCTTATTGGAAGAGATACACAAATTAGAACTTCTCCACAAACATTCCTTAGTTGCCTCCCATTTAACGAGATTGACAGATCTTAGCTCATAGCTTAAGAACCTTCTAAACACTGCTTCTGCCAAATATTATCTACATTCCCAATACAAATACTTTGCACATGGGGACAAAGCGTCCAAGTTTATGACGAGCCAAATTATACAAAGGAAAGCTCAAAACTACATCTGCAATATACATAAACCAGGAGGAGGGATAGCAGTAACAACAAAAGAAATAGCCCAGCAATTCCAAAATTTCTATCTAGAGCTATATAATTTCTCTCACTAAGACTCAATGAAAGATTCTACCTCATCCCAGAGCCCTATTAATACCTTTCTTGAACCCCTAACACTCCCCAAACTAGATAATATCCATAGGGAATCCTTGCAATCTCCTTTTACTGAAGAGGAACTCTTAGAGCTATAAAAAACCTTTCCAATGGAAAAGTCCCAGGGCCTGATGGTCTGCCGGCTCTATACTACCGCTCCTTCAGCAAATCTATATTCCCTCACCTATTGGCCATTTGTAACCACTCATTGCAGGGATCCCCTCTTACATCTGACATGATTAAAGCACATATAACAATCATTCTAAAAGAAGGAAAGGATCCAGGGCAATGTGCAAATTACCGCCCAATATCGTTATTAAACTTAGACCTAAAGCTGCTGGCTAAGATGTTAGCTACTCGTCTGTCTACATACCTGCCCTCTCTGATACATAGAGACCAGACGGGGTTTATAAAAGGTAGAGAAGGTTGAGACAACACTGCAAGAATACTGAACGTATTATTCCATGCCAAAAAACACTCCCTTTCCTTGACCTTCTTGAGCACTGATGTCGAGAAGGCTTTCAATAGGGTTAATTGTGAATGTATGCAAATTACCCTAGAGAAATTTGGCCTTCCTGATCCTTTTGTTAAAGCTATCTTCTCGATGTACACTAATGCTTCAGCAGCCATTATAGTAAAGGATACTTTATCCTCGACGTTCACTATTAGAATATGTAACTGTACTGCTGAACGCCAAATACATTTTTCTTTTGCCACTAATACACGACAAAAAGGGCCTCGGAACAGCAAATAAATAAAAAAATTGTGCCACTAATACACACCAAAAAGGGCTTTAAAATTCGCACTTAACCACACAACGGCTAATACGCCATTTTTTCCACTAATACAAGCCACAAAATGGTATAGAACATATAACGGCACCGCACAAGGGCAAATAAGACGTATAAATATTTCCTTGTTATAAATCCTGTTAATGGCTGTATCAAACAGCATTTGCACCCCAATAACAAGAACGGTTGCTGGAATTACAGATCTGTATAATGGCAATTTGGATCCCCAGTCAGTGCAGCAAGGTGTAATAGGATTGCTACTATTACCCAGGCTGTAGCCTCCCCTAATGAACCTTGTTCTGCATAAATGCTCTGGAATGATTCCTCCCTATCCTTTCCGTACACCATGAATAATCTTTCCCTGAACGTGTAAATCGTTTTTTTTTAGCACAATGAAGTCTTTCCAAGCACTGTCCCTAGCGCCTGCTGACGTCTCTCCCTGCAAATAAATTGGAAAATGAAAGAATCCAATATGGCTGAGGTGATTTAGAGGGCTGTGACATCACAGGGCTGGCTGGCTGCTGATTGGCTGCTTGCATGGCATTATGGGTGATCCCTCGTTCCCAGAGTTTCTTGCTCCATGTCCGCACACGTGCAGCAACCATTTTCGGAAAAAAAATTATTCGTTACCACGAAGCAATAGGAAATTCAGATTTGGTGCAAATCTAATTTTTACTGAAATTCGGATGGAATACCACTTCGTCAACTTCGATTCGCTCATCTCTAGTGGATACACATGCTCAGTTCTATCCTACAACTGCCAGCATATTCTGTTGTGACAATTAAAGGGAGAAAGCTGCAGCAGAATATACATGCCGCTGCAGCTGTGACAGTAAGAGAGCTACAGCAGAAAGGACATGTCCCTTGAGAAAGGGCACACCCCCTGAGCTGCCAGCTTGAAAGAAATTTTGCACAGGAATGAATAGAGAGAGCTCTGGATCCATGCAAGCAGGGGCGTACATAGAAATCACTGGGCCCCATAGCAAGAATCTGAATTGGGCCCCCTAACCCCGCCCACTACCCACCCCTGGCCCGTCGTGGGTAGGGCTGCAGTAAACGATTACCGTATTTTAGCAATCGAGTATTCTACCGATTAATTGAGTACTCTGATAAGAAAAACCTTCTTAAAAAAACATATTGCTTTATAAAAAAACTATATTTTGATTTCTTACAGTGGCACAGCAAATAATCGTGACTCCCAGCATCCTGGGGACTCCCCCCCACCCACATCCTCCTGAATGTGACATAGGACAATAAACTGTAGTCAGGGCATGCTGGGAGTTGTAGTTTCAAAGCAGCTGGAGTCCTGGAGGTTTCAGATTCCTCCCCTCTTCTCCACACTCAGGGCCCTAGGAAAGCTGGGTGCCTGCCTCTAGGAGCTGGATATTATATTCAGGACCCTAGGAAAGCTGGGTGCCTGCCTCTAGGAGCTGGACCTCATACTCAGGACTCTGGGAAAGCTGGGTGCCTTCCTGTAGGAGCTGGATATTATATTCAGGACCCTAGGAAAGCTGGGTGCCTGCCTCTAGGAGCTGGACCTCATACTCAGGACTCTGGGAAAGCTGGGTGCCTTCCTGTAGGAGCTGAATTTCATACTCGGGACCCTAGGAAAGCTGGGTGCCTACCTGTAGGAGCTGAATTTCATACTCAGGACCCTAGGAAAGCTGGGTGCCTACCTGTAAGAGCTGGGCCTCATACTCAGGACTCTGGGAAAGCTGGGTGCCTATCTGTAGGAGCTGGATCTTATACTCACTGGGACTAAACGGAGAATGGGACGGTGCCACTCAGAATGAGAAACCACAGCAGAAACCGCATGGTGTCATGGGATAGGCGGTGGTGTGAAGTACCATTAAAATAGTAAAATGCATAACGTTACGTGCAGCTTCTGGGAGATGCGTCTAGCTCTCTATGGAGCCACAAAACATCACTGACCACCGCCGAGGTCTGCAGTCAGGGTGCCCTGTCAGACACGTTCCTCCCCCTCACCGGTCGCCGCTGGTGTCCTGTCCCCGGCCGCTCGCTCTCATGTCCACTTCTCACTTTGAATTTAAACATCCGGCAGCCTCCAGCACTTGCACTTAGTGTTACTTAGGAAACGGGGCAGCCAGCTGGCTAAAAGACGCGTGTGATATTTTTTCCCTTCTTTCAATAAACTTTATTGTACAGTACAATTAGGGGGGAGGCAAGGGAGAACACAAGTGGGCGGGCCACAGGCCACCTCATTGCCCGCCCATATTATCTATGAATAAACTGTCTGTGCAGAATAGGAGAAGGGGGCGGGGCCTTCAATGCGCTCCGGGCCCCCCTGTGCCGCGGGCCCCATAGCAACGGCGTGGTCTGCCTATATTGGCAGTACGCCACTGCATGCAAGGTACAGGGCCAGTTCTATCTTAAAAAAATTGGTAATGGCGATCTGGTATTCATAGACCAAGACATTTTTACAATTAAAGGAAGAACACAATACATTTAGTAACATAGTACATAAGGCCGAAAAAAATACATTTGTCCATCCAGTTTGGCCTGTTATCCTGCAAGTTGATCCAGAGGAAGGCAAAAAAAAAAACTGTGAGGTAGAAGCCAATTTTCCCCACTTTAGGGGAATAAAAAAATTCCTTCCCGACTCCATTCAGGCAATCAGAATAACTCCCTGGATCAACGATCCCTCTCTAGAAGCTATAGCCTGTAATATTATTACGCTCCAGAAATACATCCAGGCCCCTCTTGAATTCCTTTATTGTACTCACATCATCACCACCTCCTCAGGCAGAGAGTTCCATAGTCTCACTGCTCTTACCATAAAGAATCCTCTTCTATGTTTGTGTGCAAACCTTCCTTCCTCCAGACGCAGAGGATGTCCCCTCGTCACAGTCACAGTCCTGGGGATAAATAGATGATGGGATAGATCTCTGTACTGACCCCTGATATATTTATACCTATTAATTAGATCTCCCCTCAGTCGTCTTTTTTCTAAAGTTAATAACCCTAATTTTGATAATCTTTCAGGGTACTGTAGTTGCCCCATTCCAGTTATTACTTTAGTTGCCCTCCTCTGGACCTTCTCCAGCTCTGCTATGTCTGCCCTGTTTACAGGAGCCCAGAACTGTACACAGTACTCCATGTGTGGTCTGACTAGCGATTTGTAAAGTGGTAGGACTATGTTCTTATCACGGGCATCTATGCCCCTTCTGATGCAACCCATTATCTTATTGGCCTTGGCAGCAGCTGCCTGACACTGGCTTTTGCAGCTTAGTTTGCTGTTTATTAAAATTCCTTGATCCTTTTTCATGTCTGTGTTACCGAGTGTTTTACTACCCTTTTATGTGGTACAGTGTTAAATGCTTTGGAGAAGTCCAGATATACAACATCCATTGATTCGCCGCTGTCAAGTCCAGAACTTACCTCCTCATTGAAACTGATTAAATTAGTTTGGCATGACCGATCCCTCACGAAGCCATGCTGATAAGGCGTTATTTGCTTATTTCCGTTGAGATGCTCTAAGATAGCATCCCTCAGAAAACCATCAAACAGTTTACCCACAACAGGTGTTAAACTTACTGGCCTATAGTTTCCAGGCTCTGATTTTGGACCCTTTTTGAATATTGGCACCACATTTGCCATGCGCCAATCCTGTGGGACATTCCCTGTCAGTATAGAGTCCGCAAATATCAGAAATAAGGGTCTGGGTATGACATTACTTAATTCCCTTAAGATACGGGGATGTATGCCATCCGGTCCTGGCGATTTGTCTATTTTAATCTTTTTAAGTCGCTGATGTACTTCTTCCTGGGTCAGACAGAACACTTTTAATGGGGAATTTATTTTTACATTCTGCATGTCATCTGACAGTTTATTTTCCTCAGTGAATACATTTGAGAAAAAAATATTTAACAGCTTTGCTTCCTCCTCGTCGCTCTCTGCAACTCCCCCCTCATTACACTTTAAAGGGCCGACACCTTCAGATTTATACTTTTTAACATTTATATAATTGAAGAACATTTTAGGGTTAGTTTTACTCTCTTTGGCAATTAATCTCTTGGTCTCTAGTTTGGCCACTTTTATTTGTTTTTTACATGTTCTATTTTTTTCCTTATAGATTTTCAGTGCTTCCGTGCTACCCTCCTGTTTTAGTGATTTATATGCTTTCTTTTTGTCATTTATTGCTTTCTTTACAGTTCTATTCATCTACATTGGTTTCTTTTTGTTCCTTAACCTTTTATTCCCATACGGTATGTACCTCTCACAATGAGATTTTAGGATGTTTTTTAAAGATATCCCATTTTGTGGCTGTATTTTTATTTTTGAGGACTTTGTCCCAGTTAGTTAGGCCTCTCTTGGCTAAATTTAGCTTTTTTTGAAGTTTGGTATTTTTGTTCCTCCCTGTAGAAACTTATATATGAGATAAACCTTACAAACAGTCTTCGGATGTTATAAGTGTACTTTATTCTCACAAATAGACAACTTGTCTCCTGGTCATGTTCATCGGGTCATGTTATTGCACACATATCCTTGCATCGCGAATGTTCTGTTTGAATAGTGCCCCTGCCGCTCATCACTGCTGCTGAGGCCAGTGATTGGCTGCAGTTGTTAAATGGGTAGACTGTATCATCTTCAATACAGCAAAGTAAAAACACCCCAGTTTGGTGGCACTGTAGAGACAAGAAATGTATCAGGTGAGTATTGGTTCTTTTGTCATTTTATTGAATTTTCTCCATTTAGTAAATTTCCTTCCAGGTTTTGGAAAATATTTTACAGTTTCTGCATCTGAATACTTTTGTAATTGCATGTAATTAAAAATTTAGTATAGCCACTGAGCTATTCAATAAAATGTATCTGTATAGCATCACCTGCTGTTTGTTCTTTTTCTTATTTCTTTGACCTGCTCACTGAGAAGGCCGCACATGCTCAGTTCCATCATTCAACTGCCTTATGAGCTATGATAGGGAGGGCTGAGACATGCCCCATTAGCTGCAGCAGAAAAGACACTCCCCTTGAACTGTCAGCTTGATATAAATCTAGCAGAGCAATGAATGGGGAAATCTCTGGATCCATGCGAGGTACAGGACTGGTTCTAGCTTTGTTAGAAAGAGATTGTCATGTACTATATTATGTCTGATTTTCATTTTTTACATTAGTCATAGGTAGTGTTGAGCGAGCATGCTCGACCGAGCACCAGTTCAGCTCGAGCCTCGCTATGCTTGGCCGAACACCGCGTGTGCTTGAGTCAGCGTATTTAAATCTAATTTAGCCTTTATTTCTATGCAGAAGATCACTGTACAGTGAGGGAATCCCTCAGTGTGAGTCCACGGCTTAGAAGTCCCTGCTCTGACTACATATATAGCTATGCCCGTATATGGACTCAGTGCTTAGGGACAGCCCAGTGCATTTAAATCTAATTTAGCCTGTATTTCAGAAAAGTTTCTGCCTGAATTCAAACTCACAACCTCCTGCATTAGAGGCAAGGCACTTAACCACTGAGCTATAATAGCTACATAGCCAGTTGCTTTAATAATAAAAAAAAGACTTCTACTGTAGTGTACTTCTACTGAGACCTATACAGTAGAAGTCTCTTTTTTTTAAAAAACATCTAGCTATGCAGCTATATAGTGTAGTGGTTAAAGTTCTTGGCTATCATGCAGAGGGTGTGAGTTCAAATCCCATCACAAACTTTTAGGTTAACTTAGATTTATATATTTGTATATTTTTTGGGTAATTGTAAAAAATGCATGGCACAAAATAATTGTGTAATTAAAAGCAAAAAAAATTTTAAAATAATAATAATAGTGTCCAGCTCCATTGTAACTCTGATTAAAAGCACCAGGCAGGTGGGCGGGAATGCTAAGTTCCACAGAGGATGCCTACTCCTCTACTATATATACATAATAAAAAAAAGGAACAGAGACCATCTGAAATAATTAAATTAAAAGCATGTGCAAGCTACCATAGCAAGTATGTAGAAAAACAAATAAGTAGCAGTACACCACTAAATGCACTAAGCGTGGGTAAACAGGTGAATGTGTGAACAGGGTCCAATACATAACTACCATACTTACTATTAAGCGGAGTAGAAGCTCTTAGCGCATATAATTGATTAAAAATATGTCGGGCTGATCTACCAAACGTCAAGGTGGCTTCTCATCAGATGGGACTTACTCTAACAGCTCCATTGTAACGCTGATTAAAAGCACCAGGTGCTGTTCCTTTTTTTGATTATGCATATACAGTACGGACCAAAAGTTTGGACACACCTTCTCATTCAAAGAGTTTTCTTTATTTTCATGACTATCAAAATTGTAGATTCACACTGAAGGCATCAAAACTTTGAATTAACAGAGGCCAGGTCATCTGGCGCAGCACGCCATCACTCTCCTTCATGGTCAAATAGCCCTTACACAGCCTGGAGGTGTGTTTGGGGTCATTGTCCTGTTGAAAAATAAATGATGGTCCAACTAAACGCAAACCGGATGGAATAGCATGCCGCTGAAAGATGCTGTGGTAGCCATGCTGGTTCAGTATGCCTTCAATTTTAGAATAAATCCCCAACAGTGTCACCAGCAAAGCACCCCCACACCATCACACCTCCTCCTCCATGCTTCACGGTGGGAACCAGGCATGTAGAGTCCATCCGTTCACCTTTTCTGCATCGCACAAAGACACGGTGGTTGGAACCAAAGATCTCAAATTTGGACTCATCAGACCAAAGCACAGATTTCCACTGGTCTAATGTCCATTCCTTGTGTTCTTTAGCCCAAAGAAGTCTCTTCTGCTTGTTGCCTGTCCTTAGCAGTGGTTTCCTAGCAGATATTCTACCATGAAGGCCTGATTCACACAGACTCCTCTTAACAGTTGTTCTAGAGATGTGTCTGCTGCTAGAACTCTGTGTGGCATTGACCTGGTCTCTAATCTGAGCTGCTGTTAACCTGCGATTTCTGAGGCTGGTGACTCGGATCAACTTATCCTCCGCAGCAGAGGTGACTCTTGGTCTTCCTTTCCTGGGGCGGTCAGCATGTGAGCCAGTTTCTTTGTAGCGCTTGATGGTTTTTGTGACTGCACTTGGGGACACTTTCAAAGTTTTCCCAATTTTTCAGACTGACTGACCTTCATTTCTTAAAGTAATGATGGCCGCTCGTTTTTCTTTACTTAGCTGCTTTTTTCTTGCCATAATACAAATTCTAAGAGTCTATTCAGTAGGACTATCAGCTGTTAATCCACCTGACTTCTCCACAACGCAACTGATGGTCCCAACCCCATTTATAAGGCAAGAAATCCCACTTATTAAACCTGACAGGGCACACCTGTGAAGTGAAAACCATTTCAGGTGACTACCTTTTGAAACTCATCAACAGAATGCCAAGAGTGTGCAAAGCAGTAATTAAAGCAAAAGGTGGCTACTTTGAAGAACCTAGAATATGACATATTTTCAGTTGTTTCACACTTTTTTGTTATGTATATAATTCCACATGTGTTAATTCATAGTTTTGATGCCTTCAGTGTAAATCTACAATTTTCATAGTCATGAAAATAAAGAAAACTCTTTGAATGAAAAGGTGTGTCTAAACTTTTGGTCTGTACTGTATAGTAGAGGAGCAGGCATCCTCTCTGGAACTTAGCACTCCCGCCTACCTGCCTGGTGCTTTTACTATTAAGAAGAGTAGAAGCTCTTAGCGCATATAATTGATCAAAAATATGTCGGGCCCATTTACCAAACGTCAAGGTGGCTTCTTATCAGATGGGACCTACTCTAGCATGGAGTGTCCAGCTCCATTGTAACTCTGATTAAAAGCACCATGCAGGTTGGCGGGAGTGCTAAGTTCCACAGAGGTTGCCTACTCCTCTACTATATATACATAATCAAAAAAAGGAACAGCACCTGGTGCTTTTAATCAGTGTTACAATGGAGCTGGACACTCCATGTTAGAGTAGGTCCCATCTGATGAGAAGCCACCTTGACGTTTGGTAAATGGGCCCAACATATTTTTGATCAATTATATGCGCTAAGAGCTTCTACTCCACTTAATAGTAAGTGTGGTAGTTATGTATTTGACCCTGTTCACACATTCACCTGTTTACCCATCCTTAGTGCATTTAGTGGTGTGCTGCTACTTTTTTGTTTATATATAGAAATATATATATATATTAATAATAATACTTCTGATATACACTCACCTAAAGAATTATTAGGAACACCTGTTCTATTTCTCATTAATGCGATTATCTAGTCAACCAATCACATGGCAGTTGCTTCAATGCATGTAGGGTTGTGGTCCTGGTCAAGACAATCTCCTGAACTCCAAACTGAATGTCAGAATGGAAAAGAAAGGTGAGCTACAACAGCAGAAGACCCCACCGGGTACCACTCATCTCTACTACAAATAGGAAAAAGAGGCTACAATTTGCACTAGCTCACCAAAATTTGACTGTTGAAGACTGGAAAAATGTTGCCTGGTCTGATGAGTCTCTATTTCTGTTGAGACATTCAAATGGTAGAGTCCGAATTTGGCGTAAACAGAATAAGAACATGTATCCATCATGCCTTGTTACCACTGTGCAGGCTGGTGGTGGTGGTGTAATGGTGTGGGGGATGTTTTCTGGGCACACTTTAGGCCCCTTAGTGCCAATTGGCCATCGTTTAAATGCCACGGGCTACCTGAGCATTGTTTTTGACCATGTCCATCCCGTCATGACCACCATGTACCCATCATCTGATGGCTACTTCCAGCAGGATAATGCACCATGTCACAAAGCTCGAATCATTTCAAATTGGTTTCTTGAACATGACAATGAGTTCACTGTACTAAAATGGCCCCCACAGTCACCAGATCTCAACCCAATAGAGCATCTTTGGGATGTGGTGGAATGGGAGCTTCGTGTCCTGGACGTGCATCCCTCAAATCTCCATCAACTGCAAGATGCTATCCTATCAATATGGGCCAACATTTCTAAAGAATGCTATCAGCACCTTGTTGAATCAATGCCACGTAGAATTAAGGCAGTTCGGAAGGCAAAAGGGGGTCCAACACCGTATTAGTATGGTGTTCCTAATAATTCTTTAGGTGAGTGTATATGAATGCATGCGATTTGTCGGAAACTACTACTGTTGTTTTAGCCATAATATATTTACATATATTATAATATATTATATATTCTAAATATATAATAATATGTGTAAATATATTATGGCTAAAAACTAAACAAAAAATAAATATGAGACTTCTACTGTATAGGTCTCAGTAGAAGTACAGTACAGTAGAAGTTTATATATATATATATATATATATACAGGTCCTTCTAAAAAAATTAGCATATTGTGATAAAGTTCATTATTTTCTGTAATGTAGTGATAAACATTAGACTTTCATATATTTTAGATTCATTACACACAACTGAAGTAGTTCAAGCCTTTTATTGTTTTAATATTGATGATTTTGGCATACAGCTCATGAAAACCCCAAATTCCTATCTAAAAAAATTAGCATATTTCATCCGACCAATAAAAGAAAAGTGTTTATAATACAAAAAAAAGTCAACCTTCAAATAATTATGTTCAGTTATGCACTCAATACTTGGTCGGGAATCCTTTTGCAGAAATGACTGCTTCAATGCGGCGTGGCATGGAGGCAATCAGCCTGTGGCACTGCTGGGTGTTATGGAGGCCCAGGATGCTTCGATAGCGGCCTTAAGCTCATGCAGAGTGTTGGGTCTTGCGTCTCTCAAGTTTCTCTTCCCAATATCCCACAGATTCTCTATGAGGTTCAGGTCAGGAGAGTTGGCAGGCCAATTGAGCACAGTAATACCATGGTCAGTAAACCATTTACCAGTGGTTTTGGCACTGTGAGCAGGTGCCAGGTCGTGCTGAAAAATGACATCTTCATCTCCATAAAGCTTTTCAGCAGATGGAAGCATGAAGTGCTCCAAAATCTCCTGATAGCTAGCTGCATTGACCCTGCCCTTGATAAAACACAGTGGACCAACACCAGCAGCTGACATGGCACCCCAGACCATCACTGACTGTGGGTACTTGACACTGGACTTCAGGCATTTTGGCATTTCCCTCTCCCCAGTCTTCCTCCAGACTCTGGCACCTTGATTTCCGAATGACATGCAAAATTTGCTTTCATCCGAAAAAAGTACTTTGGACCACTGAGCAACAGTTCAGGCGCTTCTGCCGCTGTTTCTGGTTCAAAAGTGGCTTGACCTGGGGAATGCGGCACCTGTAGCCCATTTCCTGCACACACCTGTACACGGTGGCTCTGGATGTTTCTACTCCAGACTCAGTCCACTGCTTCCTCAGGTCCCCCAAGCTCTGGAATCGGTCCTTCTCCACAATCTTCCTCAGGGTCCGGTCACCTCTTCTCGTTGTGCAGCGTTTTCTGCCACACTTTTTCCTTCCCACAGACTTCCCACTGAGGTGCCTTCATACAGCACTCTGGGAACAGCCTATTCGTTCAGAAATTTCTTTCTGTGTCTTACCCTCTTGCTTGAGGGTGTCAATGATGGCCTTCTGGACAGCAGTCAGGTCGGCAGTCTTACCCATGATTGCGGTTTTGAGTAATGAACCAGGCTGGGAGTTTTTAAAAGCCTCAGGAATCTTTTGCAGGTGTTTAGAGTTAATTAGTTGATTCAGATGATTAGGTTAATAGCTCGTTTAGAGAACCTTTTCATGATATGCTAATTTTTTGAGATAGAAATTTGGGGTTTTCATGAGCTGTATGCCAAAATCATCAATATTAAAACAATAAAAGGCTTGAACTACTTCAGTTGTGTGTAATGAATCTAAAATATATGAAAGTCTAATGTTTATCAGTACATTACAGAAAATAATGAACTTTATCACAATATGCAATTTTTTTTTAAAAGGACTTGTATATATATATATATATATATATATATATATATATTTTTTTTTTTAAGTAACTGGCTCCTGTAGTAAGGTTCCTGACCAATTAACCAATCTGCATCTACAACTGTAACTATTCTCCTACACCATAAAGACATCCCAAAACTCTGAATGTTTAATTCTATTTAATCCTATTTTAAAAGCGAATCATCCCATCAAAGACGTAATGTGTCTCAACCATACATTTTTATTTATTTTTATTTATTCTTGCCAAAAATTGTTCTTTTGGGCTATATATGGATTCAATAATTGGAAGTATTTACTTCCTCATGCCACATATGGACTCAATTGTTGATATCATCTTGATTTTTCCACGCCACATATGATGTTAATAAGTGGATCATTGCGTCCTCCCCTATGTGAATAATTAATCTCATTGATAAAGATAATGGGTCCACAAATGAGTTAATGACTATCACCTTATAAATAACACAGTGGTCATCACAATCCTCTACTTACTGATGAAGGGAGAGTTTCCCGAAACGCGTTTAAGAAGCCTATAAAGGATTGTCAGAACACCAACTACGGTGTACCATCCTAACCATACCAAAAGAAGCGCTCTGAAAAAACATTGAGAAGATCGCGATCACGTGACCGCCCGCGTCACACTCCAGACGCGCGAACCTTGCCCCCGGCGTCCTAGGCAACACGAGGTACGCCGACGACTTCTCCAAACCGTGCTCGACTTCGCAAACTATCCCAGGAACAGCCGACCATCATTGGAGAATTTAGTACAACAGCGCCGGTTGGTGGGTAAGTGATCTCTGCAGCCAGAGACAGTGTGGGACGCCGCACTCAGGCACAGAGCATCTCTTCTTCCCACAGTATTGTACAATAATACAGCTATTTGTACTACATATATATTGTTACTTACACCTTGAAGTCTTAACTTAAAGAAGACCATTCCTAGCCCAATACAAGACTATCAACGCATATCTTCATTGATTTATGAAAGACTATTCCACAAACAGAAGCATTATTATAAAAGGTGCATCATTCATCTTCTATCCAGTGGCTATTACCCATTTTTATTATTTATATATTTTACCATTTTTATCATAAAGGATATTTTTCATAGACTCTTATCTTTTGAACCATTGATCCTATGTATCTAATATTTTACTGCCAGCACCCATACATATTTTAATCTATATATATATATATATATATATATATATATATATTTATTTATTTTTTTTTTTTTTTAAACATCCTACAAATACAACATTATTTTAATAAACAAAAAAGATGGATAAACACTCGCGCTGCCGTCTGGATAAATTGGGGTAGGGGTGAGCTCACACAAGCAAACTTTTACAAACAAACTTGTGTGTGAGCCCCGTCGCTGCAGGGTTCTGCTGTGGGGTTAATTGCCAAAAAACAGCCCACAAAATAGGAGGAGACCTATTGTTGAGAATTAGAAAGAGGAGAAGAACCCGCGCTGACTGTATTTATACCTGAAGAAATGCTAGTAATCTCAGATTTCCCCAAGGTATATAGGACCTTATAGTCTTCAATATCAGTTCTGGTAGCTCTATTCCTGTCAGTACTGAGTGGATGGCTGCGCTTGCTGCGCTTATCCTTTTCATGCAAATAAGTGTTACAGAGGGTAAAAAACTGTTGCGGACTAATAAGGCAGTCTTAGGCACTTACTGTTATGTGCTCCGCTCGGTTCTTTTCGGAAAAAGTACAATCTTCAGGGTATTGATGATCCTCCTCTCTTGTCCCGTTCAATCTTCTATCTTCAGCTTGTTCTGTGTAGCGTGTGCAGCCCCGGCCGGTGGCTTGCGCGCGCACAGAGCAGCCGTTGTTTGGTGCGTTGTCCTGGAGACCTGTAGTGTAACGTCACACCCGAGACTATGGAAGCCTCTAGGGTCCACAATTCCTCCTTTTGGAATTGTGGACCCTAGAGGCTTCCATAGTCTCGGGTGTGACGTCACACTACAGGTCTCCAGGACAACGCACCAAACAACGGCTGCTCTGTGCGCGCGCAAGCCACCGGCCGGGGCTGCACACGCTACACAGAACAAGCTGAAGATAGAAGATTGAACGGGACAAGAGAGGAGGATCATCAATACCCTGAAGATTGTACTTTTTCCGAAAAGAACCGAGCGGAGCACATAACAGTAAGTGCCTAAGACTGCCTTATTAGTCCGCAACAGTTTTTTACCCTCTGTAACACTTATTTGCATGAAAAGGATAAGCGCAGCAAGCGCAGCCATCCACTCAGTACTGACAGGAATAGAGCTACCAGAACTGATATTGAAGACTATAAGGTCCTATATACCTTGGGGAAATCTGAGATTACTAGCATTTCTTCAGGTATAAATACAGTCAGCGCGGGTTCTTCTCCTCTTTCTAACATTATTTTAATACTTTAAATAAACCAAAATAGATTGACCCATATAAGAGTGTGACTGCTTATCCTTTTATTTCTAAATTAGATTTAAATACACTGGGGTGTCCCCAAGTACCGACTTCATATATGAACATAGCTATATACAGGGAGTGCAGAATTATTAGGCAAATGAGTATTTTGACCACATCATCCTCTTTATGCATGTTGTCTTACTCCAAGCTGTATAGGCTCGAAAGCCTACTACCAATTAAGCATATTAGGTGATGTGCATCTCTGTAATGAGAAGGGGTGTGGTCTAATGACATCAACACCCTATATCAGGTGTGCATAATTATTAGGCAACTTCCTTTCCTTTGGCAAAATGTGTCAAAAGAAGGACTTGACAGGCTCAGAAAAGTCAAAAATAGTGAGATATCTTGCAGAGGGATGCAGCACTCTTAAAATTGCAAAGCTTCTGAAGCGTGATCATCGAACAATCAAGCGTTTCATTCAAAATAGTCAACAGGGTCGCAAGAAGCGTGTGGAAAAACCAAGGCGCAAAATAACTGCCCATGAACTGAGAAAAGTCAAGCGTGCAGCTGCCAAGATGCCACTTGCCACCAGTTTGGCCATATTTCAGAGCTGCAACATCACTGGAGTGCCCAAAAGCACAAGGTGTGAAATACTCAGAGACATGGCCAAGGTAAGAAAGGCTGAAAGACGACCACCACTGAACAAGACACACAAGCTGAAACGTTAAGACTGGGCCAAGAAATATCTCAAGACTGATTTTTCTAAGGTTTTATGGACTGATGAAATGTAAGTGAGTCTTGATGGGCCAGATGGATGGGCCCGTGGCTGGATTGGTAAAGGGCAGAGAGCTCCAGTCCGACTCAGAAGCCAGCAAGGTGGAGGTGGAGTACTGGTTTGGGCTGGTATCATCAAAGATGAGCTTGTGGGGCCTTTTCGGGTTGAGGATGGAGTCAAGCTCAACTCCCAGTCCTACTGCCAGTTTCTGGAAGACACCTTCTTCAAGCAGTGGTACAGGAAGAAGTCTGCATCCTTCAAGAAAAACATGATTTTCATGCAGGACAATGCTCCATCACACGTGTCTAGGTACTCCACAGCGTGGCTGGCAAGAAAGGGTATAAAAGAAGAAAATCTAATGACATGGCCTCCTTGTTCACCTGATCTGAACCCCATTGAGAACCTGTGGTCCATCATCAAATGTGAGATTTACAAGGAGGGAAAACAGTACACCTCTCTGAACAGTGTCTGGGAGGCTGTGGTTGCTGCTGCATGCAATGTTGATGGTGAACAGATCAAAACACTGACAGAATCCATGGATGGCAGGCTTTTGAGTGTCCTTGCAAAGAAAGGTGGCTATATTGGTCACTGATTTGTTTTTGTTTTGTTTTTGAATGTCAGAAATGTATATTTGTGAATATTGAGATGTTATATTGGTTTCACTGGTAAAAATAAATAATTGAAATGGGTATATATTTGTTTTTTGTTAAGTTGCCTAATAATTATGCACAGTAATAGTCACCTGCACACACAGATATCCCCCTAAAATAGCTAAAACTAAAAACAAACTAAAAACGACTTCCAAAAATATTCAGCTTTGATATTAATGAGTTTTTTGGGTTCATTGAGAACATGGTTGTTGTTCAATAATAAAATTAATCCTCAAAAATACAACTTGTCTAATAATTCTGCACTCCCTGTATGGAGTCAGAGCAGGAACGCCTAAGCTGAGCTAGAGTTCCCACACCCTCCCCTCCTCAGAGCAGGACGTGCCTGGGGTTCTCCCATTGACTTCCATTCTGCTTGGGTGCTCGGTAGAACACCCTAGCATCAAAAAGTGTTCTACTTGAGCACATGAGCACTTTGGTGCTCGATCAACACTAGTCATAATGGCAATGGTCGGGTCAATTATACAAAAATATTGTATTACCAGCACAGGTAGAAGAATGCACAGATATATCTGAATTTCATCAGTGATAATAATAAGGAAAACTTGGGAATATATTTATCACACAGTACCAAGAGTAGTATATAACATGTTCTCTATAAGTATACCAATGAGACTTTTCTTCTCTGCTAATGTTAATATACATCATGTCAACTCATTCAATTAATTGTATCTCCTGACATGGAATTTTATTTTAACTCCTATGGGTGAGCTTTTAAGAACATCCATCTCTGTTTTATAGGCTAGCATCAATGTTGCCTTATAATATATTCTCTTTGGAGTGTCTAATTGGGTTTTCCAGTACTTCTAATTTTATAACCTGAAGGAACTGCCTCCCAAAAGAATCTCGCTCACCTTAGCCATTATAGAAAAATAACATAACTCTATTTTATGATAACTAGAAACCCATTTTTCACTGCCAATAACCTCTTGGAAAGTCAACCAATCTGTCAAGAGCAATGGTGATCATACAGAAGTATGACCGATGGGCAATAATCTAATATATAAAGCTGAGTGTATGTGTGTATGTACAGTACAAACCAAAAGTTTGGACACACCTTCTCATTCAAAGAGTTTTCTTTATTTTTGACAATTTTGTCTTCACTCTGCGGTCCAGCTCACCCCAAACCATCTCGATTGGGTTCAGGTCCGGTGACTGTGGAGGCCAGGTCATCTGGCGCAGCACCCCATCACTCTCCTTCATGGTAAAATGGCCCTTACGCAGCCTGGAGGTGTGTTTGGGGTCATGGTCGTGTGTTTGGGGTCATGGTCCTGTTGAAAAAGAAATGATTTTCAAACTAAACGCAAACCGGATGGAATAGCATGCCGCTGAAAGATGCTGTGGTAGCCATGCTGGCAAAGCACCCCACACCATCACACCTCCTCCTCCATGCTTCACGGTGGGAACCAAGCATGTAGAGTCCATCCGTTCACCTTTTCTGCGTCGCACAAAAACACTGTGGTTGGAACCAAAGATCTCAAATTTGGACTCATCAGACCAAAGCACAGATTTCCACTGGTCTAATGTCCATTCCTTGTGTTCTTTAGCCCAAACAAGTCTCTTCTGCTTGTTGCCTATCCTTAGCAGTGGTTTCCTAGCAGATATTCTACAATAAAGGCCTGATTCACACAGTCTCCTCTTAACACTTGTTCTAGAGATGTGTCTGTTGCTAGAACTCTGTGTGGCATTGACCTGGTCTCAAATCTGAGCTGCTGTTAACCTGCGATTTCTGAGGCAGGTGACTTGGATGAACTTATCCTCCGCAGCAGAGGTGACTCTTGGTCTTCCTTTCCTGGGGCGGTCCCCATGTGAGCCAGTTTCTTTGTAGCGCTTGATGGTTTTTGTGACTGCACTTGGGGACACTTTCAAAGTTTTCCCAATTTTTTGGACTGACTGACCTTCATTTCGTAAAGTAATGATGGCCACTCGTTTTTCTTTACTTAGCTGCTTTATTCTTGCCATAATACAAATTCTAACAGTCTATTCAGTAGGACTATCAGCTGTGTATCCACCTGACTTCTCCACAACGCAACTGATGGTCCCAACCCCATTTATACGGCAAGAAATCCCACTTATTAAACCTGACAGGGCACACCTGTGAAGTGAAAACCATTTCAGGTGACTACCTCTTGAAGCTCATCAAGAGAATGCCAAGAGCGTGCAAAGCAGTAATCAAAGCAAAAGGTGGCTACTTTGAAGAACCTAGAATATGACATATTTTCAGTTGTTTCACACTTTTTTGTTATGTATATAATTCCACATGTGTTAATTCATAGTTTTGATGCCTTCAGTGTGAATCTACAATTTTCATAGTCATGAAACTAAAGAAAACTCTTTGAATGAGAAGGTGTGTCCAAACTTTTGGTCTGTACTGTATATCCGCTAAAGTAATCCGCACCATTGCATTTATAATGACGAAATTCGGCACACATGTACATCAGGTGTCTGGGAAGGTTTTAGACCGGGTCTCAGTTCTCTAGCATGTATCGTTCCTGAGATATACCCCAAAAATGCATTAACCAATAGAAGCCTGGTCACATGACCCTTAGCAGCCAATAGAAGCTCGCAGACCCTTAGTCTCCACATACACATAGTTTTACACCAGGTTTCCATAACAACCCAGCCATTTTTCTTCACTTCTGTAGGTCAGTTTTAGGGGGCAGGGTGCTGTGGATGACACTTTTAAAGGGATTCTGTCACCTCTTTTTACCCCAGGGGCATAGCTATAGGGGGTGCAGAGGTAGCTGTCGCTACTGGGCCCAGAAGTCTGAGGAGGCCCAAAGACCCTTGTGCCACATAAGACACTGGCATTATAGAAAGTGCATATTGGTCAATTTACACCTCTGGCTGTAGGGAAGGGGTTAGGTTAAGAATTTGGCATGAGGGGGTGCCCTTTCAATGTTTGCCTCAGGCAGCAGGAAGGATATGTGCTCCCCTGCCCCTTGCCAACAAGCACTGAGGGACGAGGACCCAAGCTGAACTCACCCTATAGAGATGCGGACATGCACGGCTAGATCTCCGCTAGCATGTCCGCAATATACCTGTCCCATATCTCTGAGTGGTTTTATTGAGTGTAATAAATTATTTTATTTATATGTAAATTAGCCTGGTAAGGAGCCAAAGGGGGTGCTCTAACCGTTCTTGAGCCCAGCCACGCCCCCCTGTGAAGAAGCAAAGCACCTCCTGTATGCACAAATCTCCTCCTTGCTCAGATCGCCGTAATCTCGCGGTGCACGAGCCCTCACATGCGTAGTTCCTTCCCTGCGCGCACCGAAGGGGTACGGCAATCTGACTTTAAGAGCAAGGAGGAGATTCGTGGATACAGGCGCTGCTGGGTTCCTTAACAGGGAGGCGTGGCTGGGCTCTAGAACAGTTAGTACAGCCCCTTGGGCTTCTTACCAGGCTGATTTACATATATATAAAATTATTTTTTACACTCAATAAAACCACCTAGAGATGTGGGACAGGTATATTGCGGACATGCTAGCGGCGATCTAGACTTGCATGTCCGCATCTCTATAGGGTAAAAAGAGGTGACAGGATCCCTTTAAGGGAGCAGAGTGCTGTGGAGGTCACAGGTAGGGTGGCCCCCTACAAGTTAGGCCATGCCCCCTCCGACTCAACGGTGGGTAAAATGAAGATAAAAATCAAGTTCTGTCAGCTCCAGGGGTGGGAGGGATGGGGATTTTCTCCCTGCAGCTCATGTTCAGACAGCACAGTGGTGCTATCTGAGAGTGAGCTATTCAAAAGGACATCCCTATGTCCTTCCAGACCCTGCGCCGATGGAGGACAGGGAGTCTGAAAGCTGGACTGTCCGGCTTAAAACTTTGGCCACCCTAGGGGCAGGTTTCTGTAGAGGCCCTGGTTAAGGGGACAGGGTGTTGTGGAAATCACTGTTAAGGAGATGGGGTACTGTGGAGGTCAATAATAAAGGGACGGCTGCTGTGGAGGTCACTGTTAAGGGGTCTGGTTATTGTGGAAATCACTGTTAACGAGACGGGGTACTGTGCAGGTCACTAATAAATGAGTGGTCACTGTGGAGATCACTGTTAAAGGGGAGGGTTCTGTGGATGTTACAGTTAAGGGGGCAGGCCACTGTGGAGGTCACTGTTAATGGGGCGGGGTACTACAGATGTCACTGTTATAGTGGATACTGTCTATATCTTTTAACGACACACACAAACATTAAATTAATTAGATGAAATATACCCATGAGAAGCCGGGTCCTTCTGCTAGTGAAATATAAAGTCCAAGCAACTTTATTCTTCTCAAGATACACTAGATGTTAAAGGCTATGAACACCTTTAAGCAGCAATTTTTATTTCATAAATGCATTCTACTCTTATTGGGCTTAATATAATTTTTTCAACTGGTCTTTTCCCCATTTAACTGTTAGCTTCTGAGCATTTGCAGAGTAGTAGGCTGTCTGTTTATGCTGAGTCCCGTCATCTGATGATTCATAAACACTCATTATAGCTAAATTATTGTGAAACTGATAAGAATCTGACTTAAATGAGTATTTATGAGCTGTCAGGAATTCAGAGAGAGTGACAGTCTGCAAATACTCTTAACTTTGCTACCCTGTAGCAGAAAAACTGCTGAAAATGTTTAATAAAGACCAAATGACAAAATATTTTAGCCCGCAATGAATAAAATATAATCATAAAAAAAAATTCCACTGAAGATGCTCATAGACTAAAGATGTCACGGAAGGTGTACAGGAAACAGGACAACACAAAATGAATATACGACTCACTGGATCCAAAACTAAGGAACAAAAAGGGAGACCCCTGCATCAGACCTGGCACTCTCCCTGACTGCTCAGCCTATGCGAAAATCCCAATGGTAGATGATCGCATATCCTCCTACCTAAACTGTATAACACCTGAACACCCTATAATAGTGAGGGGAAACGGCCACCGGCTCCCTACACTAGATACGGAGGGAGTCAGGGTCACCTGGGATCCAGCAAACAGAAAAACACAAATTAATGCACAAAACTTATCTTGTAGAAGACTGGGAAGTAGGATCAGCATGCACACACACTCCAGGAAGAAATATAAACCTGCAAAGTGATGCACCATGGGGAGGAATCTAAAGGGCTGCAATCAGTACAACTACATGAAAGCTGAGAGAGGCCAACGGGATGAGGAACTGAAAGCAAAACAAAGGAAGCTCAAGGAGGAGGTTCTGAAAGGCATCTGTCAGAGCTTTTCAGATGTCTGGTGGTGACAGTACCCCTCCTTCTACGAGTGGACTCCGGACACTCAGAGCCCACCTTCTCAGGATGGGACCTATGGAAAGCCCTGATGAGACGAGTGGCCTTAATGTCCGTCACTGGGACCCACATCCTCTCCTCAGGACCATAACCCTCCCAATGAACGAGGTACTGAAGAGAACCGCGGACAACACGAGAATCCACAATCCTAGAGACCTGAAATTCAAGATTACCATCAACCATAATCGGAGGAGGAGGCAAAGACGAGGGTACAATGGGTTGGACATAAGGTTTTAATAAGGACTTATGAAAAACATTATGGATCTTCCAAGTCTGAGGAAGATCAAGACGGTAGGCAACAGGATTGATGACAGACAAGATTTTGTAAGGCCCAATAAACCTAGGACCCAACTTCCAGGAGGGAACCTTCAATTTGATATTCTTAGTAGACAACCACACCAGATCACCAACATTCAGGTCCGGACCAGGCACACGTCTCTTATCCGCCACACGCTTATATCTCTCACTCATGCTCTTTAGATTATCCTGAATCTTTTGCCAAATAGATGACAAAGACGAGGAGAATCTGTCCTCATCAGGTAAACCAGAAGACCCCTCTCCCGAGAATGTCCCAAACTGCGGATGAAACCCATATACACCAAAAAATGGTGACTTATCAGAGGACTCCTGAGGACGGTTATTTAAAGCAAACTCAGCAAGGGACAAAAAAGAACACCAATCCTCCTGATTCTCCGCCACAAAACAGCGCAGATATGTCTCCAGATTCTGATTGACGTGCTCTGTCTGGCCATTCGACTGCGGGTGGAAAGCAGAAGAGAATGACAACCGAACCCCCAAGCCAGAACAGAAAGCCTTTCAGAATCTGGAAACAAACTGCGTCTGAAGGAATACCATGCAATTTGACAATGTGATCAATAAATGCCTGCGCCAGCGTCTTAGCATTGGGCAAGCCAGGAAAAGGGATGAAATGCACCATTTTGCTAAAACGGTCCACCACCACCAGAATTACAGTCTTCCCCGAGGAACGAGGCAGGTCCGTTATGAAGTCCATGGACAGATGTGTCCAAGGACGGGAAGGAATGGGTAAGGGAAGGAGAGGACCTGATGGCCGTGAATGAGGTACTTTGGCACGAGCGCAGGCCTCGCAGGCTGCCACAAAACCCTCAACCTACTTACGAAGCGCCGACCACCAGAATCTCCGAGCAATGAGATCCACTGTGGCTCTTGCCCCCGGGTGCCCAGCAAGGACCGTATCGTGGTGTTCCTTAAAAATCTTGTGTCTTAAAGCGAGAGGCACAAACAACCTCCCAGGAGGACAAAGATCAGGAGCCTCTGACTGGGCTACCTGCACCTCTGCCTCCAATTCAGGATAAAGAGCAGAGACCACCAAACCTTCAGCCAAAATGGGACCCGGGTCTTCAAAATTCCCACCTCCCGGAAAACAACGTGACAGGGCATCTGCCTTCACATTCTTAACCCCAGGGCAGAACGTGACAACAAAATTAAACCTTGAAAAGAACAAAGACCATCTGGCCTGTCTCGGGTGTAGACGCTTGGCTGACTCCAAGTAGGCTAGATTTTTATGGTCAGTAAACACGGTAATAGGGTGTCTGGCTCCCTCTAGCCAATGGCGCCATTCCTCAAAAGCCAACTTGATGGCCAACAACTCCCTATCTCCCACATCGTAATTTCTCTCTGCGGAGGAGAGTTTCTTCGAGAAAAAGGCACACGGTCGCCATTTGGCGGGAGAGGAACCCTGTGACAAGACCGCACCCACACCCACCTCAGAAGCATCAACCTCAACTATGAAGGGTAGAGAAATATCAGGTTGTACCAAGATGGGAGCGGAAGCAAAACTCTCCTTGATATTAGAAAAGGCCTTACGCGCCTCTACCGACCAGGAAGAAAAATCTACCCCCTTTCTGGTCATATCAGTGAGTGGTTTAACAACAGAGGAATAATTCAAAATAAACTTCCTGTAATAATTGGCAAAGCCCAAAAAACGCATCAGCGCCTTCTGATTCTCAGGAAGCTCCCACTCAAGCACAGCGCGGACCTTCTCGGGGTCCATGCGAAAACCAGAAGCGGAGAGAAGAAACCCCAGAAATTGAATTTCTGGAACCGCAAACACATTTTTCCAGTTTCGCGTATAATTTATTCTCCCACAGGATGAGCAAGACCTGACGTAAGTGTTCCTTATGAGTTTTGAAATCAGGAGAAAAAATCAAAATGTCATCCAAATACACTAATACAAATTTCCCCATTAAATGATAAAAAATGCTGTTCACGAAATGCTGAAAAACGGCTGGAGCATTCATCAAACCAAAAGGCATAACCAAATTCTCAAAATGGCCCTCAGGGGTATTGAAGGCCGTCTTTCATTCGTCTCCTTCTCTGACCCTGACCAGGTTGTATGCCCCTCTTAGATCTAATTTGGAAAAAACTTTAGCCCCAACAATCTGGTTAAACAGGTCCGGGATCAGAGGAAGCGGATAAGGGTCACGAATTGTGATACTGTTCAGCTCCCTGAAATCCAGACAAGGTCTTAAAGAACCATCTTTTTTCTTAACAAAGAAAAAACCAGCGCCAACAGGTGACTTCGAGGGTCGTATGTGTCCTTTTCTCAGACTCTCAGAGATATAAGCACGCATAGCGACCCTTTCAGGTTGGGAGAGATTGTATAAACGAGATTTAGGCAGCTTGGCGTCTGGGATGAGATTAATAGGGCAATCGTACTCCCTGTGCGGGGGCAAATCCTGAACTCCACTCTCAGAGAAGACATCCGAAAATTTAGAGAGAAAAGATGGTACAGTCTTAGTAGAAACCTCAGAAACAGATGTCGTGAGGCAATTCTCTCTGCAAAAGTCACTCCAACCATTTATTTGCCTAGCTTGCCAATCAATGGTGGGGTTATGTTTAGTGAGCCAGGGTAGCCTCAACACTAGAGGAGTAGGCAATCCGCTAAGGATGAAACATGACACATCCTGAACATGAGCATCACTCACAATTAAATGGATATTGTGAACTATGCCCTTTAATGATTTCTGAGAAAGTGAGGCGGAATCAATAGCAAAAACAGGAATATCCTTTCCCAAAGTGCATACCTGGAAACCATGAGTTATCGCAAATTGATTATCAATGAGATTGACAACTGCTCCACTATCTACAAAAATCTCACAAAAAATGTTCTTGCTCTCTAGCGGCACCCTGGCAGGCAGGACAAAACGGGAACTACAAGCAAACGGAAAACCTTCAATTTCCGCCTCAACCCTGCCAATAGTAACAGATGGAACATTTTTAAAGGATTTTTTCCTTTTTGTTTCTTTATTACTCCCAAAAAACTGCCTGAATCTCCTAGATGGACAAACATTTGCCAAATGATTTATACCTCCACAACAAAAACAAACCTTCCCATGCGGGCTGAATCTTCTATTGTCAGAGGCAATCAACCCCAGCTGCATGGGCTCCTGCTCAGAAGGGGCTGACAGCGACTGAGACCCCTGCGCACAGAATGAGACCGCTGCACTGTCCTGGGATTGAGTATGACAGGAAGGAGTGATCTCTCCTCTCTCTCTAAGACGCCTGTCAATACGAACGGCCCGAGACATGGCAGAGTCCAAGGAGGTAGGCCTCTCATGAAAGGCAAATGCATCTTTCAATCCCTCTGAAAGACCATGGCAAAATTGACTTCGGAATGCAGCATCATTCCAACCAGTATCCGCTGCCCATCTCCGAAATTTTGAGCAGTAAATCTCTCTGCGGATTGTTTACCCTGGCATAACAGACATAGTCTAGACTCAGCCAAAGCAATACGATCCGGATCATCATATATCTGACCCAGGGCTAAAAAGAATTAATCTACTGAACGGAGGGGGCGTGCCCCCACCGGCAGCGAAAAGGCCCAGGACTGAGCGTTATCCCTGAGCAGCGATATAATTATCCCCACCCTCCGTTCCTCATCACCAGAGGAATGGGGAAGTAGATGAAAATGGAGTTTGCAAGCCTCTCTAAAACGAACAAAATTCTCACTACCCCTGGAGAACGTATCCGGAAGCGAGATTTTAGGCTCAGAACAAACTCCATGAACGTAAGCAGAAACGGTCACCTCAAACTGAGAGACAGTTTTCCGGAGATCTTCTACCTCCAGTGAAAGACCATGCATGCGGTCAATCAAGGTTGAAACCGGATTCATGCTTAAGACGGTTTTGGCGGTTTTAATGTCACGGAAGGTGTACAGGAAACAAGACAACACAAAATGAATATACGACTCACTGGATCCAAAACTAAGGAACAAAAAGGGAGACCCCTGCATCAGACCTGGCACTCTCCCTGACTGCTCAGCCTATGCGAAAATCCCAATGGTAGATGATCGCATATCCTCGTACCTCGACTGTATAACACCTGAACACCCTATAATAGTGAGGGGACACGGCCACCGGCTCCCTACACTAGATACAGAAGGAGTCAGGGTAACCTGGGATCCAGCAAACAGAAAAACACAAATGAATGCACAACACTTATCTTGTAGAAGACTGGGAAGTAGGATCAGCATGCACACACACTCCAGGAAGAAATATAAACAGCAAAGTGATGCACCATGGGGAGGAATCTAAAGAGATGCAATCAGTACAACTACATGACAGTTGAGAGAGGCCAACTGAGATGAGTAACTGAAAGCAAAACAAAGGAAGCTCAAGGAGGAGGTTCTGAAAGGCATCTGTCAGAGCTTTTCAGATGTCTGGTGGTGACAAAAGATCATTTGTCTAAGTATCTGTGTGGCAGTTTTAGTTTATTTATCTTTCTCTCACTAGTGGTTTAGTAGTCTGTACTTATTTATTATTTAATGATTATGCCCTTTTGTAGTGGATATTAGCTGTCTCTACACTGAAATGAACATCTGATATACTTGAATCTTAGGAGGCAGAGCTGCAGGGGTAGGGAAAGAGCACCAGTCTGAACCAATTAGGATGCAGGAGTTGCATTTTAGGTTAGGGCTACAGATCACACGTGTTGCACTGCCAGTCACATCTAATGATAGAGAATGTAGTCATGGTGGCCACATTCATCATGATTAGGTGTCGGTCTAGCCATAGGCTAGATTAGACTCCCTGAAGGCGCTGTAGCTAAACTGTATTCACAGATCACCTATTGTATCTTCACTAATTGGGCTGAGCTAAAAGGCAGCAAGATCTCAGGAAAATAAATAGCAGGTAATCATCGTGGTTACTAACTCATTTTTTATACTACTGACTGAACAGTTACTTTAAGATTGTGGCCTCCTAAGGGTCTATTCACATGTCCGCAATTGTTTTGTGGTCTGCAAATTGCAGATCCGCAAAACACGGACACCGGCCATGTGCGTTCCGTATTTTGCTGACCGCACATCGCCGGCACTATAATAGAAATACCTTTTCTTGTCCATGGCTGCGGACAAGAATAGGACATGTTCTATTTTTTTGCAGGGCCATGGAACAGAAGTGCGGATGCGGAGAGCACACAGTATGTGTCCGCATCAATGTATGTGTCCGCATCTATTGCGGCCCCATTAAAAAAGGAATGAGTCCGCCCCCGTTCTGCAAAATTCCACATTGAAAATGAATGGGTCCGCTCCCGTTCTTCAAAATTGCGTAACGGATGCGGACCCATAATGCGGACATGTGAATGGACCCTTAGAAATGTAGTTGCCCAGAAGATGTTCTATGTCACTAACTGCTTTAAGGAGCTGTCAAACGGGATACCAAATTTTAGAAATAGGGCAAAATGGGTTAACAAAAATGTTTTAAAAAAGCATTACTCACCTCACTGATTCCCTGCCACTGATCTCTTACTACACATGAAATTACTTCTCATTCAACCACTGGTCACAAAACCTCAGGCAGTGTTTGGTTAAGGGTCTACTTCCTCTGTGTTGAGACTGGACCAACAGTGACACGGTAATCATTGGAATTATAGCAGTGGGGTAATAGCGACCTGATGATTCTTTTATTTTTTTTAACCTATTCTGTCCCTTTAAAACAAAAACAAAAAACTTATCCTGCTGCACATCCCCTTTAATTTTGGAAACTCATTAGTAATTATAGTCATAGGTAAAAGCCCTTAATAAAGCTCTAAGCTTAAGGAACATTCAGATGTTCTTAGATGTATTCACTTTTTTTTATGTAAATGCCCCTGAAAAAAGAGACTGAATAAGCCCTAAAAAGTAAGATCTGTCAGAATATATTGTAATAGAACAATGGCTAAAGAACAATAAAATAATGTGTGATATTAGATAATTGATTATTGTATGTAATTTTAGAGTTGAGCGGACACCTGGATGTTCGGGTTCGCCGTGTTCGGCCGAACTGCGCAAAAAAGTTAGAATTCGTAACCCGAACTTGACCCTGAACCCGAACCCCGAACCCGAACCCCATTGTCAAGTCAATGGGAACCCGAACTTTGGAGCACTGAAATGGCTCTAAAAAAGTAATGGAAAGGGCTAGAGTGCTCTGCAAATGTGGATAGGGAAATGACTTCAAATAACATAAAATACGTAAAAATAACAAAATAATAATATTGATCTAGGAGGAGGAGGTCCATATGGAGTAGGAGGTTGAGAAGGCGATGGATGTGGCGTTGTAGGTGGAGGAGGTAGCCAACACAGTTTTTTTTTTTTATTTAGTTTAAATTTGGGTAGACCCCAAAACATTGGAAAATATAAAAAATAAAACAAAGAGAAAGTGCGCTGGAGTACAACAATGGCTGGGTGAGGCCGGTATACATGTCTATTCTGTACAAGGTACGGAAAAGTCCTGTGGGATCCCTGCCTGGTTCATTTTAATGAATGTGAGCTTGTCCACATTGGCTCTGGAAAGGCGGCTGCGCTTGTCTGTGATAACCCCCGCCTGTCGTGCTAAACAAATGTTCAGACAATACACTGGCTGCAGGGCAGTTCAGCACCTCCAAGGTGTAAAGGCCAAGCTCAGGCCATGTGCCAAATTTGGAGACCGAGAAGTTGAAGGGGGCAGACCCATCAGTCAGTACGTGTAGGCGTGGGCACACATACTGGTCCGCCATGTTTCACGTCCCCGTGACGTCCACGATCCAATTGGATATCTTCCCTATCAACTTTCGATGTTCCTTTATGCGCCTACCATGGTGATCACAGGTAACAGGGAATTAGGGTTCCATGCCGGAGATGGAACCTGAGAAAGGGATACTACATCCAAGGGAGGTCAATGGCTGAAATGCGATTGAGCGGAAATGTGGGACAAGTTATTGAAGCAGAAGTATCCAAGTAAAAGAGGGGACGCGCGGCAATTGCACACTCCGGACTCGGGGAGGTAGTGACGATAAATAACAATACAGGACTCTTAAGATGCCCTGTTATTAGAATGATTAATAAAAAATTACAGGAAATATCACTGCTGTATTTTGGATTAGGAAATGTTAGACAGCACATGCGCCAGGCAAGGGATGTGCTTCAAACCGGCTAGGCCCAGAGCTGCTACGAGATTTCGCCCATTATAACACACCACCAGGCCGGGCTTGAGGCTCACTGGCACCAGCCACTCATCGGTCTGTTGTTCCATGCCCGTCCACAGCTTCTGCGCGGTGTGGGTTTTTCCCCTAAACAGATACGTTTTAAAACTGCCTGCTGTCGTTTACCCCTGGCTGTGCTGAAGTTGGTGGTGAAGGTGTTATGCTGACCAGATGAGGAGGCGGTAGAGGATGAGGAAGGAGAGTACGAGGAGGAAGCAACAGGAGACAAAGAGAAACGCCCTGCAATCCTCGGTGGTGGAAGGACATGTGCCAAACTGCTACCCGCCTCTGGCCCAGCCGCCACTGCATTTACCCAGTGTGCTGTTAGGGCGATATAACGTCCCTGACCGTGATTACTGGTCCACGTATCTGAAGTTAGGTGGACCTTGCCACAGATGGCATTGTGCAGTGTACGCCTGATTTTGTCCCCGAACTTGGTTGTGCAGGGAGAGGATGGCTCGCCTGGAAAAGTAGTGGCGCCTGGGCACAACGTACTGTGGGATAGCCACTGCCATCAGATTCTTAAAACTGTCCGCGTCCACCAGACGGAATGACAGCATTTAAAAAGGCCAGGAATTTGGAAATGCTGGCATTCAGGGCCAGGGATCACAGGTAGGCAGGGGGGTACTTCCTCTTTCACAGTGTTTGGGAGATAGACAGCTGAACGCTTCCATGGGACATTGTGGAGATGCTTGGTACCCAAGGTGGTGGAGTTGCTGCCACATCCTCTGTTTGCGGGGTGGCAGGTGATACTGTCACTCCAGAGAGGGATAAGGAGGCCGAGACTGCAGCAGAAGAGGAAGTAGGAGGAGCCAGCGACCTTTCTTAGTTCTTGAGGTGTCTACTCCACTGGAACTCGTGCCTGGTCATGCCGGTTGTGCTCAGGTTTAGAACGTTTATGCCTCGCTTCAGACTCTTATTGCACAGTGTGCAAACCACTCGTGTCTTGTTGTCAGCACATTGTCTGAAGAACTGCCACGCCAGGGAACTCCTTGGAGCTGGCTTTGGTGTGCTCGGTCCCTTGCTGCGGTGGGCAGTAGCAGGAGTACTGTCTAGGGTAGGCATCCTCAAACTGCGGCCCTCCAGCTGTTGTAAAACTACAACTCCCACAATGCCCTGCTGTAGGCTGATACCTGTAGGCTGTTCAGGCATGCTGGGATTAGTAGTTTTGCAACAGCTGGAGGGCCGCAGTTTGAGGATGCCTGGTCTAGGGGAAGGCCTCTCCACTTTTGCACCCTGCTCCCTCTTCTGCTGTGCTGGTGGCTCTGTGCGACCACCGCCTTTTCCTCTGAACTACACAGGTCACTTGCATGACCTTGATTCCATGTGTTGCATGACCTTGATTCCATGTGGGGTCGAGGACCTCATCATCTTTCACCCAGTCTTTACCCCTGCCCTCCTTGTCGGTCTGCACACTGCAGAAAGCCACAGCAGTTGACACCTGTGTTTCGTAATCATCCGAGATGTGCTGCGGTGGTCCTCCTATGTACTCATCCTGAAACATAAGTGGTTGGCCATTGGTGAACTCAATCTCTTCCACTTCTGGGGCAGGGCTATGTGTATGGCCCTGGGAAACCCTGCTAGCATAGTCGTCAAAAACAGAAGAGATAGCTGCATGACTTGGGGCTCAGATTGCTTGGCTGATTTGCAAGTGGGTAAGGTGAAAGACTGATGGCCATGGGCTGCAGGTGCCAACTGTGATCTTTCAGCAGGGGACTGGGTGGGAGACAATGTAAAGGAACTGGAGGCACTGTCAGCAACCCAATCTACTAGCGCCTGTACTTGTTCTGGCCTCACCATTCGTAGAGCGGCATTCGTGCCTACTAAATAGCGCTGAAGGCTCTGTCGTCTATGCCCACCTGAGGAAGGTGTTTCATTTGGGCATGTAGCTCGCACAGATCGACCACGTCCTCTCCCTGCAACAGGAGCTCCATCAACACCAGCAGCACGACGTCCAGGACCACGTCCCTTATTTGATTCTCTCCTCATTTTTTGCGGTCACCCACCGAAGTAACAGATGTTTTTACTAAGTTTTAGAATGCAGAGCAGGGGTTTTTCAACTGCAAAATTGGGTTAATGTCACCCACCAGTGAAACAGACAAATTTTTGAAATTTTAATCCCTGTCACCTATGCAGAGCAGGGGTTTTTAAATGGCAAAAATGAGTTAATGTAACCCACCAATGGAACAGACGATTTTTAGAAATTTCGGTCCCTATCACCTATGCAGAGCAGGGGTTTTTCAAGAGCAAAAATGGGTTTATGTCACCCACCAATGGAACAGACCAATTTTAGAAATTTAAGTCCCTGTCACCTATGCAGAGCGAAGGTTTTTAAATAGCAAAAATGTGTTAATGTCACCAACCAATGTAACAGACACATTTTTTTAAATTATTTCCCTTTCTACTATGTAAAGCAAGAGTATAAAACAGCCAAAAAAGGGTTATGTCAACCAACAATGTAACAGACACGTTTTTTTTTTTATTATTTCCCTGTCTGCTATGTAGAGCAGGGGTATAAAACAGCCAAAAAAGGGTTAATGTCACCCAACGATGTAACAGACAAATTGTTTAAAATTATTTCCCTGTCTGCCATGTAGAGCAGGGGTATAAAACAGCCGACAATGCAAATATGTCAATCCCTGAACTCCCAGAAGGATTAACTATATTATTGTCCCTGGCACATTTGCAGGTGCAGGTGTACTTCAGACAAAAATTGGTTTGTCGCCCACCTAACTAACAGACGGATTAAGTATTAAATTATTAATATTTATTTTAGATGTTGCATTGCGCCCACCAAAAAATTGCTGTAGGAAGGTTAACCACAGAATGAACAGACAGATAAATTATCTTTCTGTGTCCGGGGTGTAAAAATCATGTATTGCACATGTGCCCTGGCTGGACAATTGTGTACCTAGCCTATGTTGGTGCAGGAACCCACCCTCTGAGCCATTTGTGAATGACTGGCCTGATAACTGTGGAAATGTCACCCAACAATCCTACAGATGGATTTACTGAATTGATTTGCCTGGCTGTCAGATATGCAGCGCAGGCTGCAAAGGCATTTTATGGCTCAAAAAAAAAAGAGTTTTTTTCACCCACCATGTCCAAGTTGTATTCACTGATTATATTTCACTATCAGATTTCCAGCACAGGCCGTAAAGGTACTTTATGGGCAAAAAGTGAGTTTTTTTCAAACGACAATGTAACAGCACTATTTAACTGTTTTATTGGACTGTCAGAAATGCAATGCAGGCCGCAAATGTACGATGTAGCACAAAAAGTGTGTGTTTTTCAAACCACAATATAGCAGCAGCATTTAACGGTTGCATTGGACTGTCAGAAATGCATCACAGGCTGCAAATGTACGATGTAGCATAAAAAGGGTGTTTTTTCAAACCACAATATAACAGCAGTATTCAACGGTTATATTGGACTGTCAGAAATTAAGCGCAGACCGCAGATGCACGATGTAGCACAAAAAGGGTTTTTTTTCCAAACAAAAATATAACAGCAGTATTTAACGGTTGTATTGGACTGTCAGAAATGCAGCGCAGTCCGCAAATGTACTATGTAGGACAAAAAGGGAATTTTTTTTCAAACCACAAATTAACAGCAGTATTTAATGGTTGCACTGAACTGTCAGAAATGCAGCACAGGCTGCAAATGTACGATGTGGCACAAAAAGGGTGTTTTTTTTCAAATGAAAGAGATGGATTTTACAGATTTTCTTTCACTATCACAAATGCAGTGCAGGGCGCAAATGTATTTTTTTGCAAAAAAATGTTATTTGTCCTCCCAGAATCTAGCAGATGGATTTACTGAATTGATTACACTCACATATGCAGCACAGGGGTACTTTACAGAAAAAAAAACTGAATATGTCACCCCCTGGGTCATTGTACTCACAGACGGATTACCTATATTGTTTTCCCTTCCCCTGGCACATATGCAGTGCAGGTGCACATAAAAAATGAGTATATGTTGCCCACTGAACTAAAAGAACAGTATTAAATTATTGTCCCTGGCACATATGCACATGTGCACTGAACTTGCACAAAATGGCCGCCGACGCCCACCTAACTAACATACGGATAAAACTTGTTTTTCTGTGTCACTGGGCTCAGGGCAGGGTACCAAAATTTTGCATTGCAAAAAAAAAATGGCTGTAGATCGCAGAGTTAACAACAAGTTCTGATCTCAGATAGATTCTTTCCTATTCTCTCCCTCACAGAAGCAGCATCCTATCCCTACACTAGTAACAGCAGAGTGACGTGCAGCGCTACGTGACTCCAGCTTATATAGTGGCTGGGTCACATGCTGCACTGGCCAATCACAGCCATGCCATTAGTAGGCATGGCTGTGATGGCTTGTAAGGGCACACTAGTTAAACGCTTGTTGATTGGCTGCCCTGCAGCCTTTTAAAAGACACCATTAAATCGCTGAACACCGAACTCAAACCCAAACTTTTACTGAAATGTTCGGATTCGGGTCTGGGGTCAAAAAATCCTAAAGTTCTGTACAAACCCAACTTTACAGTTCGGGTTCGCTCAACCCTAGTAATTTACCAATATTTTATGTTTATAGGAAATTCAATACGATTTACATCTGCTTATACCAGCAAAAATGGTGACTCTATGTTCTGTAGAACTGTAGGAATATATAGTGTAGCCTGAAAAGAATTATTTTCATATCTAAATTATTTACCAGATATTCACTTTAATTCAACTGGCAGCAAACACATTATTGCAAGACAGGTATGAGTGATGTTGTTTATATTTTATGAAACATGCATCTTTAAACATTGCATAATTAAGTACAATCAAATTTAGCTTCAATATAGTTTAGTAAAAAGAATATCATTTTCCTAGTCTGCCATTTATAATGTCTTCTATGTTAGCCTAAGGGGAGAAGCTAGCTACTTCCTCCTTCTTTTCTCAATTTAGTCATGTTCTAGGGCTTAGAATCTAGGCTTTCATGTATATTGGTTTATATTTAAGAGAAGAAGCTAGCTACTTTCTCCTTCTTTCTGATCCTTTTTTCAATGGAGTTATCTTATAGGCTGCCACCTATACCGGTTTCTATGTAAGATGAGAAGATACAGTGGAGGAAATAATTATTTGACCCCTCACTGATTTTGTAAGTTTGTCCAATGACAAAGAAATGAAAAGTCTCAGAACAGTATCATTTCAATGGTAGGTTTATTGTAACAGTGGCAGATAGCACATCAAAAGGAAAATCGAAAAAATAACTTTAAATAAAAGATAGCAACTGATTTGCATTTTATTGAGTGAAATAAGTATTTGAACCCCTACCAACCATTAAGAGTTCTGGCTCCCACAGAGTGGTTAGACACTTCTACTCAATTAGTCACCCTCATTAAGGACACCTGTCTTAACTAGTCACCTGTATAAAAGACACCTGTCCACAGAATCAATCAATCAAGCAGACTCCAAACTCTCCAACATGGGAAAGACCAAAGAGCTGTCCAAGGATGTCAGAGACAAAATTGTAGACCTGCACAAGGCTGGAATGGGCTACAAAACCATTAGCAAGAAGCTGGGAGAGAAGGTGACAACTGTTGGTGCGATTGTTCGAAAATGGAAGGAGCACAAAATGACCATCAATCGACCTCGCTCTGGGGCTCCACGCAAGATCTCACCTCGTGGGGTGTCAATGGTTCTGAGAAAGGTGAAAAAGCATCCTAGAACTACACGGGAGGAGTTAGTTAATGACCTCAAATTAGCAGGGACCACAGTCACCAAGAAAACCATTGGAAACACATTACACCGCAATGGATTAAAATCCTGCAGGGCTCGCAAGGTCCCCCTGCTCAGGAAGGCACATGTGCAGGCCCGTCTGAAGTTTGCCAATGAACACCTGAATGATTCAGAGAGTGACTGGGAGAAGGTGCTGTGGTCTGATGAGACCAAAATAGAGCTCTTTGGCATTAACTCAACTCGCTGTGTTTGGAGGAAGAAAAATGCTGCCTATGACCCCCAAAACACCGTCCCCACCGTCAAGCATGGGGGTGGAAACATTTTGCTTTGAGGGTGTTTTTCTGCTAAGGGCACAGGACAACTTATTCGCATAAACGGGAAAATGGACGGAGCCATGTATCGTGAAATCCTGAGCGACAACCTCCTTCCCTCTGCCAGGAAACTGAAAATGGGTCGTGGATGGGTGTTCCAGCACGACAATGACCCAAAACATACAGCAAAGGCAACAAAGGAGTGGCTCAAAAAGAAGCACATTAAGGTCATGGAGTGGCCTAGTCAGTCTCCGGACCTTAATCCAATCGAAAACCTATGGAGGGAGCTCAAGCTCAGAGTTGCACAGAGACAGCCTCGAAACCTTAGGGATTTAGAGATGATCTGCAAAGAGGAGTGGACCAACATTCCTCCTAAAATGTGCGCAAACTTGGTCATCAATTACAAGAAACGTTTGACCTCTGTGCTTGCAAACAAGGGTTTTTCCACCAAGTATTAAGTCTTTATTTGTTAGAGGGTTCAAATACTTATTTCACTCAATGAAATGCAAATCAGTTGCTATCTTTTATTTAAAGTTATTTTTTCGATTTTCCTTTTGATGTGCTATCTGCCACTGTTACAATAAACCTACCATTGAAATGATACTGTTCTGAGACTTTTCATTTCTTTGTCATTGGACAAACTTACAAAATCAGTGAGGGGTCAAATAATTATTTCTGCCACTGTAACTACTTCCTCCTTCTTCCTGTTCCCATTTCCATTGGAGTCATGTTCTAGCCTGCCATTTGTAAATCATTTATATTAACCTGAAGTAGGAAAAGAAGCTAGCCATCTTCTTACTCATATAAATTATGGTGAAGAGGTGAAGGTTCTCTTAATTTGACAAAATGCCAAGTAGACTTGATAGAGGGAGGAAAAAAAAATATTGGTGATTAGGTGACAGAAAAAAAACATCCTACAAAGGCTAATATGGCTGCCTTCATGTCCTTCAAACTCATGTAAATTTGTAATATGTCCATTAACTACTTTTTAGGCTCTCCTGAAAACTACTGGACTGTATGTAATAAATAAAAGGGCACATCATATAAAAAAAGGTTTAACTTATCTAGAATCATGACACTGGAATATTGGATACCAGGCAAGGATCTCTGAGTGAAAAATGTTCTTAGATTATTGCAGCTCACAAGGAACAGATAACATGACTAAAAATTACATTGAATCAAACACAGTCTTGTAAATATGATATCCTCTCTAACTTCAAGCCAGGCACAGACGGTTTTCCTTTTTGACACATTTTGTTAATAAGCATCTCTAAAACCTGATTCAACATTTTGCACCAGAAATGCATTAAATTTCGAGACATTTTATGCCACATTCTAGGCATAGACACATTAATAAATGTGAGCCAATTTTCTCAAGACTTTTATTAAATAAATATTCTAATCTCAGTATGGCAATACAAGAGATCCAAGATAGAACATGCCAGGATATTTATAGGTTGGTAGGCTTGACCAATGGCTAAATAGGGAGTCCAGCTTAGCAGATTGATGCTGGAAGTAGACATGCCCTATTCAGATGGATTAAATGTCACAATTGTTTGGGTTCTCTAGCTATACATTGTCTTCTCAACAAAACTGTGTATTGTGGAGGATTTAAGGGTTTAACAGGTAGATAAACCCTTAAATGTGGAACCCTTGATGTGGATCCACTGTGCCACTTGATCATATTTGGTTTGGGGCTACTCGTAAAGGTGTTTAAGGGTACTTCTGGTCTTCTTCCTTTTACCCGTTATGCATGGTTTTAGACTCCGCTGCAGAGGAACCATCAGGCCACTACATCTTGGAGTAGACTTTGTTCAAGTGACTGCTGACCCACGGGGGTTAAGAGACAGTGGTGCGGAGCACTGAGGGATCAGGAAAAAACATAGTCAAGGGCAGGTTGAGGTCAAGTCAGGAGGTAAAGGGTCAAATCATAAAAGCAAGCAAAAGTTGGTGCATGGCCAGATGAGTGTAGAAACAGCACACTTTTGCAGGGCACTAGCAAACTAGAACCTATTTCTCCAGTACCTTCCCTCAAGAGAAGCTGCTTTAAGTACCCTAAGGTATCTAGACATTGGCTTGAGAAGATTAGGATACGTGAGCTGGCTCTTTAAGAACTGAATGGGGGGAAAGTGTGTGGCCTATGAGCAGTGATAGACATTGCCAGCAAGAACCAAACTGCAGCCTGCATGGAGGGAAGAGAGAGCTAGTTCAGCGACCCATTCTGCAGGTATGGAAGAAAAAGAGGCCAGCTGGTCCGAGCCCGTAACATATATATATATATATATATATATATATAAAACAGACAATGTTTGAAATGTAGGCATTGTATTAAATTCTATACCTAAAGTATTTATGCAAAGTCTGTGTTACTTCAATCATTTTTATACTTTGCCTAAGCATTGTATACAATTCCTAGGCAATATATAGGATGAGCATTCTTTAGGCCAATTATAAAATGTTAAAAATTAGTCAATGTTAAGAACACAAAATCCATCAAGAAAGCCGCAGCCAGCGTTGCTTAGTGTGTTTAACGTCTTATAGACCCTTAAAAGCACAAGACCAATAGCGACGAACAGTGGCGCTCAGCTACTTCTTTTTGAACTAATATAAAGACTTGAGGGTTAGAGGAATAAATAGTGGCACTCACAGTTGAACTCCGCAGCTTTATTAAAAATAAAAAGGGTTGTCAAGCCTGCAATGATCCGGTGTGGGCGTGAGATATATCTCACACCCTCTACTTCTATTACATGACCATCCACAGGTGAATTATTAGTGAAATAATTAAAACACAAATCATCAAATACATATCAATACATATAACAATACATATGACAATACACACTCACCCATAAAAATGAATTAAACAAAGACAGCAAGGTCATTTTTATCGTTAAGTCCTAACGGACTCATGGCATTCGTTTTTGATAATCCACGCCTCTTCTTTCCGCAGGAGGAGACGCTCTCTGTCCCCTCCTCTTGCCGGCATGCGAACCACCTTCAATCCCGCACACTTAAGGACATGTTTATCTCCTCCATGTTCTTCACGTACATGGTTAATCAATCGTGTTGCCCCCACTCCTGTGTCAATAGACTTCTTGTGTTCCCTAAACCTAATATATAGGGGTCTAAAGGTTTTGCCAATGTAGAACTTTCCACAAGGCAAAAGATGGCGTACACCACATATTGTGTATTACACGATATGAAACTTTTAATAGCATGCTGCACCCCTCTATATTAAGGTACTTAGACTTATACATGAATCTACACATCGAACACTTACCACACACAAAGTTACCATTGGGGACACATTTTCCCAACCAGTCAGCACCGTCTGTAAATTGCTCCTATCAATGGCATTCCCTATAGTACCACTTCTTCTAAAGCTAATGATGGGATTTATCCTGGTTTTAGTCTTCAGGAACTCATCCTGAATTTCTGGAGGTAGGCTTTCTGATGACACTGGTGCAAATATAAAAATTTTTTACACTTACATTAACATCTAAAAAGTTCAATTCGCTATTCGGTATTTAGAAACCCCACAAATTCACAAAACTGCGCTTCCGTGCCCGTCCATATAATAAACACGTCATTGATGTATCTAAGGAACAACCTGATATATTAAACAAAGGGATTGTTAATGGTAAACACATATTTTTCTTCAAAAGCAGCTAAAAATAGATTATCAAAAGGTACACGTGAAGGGAGTCCCCATTGTGGTTCCTGATACCTGCCGGTACCACTTACGGTCAAAAGTAAATGCATTGTGTGTGAGGATAAATCTCAGCTCTTGCATTACAAAATCATTATAATCCCCACTGCCGCCAGCTCTCTGCAGAGCACTGCGGATATACTGTTCCTGAGGAATTCTAGTGTATAAGCTTTCCACATCTACAGTATAGATGCAAGTAAGTTTCCAGTTTGCCACTCAACATCTTTCAAGGCGTCCAGTAAGTCACCGGTGTCCTCCAGGTAAGAAGGTATTCCCTTCAATAAAGGACGTAGCAGCCAGTCCAAAAACTGGGATAGAGGTTCAGTCACAGACCCAATCCCCGTCACAATTAGACGTCCTGGGGGATTTACCAGTGACTTGTGGGTTTTAGGGGTACAGTACCAAACAGGTACAGTCGGAAGCTGTGGGCACAGTTTCTCCGCAGTGCTCCAGGGTAGAAAGCCACTGTCCACGTAACGCCAAAGAAAAGATCTCAATTGCTGCTGGTACTTGAGAGTAGGATTGGATAAGAGGGGTTTGTAAGCCTTAGTTCATTCAACTGCCTTTCTGCCTCCCCAACTTATGCATCCCTATACATAACCACTATACTACCGCCCTTGTCCGCCAGTTAAATTACCAGGTCACTGCGCTGTTTCAGCCACAGCAAGGCCGCCTACTCGCCAGCAATAAGATTAGGCTTACACTCTGGATAGACCAAGGCTTTAATTTCCTAGTACTCGGGCCGTATTCACATTTGATTATGACCACGGCGTCTGAGGGGTTAAATACCTCCAGGTGACTGCTGTGTAAAACACCAGGCACATGGTGGCTATGGCACTCGCTCCTTAAAGGTCAGACTTCTACCATACATGCATGGTGGAGATCAGGAAAGGGTTAAATTCCTGTTCATTCTGAGCTTTGAAGTCAAGGAGGTGGTCCTATAAGTGCTATGACAATAGATATGGAACCACTGTGTCAACCAACAGATTTGATTTTGGGCTAAACCATTTTCCTGGCAGTTCCTTGGTATTCAATTTTTAACCCCATACAGCAAGGATGCTCATCCTGTGGCCCTCCAGCTGTTGCAAAACTACAACTCCCAGCATGACCTAATAGCTGTAGGCTGTTCGGGAATGCTTGGAGTTGTAGTTTTGCAACAGCTGGAGTGCTGCAGGTTGGGCATCCCTGCCATACAGAGTTGTTAGCCATTGGCTGGGGAAGATTAAGGTGTGTGCGCTGGCTCTTTAACAACTGATGGGAGTACGCAGGCGCTGTGGACAGAATAGGAGACACTTTTCTGGCAAGCAGGTCCTAGCCTTCATGGAGGGACAGAGCAGAAATGGCAGACGGAGCCACCAGAAAGAAGACAACAGGAGGTGCGTCCAGGCCACCAGGCAGGAAAAGCAGGGCAGTCGTAGCTAGGATTGAAACCTATGCACAGTCATAAGGGGAAGGCTGTCCTTTACTGATAGGACTACCTTTTTGACTTCAAAGTGCAGAATTTAAATAAAGTTTTACTAAGTGTTCTCTCACATAAAACTATATATGCTCAGCAACTCCTTGTAAGTGCTTGAAAGGGGGTATATTAAGTCATAGGAGACCCCAGAGTGCCATACATGACTTTTCATGGCATTTGGAGCACTTTTGATTTGAGTCGAACTTACTTGGACCTTAATTGATTATTACAAGCATTTCATGCAAATAGGACCCACAATGAATTCCAAGACATTTGCTCTCATCCCTATAATTACTGTGTTATGTATTTTCATTTCATTTGGGATATGACTGTTTTAGACAGAAGAACTTTGGCACTATCTGTGTCAAGATCTAACTTTCCCAAGTGTTTTTCTTCATTCTTTCTACATTGTAATGACCTGATAAATATACAAGATCAGTTCAATCAAGCGAGCTCCTTCTTTAGAACTCTTCTTCTGCCCTCTTGAGGTTTAGCCATTTGAGCAGTTATTTTTAGTGAGTCTAATTTCTACACTTGTATATAATAAAATGATTCTATTAACATATATTGCCCTATGGTAGACTTTTCCATGAGACCATTATCTTTCTGATAGCAACCTAATTACGCCAATCTCATTACAGTTTTATATCAGTACTAGAAAAAAGATTCCCTACAGGTGCTTTTATACGACAAACAGGTTTGGCATGGCTAGATTAGGGGGTCTACAGGGCACCACAATAACAACTTCAGGGTTCTGTTGATTGTTTCTTTTTTAAATTGCTATTATTTTCTAAACTGATGATCTCTGGAAACTATAAAGCTCCATATGCTGCTAAAATATGGAAATTAAAGAGCTCAATGTGTCATTTAACTCCTTAAAGGAGTGGTTTCATGAAGTAGGCTTCTGTCTATATAATTTTACAGTAAACACCATAGATGGGGTCTCATGATATCTTTACATAAGCCAGAGTGGAGAACTGCCAACCAGCGGTGGTTCCCTCTTTGGTGGAGTCGTTCTATGCATTATATGGACATATATTTATCTAGTAGCTGCCATGTAATATTACATTTAGTCTACAGTGGCTGTTCTAGCAGAAATGTCTAGCTGGCCATGTCTTTTCCTGACAGAATCAGCTGTTGAGAAAACTCTGATGAAGCAACACCTTCCAGGTTTACAGAGAAAAATTATTATTATTTTGGGGTGTGTAAGTTAAAGAGTATCCGTCAGCAGATTTGTACCTATGACACTGGCTGACCTGTTGCATGTGTGCTTGGCAGCTGAAGGCATCTGTGTTGGTTCCATGTTGATATGTGCCCGCATTGCTGAGAAAAATGCAGTTTTGATATAGGCAAATAAGCCTCTAGGTGCAACAGGGGTGTTGCTATTACACCTAACGACTCTGGTCTCTGCAACTGCTGCACCCTCTCCACTTTGATTAACAGTGCCAGGCAGTGAAACTTTAATCACGCCTGGCCCTGTCAATTAAAGTGGAGAGAGCACAACAGTTGCAGAGACCAGAGTCGTTAGGTGTAACGGCAACGCCCCCGTTGCTCCTAGAGGATAATTTGCATATATCAAAACTGCATATTTCTTAGCAATGTGGGCACATATCAACATGGAACCAACACAGCTGTCGAGCACACATGCAACAAGTCAGTACAAATCTGATGACAGATGCCCTTTAATTAAAATTTTTTATAATGGTTCATTTTAAGCCCTTTCCAACATTAGTTGTATATTTATGGTACAGTCGGCAAGGAGTTCCCGCATCACGCTGTACATTAGAGATGAGCGAATCAAAGCTGATGAAGTCGAATTCATTTTGAATTTCAGGAAAAATTTGATTATGAACAAATGCGAATTTCCTCTAGCTTCGTGGTAAGGAATCTCAATTTTTCCTAACATGGTGGCTACAATGGCGGCGAAAATGGTGGCTACACGTGTGAGGACATGAGGCAAGGAACTCTTGGAATGTGGGCTCCATGCATGCAGCCAATCAGCAGCCAGCCAGCCCGGTGATGTCACAGCCCTATAAATATGGCGGCCATCTTAGATTCTGCCATTCACCATCGTACTTTGTTCAGGGACAGGCGTTTATGCAGGCGCTAGGGAGAGTGAAGGGAAACTTCATTGTGGAAAAAAAAAATAGCATTTTATAAGTGCACAATAAGGATAGGGGGGGAGTCATTTCATATCATCTAAGTGCAGGGACAGACGTTGCAGGGGCTAGGGAGAGTGATAAAGAAAGCATTGTGAATAGCAAAACGGTTTATAAGTGCATGATAAGGATAGAGAGGAATCATTTCACAGCATCTTAGTGCAGGGTATAGGGAAAGTCATACAGAAAACATCATTGGGAAAAAAATACGATTTACAAGTGCAGGGAAAGATTATTTTGGGATCCAAATAGCCATTATACAGCCCTGTCAATCCAGCAATTTGTTGTAGGGGTGCAAGTGTTATTTTGAAAATCCTTCAGTTCACTTCTGCAGCTGGTGAAAGAGTTTAGTGCCCTATTATAGTACAGTACGTGAAAAATTGACGCTGTCCACATTTGGTGTTATTTGCTCTAAAAACGTTTCTTGTCATATTTCCATAGAAAAAGAGAAAAATACACGTCGTTCACATTTGGTGTTATTTGCATTAAAACCATTTATTGTCATATTTCTAGAGAAAAAAATATAGATATCTATGTGGAATCAGCTGACGAGGTTGTAAAAGGAGTGCACTTCTTCTTTACTCTAACATGGACCTGTAAGCTGAGAAATACTTGAGTTATTTGGTTGGTTTGGGCCCTGTGACTGCCCAAATAAGTGAAGTGTGCAGTGTGATTCTAATAGCGACACTTGTCATCTGCATGTCATACTGACTGACAGTATTATTTCACTACCCCAGCACACTCCTTTTGCGTGTTACTGCAAAGCACAGTGTTCTACACCCATGTAAAGGCTGTATGCAGCCGGGAAATAGCCGTTTTTTAATGCTATTCGTCGCCAAATCGATTTTTTTTTAAATTAGCTTATCTCTACTGTACATGTATAGTTCAGTGATCAGGTGGGCACAGAGCTCATGGTAGAGTACTGTAAATACCGGCATAAAAGATAACTGCTGAACACTCTATCTAAAAGTTTTTTACAGAGGGGGTGGGGTGGGGGGGATACTGTTTTTGACCTCCGATGCGATCACAAGGTGTCAATGGTTGATATGGCAGTTGGAAGCTTTACAAAAGCCTCCAGGTGTACCAGCTAGGGAAGCCTATCATGCAGGGTCTTATAGGCATAGTGTGTCAGTATAAAACAGTATGTATTGTAATGTATTGTACCAGAAGTTGAAGTCCCCTAATGTGACTAAAAGAAAAGAAAAAATACTGTATTTTCATTAAAACAAATACATTTCAAGTTAAAAAGCCAATTTTCTTTCATCAATTAATTTAGTATTGCAAAAACCTGAAAAAAAAAACACATCCATAACGGCCTAAGCTATAAAAATATCACAAGGTCTATCCCGTCAGGTGAAAGCCATAAAAAGTAAATAAAAACATCAGAACTGACATTTTTTGGATGCCTCACTTCACTAAAAGCATATTAAGTGATCAAAAACTCTTAGGTACCCAAAACATAGCCAATAAAATGATCAACTAATCATGTAAAAAAGTCAGCCTACACAAAAAACTAAATGGCTTTCAGAAAATGGAAACACCATATCATGATTTTTTTAATGCTTTTATTGTGCAAAAGTGATAAAACCTAAAAAGACTATAAAAATTTGGTATCTCTGTAATTGTCCTGACAGCAGAATACAGTTAACATGTCCTTTTTTTCATCCTGTTTATGTCAAAAAATAAAACCCAAAAAACAACCCAAAATGCTGCGGAATTGTCGCAAAAAAAAAATAAAAAAATAAGAATAATTGCCAGAGAAGTAAAAATCAATCAAAATATTGTAGGTATTTACAAATAGAACCTATGATAATGCCTAGAGGTGAGCAAATTTTTCAAAAATTTGATTCGGCCGATTCGACAAATTTTCCAAAAAGATTAGATCAGAAATTATTTGTGGCGAATCGTGTTAAAAAACGGCTATTTCCTGGCTTCAGAGAGCCTGTATAGTGGTGTAGAACACTGTGTCTTGCAGTAACATACATAGGGAGTCTGCTGTGGTAGTGAAGCAATACTGTGAGTCAGTGTGACACGCAGATGACAGGAATCACTCTTAGAATCAATGCACCCTTCACTTATTTGGGCAGTTACGGGGCCAAAACTGACCAAATAACTCAAATGTGAACTAAGCCTTACAGGGCGATGTTAGCGTCAAGAAGAAGCGCACTCCTTTTACACCGTCGTCAGCTGATTCCAAATTGATGTCTACAGAATCTGTTCTATTAAACGCTTATACAAATAGAGCCCCCCCCCTGACAGAATGGAGAGGGTGTCAGCAGAGCAGTAAGTTTGTGTTGACGTCACTGATTGTTTTGCCCTTCCTTTGATCCTTCAGAACAATAACCCCCCAAAAAATGGATCCTGTCTGTTGAGCATCTGCCTTTACTCGGTCAGCATTTGGTCAGTAATCCATCAGTAGCTAAAGTTTGAGAAAAAACAGAAGTGGATCCAAAACAGAGATGACACATAAATTGAAAATTTGCATATCTTCTGTTTTGTACCCACTCCTGCTTTCGGCTACCAAATCATAAGCCAATTATGATGAGACCATACAGGCCTTACAACTGCTACATAGACGGCATCTTATTTGTCCTTCCTTTGGACAGATCAGAAGAATGGTCAAATAAATAATTATGTCAACCAGGCCAAAAAGACAAAATAGTGGCCCAGTCATGAAGTGGGAAGGGTGGGAACAGCATGACATGTCCAAAGAGTGGCCTAATGACATAGTGGTGAGGTGGAAGCAGCATAAGGAGACCACAGAGTGGCCCAGTGACATAGTGTTGAGGTAGCAGCAGCATGAGGCCTGCCTGCTAACTGCTAGTGCTTACTACAGGAGCGTGACATGTGTACCGGTAAGTACGGTACACATGGAGAGCAGGGGGAGCCCAGTTTAGATATGATGATTAACACTAGGTATAATACAGTACATACTAAGCGGAGGGGCCAGAGTACAGTGCCTGCACTGCCCCGCCGATCTCCCCACCTTCTACAGACCCTCCTCCCTCCTCACTAATACATCACAGTCTGCAATGTAAATTGCCAGCATTTGCCCCATAAGACGCAGGGGCACTTTTCCCCTACTTTTGGGGGGGGGGGGAGTATGTCTTATGGGGTGAAAAATACGGTATTCGTCATTTTTTCCATCTGAACACATGATTCTTCCCTGCTTCTTGCTTGTGGGCCAATGAGTCATTGGCCCACAAACAACTTAAGCAGGGAGAAATCATGACTTCAGATGGAAAAAAATGATGACTATTTAAAAAAAGAATATACAGTATAGCACTATATTGAATATAGTGCTATATATTCGTATTCTAGAATATTCAGAATTTTTTTCCATCTGAAGTGAACACTAAACACTGTTCACTTCAGATGGAAAAAAATGACGAATATTCTAAAATACGAATATATAGCACTATATTCAATATTGTGCTACATATTCATTTTTTAGAATATTGTCATTTTTTTCCATCTGAAGTCATGATTCCTCCCTGCTTAAGTTGCTTGTGGGCCAATGACTCTTTGGCCCACAAGCAAGAAGCAGGGAGGAATTATGTGTTTAGATGGCAAAAATTACGAATATTCTGAAAACAAATATATAGCACTATATTCTAAATATCTGCGAATTCTCGAAGTGGCGATATTCAAGATAAAAATTCCTTTTTCGAATATTCGTGCTCAACATTAATGCTGATATCACCTTGCCACTCTTGTCTCCTCATGTTGATGTCACCTTGCCACTATGTGGTCTCCTCATGCTGAGAAGAACGGAGCCTCTAGGAGCAGGAACAACGCCCCCCTGCTCCTAGAGACTAATTAGCATTTTATAAAAGTTAGATTTCTGGCATAACGGGGGCATAGATAAAAGTAGGTATAGGCTGAAATTAGCACATCGCTAATGTCAGCTAGCTTAATAGTGTAAAATCTGGTGACAGAATCCCTTTAATCACGGAGTTAGTGATTTTTGTTTAATAGTTTTAACTCATCTTGCCCTACTAAAGACCAGACAAGATGGCTCCCATATAGCACATATATCAGTCCATATTGTAATCTGTATAGGTCTTCATAAGAAGGATTCCTTTTAGATCCAATAGTTCTGACAGTGGCAGCAGCAGCAGCATGAGGAGGCCACAGAGTGTGGAGGTGGCAGCTAGTGTTGAGCGCGAATATTCGAATTGCAAATTGTTTTCTCGAATATCAGAACTTCGAGATTTCGCGAATATTTCAAATATAGTTCTATATATTCGCAAAATCGAATATTAGGTTTTTTTTTTCATCTGAAAATATGATTTCTCCCTGCTTCTTGCTTGTGGGTCAATATGCCATTGGCCCACAGGCAACTTAAGCAGGGGGGAATCGTGTTTTCATATGGAAAATAAAATGACCAATATTCTAAAAAACAAATACATAGCAATATAGTGAATATATTCGTTATTTAGAATTTTGGCATTATTTTTTTCCTATCTGTACAGTTGTTCTCATACTCCTCCCCGACAAGCGTCCCCGTCACCATGGGAACGCCTGTGGGTTAGAAAATACCATCGGATCTGAGTTTTTCCTAAAATCGTGAAAGCTCAGATCCGATGGTATATTCTAACGCACAGGCGTTCCCATGGTTACGGGGACGCTTGTCGGGGAGCAGTATGCCAAAGTGGAATAACAGTACACATAAATTACAGTCTATATGTGTATTTTACGAATATTCGTAATATTGCTCTAACTTCGTCTTTTAGAATATTCGTAATATTCTAAAAGACAAAGTTAGAGCAATATTATGAATATTCGTAAAATACACATATTAGCCTAGCCATAGTCAATGTCATAGGAACGTTGCCTTATACTGTCAAAAGAAAAATCGCAATACGCGAATTATTCAATCGTATATTATTCGCGATAAATAGAAAAATGACGAATATTCGATTTCGACGAATATAAGACGAACATTGAATCGAATATTCGCGAAATATCGCGAAATTGAATATGGCACCTCCCGCTCATCACTAGTGGCAGCAGCAGCATGAGGTGAGGTGGCAGCAGTATCAGGATACCACAGAGTGACCTGGTGACAGAGTGGGGAGGTGGGTGTCACTAACAGTACCCGCTGACGATGGTGGGTGTAAGAAGGAGCACTTGGCATCAGATTTGTGTTATCAGGCGGATGGCAGCATCAGAATAGTAGTTGAGGCAGGTAGCCAGAAGAAACAGGTCTCTTTTGTCAAAGTGTGGCACCAGGGATGATCTAGTCTGATGCATCAAGCATTGGTGTTTGAAAATCCTTGCTGATCCACACCTGATTCATCTTGACAAAGGTAAGTCTTTCCACATTTTGGGTGGACAGGTGAGTTCTCCTTGAGGTAACTATTGCTCTCACCGCACTAAACACCTGCTCTGATGCCACACTACTGGTCGGGAAGGACAGCTTTGCCAGGGCAAAATCAGTCAGTTGCGGCCACAAATCCAGTTTGGCTGCCCAGTAGTCTAGCGGATCTTCAATGACAGGTGGCAGGGTGCACTCCAAGTATGCCACCACCTGCTGGTTCAGGTTCTGTGCTTGTCTAGCTTCTGGTGAGTAGTTTTTTCACTATGCGGGTGAAGAAAGCTGCTCATCAGCAACTCTAGACTCAGGCTGCTGCTGATGGAGCTGGTACTGCTGCTACCCCGCCACAGCAGCCATGGCAGTGGAAACTGAGCACAGAGGGCTCCCCGGTCAGACCTGCAAGAGGATGTGCGATGGCACACATAGGCAGCGGCCAGCTCACTACATAGGATGTATTTATAGTAGTTCATTTCGTCCTACCTCTCAGCTGGTGTAATAAAGACCCCCATTTTGGAGCGGTAGTGAGGGTCCAACAAGATGGAAAGCCAGAAGTCATCCCTCTGCAAAATGGTGACAATTTGGCTGTCACTACTAGGGATGAGCAAACTCGTGGAAGTGGTGGTGAGCTCAGTGATGTAATCGCTGGTCCTTTTTAGGTCCTGCAGAAAGAAGAAAGAAGAGGATACCGGCTGCGCGATCAAGTGGACAAGGTGATTGTTTAAAATTATTTTTAACCCCTCAATGGCCATTTTATTTAGCATTCTGTCTTAAGAATGCTATTATTTTCCATTATAATCATGTTATAATGGAAAATAATAAATTCACCCAAACACCGAACCCGAACTTCAGTGAAAAGTCTGGGTTCGGGTCCGGGTACCCATACTCACAAAGTTCCATATGAACTCGAACTTTGCAGTTTGGGTTCACTCAACCCTAGTCACTGCAGGTCCTTCTATCTTCATTTAGCAGGACTTGCGATTACGTCACTGCGGTGAGCGCGGTGATGTCATCGCAGGTCCTTTTGCATGTCCTGGAAAAAGAAGAAAGAAGAGGATCCCGGCTGTGCGATCAAGTGGATGAGGTGAGTTTTTTTTAAATTATTTTTAACTCCTAAATGGCCATTTTATTTAGCATTCTGTCTTAAGAATGCTATTATTAACCATGTTATAATGGAAAATAATAAAATCACTCAAACACCGAATCCGAACTTCAGTGAAAAAGTCCGCTGCCAGGCCGTGCTCCAGCTTGTGAGCTTAGGGGAACAGAGACACACTCACAAGCCCTCCAGGCTCAGGTCCACAAGTGGCTGACACCCCGAACCCTCCAGGCAGGTGACAACAGCAGCAACATCCTCGCCGCCCTCCATGCTGGCAGTCTCACATACGTGCCCTGCATGGCACATGTCCTCAACCTTGTGGTACAGAAGTTCTGACGCACATACCCAAGGTTGAGCGACATCGTGCCAAGGGTACGTAGGATTGCCAGCCACTTCTGATGCTCCCCAACCGCCACCACGTCCCTGTCCAAACTGCAGCAGGACAACAGTCTGCCACCTCACAAGCTGATTGTGGACAGCATGACGCAGTGGAACGCCACCCTCCACATGCTGGAGAGGTTGTGGAAGCAGCGACGGGCGATGAAAGAATACCTGCTGGACCAAGGCACTTCCAGGCCATCACACCCACTCCCCTACATCACCAATGTGGAGTGGGGGAAGATACACCAAGTCTGCCACGTGTTGGCCCCATTCGAGCAGGCAACCAATATGGTCAGCAGGGAGCATGTCGGCCTCAATGACGTGCTCCCCCTAGTGCTCCCCACTAGATCACCTGCTCAAGGCTAGGGAGAGTGCCTGGGTGGAGCAAGAAGAGGCAACACTGCTCCACCAAGACCATGCCCAGGACGAGGAGGAGGAAGAATTTGTTGAGGAGTTTTCCGATGTCCAGGAGTCTGGGCCTGGTCAGAAGGGAGAGCCGGTGCGGGGGGCACCGTCAGTCCAGGGATATGGCGGCTCCGACAGGGAGCAGCAGCAGGAGGACCAAGATGTCATGGTCCAGGCAGCCGAGAAGAGTCCCAGCAAGGGCTGTCCTCTTCCCCATGGCTGCCCACATGATGTGATGCCTCAGGAGGGACCCCCAGATCAGGAAAATTAAGGAGAGGGATGAGTTTTGGTTGGCCACCCTTTTAGACCCTCACTGCAAGGGGAAACTGTAGCAGTTCTCCCCAGCCAGCCGGATGGAGGCCCATATACAAAACCTGCAAGCAGGAAAACCCTCAGCCTCACGTTCCAGCTCTTCCCACCCATCTCACCGAGCAGGTGGCTGGCCTAAGCACCTCCAGCCAAGCAGGTGATCTTATGGGTGAGATGAGGCTGTTCTACCAGCCTGCACGATCCATTAGATGCAGCAGTCAACACCAGCGGCTGGCCAGCATGGTGGCAGACTACATGGGGTCCATCGGTGCTTCCGGCAGCATGAGTACTAGGTTGCCAGGCTGGACACCTGCCGTGAACTGGAAGTACTGTCTTGCTCCCCCTCCAGTGTACTATTTATTTATTTATTTATTTATATATTTATGTATTGATGAATTTATTTATATATTTATTGATGATTTTATTTATATAATAATTTATTTTTTGGATGCATTTTTAAATATATTTATTTATTGATAACTTTATTTATATATTTCTGTATTGATGAATTTATTCATGTATTTATTGAGGAATTCATTTATGTATTTATTTATTTATGAAGTTTTTTTATATATGTATTTATTTATTTATTCATGACTTTATTTATATATTTCTCTACTGTTGAATTTCTTTATGTATTTTTCTGGCAAACACTTTTTATTTTTTTAATTCCAATCGATGAGTTTATTTACCTTTTTTTCATTAATTTATTAAACCTCCTATGTATTTATTCATTCATAATCGCAGGTGCAAGCTACCAATGCAACAATGTATAAAAACACGAAAAAAAAGTAGCAGCACACTACTAAATGCACTAAGGGCTCTTTCACACTTGCGTTGTCCGGATCCGGCGTGTACTCCACTTGCCGGAATTACACGCCGGATCCGGAAAAACGCAAGTGAACTGAAAGCATTTGAAGACGGATCCGTCTTCAAAATGCGTTCAGTGTTACTATGGCAGCCAGGACGCTATTAAAGTCCTGGTTGCCATAGTAGTAGTGGGGAGCGGGGGAGCAGTATACTTACAGTCCGTGCGGCTCCCGGGGCGCTCCAGAATGACGTCAGAGCGCCCCATGCGCATGGATGACGTGCCATGTGATCACGTCATCCATGCGCGTGGGGCGCCCTGACGTCACTCTGGAGCGCCCCGGGAGCCGCACGGACGGTAAGTATACTGCTCTCCCGCTCCCCACTACACTTTACCATGGCTGCCAGGACTTTAGCGTCCCGGCAGCCATGGTAACCATTCAGAGAAAGCTAAACGTCGGATCCGGCAATGCGCCAAAACGAGGTTTAGCTTAAGGCGGGATCCGGATTAATGCCTTTCAATGGGCATTAATTCCGGATCCGGCCTTGCGGCAAGTCTTCAGGATTTTTGGCCGGAGCAAAAAGCGCAGCATGCTGCGGTATTTTCTCCGGCCAAAAAACTTTCCGGTCCTGAACTGAATACATCCTGATGCATCCTGAACGGATTTCTCTCCATTCAGAATGCATTAGGATAAAACTGATCAGGATTCTTCCGGCATAGAGCCCCGACGACGGAACTCTATGCCGGAAGAAAAGAACGCAAGTGTGAAAGAGCCCTTAGACTGGTGCATTTAGTAGTGTGCTGCTACTTTTTTCTATGCTACTGCTTCTATGTAGTTTCAGAGCATCATCTAAAGCAACTGTACAAGATTGCGATTAGGGCCAGCTCTCTCTCTTCCTCTCACAGCAGAAAGTTCTAGCATAGGCACCAATTGGCAGCTGAACTTCATCCAATAAAAATTGTACGTTAAGAAATACCTTTGGTCCTTAACAAACACAATTTCATAATAATATGCAGCTGGCATGACTTTCTTTAAAGAGAAGCTCTGGTTTAGAATCTATCAAAGTTATTTGCAGTAGACATAATAATGGACCCTTTAAAGTCCACTTTTTACTAATATTAGAGTTAAATAAAGCACTCCATGATTATTATTTTTTGCCTATACAGTGCATAATAAGCCATTATTAACAAATAAAATAGAGGCTCATGTCTATGCCTTGTGTATACCTGTTTTATTTGATGTACTTTGTGGGTTGTCTACCACCTTGTTTGCTTCTCCCCTCAGATATGACAAATGAATCCTACATTTCCAATCATGCCTGGCTTTGAAGAGACAGAGAAGATGGAGTCTCTCCACCCTGCACTACTCTGTGTCTTCTGATGGCAGCCATGACAGATTAGTGAGTCAGCTGCTGTCCCTTCACACTGCAGGCTCTCTATGTATTCCTACTGTAGGTGATGCAACTTGAGCCTGTTTGCCATCTCTGCCCTGTCATCTCTCTCCCGTAAGCCTTTATATGCAGGAGGCAGAAATACCAGTGTGAAGCTACATCTCATAGAACTACACCAGAGAGTCAGCACACACATAGTAAAGGCAGGCAGGGTGAGTCAGGAGGTTTATATACCTAATATAGCTAATCATAGACACGAGTATCCACTCACCTAATATATATATATATATATATATTTGTGGGAGGAGCGCGCTTACCTCATTTAAACCCCCTCCCACAAGCAAGAAGCCGGGCGCCCTTCTGCTTGTGGGAGGGGGTTTAAATGAGGTAAGCGCGCTCCTCCCACAAATACAGGCTGCAAGCAGCCTTCAATACATGTGCAACAAAATATAGGGATATACAGAGGAGCATGGAGGGTGGAGAGGGGACCAGCCTGAGAGCTGCCAGGAGGGATTTGATTGGTGGTGATGTCACCATGTAGTTCACAGGAAGTCAGCCAGAGGGAGAGACCGAGTTCCTCTTTATATATTAGAGAAAGAAGTCAGATTTGAGATCATGTGTATGGATACAACTGAGTTAGGGTGTGACAAATTATGCTGCTAGAATACTTGTGGGAGGTGGTAATATATGTAAAATAAAAATAAAAAACGGAGTGCTTCTTTAATCAATGTAAATTTTTAATGTGCAAATTTTTTTATTAATGATTTAAAAAAAATATATTTAGTTAATGCTCAAAATTGCTAATCACTGAAGGAAAACCTGCTTACGGTTCACTAAGACTTTTTCTAGACAACCATAGAAGGCAGTGAATTATTGCTGCTTGTTCCCATTGTGACATATCTGACATGTGCTAACTCCTTCTTCACATTCTCTGTACTGATCTGCCATTTGAGATTATAGTTAGTAACGCCTGTGGTGTGTGTCTGCTAGAGAGTATGAATAGTTTACAGAGTCTTTTATCATCTTTAGACATTAGAGAATAAATTGTAATGGAAAGGAAAGTACAGGATGCAATATCAGAATTATAAAAAATATGCACTTCGATATCTTAGAACAGGATAGGCAATAAAATCTCTACATCCCCTGGTTCTGACAATGTAGTGATGGAGGATCATTTATTTTCTTTCCCAATATATCAGGTACATAGCTTCACAAATTGCAAATGAGACAGACGCTCACTTTAGGAAAGATTTGCTTCATTTTATTAATGATTCTGAATCTGGCTTTATAGTAATGACTTGCAGGAGTAGAAGGATTCTACATTTTCTGTGGTTGCACTGTAGATCTGTCAGCATGCACAAGTTTACATTAAATTTGGAACCATCAACCATGTATTGTGTATGAGGCTGTCACAACTTTCCCCTGAGGTCAGTGGAAAGAAGGATCAGGTTGTTGGTTTTCAACATGCCTGATCCTATTGTTCTCAGGAGAGATAAGCCGATGCCAGAAGTGTCTGACAGTGGCTTGAAAGGGTTATTCTGTTTTAGGAGAAAATTGGACAGAAAATGCCATCCACCTGCAGTAAAGAATAGATTGTTACTAGTGTTGAGCAAATCAAATTCACGAAGTGGACGTCGATCCGAATTTCCAGGAAAATTTGATATGCCGCAAAGCCGAATTTCCTAGTGCTTCGTGGTAGCAATTTGATTTTCCCTGCAATATTGTAAAAAAATTAATAAAAATCATACTTACGACGGGCCGGACACAACCATCTTGCTTGAAGATTTCGTGCAAAATCCTGTCATCATGGTCTTCAAGCAAGCTGGCAGCGGCCGGCCAGTCGTAAGCAAATGGATGAGGTAAATATGATTAAATGTATTTATATATTTTTTTACACCCGATTATCGCTATCATACAAGATTGCGGCATCTAAGGGGTACAATGACTGGGGCCGGCGCAATTGTCGCTCCCTGTCATTACACCCGCTACTGACAAAGAAATGTGCTTTGTGACTAAGTAATCTGTCAGAAATGTATGTAGCAGTTATGTCACATCGACAATATGTGACCAGGGCAGCCAATCATTGGCCTGCTCGTTGCACTGCTGATGCCACTGCTGCAGGTCGGTAAACACAGCCCTGCTGGGAGAACCCGACTGTTATCATGGTAGCTGTCAGGTAAGAAATAATCTATTCTTTATTGTAGGTGGGTTCCATGTGTTGTTCAATCTCCTCCTGAAACCAGATAACCCCTTTAATCCCCTTTCCAATTTAAAGGTCATTTGTACCCGTGAAACTGGCTGACCTGTTACGTGTGCTCTTGGCAGCTGAAGACATCTGTGTTGGTCCCATGTTCATATCTGCCCGCATTGCTGAGAAAAATTGTGTTTTAATATATGCAAATGAGCCTCTAGGAGCAACGGGAGTGTTACCATTACACCTGGAGGCTCTACTCTCTCTGCAACTGCCACGCCCAAAGCACTTTGATCGACAGGGCCGAGTGTGATCGCATTTACACTGCCAGACGCAGTCCATCAAAGTGCAGAGGGTGCGGCAGTTGCAGAAAGAGCTGAGCCTCTAGGTGTAATGGCACCCGCGATGCTAGGGAGGCTCATCCTTGTCCCCGCCTGCCATTGGCCGCTCCCCAGACACCAGATGTTTTCTTCAGTGCACAGGGAGAAGCTGCAGAGCAGGGAGTGAGGAGCCAGGTAAGTAGATTCAGTGTGAGGGGCCCAGGAATATGGGGGGAATTTAATAATCTTGCATAACCCCTTTAAATAAACAGTTGCTACAAGCATCTACTTGAAGGTCAGTGGCTAGTAAGCATCAATTTAAAGGCATTGTCCAATTTATTTTTTTGTTCTTTGTAAGGAATTATCAATTTGTTTACTTCATCTACAGTGGCCTGTTCTCCCAGTTAGCTGAGGGTCATATGACCTACGATGTGAGCTTCTTTCCCTGCACTGATGACGTTCAATGCACATGACTGAGGGAGCAGGAGGAGAAGGTCTGCCTCTGTGCATGGAACATCACTGTGGGCTGTGCTGGTTGGGCAGATAAGCTACACCCCCTGCACTGCCCAATCTGCTGGCTGACCTGTCTGCCCTGTGTCTCCTCTCCCACTGGATTCTTCAGCTAAGTTTAACCCCTTCTACCACAGCGTCATACCTAATGCACTGCTACTAAGATCGCTCTGAGGAAGGTCACATTCGACTAAGGGCTCTTTCACATCTGCGTTCTTTTCTTCCGGCATAGAGTTCCGTCGTCGGAACTCTAGGCCGGATCCGGAATGAATGCCCATTGAAAGGCATTGATCCGGATCCGGCCTTAAGCTCAACGTCGTTTCGGCGCATTGCCGGATGCGACGTTTAGCTTTTTCTCAATGGTTACCATGGCTTTCGGGACGCTAAAGTCCTGGCAGCCATGGTAAAGTGTAGTGGGGAGCGGGGGAGCGGTATACTTACAGTCCAGAGTGACGTCAGGGCGCCCCAAGCCCCAAGTGGGGCGCTCTGACGTCATTCTGGAGCGCCCCGGGAGCCGCACGGACTGTAAGTATACCGCTCCCCGCTACTACTATGGCAACCAGGACTTTAATAGCGTCCTGGGTGCCATAGTAACACTGAACGCATTTTGAAGACGGATCCGTCTTCAAATGCTTTCAGTACACTTGCGTTTTTCCGGATCCGGCGTGTAATTCCGGCAAGTGGAGTACACGCCGGATCCGGACAACGCAAGTGTGAAAGAGGCCTTAAATGTCCGGGAACTTTGATTTATGTGGCTACATACTAATTATTTACTCTGGATTAGAGTTGAGCGAACACCTGGATGTTCGGGTTCGAGAAGTTCGGCCGAACATCCCGGAAATGTTCGGGTTCGGGATCCGAACCCGATCCGAACTTCGTCCCGAACCCGAACCCCATTGAAGTCAATGGGGACCCGAACTTTTCGGCACTAAAAAGGCTGTAAAACAGCCCAGGAAAGAGCTAGAGGGCTGCAAAAGGCAGCAACATGTAGGTAAATCCCCTGCAAACAAATGTGGATAGGGAAATGAATTAAAATAAAAATTAAATAAATAAAAATTAACCAAAATCAATTGGAGAGAGGTTCCATAGCAGAGAATCTGGCTTCCCGTCACCCACCACTGGAACAGTCCATTCTCAGATATTTAGGCCCCGGCACCCAGGCAGAGGAGAGAGGTCCCGTAACAGAGAATCTGTCTTCATGTCAGCAGAGAATTAGTCTGCATGTCATAGCAGAGAATGAGGCTTCACGTCAGCCACCACTGCAACAGTCCATTGGCATATATTTAGGCCCAGCACACACACAGGCAGAGGAGAGAGGTCCCGTAACAGAGAATCTGGCTTCATGTCAGCAGAGAATCAGTCTGCATGTCATAGCAGAGAATGAGGCTTCACGTCAGCCACCACTGCAACAGTCCATTGGCATATATTTAGGCCCAGCACACACACAGGCAGAGGAGAGAGGTCCCGTAACAGAGAATCTGGCTTCATGTCAGCAGAGAATCAGTCTTCATATCATAGCAGAGAATGAGGCTTCACGTCACCCACCACTGCAACAGTCCATTGGCATATATTTAGGCCTAGCACACAGGCAGAGCAGAGAGGTCCCGTAACAGACAATCTGGCTTCATGTCAGCAGAGAATCAGTCTGCATGTCATAGCAGAGAATGAGGCTTCACGTCACCCACCACTGCAACAGTCCATTGGCATATATTTAGGCCTAGCACACAGGCAGAGCAGAGAGGTCCCGTAACAGACAATCTGGCTTCATGACAGCAGAGAATTAGTCTGCATGTCATAGCAGAGAATGAGGCTTCACGTCAGCCACCACTGCAACAGTCCATTGGCATATATTTAGGCCCAGCACCCAGGCAGAGGAGAGAGGTCCCGTAACAGACAATCTGGCTTCATGTCAGCAGAGAATTAGTCTGCATGTCATAGCAGAGAATCAGGCTTCACGTCAGCCACCACTGCAACAGTCCATTGTCATAAATTTAGGCCCAGCACCCAGGCAGAGGAGAGAGGTCCCGTAACAGACAATCTGGCTTCATGTCAGCAGAGAATTAGTCTGCATGTCATAGCAGAGAATGAGGCTTCACGTCAGCCACCACTGCAACAGTCCATTGGCATATATTTAGGCCTAGCACACAGGCAGAGCAGAGAGGTCCCGTAACAGACGATCTGGCTTCATGTCAGCAGAGAATCAGTCTGCATGTCATAGCAGAGAATCAGGCTTCACGTCAGCCACCACTGCAACAGTCCATGGTCATAAATTTAGGCCCAGCACCCAGGCAGAGGAGAGAGGTCCCGTAACAGACAATCTGGCTTCATGTCAGCAGAGAATTAGTCTGCATGTCATAGCAGAGAATCAGGCTTCATGTCAGCCACCACTGCAACAGTCCATTGGCATATATTTAGGCCTAGCACACAGGCAGAGGAGAGGTTCATTCAACTTTGGGTAGCATCGCAATATAATGGTAAAATGAAAATAAAAATAGGATTGAATGAGGAAGTGCCCTGGAGTCCAATAATATATGGTTATGGGGAGGTAGTTAATGTCTAATCTGGACAAGGGACGGACAGGTCCTGTGGGATCCATGCCTGGTTCATTTTTATGAACGTCAGCTTGTCCACATTGGCTGTAGACAGGCGGCTGCGTTTGTCTGTAATGACGCCCCCTGCCGTGCTGAATACACGTTCAGACAAAACGCTGGCTGCCGGGCAGGCCAGCACCTCCAAGGCATAAAAGGCTAGCTCTGGCCACGTGGACAATTTAGAGACCCAGAAGTTGAATGGGGCCGAACCATCAGTCAGTACGTGGAGGGGTGTGCACACGTACTGTTCCACCATGTTAGTGAAATGTTGCCTCCTGCTAACACGTTGCGTATCAGGTGGTGGTGCAGTTAGCTGTGGCGTGTTGACAAAAGTTTTCCACATCTCTGCCATGCTAACCCTGCCCTCAGAGGAGCTGGCCGTGACACAGCTGCCTTGGCGACCTCTTGCTCCTCCTCTGCCTTGGCCTTGGGCTTCCACTTGTTCCCCTGTGACATTTGGGAATGCTCTCAGTAGCGCGTCTACCAACGTGCGCTTGTACTCGCGCATCTTCCTATCACGCTCCAGTGCAGGAAGTAAGGTGGGCACATTGTCTTTGTAGCGTGGATCCAGCAGGGTGGCAACCCAGTAGTCCGCACAGGTTAAAATGTGGGCAACTCTGCTGTCGTTGCGCAGGCACTGCAGCATGTAGTCGCTCATGTGTGCCAGGCTGCCCAGGGGTAAGGACAAGCTGTCCTCTGTGGGAGGCGTATCGTCATCGTCCTGCCTTTCCCCCCAGCCACGCACCAGTGATGGACCCGAGCTGCGTTGGGTGCCACCCCGCTGTGACCATGCTTCATCCTCATCCTCCTCCACCTCCTCCTCATCCTCGTCCTCCTCGTCCTCCAGTAGTGGGCCCTGGCTGGCCACATTTGTACCTGGCCTCTGCTGTTGCAAAAAACCTCCCTCTGAGTCACTTCGAAGAGACTGGCCTGAAAGTGCTAAAAATGACCCCTCTTCCTCATCCTCCTCCTCCTCCTCCTGGGCCACCTCCTGTTCCATCATCGCCCTAAGTGTTTTCTCAAGGAGACATAGAAGTGGTATTGTAACGCTGATAACGGTGTCATCGCCACTGGCCATGTTGGTGGAGTACTCGAAACAGCGCAACAGGGCACACAGGTCTCGCATGGAGGCCCAGTCATTGGTGGTGAAGTGGTGCTGTTCTGTAGTGCGACTGACCCGTGCGTGCTGCAGCTGAAACTCCACTATGGCCTGCTGCTGCTCGCACAGTCTGTCCAGCATGTGCAAGGTGGAGTTCCACCTGGTGGGCACGTCGCATATGAGGCGGTGAGCGGGAAGGCCGAAGTTACGCTGTAGCGCAGACAGGCGAGCAGCGGCAGGATGTGAACGCCGGAAGCGCGAACAGACGGCCCGCACTTTATGCAGCAGCTCTGACATGTCGGGGTAGTTGTGAATGAACTTCTGCACCACCAAATTCAGCACATGCGCCAAGCAAGGGATGTGCGTCAAATTGGCTAGTCCCAGAGCTGCAACGAGATTTCGCCCATTATCACACACCACCAGGCCGGGCTTGAGGCTCACCGGCAGCAACCACTCGTCGGTCTGTTGTTCAATACCCCGCCACAACTCCTGTGCGGTGTGGGGCCTGTCCCCCAAACATATGAGTTTCAGAATGGCCTGCTGACGTTTACCCCGGGCTGTGCTGAAGTTGGTGGTGAAGGTGTGTGGCTGACTGGATGAGCAGGTGGAAGAAGAGGAGGAGGAAGCCGAGAAGGAGGAGGTGGCAACAGGAGGCAAAGAATGTTGCCCTGCGATCCTTGGCGGCGGCAGGACGTGCGCCAAACAGCTCTCCGCCTGGGGCCCAGCTGCCACTACATTTACCCAGTGTGCAGTTAGGGAGATATAGCGTCCCTGGCCGTGCTTACTGGTCCACGTATCTGTGGTTAGGTGGACCTTGCTACAGATGGCGTTGCGCAGTGCACACTTGATTTTATCGGATACTTGGTTGTGCAGGGAAGGCACGGCTCTCTTGGAGAAGTAGTGCCGGCTGGGAACAACATACTGTGGGACAGCAAGCGACATGAGCTGTTTGAAGCTGTCTGTGTCCACCAGCCTAAATGACAGCATTTCATAGGCCAGTAGTTTAGAAATGCTGGCATTCAGGGCCAGGGATCGAGGGTGGCTAGGTGGGAATTTACGCTTTCTATCAAATGTTTGTGAGATGGAGAGCTGAACGCTGGCGTGTGACATGGTTGAGACGCTTGGTGACGGAGGTGGTGGTGGTGGTGTTGGTGGTACATCCCCTGTTTGCTGGGCGGCAGGTGCCAACGTTCCTCCAGAGGCGGAGGAAGAGGCCGAGGCGGCAGCAGCAGAATAGGCCGAGGCGGCAGCAGCAGAAGAGGTAGCAGGGGGAGCCTGAGTGACTTCCTTGGTTTTAAGGTGTTTACTCCACTGCAGTTCATGCTTTGCATGCAGGTGCCTGGTCATGCAGGTTGTGCTCAGGTTCAGAACGTTAATGCCTCGCTTCAGGCTCTGATGGCACAGCGTGCAAACCACTCGGGTCTTGTCGTCAGCACATTGTTTGAAGAAGTGCCATGCCAGGGAACTCCTTGAAGCTGCCTTTGGGGTGCTCGGTCCCAGATGGCGGCGGTCAGTAGCAGGCGGAGTCTCTTGGCGGCGGGTGTTCTGCTTTTGCCCACTGCTCCCTCTTTTGCTACGCTGTTGGCTCGGTCTCACCACTGCCTCTTCCTCCGAACTGTGAAAGTCAGTGGCACGACCTTCATTCCATGTGGGGTCTAGGACCTCATCGTCCCCTGCATCGTCTTCCACCCAGTCTTGATCCCTGACCTCCTGTTCAGTCTGCACACTGCAGAAAGACGCAGCAGTTGGCACCTGTGTTTCGTCATCATCAGAGACATGCTGAGGTGGTATTCCCATGTCCTCATCATCAGGAAACATAAGTGGTTGTGCGTCAGTGCATTCTATGTCTTTCACCGCTGGGGAAGGGCTAGGTGGATGCCCTTGGGAAACCCTGCCAGCGGAGTCTTCAAACAGCATAAGAGACTGCTGCATAACTTGAGGCTGAGACAGTTTCCCTGGTATGCATGGGGGTGATGTGACAGACTGATGGGGTTGGTTTTCAGGCGCCATCTGTGCGCTTTCTGCAGAAGACTGGGTGGGAGATAATGTGAACGTGCTGGATCCACTGTCGGCCACCCAATTGACTAATGCCTGTACCTGCTCAGGCCTTACCATCCTTAGAACGGCATTGGGCCCCACCATATATCGCTGTAAATTCTGGCGGCTACTGGGACCTGAGGTAGTTGGTACACTAGGACGTGTGGATGTGGCAGAACGGCCACGTCCTCTCCCAGCACCAGAGGGTCCACTAACACCACCACGACCATGTCCACGTCCGCGTCCCTTACTAGATGTTTTTCTCATTGTTATGGTTCACCACAACAACAAATATATTATTTGGCCCAATGTATTGTATTCAAATTCAGCGGGATATAAATTTGAGGCCTAGTATTTAGGCGCTGGGTGACCGGTATGGATTTAGTGACAGAATTAGACTTGGAAATGCACAGAAGCGTGTGTGTGAAGTTATTCTGAATGACCCTATGTGCACCTTCAATATTATATACCCTTTTAGGGATAGATTTCAAATAGCTCTGATATAGCAGAAACCACTAAATTATGAAATTGCTAAATTGGGAATTGTACTTCAACCCAGAACAAAAAATGTGCTTTGACGGACACTAAATATCTTGCCCAGCAACAACAGTACACCGGTGGGTAACGAGAGATTTAGAGGGAATTAAATTTGAGGCCTAGTATTTAGGCGCTGGGTCACCGGTATGGATTTAGTGACAGAATTAGACTTGGAAATACACAGTAGCGGGTGTGTGTGAAGTTATTCTGAATGACCCTATGTGCACCTTCAATATTATATACCCTTTTAGGGATAGATTTCAAATAGCTCTGATATAGCAGAAACCACTAAATTATGAAATTGCTAAATTGGGAATTGTACTTCAACCCAGAACAAAAAATGTGCTTTGACGGACACTAAATATCTTGCCCAGCAACAACAGTACAGTGGTGGGTAACGAGAGATTTAGAGGGATTTAAATTTGAGGCCTAGTATTTAGGCGCTGGGTCACCGGTATGGATTTAGTGACAGAATTAGACTTGGAAATGCACAGAAGCGTGTGTGTGAAGTTATTCTGAATGACCCTATGTGCACCTTCAATATTATATACCCTTTTAGGGATAGATTTCAAATAGCTCTGATATAGCAGAAACCACTAAATTATGAAATTGCTAAATTGGGAATTGTACTTCAACCCAGAACAAAAAATGTGCTTTGACGGACACTAAATATCTTGCCCAGCAACAACAGTACACCGGTGGGTAACGAGAGATTTAGAGGGAATTAAATTTGAGGCCTAGTATTTAGGCGCTGGGTCACCGGTATGGATTTAGTGACAGAATTAGACTTGGAAATACACAGTAGCGGGTGTGTGTGAAGTTATTCTGAATGACCCTATGTGCACCTTCAATATTATATACCCTTTTAGGGATAGATTTCAAATAGCTCTGATATAGCAGAAACCACTAAATTATGAAATTGCTAAATTGGGAATTGTACTTCAACCCAGAACAAAAAATGTGCTTTGACGGACACTAAATATCTTGCCCAGCAACAACAGTACAGCGGTGGGTAACGAGAGATTTAGAGGGAATTAAATTTGAGGCCTAGTATTTAGGCGCTGGGTCACCGGTATGGATTTAGTGACAGAATTAGACTTGGAAATACACAGTAGCGGGTGTGTGTGAAGTTATTCTGAATGACCCTATGTGCACCTTCAATATTATATACCCTTTTTGGGATAGATTTCAAATAGCTCTGATATAGCAGGAACCACTAAATTATGAAATTGCTAAATTGGGAATTGTACTTCAACCCAGAACAAAAAATGTGCTTTGACGGGCACTAAATAACTTTCCCAGCTACAACAGGACAACGGTAACGAGAGATTTAGAGGGATTTAAATTTGAGGCCTAGTATTTAGGCGCTGGGTGACAGGTATGGGTTTAGTGACAGAATTAGACTTGGAAATACACAGTAGCGGGTGTGTGTGAAGTTATTCTGAATGACCCTATGTGCACCTTCAATATTATATACCCTTTTTGGGATAGATTTCAAATAGCTCTGATATAGCAGAAACCACTAAATTATGAAATTGCTAAATTGGGAATTGTACTTCAACCCAGAACAAAAAATGTGCTTTGACGGACACTAAATATCTTGCCCAGCAACAACAGTACAGCGGTGGGTAACGAGAGATTTAGAGGGAATTAAATTTGAGGCCTAGTATTTAGGCGCTGGTTTACCGGTATGGATTTAGTGACAGAATTAGACTTGGAAATACACAGTAGCGGGTGTGTGTGAAGTTACTCTGAATGACCCTATGTGCACCTTCAATATTATATACCCTTTTTGGGATAGATTTCAAAGAGCTCTGATATAGCAGGAACCACTAAATTATGAAATTGCTAAATTGGGAATTGTATTTCAACCCAGAACAAGAAATGTGCTTGAACGGACACTAAATAACTCGCCCAGCTACAGCACTAGGGACAGATTTAGCTGGATATAAATTTGAGGCCTAGTATTTAGGCGCTGGGTGACCGGTATGGATTTAGTGACAGAATTAGACTGGGATATGGCCAAAAAATGAACAGACTATTGCTGGTTAAATGCACTTGGTGTGACAGCTTCACCCTGATGTAGGCTTTAGCCAAAAAACAACCACACCATTGAGGGTTAAATGCACTTGGTGACAGGCGCAGCTTGCCCCTGATTTTGTATATGGCCAAAAAATGAACAGACTATTGCTGGTTAAATGCACTTGGTGTGACAGCTTCACCCTGATGTAGGCTTTAGCCAAAAAACAACCACACCATTGAGGGTTAAATGCACTTGGTGACAGGCGCAGCTTGCCCCTGATTTTGTATATGGCCAAAAAATGAACAGACTATTGCTGGTTAAATGCACTTGGTGTGACAGCTTCACCCTGATGTAGGCTTTAGCCAAAAAACAACCACACCATTGAGGGTTAAATGCACTTGGTGACAGGCGCAGCTTGCCCCTGATTTTGTATATGGCCAAAAAATGAACAGACTATTGCTGGTTAAATGCACTTGGTGTGACAGCTTCACCCTGATGTAGGCTTTAGCCAAAAAACAACCACACCATTGAGGGTTAAATGCACTTGGTCGCAGCTTGTGCTGGCGCACCACAAGACACAAAATGGCCGCCGATCACCCCAGAAAAATGAGACTGACAAACGGTCTGTGCAGCCTAAAAACAGTGAGCAATTGAGGATCAGCAGCTCAATGATCCACAGCTGCAGATCGATCAGTTAATCAAGTCCTTTGGAGGAGTTAATCTGCCTAATCTCGCCCTACTGTCGCAGCCGCAACCTCTCCCTACGCTAATCAGAGCAGAGTGACGGGCGGCGCTATGTGACTCCAGCTTAAATAGAGGCTGGGTCACATGGTGCTCTGGCCAATCACAGCCATGCCAATAGTAGGCATGGCTGTGATGGCCTCTTGGGGCAAGTAGTATGACGCTTGTTGATTGGCTGCTTTGCAGCCTTTCAAAAAGCGCCAAGAAAGCGTCACAAAAGCGCGAAGAAAGCGACGAACACCGAACCCGAACCCGGACTTTTACGAAAATGTCCGGGTTCGGGTCCGTGTCACGGACACCCCAAAATTCGGTACGAACCCGAACTATACAGTTCGAGTTCGCTCATCCCTACTCTGGATGTATACAATAATAATCTGTAAACAAAATAAAGTGTAAAAATGTTCACATGAATTGGAGTGCCGTGGATTAACCTTATATCTGTTCTACAACTCTCACGGCACCCACAGTGGATTTATGGTGTGCAGAGTACACATCTCTTCAACAAGTAAGTATGGTTAGTGACCAGTGAGGCATGTGCTTGGCCACGTATGGGATTGAAGTTGTGAGCATAGCAGTTTTTTTTATTTTATTACATTTTCATAGCTTTTTTTTTAGAAACTGGAAAATAGAGTTATTTATTTTGTCTTTTTGTTTGTTATTGCAAATAAATAAAAATGTATTTGAAATTTTTCCACCACACGTCACCCTGCATATTTTTCAAATTCATCAGGTTAGTTCAGGCCACATTAGATTATAGCTGCTTGTTTTACTTCATCTCTAGAAAGTACATTCAGAAATGCACATACAGCCTCTGATGTCACTAAGGACTTGTTCTAAACATCTCATTAAAGAGTTTATTAATGAAATCTGAAATATGCAGGGCTGAATGTACTTGAATAAATCTGCCTTTTCAAAATGCTAGCAAATGAAATCAAATCTTCACAGCCATAGCTGCAGCCCATGATGGAAAGCTAAATAAGTGTTTGGTGAAACAACAAAACGATAACAAAAATCACACATGAAAATCAACTAAGGAATAGTTGAAAAAGAAGATTTGTGTCTTGGAAAGGTCAAGTCAGAGTTTAGATCATAAGGCCTCTTTCACACGAGCGTGACGGATTAGGTCCGGATGCGTTCAGGGTGCGTTCAGGAAAACTCGATTGCGTTCAGTTATTACAGTTTTTCCACACGGGTGCAATGCGTTTTGATGCGTTTTTCACACGAGTGATAAAAAAACTGAAGGTTTACAAATAACATCTCTTAGCAACCATCAGTGAAAAACGCATTTCATCCGCACTTGCTTGCCGATGCCATGCGTTTTTCACACAGCCCCATTCACTTCTATAGGGCCAGGGCTGCATGAAAAATGCAGAACATAGAACATGCTGCGTTTTTCACGCAATGCAGAAATTGAAATGAATGGGTCAGGATTCAGTGCGGGTGCTATGCGTTCAAGTCACGCATCGCACCCGCTGAATAAAATGGCCTTTGAGGGGTTAAAAATTATAAATAAATAAAAACACTGCATCCACTTGATCGTGCAGACGGTATCCTCTTCTTTATTCTTTTTGCAGGACCTGCAAAAGGACCTGCGATGACATCACTACGCTCACCACGTGGTAAGTGCAGTGACATCACAGCAGGTCCTTCTATGTTCAATCAGCAGGACCTGCAATGACATCACCGCGCTCACCACATGGTGAGCACGGTGACATCATCGCGGGACCTTTTGCAGGTCCTGCAGAAAGAAGAGGATTTTTTGTAACCCCTCAGTTGCCATTGTATTTAGCATTCTGTCTTAAGAATGCTATTATTTCCGTTATAAATAGAGTTGAGCGGACACCTGGATGTTCGGGTTCGACGGATTCGGCCGAACTTCACAAAAAAGTTCGAGTTCGGGAGCCGAACTTGACCCCGAACCTGAACCTCATTGAAGTCAATGGGGACCCAAACTTTTAAGCACTAAAATGGCTGTAAAAATGTCATGGAAAGGGCTAGAGGGCGGCAAATGCCAGCAAAAGTGGATAAGGAAATTACTTTAAATAACATAAAATGCGTAAAAATAAAAAATAATAATCATGGAGTAGGAGGTTGAGGAGGCGGTGGATGTGGCGGTGTAGGTGGAAGGGGAGGTGGAGGAGGTAGTCTACACAGTGTTTTGGTTTTACATTTATTCTTAACCTGTGATAACTACCTCCAGTCGTGCTAAACACACGTTCAGACAATACACCGGCTGCAGGGCAGGCCAGCACCTCCAAGGGGTAAAGGGCAAGCTCAGGCCATGTGCCCAATTTGGAGACCCAGAAGTTGAATCAGGCAGAACCATCATTCAGTAAGACTAGGCGTGTGCATACATACTGCTCCGCCATGTTGCACGTCCCTGTGCTGTCCACGATCCAATTGGATATCTTCTCTATCAACTTATGATGTTCTTTTATGCGCCTACCATAGTGATCACTGGTGGTGGGGATTCAGGGTTCCAGGCCAGAGAGGAAGCCTGAGAAAGGGATACCACTTCCAATGGAGGTAAATGGATGAAATGAAATGTAATCGAGCGGAAATGTGGGACAAAGTATTGACGCATAAGCTTCCAAGTTAAGGAAGGGGCGCGCAGCAATTACCCACTCCCGACTCGCCGAGGTAGTGACGATAAATAACAATACAGGATTCTTAAGATGCTCTGTTATTGGAATGATTAATAAAAAAATATAGGGAATGTCACAGTGGAATTTTGGATTTGGAAACGTTATCCAGGAGAGGCCCTGCTGCCGCTTTGTTGACTCTAGATAACTTCTGCCTGATCGCATGTCCCTGTGACCTCCACCATCCATTTGGATATCTTCTCTATAAACTTTCGATGTTCTTTTCTGAGCCTACCATGTTGATCACGGTTATCAGAAAGGGGCTTAACTTGTGCATTTAGCTGGCACAGATCGACCACGTCCTCTCCCTACAAATGGAGCTAAACCAGCAGCACCATGACCTGGGCCACGTCCCTCTTTTGACGCTCTCCTCATATTTCGAAAATTTAGGATCTTGCCCTAAATGGGTGTTTTTTTCCCAAAATAGCTGTTTTTTAAATAACTGTCAGCTGCCTGCAAGCGTGTGTGTTTCAGGCCCTGCAAGTGCACAGTGTCACACCAGTGCAACTCATATCTTGTGTCACAGTAGATTACATAAAATAAAATAAAAATATATTGACTGTGAAATAATAGCAGTCAGTTGCCTGCACGCGTGTGTGTTTCAGGCTCTGCAAGTGCACAGTGTCACACCAGTGCAACTCATATCTTGTGTCACAGTAGATTACATAAAAAAAAAACTATTTTGACTGTGAAATAATAGCAGTCAGTTGCCTGCACGCTTGTGTGTTTCAGATCCTGCAAGTGCATAGTGTCACCAGGACAACTCATATCTTGTGTCACAGTAGATTACATAAAAAAAATATATATATTTTGACTGTGAAATAATAGCAATCAGTTGCCTGCAAGCGTGTGTGTTTCAGGCCCTGCAAGTGCACAGTGTCACACCAGTGCAAGTCATATCTTGTGTCACAGTAGATTACATAAAAAAAAATAAAGCTATTTTGACTGTGAAATAATAGCAGTCAGTTGCCTGCATGTCTGTGTGTTTCAGGCCCTGCAAGTGCACAGTGTTACACCAGTGCAACTCATACCTGGTGTCACAGTAGATTACATAAAAAAAAAAACTAAAACTAATTTGACTGTGAAATAATAGCAGTCAGTTGCCTGCACGCGTGTGTGTTTCAGGCCCTGCAAGTGCACAGTGTCGCACCAGTGCAACTCATATCTTGTGTCACAGTAGATTATATAAAAAATAAAATAAAAACTAATTTGACTGTGAAATAATAGCAGTCAGTTGCCTGCACGCGTGTGTGTTTCAGGCCCTGCAAGTGCACAGTGTCACACCAGTGCAAGTCATATCTTGTGTCACAGTAAATTATATAAAAAAATTATAATATTTTGACTGTGAAATAATAGCAGTCAGTTGCCTGCACGCTTGTGTGTTTTAGACCCTGCAAGTGCATAGTGTCACCAGCACAACTCATATCTTGTGTCACAGTAGATTACATTTTAAAAAAAACTATTTTGACTGTGAAATAATAGCAGTCAGTTGCCTGCACGCTTGTGTGTTTCAGACCCTGCAAGTGCATAGTGTCATGAGCACAACTCATATCTTGTGTCACAGTAGATTACATTAAAAAAAATATATATTTTTTTTATTTAAAAAAATAAAACATTTGACTGTGAAATAATAGCAGTCAGTTGCCTGCAAGCGTGTGTGTTTCAGGCCCTGCAAGTGCACAGTGTCACACCAGTGCAACTCATATCTTGTGTCACAGTAGATTACATAAAATAAAAAAAATATATATTGACTGTGAAATAATAGCAGTCAGTTGCCTGCACGCGTGTGTGTTTCAGGCTCTGCAAGTGCACAGTGTCACACCAGTGCAACTCATATCTTGTGTCACAGTAGATTACATAAAAAAAAAACTATTTTGACTGTGAAATAATAGCAGTCAGTTGCCTGCACGCTTGTGTGTTTCAGACCCTGCAAGTGCATAGTGTCACCAGCACAACTCATATCTTGTGTCACAGTAGATTACATAAAAAAATATATATATTTTGACTGTGAAATAATAGCAATCAGTTGCCTGCAAGCGTGTGTGTTTCAGGCCCTGCAAGTGCACAGTGTCACACCAGTGCAAGTCATATCTTGTGTCACAGTAGATTACATAAAAAAAAATAAAGCTATTTTGACTGTGAAATAATAGCAGTCAGTTGCCTGCATGTCTGTGTGTTTCAGGCCCTGCAAGTGCACAGTGTTACACCAGTGCAACTCATACCTGGTGTCACAGTAGATTACATAAAAAAAAAAACTAAAACTAATTTGACTGTGAAATAATAGCAGTCAGTTGCCTGCACGCGTGTGTGTTTCAGGCCCTGCAAGTGCACAGTGTCGCACCAGTGCAACTCATATCTTGTGTCACAGTAGATTATATAAAAAATAAAATAAAAACTAATTTGACTGTGAAATAATAGCAGTCAGTTGCCTGCACGCGTGTGTGTTTCAGGCCCTGCAAGTGCACAGTGTCACACCAGTGCAAGTCATATCTTGTGTCACAGTAAATTATATAAAAAAATTATAATATTTTGACTGTGAAATAATAGCAGTCAGTTGCCTGCACGCTTGTGTGTTTTAGACCCTGCAAGTGCATAGTGTCACCAGCACAACTCATATCTTGTGTCACAGTAGATTACATTTTAAAAAAAACTATTTTGACTGTGAAATAATAGCAGTCAGTTGCCTGCACGCTTGTGTGTTTCAGACCCTGCAAGTGCATAGTGTCATGAGCACAACTCATATCTTGTGTCACAGTAGATTACATTAAAAAAAATATATTTTTTTTTTATTTAAAAAAATAAAACATTTGACTGTGAAATAATAGCAGTCAGTTGCCTGCAAGCGTGTGTGTTTCAGGCTCTGCAAGTGCACAGTGTCACACCAGTGCAGCTTATATCTTGTGTCACAGTAGATTACATAAAAAAAATAATAACTATTTTGACTGTAAAATAATAGCAGTCAGTTGCCTGCACGCTTGTGTGTTTCAGGCCCTGCAAGTGCACAGTGTTACACCAGTGCAACTCATTCCTGGTGTCACAGTAGATTATATAAAAAATAAAATAAAAAATAATTTGACTGTGAAATTATAGCAGTCAGTTGCCTGCACGCGTGTGTGTTTCAGGCCCTGCAAGTGCACAGTGTCACACCAGTGCAAGTCATATCTTGTGTCACAGTAAATTATATAAAAAATAAATAATATTTTGACTGTGAAATAATAGCAGTCAGTTGCCTGTACGCGTGTGTTTTTAAGGCCCTGCAAGTGCACAGTGTCACACCACTGCAACTCATTTCTTGTGTCACAATAGACTACATAAAAAAATAAAATAATTGACTGTGAAATAATAGCAGTCAGTTGCCTGCACGCTTGTGTGTTTCAGACCCTGCAACTGCATAGTGTCACCAGCACAACTCATATCTTGTGTCACAGTAGATTACATTTAAAAAATATATATATTTTGACTGTGAAATAATAGCAGTCAGTTGCCTGCACGCGTGTGTGTTTCAGGCCTTGTAAGTGCACAGTGTCACACCAGTGCAAGTCATATCTTGTGTCACAGTAAATTATATAAAAAATATATAATATTTTGACTGTGAAATAATAGCAGTCAGTTGCCTGCACGCATGTGTGTTTTAGGCCCTGCAAGTACATAGTGTCACACCAGTGCAACTCATATCTTGTGTCACAGTAGATTACATTTAAAAAAAAACTATTTTGACTGTGAAATAATAGCAGTCAGTTGCCTGCACGCTTGTGTGTTTCAGGCCCTGCAAGTGCACAGTGTTACACCAGTGCAACTCATACCTGGTGTCACAGTAGATTACATAAAAAAAAAAAAAAAAAATTGACTATGAAATAATAGCAGTCAGTTGCCTGCACGCGTGTGTGTTTCAGGCCCTGCAAGTGCACAGTGTCACACCAGCGCAACTCATATCTTGTGTCACAGTAGATTATATAAAAAATAAAATAAAAACTAATTTGACTGTGAAATAATAGCAGTCAGTTGCTTGCACGCGTGTGTGTTTCAGGCCCTGCAAGTGCACAGTGTCACACCAGTGAAACTCATATCTTGTGTCACAGTAAATTATATTTATGGTCAGGGCTAGGAAACGTCGGCGTACGCGGAGACTCCCGCCCTGAGCAAGGTGGCTGGATTATGCCGGGAGCCACGGCAAGGGTACACCAAGAAAGGGGGCATACCCAGTGAAACCTGAAAAAAGGGGCGGGGGGGAGGGGCGTGAAGCTCGGGCACCTGGCTGAAAGGTAGCGAGGGGTATATGTGGCCAGACGCCCCTCCCACAAATGCAGGCTGGTAACAGCCTTACCTATTTATGGTCAGGGCTAGGAAACGTCGGCGTACGCGGAGACTCCCGCCATAAGCAAGGTGGCTGGATTATGCCGGGAGCCACGGCGAGGGTACACCAAGAAAGGGGGCAAAAGCAACCATTAGGAACAATACTTTATTACGTGGATTACAAAGCCAAAGAACAAAAGGCACGGGATATCTCTACTTGAGGATCAGGGATATAGCTAGTGTAGCAAGAGGACCGCCACCGCCCCATGCTCCGAATGACGTGAGCTGGCACCTGATGCCGTGATGCGGCTGAAGCCGCCCCTATGCGGAAAGAATGCCCTGATATTACTTTGGGGTCGTATCCTAGGCCTTGGGCGAGAGCACGGATGCAGGATACTGAACCGTGTGGCAGTGAGGGGTTTGCCTGCGTGCGGCAGGAGTGGACTGTCTGGAGAAGAGACTTGGATGTGTAATAATAATTGGTGCAGCACCTGAACTGTTGGTAGTCGGATAAAATCTGATTGCAGTGGGGGGACCCGTCTGACTGGTTTTGGTGGAGGGTAGGAGGAGAGTGTAGCAACCTCGGCCCCAAGACAGATGCTGTTTCAACGGGTGACCCTGACGGTTCGGCCCAGCTAAGACTTCCCCAGGCCTAAGAAACCCATAAAAAATGAGGTACATGGCCGCTTTCAGGATCAAGCTAGTGGAGGGCCCAAAAGGATAACCGTCCAACGACGAGGAGAGAGCCCTAAACAATTCGCTAGACACAGGTTGCCTACGGCTATGGGACCCCTTACCCTCCTTTTGAATACCCCGAAGGGTGGCCTTAATGGCCTGAACAGAGAAAAAGGACCCGCGGTGAGGATCATCCAGCATGAAGTGGTGTTGAAGTCCGGCTAAATAGAGTTTGATGGTATTGTGTGACAAAGACAGTTGGTAATGACAATGGGCTAGAAAGGCCATGATGTGGGAAGTTTCGGAATCATGATCCCTTGGGTGAGTCCTGGAGAATTTATCAAACGCTCTCAAGCCGGCCTGATAATTCCTCGCCGTATTACGCGACAGAGACTTTCTGACCAGACCCTTGGCTTCGTCTATGAGGAAATCTAGCCCAGGGTGAGGGTGCTGAAATGGGGCACGGGCGCTCCTGACCGATCCGCGTCGGGCACTTCCTGGAAAAAAAACGGAAAATTAAAGCGGGAAAGAGCGTCCGCGGCCCTATTCTGCTCACCTGGTATGTGAATACACCGAAAATGAAAATTGTGGCGGAGGGACAGCCAGACTAGCTTGAACAACAATGCCATGATCTTGAATGACTGGGCCCTGCCTTTGTTGACGATGTCCACCAAGGTCTGACTATCCGTAACAAAGGACACAGAAGAATTAGACCAATGGTGGCCCCAAACCTGAGCTGCCGCCACGACGGGATACAGTTCCAAGAGGGGAGAGGATTTGAGAGCAGCTGGATCTGAGGCCAATTCTGGCGGCCATCCGGCGGCCAGCCAATGGGACCTAAAAATGGCAGCGAACCCGAAGGACCCCGCAGCATCAGAGAAGACGAGGGGAGAGGAGGAACCCCACTGTGGCACGAACAGCGAAATGCCATTCCAATTGGATAGGAAACTGTCCCACATGCACAGGTCCGCGATGGCCTGACCGTCGAGATGGACAACAGAATCCTGCTCTGGAGCGGAGGGCAACAGACATAACAATCTGGCAAGAAAGGTCCTGCCTTGAGGCATGATTCTGGTGGCGAAATTAAGCACCTCCAGCAAGGATTGCAACTCGACCTTGGTCAAAGAGTGGGACCGGACTGCTTGAGTGATGGCTGAGCGAATCCTGTGCAATTTCTCGCTGGGGAGGCTGGCCTCCATCTTGACTGTATCTAGAATGATGCCCAGGAAGGTGACCTTGGTGGCCGGACCCTCCGTCTTGGCGGCAGCGACAGGGACCTGAAGACGGGCAAAAATATCCAAAAGAGTGTGGGGAATGGATGGGACCTGTCTAGGACTTTCTACCATAAGGAAGTCGTCCAGGTAGTGGACGACCATGGATAACCCGCCATGATGGATGAGGATCCAGTGTAGGGCTTTGGCCAGTTGATCGAAAAGCCACGGGCTACTTTTAGACCCGAAGGTGAGCCGGTTGGCGAAGTAGTAACTATCCGCCCACTTGAAGCCATAATACTTCCAAAGCTGTGGGTGGATAGGGAGCTGCTTGAAAGCATCAGCTATATCTACCTTAGCCAACCAAGCCCTGGCCCCTGCTTGCAGAATATACTGAATGGCCTCATCGACCGAAGAATATTGCATTGAATATTACTCGGAAGGAATGAGTGAATTGAGACTAGGGATGGCCGACATATGAGGCGCAGAGAGGTCGTAAATGAGACGCTTTTTATTAGACGACTGCTTTGTAACAAGTCCAATGGGACTGATGCGCCATGATTGGAAAGGAATTTCCAAAAAAGGACCAATGACAAACCCTTTGTCGACCTCCAGTTGGATGAGAGAGGTGACTGCCTCGGGATCGCTGGCCACAGATAACAGATTAGGGCCCGTCCAGCAGCCCTGGGGGAGTGTATGAAAACCTTCTCTGAACCCATCCAACAAGAAGGAGACAAAAGGCCGATCAGGGTGGTCCCGCAGAAGAGCAGCCAATAACCCCAAATTAATGTCGGCTAGTCAGGAATCCTTGGCTGCCCTCCTGGGACAGGAGGAACGGGGATGGGCCCGAAAACAAAGAGAACAAATATGGAGCGCACAGCAAGAATTAAAGGCACATCCCTTGGCATTAAAATTATTGCATACCTGGCTGCTACCGAGGTACACGATCGGTCTGCCCAGCTTATCTAAAGACGGGGAAGACCTGGAGGACCCGGAAGGACCTGCCGAGGGGGCTGACTGAGGGGCTTGCACCGGATTAGGACACCACTCAGTGGAATGAAAAATAGACTGGCAGGTAGCCTTGAGACCCGCAAAATGCCGGCAAAACAATTCCATATCCAAATCCGCCCAGCTAGACACGAACTGGAATTGATTCAGAGCGGCCGCGGCTTTAGCCGAAAAAGAACGATGGTAATCGTAGAAAGCCGTGCCGCCGTATTTGTGCCCTAAGTCCGTAATCCGGTACAAGTAAGTGTCCAGCTCTTCCCTGCGATCTGGCTGAGCGGAACACACCACGTCACTGTAGAGGCTGAAGGCCAGGACAAACTCGGAAATAGATAGCTTCCTATTAAGCCGAGCATCCTTAGCCTTTAACACTACGGAAACCTCACCGCAGTTAATGACCTGATTCTCTGAAATATCCTGGGAGGCAATAAGAATGGACGCCAGATTCACGTCCTTGCCCGCCAGGATATCCTTTTTAATATGCTCCGGGACAAAGTGGGAAGGGGCGATCTGAGGGGTGGCAGAAGGCCTACCTGCAACGTCCAGCGGAATGGCAGGGGTGACTGCCGACCCTGGAAATTGCGGTGAGACTGCGGGCCTGGATTCCAAAACCGCTACCCTAGCCTGAATGTCCGAAACTGAGCCAGCTAGACCAGTGATGGACGACTGAATCTGAGCTAGGGCCAGCTGTATAGAATCGAGGTTGGAATGGTCCGCCATCGGGACCGGGGCCGTCATCAGCAGGCGATACAATTCAGCATTGCGGGCAGACGCCGGATGCCGTATCCCCCTGCGGTTAAGTTCGGCGACCAATCCAGCTTCTCAACGATGAGCCACTGTTGCGCCCTGAGACGGGCGTTCCTGGCATGGAGACGTTATCGTCCATATCGGAGGAAACGTGAGACATATTTGACCTGAGAAAAAAGATGAGTAAAGTACACCTAGAAAAAAGAAACGGTACAGACGAATGCGGAGAGGCCGGACGGAAGACTTGTGAGAAAGAATGAAGGTGAGTAAAAAAGCCCATCAGACGAACAACCTACCTGGTAGGATACGAATGGATTTGGAAGCACGGCTCCAAAACCCCAAATGCTTAAGTTGGAGCTAATGAAAGGAAAATGACCCTGAGTATGAACCGAAGTTTGAACCCTGCCTTGATAACCATCTATAACTGACTTACCAGAGAGCGCCTCAGAATTGCCTGGCCGAAAACGTAGAAAAACGTACAACTAAAGCCAATCTAAAGTGAGGAACAACACAACGTCAGAATTAAAAGAACATATACGAATCCCCTGAAGAACCGGGAGACACAGACAACCTGGGCGATCCAGGGACATTGACAACCTGGGTGATCCAGGGACATTGACAACCTGGGCGATCCAGGGACATTGACAACCTGGGCGATCCAGGGACATTGACAACCTGGGCGATCCAGGGACATTGACAACCTGGGCGATCCAGGGACATTGACAACCTGGGCGATCCAGGGACATTGACAACCTGGGCGATCCAGGGACACTGACAACCTGGGCGATCCAGGGACACTGACAACCTGGGCGACTGACAACCTGGGCGATCCAGGGACACTGACAACCTGGGCGATCCAGGGACACTGACAACCTGGGCGAACCAGGGACACTGACAACCTGGGCGATCCAGGGACACTGACAACCTGGGCGATCCAGGGACACTGACAACCTGGGCGATCCAGGGACACTGACAACCTGGGTGATCCAGGGACACTGACAACCTGGGCGATCCAGGGACACTGACAACCTGGGCGATCCAGGGACACTGACAACCTGGGCGATCCAGGGACACAGACAACCTGGGCGATCCAGGGACATGACAACCTGGGCGATCCAGGGACATTGACAACCTGGGCGATCCAGGGACCCAGAAAAAATGGAACGAACGGGAGACAGAAGCAAATTAAGACAGAGACGAAAACCCGCTGACTTAAAACAGTAAAGTGAAAAGCACCCCCTCACCTAGACCGCAAATTCTGGCACTATGATGCTGTAAGATTTTAATTCTGCTATATATATATATATATATATATATATACTGTATATACATATATACATATATATTTTTTAACAACCAGCCTATGTATCGCTGCCCTGAGTTTTAAACGGGCACACACATGGTGTTTTTATCCCGCCGGTAACCTGCTGGAGGGGTTAGGGAGCACAAATGAAGCTGCGCCCCCCCCTGAAAACAGGAGTACCCCTGCAACATAAGACCAGAATTTGCCAACACCTCCTGTGCTGGAAGCACAGTTTAAACTTTTATTAAAAGTCTCAAAATTGCCTCACACTGGCTCTACGACTAACTGAGCCTTTAAATCCTTCATGACACGCATCCTGAGCGGCATGTGACCGGTAGGGCACGAAGCTAGGACACCGCTCCCCCAACCCAGCCGCCTGTAATTCCGTGGGCAGAACGTACTGGGGGAGAGCGGCATCTCAACCCCGCACCCCCCGGGCGTGAAGCTCGGGCGCCTGGCTGAAAGGTAGCGAGGGGTATATGTGGCCAGACGCCCCTCCCACAAATGCAGGCTGGTAACAGCCTTACCTATTAAAAATATATATATATTTTGACTGTGAAATAAAAGCAGTCAGTTGCCTGTACGCGTGTGTGTTTCAGGCCCTGCAAGTGCACAGTGTCACACTAGTGCAACTCATATCTTGTGTCACAGTAGATTACATAAAAAAATTTTTTTTAAATTGACTGTGAAATAATAGCAGTCAGTTGCCTGCACCTGTGTGTGTTTCAGGCCTTGTAAGTGCACAGTGTCACAATTATATATTTTGACTGTAATAGATTGAATTACAGTTAGTTGTCTGCAAGCTTGTGTGTCAGGCCTACAGTGTCTACTTCGCGTGCCCTGCGAAGAGTGCTGGATCAGGCCGTAGATGAGCGTGAAGAGGAAGAGTTGTGGTCACCATCACCACCAGAAACAACCTTATCAGCATCGCTTGCTGGGCCTGCGGCAAAGCCGGAAGAGGAGTGTGAGGAAGAGGAGTCAGAGGAGGAATGTGGCTTTGAGAAGGAGGAGGAGGAGGAAGACCAACCACAGCAGGCATCCCAGGGTGCTCGTTGTCACCTATCTGGTACCCGTGGTGTTGTACGTGGCTGGGGGGAAGAACAGACTTTCAGTGAGATCACTGAGGACGAGGAACAGGACATGAGTAGCTCGGCATCCAACCTTGTGCAAATGGGGTCTTTCATGCTGTCGTGCCTGTTGAGAAACCCTCGTATAAAAAGGCTGAAGGAAAACGACCTGTACTGGGTGGCCACTCTACTAGACCCCCGGTATAAGCAGAAAGTGCCTGAAATGTTACTGAATTACCGCAAGTCAGAAAGGATGCAGCAGTTCCAAAATAAATTAAAAAGTATGCTTTACACAGCATATAAGGGGGATGTCACAGCACAACGGGATTCTAACAGGAGAAGAGGTGAAAGTAATCCTCCTACCACGACCACGCCGGCAAGGACGGGACACTTTACAGAACTGTTGTTGATTGAGGACATGCAGAGCTTTTTAAGTCCTACGCATTGCAACAGCCCTTCGGGGTCCACCCTAATTCGACTGACAGGTAGCAGACTACCTCGCCTTAACTGCAGATATCGACACTCTGAGGAGCGATGTTCCCCTTGACTACTGGGTGTGCAGGCTTGACCTGTGGCATGAGCTATCCCAATTTGCGATAGAACTTCTGTCCTGCCCTCTTCAAGTGTCCTGTCAGAAAGGACCTTCAGTGCAGCAGGAGGTATTGTCACTGAGAAGAGAAGTTGCCTAGGTCAAAAAAGTCTAAATTACCTCACCTTTATTAAGATGAATGAGTCATGGATCCCGAAGGGACTGACAGTGGGCGATACATTTGACTAATAAAGGCCTGGTGATGAGATGAGCTTGCCTTGGGCTAAAAATGGTCAACACGCTGCTGTATTTTATCTCTGCATGCCAGATGACTTGCCACCAACTAGGGTTCAAGCCGCAATGTTTTAGTGCACTTTCTGCCTGGAAAACATATTTTTTTCTGGCTGCTGCTATAGCAGCGGCTGCAACAATACCTAATTTTTCAGGCATGTGTACATGCCTAATTTTTCTGGCCTCTGGTGCTGCACTGTGGCTGCAAAAACAAAACAAAAAAAAAGGCACATACATGTGTCAATTCCCCTTCGTGATCGTTACTTTGTTGTGGTGAAGGGGCTTGCGTATCACAATGAAGCAACCACCTCTATGAGTGTGTTGGCAATGGCAATGTTGGCACACCCCAGATGATAAGGTCGTTGCTTCATTGTGAACAGACCAAAAGCGATCAGCTTGATAATTTTGCATAGAAAAAGCATTAATTTTCTTTGTGATCATCTAAGGTGATCATTAAAGCCTACTAGGCCAACAATGGGCCCACACTGCTGAATCATTGTTTTCTGGGTCACTTAACTGTCACTGAACTACCTCAGAACAACCATAGGCTTTGAAAAACCCCTTCCCCTGCAATCTCCCAAATGTGCGCACGAGCACAGTCATCACTACACCAAGATTGACACATAGAGGAATAAAATTTATGTCATGAGTGTGTCAATTATTGACAACTCTTTGCGGTTGTCTAAAATCTATTCCATAGACCGGTCCTTGATAGGGGACATAACAGGGATTAAACTGATAGGAATAGTACTACTTAACACACCACTCATATCTGGTGACACAGTACATTGCACGGCGCACACGCAGTGCCCCAAATTGGGAGTAAGAGGACCAACCAAGTATCTTTTTCCATCTCCCAGTTCCTAAAATCTATTCCATAGACCGGCCTCTGCCCTGATAGAGGCCGTAACAGGGATTAAACTGATAGGAATAGTACTACTTAACACACCACTCATATCTGGTGGCACAGTACATTGCATGGCGCACGCGCAGTGCCACAAATTGCAAGTAGGAGGACCGACCAAGCATCTTTTTCCATCTCCCGGTTCCTAAAATCTATTCCATAGACCGGCCCTTGCCCTGATAGGGGACGTAACAGGGATTAAACTGATAGGAATAGTACTACTTAACACACCACTCATATCTGGTGGCACAGTACATTGCATGGCGCACGCGCAGTGCCACAAATTGGAAGTAGAAGGGCCGACCGAGGGACTTTTTTCATCTCCCGGTTCCTAAAATCTATTCCATAGACCGGCCCCTGCCATGATAGGGGACATAACAGGAATTAAACTGATAGGAATAGTACTAATTAACACACCACTCATATCTGGTGGCATAGTACATTGCATGGCGCACACGCAGTGCCCCAAATTGGAAGTAGGAGGACCGACCAAGCATCTTTTTCTATCTCCCGGTTCCTAAAATCTATTCCATACACGTCCCCTAATAGGGGACGTAACAGGGATTAAACTGATAGGAATAGTACTACTTAACACACCTTATAATAATAATTATAATAATAGGGGATGTAACAGGGATTAAACTGATAAGAATAGTAGTACTTATCACACCACTCATATCTGGTGGCACAGTACATTGTATGGCGCACGCACAGTGCCCCAGATTGGAACTAGGAGGACCGACCAAGCATCTTTTTCCATCTACCGGTTCCTAAAATCTATTCTATAGACCGGCCCCTGATAGGGGACGTAACAGGGATGAAACTAATAGGAATAGTACTACTTAACACACCACTCATATCTGGTGGCACAGTACATTGCACGGCGCACGCGCCGTGCCCCAGATTGGAAGTAGGAGGACCGACCAAGCATCTTTTTCCATCTCCCGGTTCCTAAAATCTATTCCATACACGTCCCCTGATAGGGGATGTAACAGGGATTAAACTGATAGGTATAGTACTACTTAACATACCACTCATATTGGGATTGCACAGTACATTACACGGCGCACGCGCAGTGCCCCAAATTGGGAGTAAGAGGACCGACCAAGCATCTTTTTTCATCTCCCGGTTCCTAAAATCTATTCCATATACCACACCAGCCCCTGATAGGGGACAAAACAGAGATTAAACTGTTAAGAACAGATTTTTTTGAATTAAAAAAAAAGAGGACAGCCTCTGCGGAGCTAGGTATTTTTTGGCCGTGTTACTGAACGCTCATGAACAATGGTTGTAGGCTCATGCGTCCTTTTGCGGAGGTGACAAACCTGGTCAGTCATACCCATGGCAACATCATCGACCTCATCCCATATGTGTTTTTTCTGGAGCGTGCCCTGCGAAGAGTGCTGGATCAGGCCGTAGATGAGCATGAAGAGGAAGGGTTGTGGTCACCATCACCACCAGAAGCAGCCTTGTCGTCGTCGATTGCTGGACCTGCGGCAACGCAGAGAGAGTAGTCTGAAGAAGAGGAGTCAGAGGAGGAAGGTGGCTTTGAGGAGGTGGAAGACCAACCACAGCAGGTGTCCCAGGGGGCTTGTTGTCACCTTTCGGGGACCCTTGGTGTTGTACGTGGATGGATGGAGGAAGAGACCTTCAATGACATCAGTGAGCACAAGGAACGGGACATGGCTAGCTTGGTATCCAACCTTGTGCAAATGGGGAGTTTGCGGTTGTGCAAATGGACTGTTTGCGGTTGTTTGCAGTGTGCGTTAAACTGGGAGTTTAGTCTGTCAGAGTTTGGTCTGTCACTGTAAAGCAGGCGTAACCCTTACACTACCTGATCGATACAACATCATACCTGATGTTTTAAAGCACGTTATTGCAAACAATTTAGGAATGTTTGGTGATTTATGCCCTTTATGGATTAAAACACGACTCTGCGTCAACTACGTAATTTTCCATGGGAGTTTTGCCATGGATCCCCCTCCGGCATGCCACAGTCCAGGTGTTAGTCCCCTTGAAACAACTTTTCCATCACTATTGTGGCCAGAAAGAGTCTCTGTGGGTTTTAAAAATCGCCTGCCTATTGAAGTCTATGGCGGTTTGCACGTTCGCGAACATTTGCAAAAATTTGCGTTCGGCATTCGCGAAAGAAAAATTTTATGTTCGCAACATCTCTATCTAAAGGGTGTATCTCACACGTCCTGATCCAGACTATGCCGGAATTTAAGTTTTTTGCACAAAATGGCTGTTTTTAAAATAACTGAATAGAACCACAGTATCTAAAGGTTGTATCACACACATACTCATCCAAACTAGGCCTGAATTAAAGTTTTTTGCCAAAAATGGTTGTTTTGCAAATATCTGACTAGAACAACAGTATCTAAAGGGTGTATCTCACACGTCCTGATCCAGACTAGGCCGGAACTTCTTTGCCCAAAATGGCTGTTTTTCAAATACCTGAATAGAACCACAGTATCTAAAGGGTGTATCTCACAATGACATATGCAGCAAAGGCTGCAAAATTAACTTTTTTGCCCAAAATGGGTGTTTATTTAATAACCGAATATGACAGCAGTATATAAACCTTGAATTTCACATGTTCGGATGCAGCAAGTGGTGTAAAATTGTGTATTTGGCACAAAAAGGGTGTTTTATTAATGGAAGAATATAACCACAGTATCTAAAGGGTGTATCTCACACGTCCGGATCCAGACTAGGCCGGAATATAAGTTTTTTGCACAAAATGGCTGTTTTTCAAATAACAGATTAGAACCACACCTACAGATGCAGAATAGGCTGCAAATGGGTGTTTGTTTAGTATCTGAATATGACAGCAGTATATAAACCTTGAATTTTACGCAAGCTGATGCAGCAAGGGCTGAAACATTTAGTATTTTGCCCAAAAAGGGTGTTTTTTTTAAATAAAAGAATAGAACTATAGTATCTAAACTGTGTATCTCACACGTACTGATCCAGACTAGGCCGGAATTAAAGTTTTTTGCCCAAAATGGTTGCTTTTCAAATAACTGAATAGAGCCACAGTATGTAAAGAGTGTATCTCAGACATCCTGATCCAGACTAGGCAGGAATTAAAGTTTTTTGCCCAAAATGGCTGTTTTTCAAATAACAGAATAGAACCACAGTATCTAAAGTGTGTATCTCACACGTCCTGATCAAGACAAGGCCGCAATTAAAGCTTTTTTGCCCAAAATGACTGTTTTTAAAATTATTGAAAAGAACCACAGCATGTAAAGGGTGTATCTCAGACATCCTGATCCAGACTAGGCAGGAATTTTTTTGCCCAAAATGGCTGTTTTTCAAATACCTGAATAGAACCACAGTATCTAAAGGGTGTATCTCACACGTCCTGATCAAGACAAGGCTGAAATTAAAGTTTTTTTTGCCACAAAATGGCTGTTTTTCAAATTACTGAATATAACCACAGTATCTAAAGGGTGTATCTCACACATACTGATGCAGACTAGGCCGGAATTTTGTGCACAAAATGGCTGTTTTTTAAAATAACTGAATATCACCACAGTAACTAAAGGGTGTATCTCACAATGACATATGCAGCAAAGGCTGCAAAATTAAGTTTTGGGCCCAAAATGGGTGTTTGTTTAATAACAGAATATCTTTTGTCAGGGACAAATCTAGATTTCCCTCCCAATGAGGGAAAAAGAATAGAAGAGAAGCGCACAATAGGGTAATATTGTTTAAACAACAGATAAATTTAGTGGGGATTATCCACACTCACCTTGTAGGGTTGTGCTTAAATAGGCACAACTGTACTGTAGACTTGCAGCCACAGATTGTTTGTTCTTTTTAGTGGGGTGTCCAATGCCCCAAAAAGGAATTTTCTGTAAAAGAGAGAAAAGGTTTCTGCCTCGGCGCAAAATCACTGGAGAAGACGATCTTAATGCAAAATCTATTCTTGATTTAATAGAAACACCGCGTTTCGGGGATTACAAACTCCCCTTCATCAGGTTTCATAATGGTATCATTATGAAACCTGATGAAGGGGAGTTTGTAATCCCTGAAACGCGGTGTTTCTATTAAATCAAGAATAGATTTTGCATTAAGCTCGTCTTCTCCAGTGATTTAGCGCCGAGGCAGAAACCTTTTCTCTCTTTTACTAATAACAGAATATGACAGCAGTGCATAAACCTTGAATTTCACATGTTCGGATGCAGCAAGTGCTGTAAAATTGTATATTTTGCCCAAAAAGGGTGTTTTATTAATAGAAGAATATAACCACAGTATCTAAAGGTTGTATCTCACACGTACTGATCCAGACTAGGCCGGAATTTAAGTTTTTTGCCCAAAATGGCTGTTTTTCAAATATCTGAATAGAACCACAGTATCTAAAGTGTTTATTTCACAATGACATATGCAGCAAAGGCTGCAAAAATAAGTTTTTGGCCCAAAATGTCTGTTTTTCAAATAAGAGAATAGAACCACAGTATCTAAAGTGTGTATCTCACACGTCCTGAACCAGACAAGGACGCAATTAAAGTTTTTTTGCCCAAAATTGCTGTTTTTCAAATTATTAAATAGAACCACAGTATCTAAAGGGTGTATCTCACATGTACTGATCCAGACTAGACCGGAATTTAAGTTTTGTGTGCAAAATGGCTGTTTTTTCAAATAACTGAATATAACCACAGTATCTAAAGTGTGTATCTTACAATGACATATGCAGCAAAGGCTGCAAAATTAACTTTTTTGCCCAAAACGGGTATTTGCTTAATAACTGAATATGACAGCAGTATATAACCCTTGAATTTCCCATGCTGATGCTGCAAGGGCTGTAAAATTGTGTATTTTGCCCAAAAAGTTTTTATTTTAAAACCCAGAAAATTATGGCTGTATTTCTAGCTTAAATTGCACACTGAATAATCATGCAAAGGCACCAGATGTTGGATATTGCCAAAAAATGGTGTTTTTCAAAGCCAGAAAATTATTTTATTTTTTAAAACTTGTTTTTAACAATCACAGATGCAGCAAGGGCTGCAATATTAAGTATTTTGCAAAAAATTGCAGTTTTTTTATAACAGAATATGAAAGCTGTATATAACGATTAAATTTCACACGTGCAGATGCAGCTAGGGCTGTAAAATTGTGTATTTTGCACAAAAAGGGTGTTTTTAAAAACCCTGAAAATTATGCATGTATTTGTAGCTTAAATTGCACACTGACTAATCCAGATGTTGGATATTGCCCAAAAAGTGTGTTTTTTTAACTAACAGAATATGAAAGCTGTATATAACGCCTGAATTTCACACGTGCAGATGCATCAAGGGCTGTAAAATAGTGTATTTTGCCAAAAAAGGGTGTTTGTAAAACCCCAGAAAATTATGGCTGTATTTCTAGCTTAAATTGAACACTGACTAATCCGGTGTTTTTTTAAAACAAGATTATTATAGCAGTATTTCAAGCTTGGATTTGAATGTCACAAAAGCTCAGATGCAGTGCTAGTGCACTGAGCTTGCATAAAATGGCCGCCGCCCACCTAACTAACAGACGGATATTATTTTTTTCTGTCACTGGGCTCAGGGCAGGGTAAAAAGATTGTGCACTGCACCCACACAACTAAATATATGCAGATCGCTGAGTTAAATTGGAGTTCTGATCACAGATTCTTTCCTATTCTCTCCCTGAAAGCACCAGCAGCATCCTCTCCCTACACTAGTAACAGCAGAGTGACGTGCAGCGCTACGCGACTCCAGCTTATATAGAAGCTGGGTCACATGCTGCACTGGCCAATCACAGCCATGCCATTGGTAGGCATGGCTGTGATGGCTTCTAAGGTCACACAGTTAAACGCTTGATGATTTGCTGCTTTGCAGCCTTTCAAAAAGCGCTAAAAAATCGCCAAACACCCAACCAGAACCCAAACTTTTACTGAAATGTTCAGGTTTTGGTCTGGGGTCCAAAAATCCTAAAGTTTGGTATGAACCCTAGTTATAACCATGTTATAATGTAAAATAATAAAATCACCTGAACACCGAACCCGAACTCCAGTGAAAAAGTCTGTGTTCAGGTCCAGGTGCCAGAACACCCGGACTTTGCAGTCCGGGTTCGCTCAACCCTATTAATGACCTCTTAGTAGTTTAGAGATAAGGGTTATTAGATGACTGGAACAATGTTAAAGAGAAAGTACCAGTCACACAACTGGAAAAACTGTTAACCCTTTGTGACAGAATGGCTCAATATTTTTAATAAAGGCCAATTGAAAAATGAGTAAACTGCATCAAAGGTATACACAGCCTTTAAATTTAATGGTTTACTTACTTTTTATCCCTGCACAATGGATGTTTACTCCATGGGGAAGTTGGGTTTTTTGATACCTTCTAAATCAGTTTTCTGGCATAGAAAAGTTGCATATTTTTGCATGAACCTCTTTCTGCAATTTTTTTATTTTTTTTACAGTAAGGACTAAGACAATTTTGAAGGAAACATTAGTTTTTCCTTTCCCACTCTTATGCACAGTGGGCATAGAACCAATGTGCCAACTCTCTGGTTTGGCTTTGGGCTAAACCTAAAGGCGTCATCCTGGCAGTTCCCTGGTATTTACCTTTTCACCTCTGCACAGGAAAATCCTGTACATATCCGAGAAACAAGTCCAATTTCAGGGCAGAGGCAGAGGTTCAATACGAGAAACAAGCTAAGGTCAGGGCAAGCTGCTAAAAGTCATAGTCTGCAATCAGGCAGGAATTAAGTACATGGGGAGTCAGACACATTATCACACCTTCACTGATAACTAGAGAATAGGAACCTAAAGCTCAAGGGCTATTTTGAGATACATACAACTTTTGTTCATTTTTTATTTCTGTGAAATTGGAGGTGAAACTGTGTACAGTTCTGGGCTCCTGTGAGCAAGGCAGACATAACAGAGCAGGAGAGGGTTCAGAGGAGGGCAACTAAAATATTAACTGGAATGGGGGGACTACAGTACCCTGAAAGATTATCAAATTTAGGGTTATTCAAATGAAATAAAAAGTAGTAGGGCACACCTACACTTGGTTCCACATGGAGATTTGTATATTGACTATGTATATTTATTGCACGTAAACACTTGGTATAAAACAATTCATTTAAAACAGTATAAAATGCTATACTAAAGCATACAGTATAAAATCATTGTAACCCTTTAGTAATTGCACGTAGGGTTACAGTCTAGATATATATGGCTGGATGCCAGCAGTAATATTGCTTAGTGACTTCACTAATTTGGCTGGTATCCAGGTGAAAAATACAATTTTCCTTGTGTAAAATAATTTTATTAGTGTCCAATTGATGCAATTGCATACACTGTTAAAGAAAGTATGTTTGCTGATGTATAATATGTTACTTTCCCTGTGAATTAATGTTGTATTTCTCTCTAAAGTACGCAGTTTGTGGATTACTATTTCATAATCCTCCTCATTTTAAATAGTCTATGATGTTTATAATTTCTCAGTTATTGCTGCCTGCATATGTTTCGCTGGATTTGTCGGGCTTGCTACATATACCGTGGCGTCCCACGTGTTGCTTGCTTGTAAGCAGTGGTCCAAGCTCCAGATGTATTTTTAGTGAGTATATCAAGTATGGGGCTTGGGGATCCTCGGTGAATGAATGCGTGGGTCCCTGGTAATGATCTTGTTGGTGCAATCAACTTAGGACAGGACCAAGTTTTACTCAAAATGTGTTTTTTTCATCATTCCACGTGTCAATAGCGCCACGATCCATCTCCCTGATGATTTTCTGAAGTGCTTCAGTTTAAATTTTTTTTTACCATATGCGTTTCGGATTTAACTGCGAGTCCTTCCTCAGTGGTCATTTTTCTCATGAATATGTCCAGTTTAAATACCCTCCCAGGTATGGTTCAATTTAGACTCTTTGTGTGATACCGAATGTGTGGGATGGATTCCTTTTCATCCTCAATGGGATTTTAGTATGCTGAATAGAAGCGTCTTCTTATATTTTGTGTACAAACCGGATTCCCAAAAAGTTGGGACACTAAACAAATTGTGAACAAAAACTGAATGCAATGATGTGGAGATGGCAAATGTCACTATTTTATTTGTAATAGAACGTAGATGACAGATCAAACGTTTAATCCGAGTAAATGTATCATTTTAAAGGAAAAATGCGTTTATTCAAAATTTCACGGTGTCAACAAATCCCCAAAAAGTTGGGACAAGTAGCAATAAGAGGCTGGAAAAAGTAAATTTGAGCATAACGAAGAGCTGGAAGACCAACATGATTGTGTATAAAAAGAGCTTCTCAGAGTGGCAGTGTCTCTCAGAAGCCAAGATGGGTAGAGGATCACCAATTCCCACAATGTTGCGCAGAAAGATAGTGGAGCAATATCAGAAAGGTGTTACCCAGCGAAAAATTGCATCTATCATCATCAACTGTGCATAACATCATCCGAAGTTTCAGAGAATCTGGAACAATCTCTGTGCGTAAGGGTCAAGGCCGTAAAACCATACTGGATGCCCGTGATCTCCGGGCCCTTAAACGACACTGCACCACAAACAGGAATGCTACTGTAAAGGAAATCACAGAATAGGCTCAGGAATACTTCCAGAAACCATTGTCAGTGAACACAATCCACCGTGCCATCCGCCGTTGCCAGCTGAAACTCTACAGTGCAAAGAAGAAGCCATTTCTAAGCAAGATCCACAAGCTCAGGCGTTTTCACTGGGCCAGGGATCATTTAAAATGGAGTGGGGCAAAATGGAAGACTGTTCTGTGGTCAGTCGAGTCACGATTCAAAGTTCGTTTTGGAAATCTGGGACGCCATGTCATCCGGACCAAAGAGGACAAGGACAACCCAAGTTGTTATCAATGCTCAGTTCAGAAGCCTGCATCTCTGATGGTATGGGGTTGCATGTGTGGTGTGGCATGGGCAGCTTGCATGTCTGGAAAGGCACCATCAATGCAGAAAAATATATTCAGGTTCTAGAACAACATATGCTCCCATCCAGACGTCATCTCTTTCAGGGAAGACCCTGCATTTTTCAACAAGATAATTCTAGACCACATTCTGCATCAATCACAACATCATGGCTGCGTAGGAGAAGGATCCGGGGACTGAAATGGCCAGTCTGCAGTCCAGATCTTTCACCTATAGAGAACATTTGGCGCATCATAAAGAGGAAGGTGCAACAAAGAAGGCCCAAAACGATTGAACAGTTAGAGGCCTGTATTAGACAAGAATGGGAGAGCATTCCTATTTCTAAACTTGAGAAACTGGTCTCCTCGGTCCCCAGACGTCTGTTGAGTGTTGTAAGAAGAAGGGGCGATGCCACACAGTGGTGAAATCGCCCTTGTCCCAACTTTTTGGGGATTTGTTGACACCATGAAATTCTGATTCAACATATTTTTCCCTTAAAATAGTACATTTTCTCAGTTTAAACTTTTGTTCCGTGATTTATGTTCTATTCTGAATAAAATATTAGAAGTTGGCACCTCCACATCATTGCATTCAGTTTTTATTCACGATTTGTATAGTGTCCCAACTTTTTTGGAATCCGGTTTGTATAAATAATTGTTAGTATGTCATTAGATTATATATAATACAGAGCAGGAAGATACATAGTATAAAAATTATGTAAATCATATACATTAGCATTGTTATTCCACCAAAAGCTATATATATTCTTAGTGTTTCTTAATTGTATTTATTATCGCTGCTTGGTTGATGCGGTTTTGCAACAATTTCATGGGCATTGAGACTTTTTGTTTATAGTCTCATATGTTGAGGTGATAGATTTTGTATTTCACTCCAATGTTTGTCATGGAAAAAAATAAATAAAAATAAGTGTTGTATCTTAATACCTAATTCTTTTTATAATGACTGTATACCCCATAGTGTGTTAACAGTACGTTTCTTTCATATGATGTATTCCTTTTTTTAATAAGGTACTTTAAATGTGCTTGCGTTTTTCTTGCGATAATGTTGCGTTTTTCAGTATTATTGCGTTTTTCTTGTTAATTACTAGATATTTATGTTCTAAATATATCAATGTAAGCTCATTATTGCATTGGTCTGTTTTACTTCTTTTTATTTTATTTATTTCTTTTGAAGAGGGCTATTTCCACCCCCAATGTCCAAAACAATCAGAGAGACCAAAGCAGACTGACCAACTCCAGAGGGGATCGACATCCCACACCTCCTCAGCATCGCCACAAATGTAAGTAATTTATGATTTATAAAAATTCCCATCAAGAATATTTTTGTTAAAAGTGGTGAAGGTGATGAGAGTAATGTGAGTGATGACAATGGGTAGGATGGAGGGCCCTCCATCCAGGGGGGACCTAGACAAGTTAAAAACAGTCAGGTCTCCCTCATCGATGGGGGACCCCCCACCGCCTCCCAGTCTAGAGGAACCCAAAAAGCTCCATCTCGGCATTCAATCCTGCCGGCAGGAGGGTGCTAAACTCATAAATATGTTTTGATTCTATTCTCGACATTTTCTTTATGTGATCTCCACCCCTCCAATCTATTTAAACTTTTTCTAGTGCTGTGAAGATAAGTCCCTTCAGATATTGGTTATGTGAGACTTTGAAATGATTTGATAGAGTATGTTTTGTTCAAAAATAAAACATTTTGAAGAGGAAGCTAAACTACTAAAATACCAATTCCTTAAAAAACAATATCCATCGGAAATATTGGAGACGGCACTCGACACAGTTCGTCAATTAGATCGATACACCTTTTTCAAAACAAAAACTAAAACAGATCAGACAAATAATGGAGATAACATGAGGATAATATTACCGTTTAACACACAGCACAAAAAGGTGAGGTATATAATTAAAAAACACTGGCACTATATAGAGAAAGATAAATGTCACGGCTGAGGATGGGGAAAACCCTCAGCCGTGCGATGCCAGAAGATGGATGGTCAGTGCAAGGCCAGGACAGGAATCAGGGAGCAGGTCACCTCCTATCAATCCCTAATTCTAACCCTGTCTCCTAGCCGTATGAGCCGACCCTGATGGTAGGAGGGCTCATACTCCGGAACCTGATATTCCTGCGAGCCCTCAGGGTGGCCCTGGACTAGGAGCTGGGTAAGACTACCTGTTCCTCCTAGATACGGACGAACAGGAGTCTCACTGGCCAAGCTATAAAGAAAGGGGAAACAGAAACAGACATATGGCAATGGCAGGTAAGTGCAACTAGTACCACACCTACCTTCCACCAACACAGAGCCTGGAACCCATGTATAAGTGCTGCTGTCCACAACAACACAAGAGACACAGCACACAGCACACACCACACAGGAACCCAGGAAACCATACGCTGCAATAAATAAAGAGACCAAAGCAACATCTTCACAACACCATACATGAACTTATGACCACAAGGGTGGCCCCCACTGGCAGATGGTATAAGACAGGAGGCTGACTCCAGCTTGCCATGGCTAAGGTACCACTCAGACTAGTGATCTTAACTGAGGCTTTATATGCCCAAGTAGCCACACCCACACAGACACACCCAGTGTTCACACACACAGAAAGGATTTAACCCTTCCAACACAAGGCCAGGGAAGACGGCCACTTAAAGGGGAATTACACACACAAAACACACTTCACCTGTCGCCGCGGGCAACGGCATGCGTGGCAACCATGTCCTGGGGATCAGCCAGAAGGCCGAGACACTGCCACCACATGCATACAACACCAAACGCAGCCACGGGCAACCAAATGAAGGAAAATGTCACTATACACACCATAGGCCGTGACAATAAAGTGATAGGTCACTTGATATCCCATTTTCCACAACTCACTTTCACCAAAGCACCAAATTTGGGACTAATGGTAGCCCCATCAATTCCCCAAAAGAAAAGCCAATCACCACAATCCATACAAAAATGGACAAATGCCACAGGTTTTTAAAATGTGGAAAATGCATGGGGTATAAAATCACTATATTCCGTAAGAAAACAACTCTCGTAAAATCCACTACAAGCGCCCACCAACACACGATAAAAGAATTCCTCACATGTAGCTCCAACAGTGTAATATACATCATACAATGTCCGTGTAAAAGGCAATACGTAGGGAGAACAAAAAGAACACTCAAAGTGCGTATTGCAGAACATATATCCAACATCAAGAAAGGTTATGAAAAACATACTCTATCAAATCATTTCAAAGTCTCACATAACCAAGATCCGAAGGGACTTATCTTCACAGCACTGGAAAAAGTTGAAATAGATTGGAGGGGTGGAGATCACATAAAGAAAATGTCAAAATTAGAATCAAAACATATTTATGTGTTTAACACCCTCCTGCCGGCAGGATTGAATGCCAAGATGGAGCTTTTTGGGTTCCTCTAGACCGGGAGGGGGTGGGGGGGTCCCCCATCGATGGGAGACCTGGCTGTTTTTAACTTGTCTAGGTTCCCCCTGGATGGAGGGCCCTCCCTCCTACCTATTGTCATCACTCACATTACTCTCATCACCTTCATGACTTTTAACAAAAATATTCTTGATGTGGATTTTTACAAATCACAAATTACTTACATTTGTGGCGGTGCTGAGGAGGTGTGGGATGTCGATCCCCTCTGAAGTTCATCAGTCTGCTTTGGTCTCTCTGATTGTTTTGGACATTGAGGGCGGAAATAGCCCTCTTCAAAATAAATAAATAGAATAAAAACAAGTAAAACAGACCTTATGCAATAATGAGCTTACATTGATATATTTAGAACATAAATATCTAGTAATTAACAAGAAAAACGCAATAATACAGAAAAAACGCAACATAATCGCAAAAAAAACGGAAGCACATTTAAAGTATCTTATTAAAATAGGAATACATCATATGAAAGAAACGTACTGTTAACACTCTATGGGGTATATAGTCATTATAAAAAGAATTAGGTATTAAGATTAGGGATGAGCGAACTCGAACTGTATAGTTCGGGTTCGTACCGAATTTTGGGGTGTCCGTGACACGGACCCGAACCCGGACATTTTCGTAAAAGTCCGGGTTCGGGTTCGGTGTTCGTCGCTTTCTTGGCGCTTTTGTGACGCTTTCTTGGCGCTTTTTGAAAGGCTGCAAAGCAGCCAATCAACAAGCGTCATACTACTTGCCCCAAGAGGCCATCACAGCCATGCCTACTATTGGCATGGCTGTGATTGGCCAGAGCACCATGTGACCCAGCCTCTATTTAAGCTGGAGTCACATAGCGCCGCCCGTCACTCTGCTCTGATTAGCGTAGGGAGAGGTTGCGGCTGCGACAGTAGGGCGAGATTAGGCAGATTAACTCCTCCAAAGGACTTGATTAACTGATCGATCTGCAGCTGTGGATCATTGAGCTGCTGATCCTCAATTGCTCACTGTTTTTAGGCTGCCCAGACCGTTTGTCAGTCACATTTTTCTGGGGTGATCGGCGGCCATTTTGTGTCTTGTGGTGCGCCAGCACAAGCTGCGACCAAGTGCATTTAACCCTCAATGGTGTGGTTGTTTTTTGGCTAAAGCCTACATCAGGGTGAAGCTGTCACACCAAGTGCATTTAACCAGCAATAGTCTGTTCATTTTTTGGCCATATACAAAATCAGGGGCAAGCTGCGCCTGTCACCAAGTGCATTTAACCCTCAATGGTGTGGTTGTTTTTTGGCTAAAGCCTACATCAGGGTGAAGCTGTCACACCAAGTGCATTTAACCAGCAATAGTCTGTTCATTTTTTGGCCATATACAAAATCAGGGGCAAGCTGCGCCTGTCACCAAGTGCATTTAACCCTCAATGGTGTGGTTGTTTTTTGGCTAAAGCCTACATCAGGGTGAAGCTGTCACACCAAGTGCATTTAACCAGCAATAGTCTGTTCATTTTTTGGCCATATACAAAATCAGGGGCAAGCTGCGCCTGTCACCAAGTGCATTTAACCCTCAATGGTGTGGTTGTTTTTTGGCTAAAGCCTACATCAGGGTGAAGCTGTCACACCAAGTGCATTTAACCAGCAATAGTCTGTTCATTTTTTGGCCATATACAAAATCAGGGGCAAGCTGCGCCTGTCACCAAGTGCATTTAACCCTCAATGGTGTGGTTGTTTTCTGGCTAAAGCCTACATCAGGGTGAAGCTGTCACACCAAGTGCATTTAACCAGCAATAGTCTGTTTATTTTTTGGCCATATACTACATCAGGGGCAAGCTGCGCCCGTCACCAAGTGCATTTAACCCTCAGTAGTGTGGTTGGTCAAGCTGTGACACCAAGTGCATTTAACCAGCAATAGTCTGTTCATTTTTTGGCCATATACTACATCAGGGGCAAGCTGCGCCCGTCACCAAGTGCATTTAACCAGCAATAGTGTGGTTATTTTTTGGCCATATCCCAGTCTAATTCTGTCACTAAATCCATACCGGTCACCCAGCGCCTAAATACTAGGCCTCAAATTTATATCCCGCTAAATCTCTCGTTACCGCTGTCCTGTTGTAGCTGGGAAAGTTATTTAGTGTCCGTCAAAGCACATTTTTTGTTCTGGGTTGAAGTACAATTCCCAATTTAGCAATTTCATAATTTAGTGGTTTCTGCTATATCAGAGCTATTTGAAATCTATCCCTAAAAGGGTATATAATATTCAAGGTGCACATTGGGTCATTCAGAATAACTTCACACACACCCGCTACTGTGTATTTCCAAGTCTAATTCTGTCACTAAACCCATACCTGTCACCCAGCGCCTAAATACTAGGCCTCAAATTTATATCCTGCTAAATCTCTCGTTACCGCTGTACTGTTGTTGCTGGGCAAGATATTTAGTGTCCGTCAAAGCACATTTTTTGTTCTGGGTTGAAATACAATTCCCAATTTAGCAATTTCATAATTTAGTGGTTTCTGCTATATCAGAGCTATTTGAAATCTATCCCTAAAAGGGTATATAATATTCAAGGTGCACATTGGGTCATTCAGAATAACTTCACACACACCCGCTACTGTGTATTTCCAAGTCTAATTCTGTCACTAAACCCATACCTGTCACCCAGCGCCTAAATACTAGGCCTCAAATTTATATCCTGCTAAATCTCTAGTTACCGCTGTACTGTTGTTGCTGGGCAAGATATTTAGTGTCCGTCAAAGCACATTTTTTGTTCTGGGTTGAAATACAATTCCCAATTTAGCAATTTCATAATTTAGTGGTTCCTGCTATATCAGAGCTATTTGAAATCTATCCCAAAAAGGGTATATAATATTCAAGGTGCACATAGGGTCATTCAGAATAACTTCACACACACGCTTCTGTGCATTTCCAAGTCTAATTCTGTCACTAAATCCATACCGGTCACCCAGCGCCTAAATACTAGGCCTCAAATTTATATCCCGCTGAATTTGAATACAATACATTGGGCCAAATAATATATTTGTTGTTGTGGTGAACCATAACAATGAGAAAAACATCTAGTAAGGGACGCGGACGTGGACATGGTCGTGGTGGTGTTAGTGGACCCTCTGGTGCTGGGAGAGGACGTGGCCGTTCTGCCACATCCACACGTCCTAGTGTACCAACTACCTCAGGTCCCAGTAGCCGCCAGAATTTACAGCGATATATGGTGGGGCCCAATGCCGTTCTAAGGATGGTAAGGCCTGAGCAGGTACAGGCATTAGTCAATTGGGTGGCCGACAGTGGATCCAGCACGTTCACATTATCTCCCACCCAGTCTTCTGCAGAAAGCGCACAGATGGCGCCTGAAAACCAACCCCATCAGTCTGTCACATCACCCCCATGCATACCAGGGAAACTGTCTCAGCCTCAAGTTATGCAGCAGTCTCTTATGCTGTTTGAAGACTCCGCTGGCAGGGTTTCCCAAGGGCATCCACCTAGCCCTTCCCCAGCGGTGAAAGACATAGAATGCACTGACGCACAACCACTTATGTTTCCTGATGATGAGGACATGGGAATACCACCTCAGCATGTCTCTGATGATGACGAAACACAGGTGCCAACTGCTGCGTCTTTCTGCAGTGTGCAGACTGAACAGGAGTTCAGGGATCAAGACTGGGTGGAAGACGATGCAGGGGACGATGAGGTCCTAGACCCCACATGGAATGAAGGTCGTGCCACTGACTTTCACAGTTCGGAGGAAGAGGCAGTGGTGAGACCGAGCCAACAGCGTAGCAAAAGAGGGAGCAGTGGGCAAAAGCAGAACACCCGCCGCCAAGAGACTCCGCCTGCTACTGACCGCCGCCATCTGGGACCGAGCACCCCAAAGGCAGCTTCAAGGAGTTCCCTGGCATGGCACTTCTTCAAACAATGTGCTGACGACAAGACCCGAGTGGTTTGCACGCTGTGCCATCAGAGCCTGAAGCGAGGCATTAACGTTCTAAACCTGAGCACAACCTGCATGACCAGGCACCTGCATGCAAAGCATGAACTGCAGTGGAGTAAACACCTTAAAACCAAGGAAGTCACTCAGGCTCCCCCTGCTACCTCTTCTGCTGCTGCCGCCTCGGCCTATTCTGCTGCTGCCGCCTCGGCCTCTTCCTCCGCCTCTGGAGGAACGTTGGCACCTGCCGCCCAGCAAACAGGGGATGTACCACCAACACCACCACCACCACCTCCGTCACCAAGCGTCTCAACCATGTCACACGCCAGCGTTCAGCTCTCCATCTCACAAACATTTGATAGAAAGCGTAAATTCCCACCTAGCCACCCTCGATCCCTGGCCCTGAATGCCAGCATTTCTAAACTACTGGCCTATGAAATGCTGTCATTTAGGCTGGTGGACACAGACAGCTTCAAACAGCTCATGTCGCTTGCTGTCCCACAGTATGTTGTTCCCAGCCGGCACTACTTCTCCAAGAGAGCCGTGCCTTCCCTGCACAACCAAGTATCCGATAAAATCAAGTGTGCACTGCGCAACGCCATCTGTAGCAAGGTCCACCTAACCACAGATACGTGGACCAGTAAGCACGGCCAGGGACGCTATATCTCCCTAACTGCACACTGGGTAAATGTAGTGGCAGCTGGGCCCCAGGCGGAGAGCTGTTTGGCGCACGTCCTTCCGCCGCCAAGGATCGCAGGGCAACATTCTTTGCCTCCTGTTGCCACCTCCTCCTTCTCGGCTTCCTCCTCCTCTTCTTCCACCTGCTCATCCAGTCAGCCACACACCTTCACCACCAACTTCAGCACAGCCCGGGGTAAACGTCAGCAGGCCATTCTGAAACTCATATGTTTGGGGGACAGGCCCCACACCGCACAGGAGTTGTGGCGGGGTATTGAACAACAGACCGACGAGTGGTTGCTGCCGGTGAGCCTCAAGCCCGGCCTGGTGGTGTGTGATAATGGGCGAAATCTCGTTGCAGCTCTGGGACTAGCCAATTTGACGCACATCCCTTGCTTGGCGCATGTGCTGAATTTGGTGGTGCAGAAGTTCATTCACAACTACCCCGACATGTCAGAGCTGCTGCATAAAGTGCGGGCCGTCTGTTCGCGCTTCCGGCGTTCACATCCTGCCGCTGCTCGCCTGTCTGCGCTACAGCGTAACTTCGGCCTTCCCGCTCACCGCCTCATATGCGACGTGCCCACCAGGTGGAACTCCACCTTGCACATGCTGGACAGACTGTGCGAGCAGCAGCAGGCCATAGTGGAGTTTCAGCTGCAGCACGCACGGGTCAGTCGCACTACAGAACAGCACCACTTCACCACCAATGACTGGGCCTCCATGCGAGACCTGTGTGCCCTGTTGCGCTGTTTCGAGTACTCCACCAACATGGCCAGTGGCGATGACACCGTTATCAGCGTTACAATACCACTTCTATGTCTCCTTGAGAAAACACTTAGGGCGATGATGGAAGAGGAGGTGGCCCAGGAGGAGGAGGAGGAGGAGGAGGAAGAGGGGTCATTTTTAGCACTTTCAGGCCAGTCTCTTCGAAGTGACTCAGAGGGAGGTTTTTGGCAACAGCAGAGGCCAGGTACAAATGTGGCCAGCCAGGGCCCACTACTGGAGGACGAGGAGGACGAGGATGAGGAGGAGGTGGAGGAGGATGAGGATGAAGCATGGTCACAGCGGGGTGGCACCCAACGCAGCTCGGGTCCATCACTGGTGCGTGGCTGGGGGGAAAGGCAGGACGATGACGATACGCCTCCCACAGAGGACAGCTTGTCCTTACCCCTGGGCAGCCTGGCACACATGAGCGACTACATGCTGCAGTGCCTGCGCAACGACAGCAGAGTTGCCCACATTTTAACCTGTGCGGACTACTGGGTTGCCACCCTGCTGGATCCACGCTACAAAGACAATGTGCCCACCTTACTTCCTGCACTGGAGCGTGATAGGAAGATGCGCGAGTACAAGCGCACGTTGGTAGACGCGCTACTGAGAGCATTCCCAAATGTCACAGGGGAACAAGTGGAAGCCCAAGGCCAAGGCAGAGGAGGAGCAAGAGGTCGCCAAGGCAGCTGTGTCACGGCCAGCTCCTCTGAGGGCAGGGTTAGCATGGCAGAGATGTGGAAAACTTTTGTCAACACGCCACAGCTAACTGCACCACCACCTGATACGCAACGTGTTAGCAGGAGGCAACATTTCACTAACATGGTGGAACAGTACGTGTGCACACCCCTCCACGTACTGACTGATGGTTCGGCCCCATTCAACTTCTGGGTCTCTAAATTGTCCACGTGGCCAGAGCTAGCCTTTTATGCCTTGGAGGTGCTGGCCTGCCCGGCAGCCAGCGTTTTGTCTGAACGTGTATTCAGCACGGCAGGGGGCGTCATTACAGACAAACGCAGCCGCCTGTCTACAGCCAATGTGGACAAGCTGACGTTCATAAAAATGAACCAGGCATGGATCCCACAGGACCTGTCCGTCCCTTGTCCAGATTAGACATTAACTACCTCCCCATAACCATATATTATTGGACTCCAGGGCACTTCCTCATTCAATCCTATTTTTATTTTCATTTTACCATTATATTGCAAGGCTACCCAAAGTTGAATGAACCTCTCCTCTGCCTGTGTGCTAGGCCTAAATATATGCCAATGGATTGTTGCAGTGGTGGCTGACGTGAAGCCTCATTCTCTGCTATGACATGCAGACTGATTCTCTGGTGACATGAAGCCAGATTGTCTGTTACGGGACCTCTCTCCTCTGCCTGGGTGCTGGGCCTGAATTTATGACAATGGACTGTTGCAGTGGTGGCTGACGTGAAGCCTGATTCTCTGCTATGACATGCAGACTGATTCTCTGCTGACATGAAGCCAGATCCTCTGTTACGGGACCTCTCTCCTCTGCCTGGGTGCTGGGCCTAAATTTATGAAAATGGACTGTTGCAGTGGTGGGTGACGTGAAGCCTCATTCTCTGCTATGACATGCAGACTGATTCTCTGCTGACATGAAGCCAGATTGTCTGTTACGGGACCTCTCTCCTCTGCCTGGGTGCTGGGCCTGAATTTATGACAATGGACTGTTGCAGTGGTGGCTGACGTGAAGCCTGATTCTCTGCTATGACATGCAGACTGATTCTCTGGTGACATGAAGCCAGATCCTCTGTTACGGGACCTCTCTCCTCTGCCTGGGTGCTGGGCCTAAATTTATGAAAATGGACTGTTGCAGTGGTGGGTGACGTGAAGCCTGATTCTCTGCTATGACATGCAGACTGATTCTCTGGTGACATGAAGCCAGATCCTCTGTTACGGGACCTCTCTCCTCTGCCTGGGTGCTGGGCCTAAATTTATGAAAATGGACTGTTGCAGTGGTGGGTGACGTGAAGCCTCATTCTCTGCTATGACATGCAGACTGATTCTCTGCTGACATGAAGCCAGATTGTCTGTTACGGGACCTCTCTCCTCTGCCTGGGTGCTGGGCCTGAATTTATGACAATGGACTGTTGCAGTGGTGGCTGACGTGAAGCCTGATTCTCTGCTATGATATGAAGACTGATTCTCTGCTGACATGAAGCCAGATTGTCTGTTACGGGACCTCTCTCCTCTGCCTGGGTGCCGGGGCCTAAATATCTGAGAATGGACTGTTCCAGTGGTGGGTAACGGGAAGCCAGATTCTCTGCTATGATATGAAGACTGATTCTCTGCTGACATGAAGCCAGATTGTCTGTTACGGGACCTCTCTCCTCTGCCTGGGTGCTGGGCCTAAATTTATGAAAATGGACTCTTACAGTGGTGGGTGACGTGAAGCCTGATTCTCTGCTATGACATGAAGACTGATTCTCTGCTGACATGAAGCCAGATTGTCTGTTACGGGACCTCTCTCCTCTGCCTGGGTGCCGGGGCCTAAATATCTGAGAATGGACTGTTCCAGTGGTGGGTGACGGGAAGCCAGATTCTCTGCTATGGAACCTCTCTCCAATTGATTTTGGTTAATTTTTATTTATTTAATTTTTATTTTAATTAATTTCCCTATCCACATTTGTTTGCAGGGGATTTACCTACATGTTGCTGCCTTTTGCAGCCCTCTAGCCCTTTCCTGGGCTGTTTTACAGCCGTTTTAGTGCCGAAAAGTTCGGGTCCCCATTGACTTCAATGGGGTTCGGGTTCGGGACGAAGTTCGGATCGGGTTCGGATCCCGAACCCGAACATTTCCGGGATGTTCGGCCGAACTTCTCGAACCCGAACATCCAGGTGTTCGCTCAACTCTAATTAAGATACAACACTTATATTTATTTTATTTTTTCCATGACTAACATTGGAGTGAAATACAAAATCTATCACCTCAACATATGAGACTATAAACAAAAAGTCTCAATGCCAATGAAAATGTCTCAGTGCCGCAAAACCGCATCTACCAAGCAGCGATAATAAATACAAATAAGAAACACTAAGAATATATATCTTTTGGTGAAATAACAATGCTAATGTATATGATTTACATAAATGTAATACTATGTATCTTCCTGCTCTGTATTATATATAATCTAATGACATACTAACAATTATTTATACACAAAACATAAGAAGACACTATATATTCAGCATACTAAAATCCCATTGAGGATAAAAAAGGAATCCATCCCACACATTCGGTATAACACAAAGAGTCTAAATTGAACCATACCCGGGAGGGTATTTAAACTGGCCATATTCATGAGAAAAATGACCACTGAGGAAGGAGTCGTAGTAAACTCCGAAACGCGTATGGAAACCGTCTAAGAATTCTCATGAAGCAAGCAAGAAACCGCATCAGACATTATTTGAAAATTTGAAAACTGAAGCTCTTCAGAAAATCATCAGGGAGAAGGATCGGTGACGCTATTGACACGTGGAACGTCGAAAAACCAAATTTCCAGTGAAGCTTGATCCTGTGCAAAATTGATGGCACCTACAAGATCATTATCAGGGACCCACTGTACCGGCACACCAGCATTCATTCATTGAGGATCCCCAAGCCCGATACGTGATATACTCACTGAAAATACCTCTGGAGCTCAGACTACTGCTTTCAAGCAAGCAACACGTCGGACGCCACGGTATATGTAGCAAGCCCGACAAATCCAGCAAAACAGTGAGTAAAAGCAATGCGGAACACATATGCAGACAGCAATAACTGAGTAATTATAAAAATCATAGACTATTTAAAATGAGGAGGATTATGAAATAGTGATCCACAAACTGCGTACTCAGAGAGAAATGCAACATTAATTCACAGGGAAAGTAACATATTTTATCCATCAGCAAACATACTTTCTTTAACAGTGTATGCAATTGCAACAATTGGACACTAATAAGATTACTTTACACAAGGAAAATTGTATTTTTCACCTGGATACCAGCCAAATTGGTGAAGTCACTAAGCAATATTACTGCTGGCATCCAGCCATATATATCGAGACTGTAACCCTACGTGCAATTACTAAAGGGTTACATTGATTTTATACTGTATGTTTTATTATAGCATTTTATACTGTTTTAAATGAATTGTGTTATACCAAGTGTTTATGTGCAATAAATATACATAGTCAATATACAAATCACCATGTGGAACCAAGAGTAGGTGCGCCCTACTACTTTTTATTTAATTACTGTAACCTCTGAAGATTGGGTGGATCTTTCTAGTATGAGCACCCAGCCTTTAGGTTTGATGAGCAGGTGAGCCATCTCTAAAAACAATTACTACTATTAGGGTTATTCTTCTTTAGAAAAAAGATGACTAAGGGGAGATCTAATTGCTATGTATAAATATTTCAGGGGTCAGTACAGAGATCTCTCCCATCATCTATTTATCTCCAGGACTGTGACTGTGACGAGGGGACATCCTCTGCGTCTGGAGGAAAGAAGGTTTGTACACAAACATAGAAGAGGATTCTTTACGGTAAGAGCAGTGAGACTATGGAACTTTCTGCCTGAGGAGGTGGTGATGGTGAGTACAATAAAGGAATTCAAGAGGGGCCTGGATGTATTTCTGTAGTGTAATAATATTACAGGCTATAGCTAGTAGAGAGGGGTCGTTGATCCAGGGAGTTATTCTGATTGCCTGAATAGAGTCGGGAAGGATTTTTTTCCCCCTTAATTGGGGAAAATTGGCTTCTAGCTCACATATTTTTTTTTTTGCCTTTCTCTGGATTAACTTGCAGGATAACAGGCCGAACTGGATGGACAAATGTCTTTTTTAAGCCTTATGTACTATGTTACTATGAAATTGTAAAAAATATTTCAAAAACCTTTTTAAACATTTTTTTCTCTTTAAATAGGTAAAAAAAATATATAACAGATTAAGCTCATGTAGGATACTAAAGAATGTATAAATACTGTACAGCATTTATTTTTGTTGGTTGGTGTCCCTATTGGTCTTCAAATTGGTATTGGTATGGCATTTTAGAAATCTCTATTTTAGTATACCCTTATAGTTAATGAATAATGTAGTCATTAGTAAACTATTAATATTTTTTGGTACATTTCATACTCAAGCGTTACCTAAATGACTGTACCGTAATGCATCAAATTAATAAATCTGCTCCCCAGAATTTTTTTTTTGATTAGTAAACAAATAAATTATGTGTAGATAGTGACGCTTTATCTCGCCAGTGCTTTTCACATAAAAAATAAAAATCCAAACGTTAATTACTTTGAATTCATTAATATTCATCCACAAGTTCATTTAGACAGGATTTAGAAGAATAGATTGATCTCATTTAAATAAATAGTGGATTAACAAGCAAGTTGCAATAATTGTTTAAAGGACAATTTGTTGGGCTGACAAATTGAATTCAAATTATGCTGCAAGTTTTCATTAGGAACCTAAATGTAGAAAACACTTTAGAATAATGTAACCTAAAATCTCCACCTCACCGGGCTAGATAGTAATTTAAGTTAATAAAATTATGCCAAAGTATTCTCTAAGCTACTTTTGGGACTGGACATCGGCGTGCGCACAGGGTGTGCCGGGTGTGCCTGGGCACACCCTAATCATCACCTTCGTGCTGTACTGCCATCTGCCAACTCCTGATGCGATCCTTCACATCAGTGGCGTAGGGATTGCCATAGCAACCATAGCAGTGGCTATGGGTCCCTACACCACTGGGGGCCCTACGCCACTGGGGGCGCGTCCCGGACTGCATTTTTTTTTTTTACACAGCCGGGCAGCCAGGTGGGCGGGGCTTGGGTGGCCCGCGGCTGTAGTGGGCGGGGCTTGAGCGGTCCGCGGCTCGGGCCTGGCTGGGGGGAAGCCAAGGAAGAGTAGTCAGGTCAGGACTGGAGTAGGCGGGCCCGAGGCGCACTGCTGCACGAGCAGAAGATGAGGTAGGCCAGTGAAGGGGGGATCTGTGGAGGACACTGAAGGGGGGATCTGTGGAGGACACTGAAGGGGGGATCTGTGGAGGACACTGAAGGGGGGATCTGTGGAGGACACTGAAGGGGGGATCTGTGGAGGACACTGAAGGGGGGATCTGTGGAGGACACTGAAGGGGGGATCTGTGGAGGACACTGAAGGGGGGATCTGTGGAGGACACTGAAGGGGGATCTGTGGAGGACACTGAAGGGGGATCTGTGGAGGACACTGAAGGAGGGGGGGATCTGTGGATGACACTGAAGAGGGATCTGTGGAGGACACTGAAGAGGGGATCTGTGGAGGACACTGAAGGGGGGGATCTGTGGACGACACTAAAGGGGGATCTGTGGACGACACTAAAGGGGGGATCTGTGGACGATACTAAAGGGGGGATCTGTGGACAACACTAAAGGGGGGATCTGTGGACGACACTAAAGGGGGGATCTGTGGACGACACTAAAGGGGGGATCTGTGGACGACACTGAAGGGGGGGGAATCTGTGGACGACACTTAAGGGGGGATCTGTGGACGACACTTGGGGGGGATGTTGGGGTGGGAGGTCCTGGAGGGGTGTTTGGGTGGGAGCTCTGGAAGGGGTGGGAGGTCCAATAGGTATGTGGGGGTGGGAGATCCGGGAGGGGGGGCCCATAATTTTTTTTGCTATGGGGCCCAGTCATTTCTGCATAGACTACAGAAAGCTTAATGACATAACCGTAAAAAACCGGTACCCGCTCCCACTGATTTCCGAACTCCTTGAGAGACTCCGGGAAGCGAAGATCTTCACCAAACTCGACCTTCGAGGGGCCTACAAGGGGCCTCGTCCGAATCCGCCCTGGGGACGAATGGAAGACTGCCTTCCGGACACGTTATGGTCATTTCGAGTACCTGGTCATGCCTTTCGGACTCTGCAATGCTCCCGCCACCTTCCAGCACTTCATTAACGACATCCTCAGGGACATGCTGGATCTGTTTGTAGTCGTTTACCTGGACGACATCTTGATCTTCTCTGAAGACCTCGAGCAGCACCGCGAACACGTCCGCAGGGTACTGCAGAGGCTCAGACAGAACTCTCTCTATATCAAGCAAGAGAAATGCGAGTTTGAGCGAACCACCACTCAGTTCCTCGGATACATCATCTCCCCAGAGGGCCTAAGTATGGACCCGGGGAAGGTCCAAGCTGTGATGAACTGGCCCGTTCCGAAAAACGAGAAGGAGATACAAAGATTCATTGGCTTTGCCAACTTCTATCGGAAGTTTATCCGGAACTTCTCCAAGGTCATAGCACCAATCACCCAACTCACCAAGAAGGCAGTCCCCTTCTCCTGGACACCCGAGGCCCAGGAGGCCTTCACCAAGTTGAAACTCCTCTTCACTTCTGCCCCAATCCTAATCCACCCGAACCCCGAGCTCCCATTTACAGTCGAAGTGGATGCATCAGACTCTGCGGTGGGGGCAGTTTTGTCACAACGGACAGGGGAGAGGATGCTATTACACCCGTGCACATATTTCTCCCGCCAGATGTCCCCCTCTGAGAAGAACTATGACATCGGGAACAAAGAACTACTGGCGATCAAGGATGCCTTCTCCGAGTGGAGACACCTGCTGGAGGGAGCCACCAACCCCATAATCGTACTAACTGACCACAAGAACCTCGAGTTCATCCGCAGCGCTAAGAGACTCTCAGCCAGACAGGCCAGATGGAGCCTATTCTTTTCCCGCTTCAACTATCTCATCACCTATCGTCCTGGATCAAAAAACGGCAAGGCTGACGCCCTCTCCAGAATGTTTTCCGAGCCCTCACAGAGTAACAAGGGCCAAAATAACATCTTGCCCGAGAGAAGGGTCGTAGGGGCCACCTACTCTAAAGAACTCCTGGGCACAATCAAAGAAGGATATGAAAATGACCCCTTCCTCTCCCACCCCACAGGCAATGTCAGCCTTACGTTTAAGAACGGTCATTGGTTTCATCAGGACCTACAACTATATGTACCAGAAATCGCACGGCTCGAAGTGCTCAAACTCAACCATGACTCCAAGGTGGCCGGCCATTTTGGCACAAGAAAGACCCAGGAGCTTCTCTCCCGCTCCTTCTGGTGGCCAACATACAGGGAGGACATCAAGAGGTACATCTCCTCGTGCACGGTCTGTGCCCGCAATAAGACTCCTCGTTCCTCTCCCGTGGGTCTGTTACAACCTCTCCCGATTCCCTCCCGCCCCTGGGGCTCGATCTCCATGGACTTTGTGGTAGACCTACCTCCTTCAAAAGGGATGAACACCATCCTGGTCGTGGTCGACCGTCTCACCAAGATGGCCCATTTCATCCCCTACAAAGGCCTACCCACAGCCAAACAGACGGCCGATCTTATTCTCAGAGAGGTCTTCAGGCTGCATGGGATCCCGGACGATGTGGTCTCCGACCGAGGTGTACAATTTGCCTCAAAGTTCTGGAAGAACTTCTGCCTGGCGCTCGGGGTTAAAGTGAACCTGTCCTCTGCTTTCCACCCTCAGTCAAACGGGCAGACGGAGAGAACTAATCAGACCCTAGAGCAATACCTACGCTGTTTCAGCTCCCACCTGCAGGATGACTGGCTTGATCATCTCCCCACGGCCGAGTTCGCCTACAACAATGCTGAGCACAGCTCAACCAAGCACAGCCCCTTCTTTGCTAACACAGGTTCACACCCGGTGTTCATTCCCCACCTACCCGTTGCCTCCACCCTCCCAGCAGTGGCCGAACGCCTAACAACCCTACAGGAGGCACAAGAGAACATTATAGACAACCTCCAGCTTGCCCAGAGGCACTTTAAACAGGGAGCAGACAGACGTCGCAAACCCACCCCGGGTTTCCATGTGGGAGACAAGGTATGGCTGTCCACCAGGAACCTCAGATTGAAGGTCCCCTCCAAAAAATGTGCCCAAAGATACATGAGTCCGTTCCGGATCACCGCACAAATCAACGAGGTCACGTTCCGGCTCGACCTTCCGGACTCCATTAGGGTGCACCCTGTCTTCCATTGCTCTCTCCTCAAGCCATACGTGGAGAACACCTTCACAGGCCGCCACCACCACCCGTGAGGGTACAGGGTGAAGAAGAATACGTTGTCGCAAAGATCCTCGACTCCAGGATCCACCGGGGAAGACTACAATACCTAATTGGGTGGAAGGGTTACCCTCCCGAGGATAACTCCTGGGAGCCAGAAGAGAATGTCCACGCCCCCAGACTGGTAAAAGAGTTCCACCAACGGCACCCCGGTAAGCCTGCCCCTGCGGTGCCCGGAGGTCACCTTGGAAGGGGGGGAGTACTGTCGGGATTTGAACCCGTGACCAGCCACATCCCAGGCAGTAGCCCTGCTTACTAGGCTACCATCCTCTCTGGACATTCCTCCCTGAAACCTATTAGTTAACCTCAGTCTTGCCAAGCCTTGCTCATCACCCTTGATTCCCCACACCTGGTACTTCCCTATATAAGTCCAGCCCCTTGCACTCTAGCTTGCTGATTATTGAGCTCCTGAGCCTTGATCAAGCGTCTCCTCATCTGTTGCTCTTGCTACTGCTGGAAGTCCACTGCTGACCAGAAATTGCCTACCGACTACTCTTCTGCCTTATCCCTACCTACTGAACTGCTACCACCGTTGCCATCCGGATTGTCTGACCACGCTTACTGCCGCCTGCCCTGACCCACCGCCTGCCTACCGACTACTCTTCTGCCTTATCCCTACCTACTGAACTGCTACCACCGTTGCCATCCGGATTGTCTGCCCACGCTTACTACCTGCCTGCGGTCCTTGCCACTGGGCTCCACTCCTACCTCCAGCCAGCGGTCCTCTGACACAGGTGAGCCTGTAGGACTGTTACAGCAGGGCACGGGTGTGTCATTCTGTTCTACACCTTGTTTGCCTGGGTGAACGGAGTCACACAGGGGAGGTATGCACTGTGTCCTTCATCTAGAAATCAAATCCTTGCTTTCTCCGCAATCAGAACCATAGTGACCGACAACGGGAAGCATCAAGAAGGGCTGAGCCATGCGCCCTGCATGGCGCGCGTGTTCAATCTTGTTTGTCAAGTGGTTCCTAAAAGTCTTTCACCCATCTGCAAGACAGAAAATGGCCAGAAAACTTTGCATACACTTCAGCCACTTATACACTGCCAAGCATACCCTTCTTTAGCTGCAGGGGAGGGCAGAACAGGGTCCCCCAACATAGGCTGATATGCAATGTTTCCACCTGTTGGAATTCAACCCTCTATATGTTGGACCGACTATACGAACAGAGAAAGGCCATAAACGATTTCTTGATGATACAGGCAGACAGGAGTACTCCCCTATGTAACTTCAAAGTCAGACAGTGGCAGCTTATGCATGACACCTGCCGTTTGCTCAGGCCCTTTGAGGATGCCACTATATTTGTCAGTCGCCAGGACTACGGGATGAACAACGTCATTCTACTGTTTCATATCCTGGAACAGATGCTGGTACATCTGGCTAGTCAGTGGACTGGAGACGTGAACCTTAAATCTCATGCCACATGAGCACTGTGGGGGCTGAACTTGAGAAGGATGAGGAGAAGGAGATTGGAGCACAAGCAATTTGCAGCAAAATAGTTTTTTTTTTTACATATGTGACAGGAGAGGAGGAGCAGGAGCAGACGAAAGAGCAAGAGGGAAATGCTTGGGTATCGAATTGTCACCATTCGGAAGAGGGATGACTTCTGGCTTTCCACCTTGTTGGACCCTCTCTACCGGTCCAAAATGGGGGCCATTTTAACACCCGCTGAGAGGGAGGACAAACTGAACTACTATAGAGACATCCTATGTAGTCAGTTGGCCGCTGCCTATCTGCGCCATCGTCCATCCACTCGCAGGTCTGACCAGGGGGCCCTCTGCACTGTCATTCCACTGCAATGGCTGCTGTGGTGGGGTAGAAGCTGTACCAGCTCCATCAGCAGGAGCTTGAGTCTAGAGTCGATGATGAGCAGCTTTCTTAACCGTTTAGTGAAGAAACTACTCACTAGCAAAAGCAGCAGCTAAAGCAGCAGCTTTTTTTGGGGATGGCGTGATGACGTGATTGCATCGCGTCTCGATCTCCCCCCCCCGCTGGCCTCCTCCCTCCACGCTCTACATCGGCTCCGGCTCCATCCTAACAGCTGACGCCGAACAACCAGCGTCGCGCCGCACAGCTGAACTTGAAACCCCGAAACAACCCGACTGGCTCCTGGCTTGGCTCCTGGTCCTACTCGCTGGCGGATCGTGGGTGCTTGCTTCCTGAGCGTTTGGTCCGGGATCGCCTGCTCTCCTGTTTTCGCTGCTCCGGAGACCTCCTGCCTTCTTCCCTCGTTGGTTTCCTCCTGTGCCTTGGCCTGGGGTCTGGCTGCTCTGCCTGCTCTGCCTGCTGCCTTGCTCTTGCTGATGTGCGGCGGTTTTTTTTTGTGGCCTGTTACCTCCTCGATCTGCTCGATACCTGGACTGCTTGCCCTTCTGGGGCTCGGTGAGAGCTCCTGCCTCCTTTCTCTCCGGCTCTGATCAACTGTATCGTGTCGTGTGTGCACCGGGACCGAGGCTCCTCCGGATATGTGAGAACATTGTTCCCTTGGCTTTCTTTATTGCTGGTTTTTTCTGTGCTGTGAAAAGGAAAGAGGAAAAAAAAAAAAAAAAAAAAGAAATAAAAAAAAACAAAAAAAAACAAAAAACAAAGATAAAGCAAAGAAAGAGAGAATCGGGAAAAGGGGAGAGAATAAGAGAAAGGAGAAAAGGAAAGGAAAAAAAAGGAAAAAAGGGGGAAAAGAACAGAAAGAGAGATAAAGAAAAAGGAAAAAAAATATATATATATATATAAAAGGGCAGGAGGAGAGGGAGGGGCCGCCATCTGGACTACTTTTTGCTTGGGTGATTAGCGAGGCCTATTTGTCCTCCCATTTTGTGGGTCGGAAAAAAAAAAAAGAACATTTTTCCTGCTTGGCTGGTGATGTTCATTGGGTCTGCGGGCGTATCGGATACGCGAGATTATCGCTATATATGATTTCACCCTTCTTTTCCTTTGCCATCACTGATTAACCCTTCCGCTATATCGAAGTGGAAAGGGGGGGAAAAAAAAAAAAAGAGGGAGAGGAAAGCAGGAAGGGGGAGAAAAATGGCCCCAAAACGACGGTCAGTGGACCTTTCTGTAACAAAGTCTGGATCTAAGACCCCAGATAATAAAATTGACAAGTTCTTAAAACCGCCCCTCTCAAATGAAAATAATTCAGTTAAAACGAAACTCTCTTCTAAATTGAAGAAATCCGTTAAGCCTCCCCAAACTGACGAACTATCTGATGACGGATCAGCAGAGACAGGTCAGGAGGCGGTAGAGGAAAGTCTCTCTGCACAATTGAGAGCTGAACATGATCCCGCAGTACTTAATAAAATTCTCTGTGCTGTGGAAAATAATGGTACCCTAGTGCAAGGGATGTCTACCCAACTGGGCTCAGTACAGAGCGATATTACTTTAATAAGAGATGATCTGGCTAAAATCCGTGACCGAGTCTTCAACGTTGAAAAAATAGTCGACTCATTGCAAACTGACATAAATACGCTAAAGTCTAAAACCGCTCTTCTCGCCTCAGAAAATCAATTATTACAAAATAAGATGGAGGACCTTGAAAATAGGTCCAGGCGAAACAACGTTCGTATAATTGGCTTCCCTGAAGGAACCGAAGGTCGACAGCTAGAGGAACAACTTAAAGAAGTGGTCTTTAATAACCTTGGGAGCGACTATTTCTCCCCTATGTTTCAGATAGAAAGAGCTCATCGAATCCCAGGAGGGAAACCTACTCCAGGGAGGCCGCCGAGGGCAATCTTAATGAAATTACTATTGTCTGTTGATAGAGATATGATACTGAGAAGAGCAAGAGAATGTACACCTATTGAATATCAGGGCACTAAATTTCTCATTTTTCCTGACTTTGCTCGACAGACTCAGGAAAAGAGAAGAAATTTTATAGAGATAAAGAAACGTCTGGCGTCTAAGGACATTAAATACTCGCTACAGTATCCAGCAAAATTAAGAGTGATCCATAACGGGATCTCACAATTTTTTGAAAGACCACAACAAGTGCTAGAGTGGATAGAGCAAACGGGTCTATGATATTATACTCTGTAAATTATGATGGAGGGGGGGGTAGGGCTAGGGAGGGGGAGAACGGCCAGAGGTTAGAGATTCGCTGACCAGCTCGGGCGGATCAACGGAGAGGGGGGGATGGGAGGGAGCAGGGGGAGGGAATCCACCTTGCAGGTTTGGGGATGTGTGTTTTATTTATTTATTTATTTTTTTTTTCTCTCTCTTTTTTTTCTGTCTTTCTCTTGCTACAGTGAAGGATGCCCACTAGGATTGTAACTTGGAATATCAGAGGGCTTGGGGAAAGGGTCAAAAGGCAAGCTATTATGGATGCACTTAAAAGATACCTTCCAGCAATTATTTGTATGGTAGAAACCCATCTTACTAAAGAAACCGTGTCCCGCTTGACAACGGGATGGTATTCTCAATCATATCATTCTACTTTTAGCAGCTCTTCTAGGGGCGTCTCAGTTTTGATCCATAATTCTGTGGACTTTACCCTTATCAAATCCTATATAGATGACCAGGGCAGATTTATCTTTTTGCATGGTAAGCTGCATGGCCATAGTTACATTCTTGCTTTCTTTTATATACCTCCGCCCTTCTCAATGTATCCACTGGTCCAGCTAACACTTTTTTTTGAAGGGAGATCAGAATGCCGGCTAGTTCTGATGGGGGACTTCAATGCAGTAATGGACCCCAATAAAGATAGATTCACATTAGATGCAGAACGCGCGAGGAATTTATGTACCTCCCCGTTGCCACAATTCTGCCAGGAGGTTGGACTGGTGGATATATGGGAACATCTTGGCGGAGGTAAGCGAGTATATTCTTGTGTTAGCAGGGGTGGTAGAGCAATGTCTAGAATTGATTTAGCATTTACCAATGAAGATAATCTGTGCAACATCCGTAAGATACGATATGGGGTAAGAACAGTCTCGGACCACTCACCCGTACTGGTTGAGGTTTGCACGGGGAAGAACAAGGACAATAGGGGGCTAGGATTCAAGCTGAATCCATATTGGTTTTCTATTATGGATAATCTTCAGCCCACTAAATCATTGATATCCTCCTTTTGGGAGGTGAATCGCCCCTCTGCTAACATCAATATAGTATGGGATGCCCTGAAAGCATATCTGAGGGGGGTTTTTATAAGTGAGATTGTTGCAGTAAAGAGAACATTAAAAAAAAAAGAGGAGGAACTGACCAAGGCTGTTGCAGGTACAACTGAGCAATTTACCGGTCAACCTACTGAGCATAATAGGGAGGAGATGCAGAAGGCCAGCTGCTCCTTGGACAAATACATAACAGAGAAAGCAAATCATAGAGTATTCTTCAAGGGTTTAAAATATTTTTCGGAGTCTGGACGCCCTGGTAGGTTGCTAGCTAGGATAATCTCACAACAGGACAAAAAAAATCAATCTATTGTCTCGATCCGCAATACAGCGGGGGAAATTATAACAGATCCAGAAGGAATTAGGGACACCTTTCTACAATATTTTACCCAGATATACAGTCCCTCCTCTGGCTTGCCACCCGACCTGGCGACGCGGTTCCTGGAAAGGATCTCACTCCCCGCTTTAAACGAAGCCCAAATAGAATATCTGGAAGAGGAGTTATCCCTTTCGGGACTTCAGGAGGCTTTGGGATCTGTCTCGGGGAATTCGTCGCCAGGGATGGATGGCCTTCCATATGAGGTTTACCGCAAGTACAGCGATGTGATTCTCCCCCAGCTGTTAGAGGTCTTTTCTCAGGGAATACAGGGAGGGAGCTTACCATGCACTATGATGGAGGCTCTTATTGTTTTAATTCCTAAAAAGGATAAGGACCCGATAGAAATGAGCTCCTATAGACCAATCTCGCTACTAAACACAGATGCCAAGCTACTATCTAAAGTTTTGGCTAGGAGGCTTTCACGGGTTATATCCACTATTATCCACCCAGACCAAAATGGCTTTATGCCAAAAAGGGGCACCCATCATAATTTGCATAGGCTATTTATGAATATTCAGTCTCCGGGGCGTGGTGCCCGCTCCATCCTGTCGCTGGATGCCACCAAAGCCTTCGACAGGGTGGAGTGGACTTTTCTCTGGGAGGTGATGAAAAAAATGGGCTTTGGCCCTAGATTTATGGCGATGGTTCAGCTATTATATAGTTCCCCAGCTGCTAGGATCAGGATTAATGATACGATCACAGAGAGCTTCACCCTAGGAAGAGGCACCCGTCAAGGCTGTCCTCTCTCCCCCCTTCTTTTCAATATTTATATTGAACCCTTAGCAGCCAGTATAAGGCAGGATTTGCAGGTGGCCGGCTTTGGTATAATGGGGAAGCACGACCGTGTATCTCTCTATGCAGATTACATCTTGGTCTTTCTTCAGCAAACAGAAACTACTCTCCCTCGTATAATGGATTTGGTTGGTTTTTTTTCTGCTCCGTCTGGCCTGGAGATCAATTGGGAGAAGACTGCTCTCCTCCCTATAGACGAGCTGCGAGGTGACTGGGATAACCAGTTAACAGTCTCTGAATCAATAAAGTACCTGGGGATTTCAGTTTCTGCCAAACCTCAGGAATATCTACAACTTAACTTGATTCCCCTGCTGATTAAGCTGAGGGCTAAAATCAAGATATGGCAAAAAATTCTGCACACAAGAGCTGATAGAATTTCTTTAATAAAAATGGTAGTACTGCCCCAGGTTCTTTATGTCCTGCGCAACTCGCCTGTATGGATCGCAGATAAGTATTTTAGACTAATTGAGCGGATGCTTAACGACCTACTATGGGGGAGGAAGCGTGTTAGATTGAAGGCGCTCTATTTCTCTATGCCTTATAATCAGGGAGGCCTTAACCTCCCTTATTTTAGGGGTTACTTTATGGCCTCTCAACTCTGCCTTTTTAGTGACTGGGAAAATAGCCATTTCTGCAATAAAGTGGTGAAAGACTCAGGCTTTACGGATTTCTTTACTGTATTGGAGTCCGACTATCTATTAAATATACAGACCGGGTATACACTTTTCTGGAGAATGGCTATAAAGACCTGGCGGGTCATTAGGAGTTGGTGTGGAGTTAAGGCATCACTTATTTGCACCCCATTGTGGCATAATCCAAAGCTAGTAAATTTAAGCGATCTGAATTGTTGCCAGTATTGGAGGACTAAGAAGGTTCAGTATTTACATCAGGTGGTTAGTGGTGGACAAATTCTGTCCTCGATGGAAATAGGGCATAGAGCAAATTTGGGTGAGGTGGCCAGGTACGCATATTTCCAATTGAGGTCTGCACTTTCTAGCACTCTGAATAGTCACCTTCTTCTTATAGATACTCCTGAATTAATACACGATTTTATTATTAAGAAAGCCGCCACGAAAATCAAAATATCACATTGTTATAGACACTTAATGAAACATTTTTTTCGGGGTCTTCTTTCTCCAGGACAGAAGTCCTGGTCTTTGTTACTTTCAGAGGTGGGTCCCCCAGATTGGGAGAATATAGGGGATAGTTTTAAATATGTTTCACATAATTTTAATCACACTGTTGTACAATTTAACATTTTGCACAAAATATATGTGACACCTCTGTGGCTATATAGAAGAGGACTTAGAGCCTCCTCTGATTGCCCACGTTGTGGCGACTCCGAGGCAGACCACTTACACCTGTTTTGGGATTGCCCAATGGTGGGTAGTTACTGGAGATCGGTCCAGACCACCTTGGCTTGTAAACTTAACATTGTTGTTCCTTTGTCTCCCAGGATATGGGTCTTGGGAGACCTATTGGAGGTTAATTATCAGCCCATAAAACGTCAATTATTGATCAAGGTTATGTTCCTGGCTAGGCTTCTTGTCGCTAGACTATGGTTTAGCTCCTCCGCTCCAGACTGCAGCAACTGGCTGGCTCTGGTCGAGAAAGTGAAAAGCTATGAGAAGATTCTGTACAAACAAAGAGGATCTTATCTAAAATGGGGTAAACTGTGGGAAGAGTGGGACATGGCTTAATTAATATATACCTTTTTTTTTTTTTTTCTTTCTCTTTTCCTGCAAGGTTGGGAGGTGGGGGATAGGTGGGGTGGGGTGGGTTGGGGATGATTTCAGAATTTATAATATTATAAATGTTATGCGGATATGTATTTTTGCATTATAAATAAAATATGGAAATAAAAAAAAAAAAAAAAAAAAAAGCAGCAGCTAAACCTGGAGCAGAACCTAAACCAGCAGGTGGTGGCATACTTTTACAGCATCCTGCAACCCCAGATTTAAGATCCGCTAGAATACTGGGCAGCCAAACTGGATTTGTAGCCGCAACTGGCCGAGTTTGCCCTGAAAAAGCTGTCCTTCACAGCCAGTAGTGTGGCATCACAGCAAGTCTTTAGCGCGGCGGGGGCCATAGTTACCCCAAGGAGAACACGTCTGTCCACCCAAAATGCGGAGAGACTGACCTTTGTCAAGATGAATAAGGTGTGGATCAGCTAGGATTTCCACCCACCAATGCCTGATGCATCAGATAAGATCATCAATGCTGCCTCACCCACATGTCACTATGTCACCTTGCCAGTCTGTGACCTCGTCATGCTGCTGCCACCTCCACACTATGTCACTTTGCCAGTCTGTGGTATTTTCATGCTGCTGACAACTCACAACTCTGTCTCTGTGCCACTCTTTGGTCTCCTCATGCAGCTGCCCCCTCCACACTCTGTCACCTTGCCATTCTGTGGCCTCCTCCTGCTTCTGCTGCTGCCACCTTCACACTATGTCACCTTGCCACTCTGTGTCCTCCTCATGATGCTGCTAAATCAACAGTATGTCACTGGGCCACACTGTGGCCTCCTCATGCTTCTGCTGCCACCTCCACACTATGTCACCTTGCCAGTTTGTTGCCTCCTCATGCTGCTGCTGCCACCTCCACACTATGTCACCTTGTCACTCTGTAGTCTCCTCATGCTGCAGCTAAATCAACACTACGTCACAGGGCCACTCGTGGCCTCCTCATGCCGCTGCTGCCACCTCCACACTGTGTTACCTTGCCACTCTTTGGTCTCCTCATACTGCTGCCAACTCTGTCTCTGAGACACTCTATGGTCTACTCATGCAGCTGCCACCTCCACACTCTGTCATTGTGCCACTCTAGTGGCCTCCTCATGCTGCTGCCACCTCCACACTAGCCACCTTGCCACTCTGTAGCCTCTTCATGCTGCTGCTGCCACCTCCACACTCTGTCATTGTGCCACCCTGTGGCCTCTTCATGCTGTTGCTGCCACCTCCACACTATGTCACTGGGTCACTCTGTGGCCTCCTTATGCTGCTGCTTACTCAAAACTATAGAAACAGAAACAGCCATCACTCTGATTATCAGCCTCGCGGTGCTCGAGTCCAGGGTCAGCGTCCCATAAATCATTATGAAGTAAACGACCGGCACTTACAGTAAGGTATGGTCTTCAATCTTTCTTTATTTCGCCATATAGAGGACTAAAAAAAAGCGTTCGACTCACAAACTTGGTCTTTGTCAAGCACAATTTAAACAAAAAATATGGGATTTAAGTAGTCCGCCACTGATGACATCTATAACACGTGACAACAGGGTTGTCATGGAAACAAAATACAAACAATAAGTGGCAGACTACATAAGCATGGGAAACAACATGCTAACAATATAAATGTGGATATATATACACACACAGTGGACTAAGGATGTTAAATCACAAACATAAAAAAAAGAAACACAGACCTATTAAATTGTTAGTTCACATAGAATAAACGACCTGCAGTAGATTTTTCAAAAATTCAGGTTATCTGAAAAAAATTGAAAAAGTTATAAATATATGATAAAAATTCTAATAAATACATATACAGGGAGTGCAGAATTATTAGGCAAGTTGTATTTTTGAGGATTAATTTTATTATTGAACAACAACCATGTTCTCAATGAACCCAAAAAACTCATTAATATCAAAGCTGAATATTTTTGGAAGTAGTTTTTAGTTTGTTTTTAGTTTTAGCTATTTTAGGGGGATATCTGTGTGTGCAGGTGACTATTACTGTGCATAATTATTAGGCAACTTAACAAAAAACAAATATATACCCATTTCAATTATTTATTTTTACCAGTGAAACCAATATAACATCTCAACATTCACAAATATACATTTCTGACATTCAAAAACAAAACAAAAACAAATCAGTGACCAATATAGCCACCTTTCTTTGCAAGGACACTCAAAAGCCTGCCATCCATGGATTCTGTCAGTGTTTTGATCTGTTCACCATCAACATTGTGTGCAGCAGCAACCACAGCCTCCCAGACACTGTTCAGAGAGGTGTACTGTTTTCCCTCCTTGTAAATCTCACATTTGATGATGGACCACAGGTTCTCAATGGGGTTCAGATCAGGTGAACAAGGAGGCCATGTCATTAGATTTTCTTCTTTTATACCCTTTCTTGCCAGCCACGCTGTGGAGTACTTGGACGCGTGTGATGGAGCATTGTCCTGCATGAAAATCATGTTTTTCTTGAAGGATGCAGACTTCTTCCTGTACCATTGCTTGAAGAAGGTGTCTTCCAGAAACTGGCAGTAGGACTGGGCGTTGAGCTTGACTCCATCCTCAACCCGAAAAGGCCCCACAAGCTCATCTTTGATGATACCAGCCCAAACCAGTACTCCACCTCCACCTTGCTGGCGTCTGAGTCGGACTGGAGCTCTCTGCCCTTTACCAATCCAGCCAAGGGCCCATCCATCTGGCCCATCAAGACTCACTCTCATTTCATCAGTCCATAAAACCTTTGAAAAATCAGTCTTGAGATATTTCTTGGCCCAGTCTTGACGTTTCAGCTTGTGTGTCTTGTTCAGTGGTGGTCGTCTTTCAGCCTTTCTTACCTTGGCCATGTCTCTGAGTATTGCACGCCTTGTGCTTTTGGGCACTCCAGTGATGTTGCAGCTCTGAAATATGGCCAAACTGGTGGCAAGTGGCATCTTGGCAGCTGCACGCTTGACTTTTCTCAGTTCATGGGCAGTTATTTTGCGCCTTGGTTTTTCCACACGCTTCTTGCGACCCTGTTGACTATTTTGAATGAAACGCTTGATTGTTCGATGATCACGCTTCAGAAGCTTTGCAATTTTAAGAGTGCTGCATCCCTCTGCAAGATATCTCACTATTTTTGACTTTTCTGAGCCTGTCAAGTCCTTCTTTTGACCCATTTTGCCAAAGGAAAGGAAGTTGCCTAATAATTATGCACACCTGATATAGGGTGTTGATGTCATTAGACCACACCCCTTCTCATTACAGAGATGCACATCACCTAATATGCTTAATTGGTAGTAGGCTTTCGAGCCTATACAGCTTGGAGTAAGACAACATGCATAAAGAGGATGATGTGGTCAAAATACTCATTTGCCTAATAATTCTGCACTCCCTGTATATTGGATATAAAATATTCTTACAAAATAACTTATGTTTTATATTAGTATTTTACAAAAAGGCACTTAGTTCATATTCACGATTGAGTCCCTTTGGTTCCAGGGTCTGCAACCTGTGAATCCATTGGCCTCAGGTTTTTTTAGTAACTGTATTCTATCTCCACCCCTGCGTGGTGGCAGTACCTGCTCAATCACCTGAAAGTGGAGCTGGGAGATGTTGTGGCCACATCGATTAAAATGAAAAGGAACAGGTAACAACACATTTTTCTTTCTGATAGTAGATTTATGTTTACAAAATCTGTCCTTCATTCTGGTTGAGGTCTCCCCAACATATACCAGCCCGCATGGACACTTCAAAAGGTATACAACAAAATTGCTGTTGCAAGTGAAAAAGCCTTTATAGGGAATTTTTGTCCTGTGTGCGGATGAGTAAAAAATTCTCCCTTTATGACGCTGGAACAAAGAATACATCCTAAACAGGGATATGTACCTCTCTTTGGTGTGGATAACAACATCTGACGTGGTAAGTTTATGTGACTCCCAATATCAGCCTTCGCGAGACGCAGGATTTTGGGCAAAGCCGGCCCGCGCATGTGCATCGCGGGCCCGGCAAAAGTTAAAAGACAATTTCGTCATCAGCCTGCCAGCCAATGATCGTCGCTGGCAGACTGATGATTTTAAAAAAATCGAATCAGAAGCCATCTAACACATTATATTTATAAATATAATGTGTTAAATGGCTTCTCTGCTCCTCTGCTGGTCCTTTTCGTCGGTTGGTTCCAGCAGAGGGGCGCAGTTCACAGTGAGTACACCCAACACTGCACTTAGCCCCCAGATCACCCTCCATCACCCCAATTAACCCCTTGATCACCCCTTGATCGCCCCTGTCAATCACCTAGTGAAAGGGAAAAAAGTGATCAGTGTAAACTGTCACTTTCTTTTTCACTGGTATTGACTGATAGTTTAAGGATAGTTTAGGCCCCTTGGTTAGGTAGTTAGCGATCGTTTAGCGCCCAGCCCACCGCACTGCAGTCACTGATTCGCTGATTAGCGTATTGCTAATCAGCATTTGTACTTTTATAGTATCTGTAAGTGATCAGAACTGATCACAGTCAGATCTATAATAGTATTAGTGTCACCTTAGTTCGCCCTCCACCCAAAACGCAGTGTTTGCCCGCCCCGCCGCAGTGACCCAAATTTTTTTTTTTTTTATCACTGCACAATCACTTTACAAGCGCTGCCATTTGTAAGACAGGCTTGCTTTTTTTCTTGGGTAGTCTCAGGGAATACCCCCTAAATTTAGTTGACCAAATGGCAAACAAGGTGTATTCTTCTGAAGAGACCTACAGGCTTCTGACCCAGTCGGATGAGGAATGGGAACCCTCATCTGACGAATCCAGCGGGTCAGAATATGAACCTGTAGAAAACCGTGGCAGTCTGACCCAAAGTTCGGATGAGGAGGTTGAGGTCCCTGATACCACCAGGTGTACCCGGCCCCGTGTTGCTAGACCACAGGTTGCGCAGGATCCATTTCAAGGGCAGCAGAGTGGGGCTGGCACTGTTGGATTACGTGGTGAGGCATACACCAGCAGCGCAGCCCATCCTGGACCTAGTACCAGCACTGCCGTACAACATGGTGAAGTGGCGAGCACCAGAAGGGCAGTTGAAGCTGGTACGGTGGCACGTGCATTAGTTCCCCCGTCGCAGCCACCGCAAAGACGTGCCGTAGAGCCCCTAGAGTCCCTGAGGTGCTGGCAAACCCTGATTGGCAGTCCCCAACTTCAGCCGCACCTGTAGTTTTCCCTTTCACCGCCCAGTCTGGAGTTCGGGTTGAGACAGCTCAGATCGGTTCCGCACTGTTTTTTTTTTAGCTGTTCTTGACTGCGGAGCTCTTGGACTTAGTTGTGGCAGAAACAAACCAATATGCCACTGAATTTATAGCCCCCAACCCGGGAAGCTATTATGCCCAGTCTTTCTGGTGGAAACCCATCCAAGTTTCCGAATTTTTCTGGGCCTTCTCCTCAACATGGGCTTAACCAAAAAGCATGAATTGCGGTCATATTGGTCCACGAACCCAATTCATCACATGCCCATGTTCTCTGCTGCCATGTCCAGGACACGATTTAAAACCATCCTGCGTTTCCTGCACTTTTTTTTTTTTAAATCAGATGATTTTTATTGCTTTTACAAAATTTTTGTTATACAAAAACAACAATAGTGTCTTCTCCCCCATCCCCAACCACCCCCCAAACCATAGCACAGTCACTTAGAAAATGCATATTATAGTCCATATCTGTGGTCGACAAGTCCATCCGAGAGTATCATAATATAGTCTCCTACAACATATTATGGGACATCTGAACGCTCTCACAATTTAAAATTATTCCAACTAGCATACCACTCCACACACACCCCCATTCGTACCACCCCCTACTCACATACACCCACCTCATCCACTTCTGACCCGCCAGTTCCCTTTCCATTAACATATATTAGGACAGATTATAGTAAGAAATCCACGAGGACCAAATTGCCTCAATTTTTTTTGCTGAGTTCCTCCTTAAATACACATATTCCTCCAGCCTGAACAATGTATGCACTCTATCTATCACTTCCTGAACCACAGGAGCTAAATCATCGATCCAATGAGCCGATATGCATTTCCTTGCTTGGTACAGTATTCTCATTACCGCTATCTTCTTTTTCATCATGTGCCTAGGCACTTTCACAAAGCCCAGTAAACACGTCAGTGAGCTAGCCTCCAATCTAATGCGAAACACATAGATAAGTTCCACTATTCCATCCCAGTACCTCCTCAGGCGCGGGCAGTTCCACATGAGGTGAATCAAGTCTGCACTCGCAAAATTACAGCGTGGGCATACATCATCCACCCTATAACCCGCGTTTCCTGCACTTTAGCGACAACAGCATCTCTCTTCCCAGAGGCCACCCTTATACATTTTACCGGGCGCCTTGGCTTCAAACAATACATCCCAAGCAAGCACGCCCGGTATGGGGTCAAATTGTATAAGCTTTGTGAAAGGGCCACAGGCTATACCCACAAATTTCGGATCTATGAGGGTAAAGATCAGACCCTGGAGCCGGTCGGTTGCCCTGACTACCTGGGGAGCAGTGGGAAGACAGTCTGGGACTTGGTGTCACCCTTATTTGGCAAGGGGTACCATATTTATGTGGACAATTTCTACACAAGTGTGCCCCTCTTCAGGCATTTGTTCCTAGAACAGATTGGCTGCTGTTGCACCGCGCGACCTAGTCGCCGGAGCTTCCCCCAACAGCTCGTTACCACCCGTCTTGCAAGGGGGGAGAGGGCTGCCTTGTGTAACCAAGAACTGCTCGCGGTGAAACGGAGAGATAAGCGTGACGTTTACATGCTCTCCTCCATTCACGCAGACACGACAATCCAAATTGAACGAGCAACCAGTGTCATTGAAAAGCCCCTCTGTGTCCACGACTATAATTCGCTCATGGGAGGGGTGGACTTCAATGACCAGATGTTGGCTCCTTATCTACTTTCCCGCAGGACCAGACGCTGGTATAAGAAGGTGTCTGTATATTTAATTCAATTGACTGTATATAATAGTTTTGTTCTCTACAGTAAGAATGGGAGAACAAGATCCTTCCTCAAATTTCAGGAAGAGATCATCGAGAACCTCCTGAATCCAAGAGGTTCCGTGGCCCAATCCACCAGTGTAGTGAGCCGTCTACACGAGCGACATTTCCCCAGTGTCGTTGCTGGTACCTCAAACCGACCGCCACCCCGAAAAAAATGTCGTGTCTGTAGCAGGAGTAGAATAAGGCGTGACACCCGCTATTTCTGTCCTGACTGCCCTGACCACCCTGCCCTATGCTTAGGGGAGTGTTTCCGGAAGTATCACACACAGGTACACTTAGCATAGGGATTGCGTTTCACAGGACAGGCACACAGGGCTATTAGGGCCCTTTCACTCACAGCTGCTACAAACCTCTCCTTTCACCTGGGACAAAGTGCATAATGTACTTCGCCACATCTTTGGGCGATTTGCGCTTTGCACATTGTCCCATGGGGAAGAAGAGGTTTGTCCTATAAAGGTAAAAAATAAATAAATCACCGGCACTTTCACAAAGCCCAGTAAACACATCAGTGAGCTAGCCTCCAATCTAATGCGAAACACATTGATAAGTTCCACTATTCCATCCCAGTACCTCCTCAGGCGCGGGCAGTTCCACATGAGGTGAATCAAGTCTGCACTCGCAAAATTACAGCGTGGGCATACATTATCCACCCTATAACCCGCGTTTCCTGCACTTTAGCGACAACAGCATCTCTCTTCCCAGAGGCCACCCAGCTTTTGACCGGCTCCACAAAATTCGGCCCCTCATAGACCACTTCAACACCAAATTTGCAGATTTGTATACCCCTGAGCAAAACATCTGCGTAGACGAGTCCCTTATACATTTTACCGGGCGCGCTTGCTTGGGATGTATTGTTTGAAGCCAAGGCGCCCGGTAAAATGTATAAGGGACTGCAATGTCGTGTCTGTAGCAGGAGTGGAATAAGGCGTGACACCCGCTATTTCTGTCCTGACTGCCCTGACCACCCTGCCCTATGCTTAGGGGAGTGTTTCCAGAAGTACCACACACAGGTACACTTAGCATAGGGATTGCGTTTCACAGGACAGGCACACAGGGCTATTAGGGCCCTTTCACTCACAGCTGCTACAAACCTCTCCTTTCACCTGGGACAAAGTGCATAATGTACTTCGCCACATCTTTGGGCGATTTGCGCTTTGCACATTGTCCATGGGGAAGAAGAGGTTTGTCCTATAAAGGTAAAAAAAAAAAAAAAAATCACCGGTAAGCAAAAAAGTTAACGTTCTGTTCAAAAAGTTACATAAAGTTTATATGTTCCGTTCAAATGTTATTATGAAGTTAATAAATTTATTGCGTTGCGGCCTGGTTTTTTCTTTTTTTACCTTTCAGGTGGACCAACCGATCGACTAGCTGCAGCACTGATGTGCATTCTGACAGAAGCATTGCGCTGCTGTCAGATTACACAAAAGTCAGTGTATGCGGCGCTGCAAGACGGGATTTCTCCTCTGCAGTAAAAGATACGTTTGCCAAGGCTTATGAGCTGAGGGGGAGGTGGTGTTCATATGCTTTGGCAAACTTTGTATACAAAAAAATAAAAATCCCGGCAATGATTTATTCATCCACATCGATTGACGTGAATGGAGAAATCGGGTTTGCCAAGGCATACGAGCTAAGTGGGTATGGATGTTGGGCGGAGCTCCTATGTCCTGGCAGACGCCTTTCCCCTCCTTTTTTTTTTTTTTGTCAGATTTTTTCATCCACATTGATCAATGCGAATGAAGAAATCTGTGCCGTTCGGTATATCATTACCCGTATGCTCAATATAAGGAGAATAGCAGAAACTCCTAATGCTGGCCATACATGTAATGATTGCGGAGACCCTCAAATGCCAGGGCAGTACAAACACCCCACAAATTACCCCATTTTGGAAAGAAGACACCCCAAGGTATTCGCTGAGGGGCATATTGAGTCCATGAAAGATTTCAATTTTTGTCCCAAGTTAGCGGAAAGGGAGACTTTGTGAGAAAAAACTAAAAAAAATCAATTTCTGAGACATACAGTCTACTTTTTTAATAGACGGTGTCTGCTTCTGACAGTGACATAACCAGTGCCACATCTGCAGTGTAACGTGTGCACTGAAAAAAGTGTATCTATGACATACTGTATAGTGTCTATTTTAGCGTAGACGCTGCGGACAGTGACATTACCAGTGGTACCTCTCCTGTATAACGTTTTCTCATCCCAAATACCTGTGACATTCCCTGTAATTTTTGATTTGCTGGTGACAGCATCCAAATCCTACGCTACTGTACGTGTGACAGACTTTCAATCATATATAACATTTAATATGAAGAAGGCGAGCAGTAGGGCACAGGGCAATGGCCGTGATGCTGAAGGTGCACGCAGAGGCCGTGGCCCTGGGTGCGGTGAAACTGTGCCTGCTGCCAGGGCACACGAAATACAATCATTTACGATACCTAGCATCATGTCCCAGTTTGCAGGGAGGCGCAGGACACCACTCTTGAAGTCAGACCAGTGCAACCCTGTGGTCAGTTGGATTGGAGCAATGCTTCCAATCGTTTAAGCACCACCCTGTCTTTAACCAAGTCCAGTCTCAGTAGCCAAGAGTCTGCCCAACCCAATCCTCTTTTTGATCCTCCTTCCTCCCACCATGAAGAGTCTGGGCAAACAAGTGATCCCACACTCGGATATTCAGAGGAGCTCTTTTCGGCGCCATTCCTTGATTTGGCCCTCTTGCCAGGCACACTTGAAGAGGGACATATCTTGTGCCCTGATTACCAAACTCTTGAGCATCCACAATCACAAGAAGATGACGGTGGGGAAAGGCAATTACTGTTTAATGAGGTGGATGATGATAAGGCACGGTTGCCAATAGCTCAACGGCATTTAATGTCTCAAGAGGTTGATGAAGATGATGAGACACAGTTGTCAATCACTGAGGTAGAGGAGAGATGGTGGTGGATGAAGAAGTCACTGACCCAACCTGGGAATGTGGAAAGCTGAGCGAGAACAGCAGTACAGAGTGGGAGGGATCTGCTGCACCGCAATAGGCTGGAAGAGGCAGTAGAGTGGAAAAAGGGACAAGGCAGGCCACACCAAACAGGCTGAGGGGCATATTGAGTCCATGAAAGATTTCAATTTTTATCCCAAGTTAGCGGAAAGGGAGACTTTGTGAGAAAAAACTAAAAAAAAATCAATTTCTGAGACATACAGTCTACTTTTTTAATAGACGGTGTCTTCTTCTGACAGTGACATAACCAGTGCCACATCTGCAGTGTAACGTGTGCACTGAAAAAAGTGTATCTATGACATACTGTATAGTGTCTATTTTAGCGTAGACGCTGCGGACAGTGACATTACCAGTGGTACCTCTCCTGTATAACGTTTTCTCATCCCAAATACCTGTGACATTCCCTGTAATTTTTGATTTGCTGGTGACAGCATCCAAATCCTACGCTACTGTACGTGTGACAGACTTTCAATCATATATAACATTTAATATGAAGAAGGCGAGCAGTAGGGCACAGGGCAATGGCCGTGATGCTGAAGGTGCACGCAGAGGCCGTGGCCCTGGGTGCGGTGAAACTGTGCCTGCTGCCAGGGCACACGAAATACAATCATTTACGATACCTAGCATCATGTCCCAGTTTGCAGGGAGGCGCAGGACACCACACGTTCCACATGTTGGCCAGGCTTTGTGAGCAGCAGAGGGCAGTAGTGGAATACCAGCTGCAACATGGTCATCACCTTTCCAGTCAGCTTCCACTATTCGCAAGCGAGGAGTGGGTATGGATGTCTGAATCAACACAGATTGTGAGCGGCGATAATGCTATTACTACTTGAGTGCCTACTCAAGTGTCTACTCTTGAGTGTTTACTCAAACTCTCGCTGCTCACAATTAAGGACGACGCTTTTCATGTGGAAGAGGTGGAAATGGGGGAAGACATTACACAGGATGATAGCCAGACCACCCTCAGTTTGTCATCTCAGCACGAATTGGATGATGAGGATGAGGAGGAGGATCAGGAGACAGTTGCCTCTGCTACAGAGGACATCCTGAAAATGGCCAGGAAACTGTGCATACACTTCAGCCACTCTTACATTGCAAAACAGTGTGGATGTGTCCTGAAACATTACACATTCCATTTGTTCTGCGTAGGTGGGCAGGAGAGAATGTGTAGATTGTGATCCTCCTGATGATGACAGCAAAGTCTTGCCTGTTGGTACTCTGGCACACATGGCTGACTTCATTTTAGGCTGCCTTTCCTGTGAGCCGCGTGTTATACGCATTTTAGACAACACGGATTATTGGTTGTTCACCCTTCTCGACCCCTGCTGCAAAGAGAACTGTTCATCTCTCATTCCTCTGGTGGAGAGGACAAGCCAAATGGTGCAATGCCAGAAAATCCTTGTTTAAAAATTGCTCCAAAAATTTCCATCTGACAACGCTGGTGGCAGAGTCTGTAGTTGCTTGGCCACCCAAGGAGGGGAGACAAGGGGAACACATAGCAGTTCCAACAGAGGCATGACAACACTCTCCAAAGCCTGGGACAGTTTCATGACACCCTGCCAGCACCCTCACCTTGATGCGCGGCCTAGTGTCACAAGGAGGGAAAAATTTTGGAAGATGGTGAAGGAGTATATAGCAGACTGTGTCAGCGTCCTCAATGATTACTCAGTGCCTTACAACTACTGGGTGCCAAAGCTGGACATGTGGCACGAACTGGAGTTCTACATCTAGGAGGTGCTGGCCTTCCCTGCCGCCACCAGTGATAAGTAGTGTTGATCGAACAACAAAGTGCTCGGGTAATCAGGTGCTCTGGCTAAGCACATCGGGATGCTCGAGTATAATGGAAGTCAATGAGAGAACCCAATCATTAAACCAGTCACCCCCAGCTTTGAAGAGGGGATGGTGCCCGTTTCATAGGAAAAGGTCAGAAATTAATGGAAACACCACCGAAATGGTTCTGGAACAGCATGGGGAGGATGTCTGGATGTATCTTGGACTCCCAGGTCACTGCTGGGAACGATGTTGTCCGAGTACTACGCCACTTTTAGAGATTGACAATAATACGCACAAAACCAAAGATAAAATTGATTTTATAGGAAAAAAAATAGGAAATATTATTTCCTATATATTTACTTGTACATAAAGTGCAAGTGCTGCCAAAAATTACAAGCAAGAGGCACTTCAATACAACCTGTATATCACATAAAGGAGGGCCTCATTCACATTGTGGTAAAATTGTTCATGTAGTGGGACTCGTGAACTCATAAAGCCTATGCACTAAGTGAAAGGGCTGCCAAAAATACAAGGAATCGGCACTCCAATACACCCTTTGTTACAAATAAAGGAGGGCATCATACACACCCATGAAAAATTATGATTGATGGCCTGCTGGTGACTTTCTAAAACATTTGGAGCAAGGGCCTGCTGATCTGACGATTTAAAACATTAGGGACGAGGGCCTGCTGCTGAGCTGACCCTCTAAAACATTATAGGGGAGGGTCTGCTGCTAAGCTGACCATTGAAAAAATTATGGTTGAGTGCCTGTTGCTGAGCTGACCCTCAAAAAAAATTATATGCCAGGGCCTGCAGGTGAGCTGACCCTGTAAAACATTATATGCATGGGCCTGCAGGTGAGCTGAACCTGTAAAAGATTGTATGCGAGGGCATGCAGCTGAGCTGACCCTGTAAAACATTATATACGATGGCCTGCTAGTGAGCTGACCCTGTAAAAGATTGTAGGTGAGGGCCTGCAGGTGAGCTGACCCTCTAAAAGGTTGTAGGTAAGGGCTTGCAGATGAGCTGACCTTAGAAAACATTATATGCGAGGGCTTTCAGGTGAGCTGACCCTGTAAAATATTATATGCGAGGGTTTGCTGTTGAGCTGACCATGTAAAATTTTTTAGGTGCAGGCCTGCTGGTGAGCTGACCCTCTAAAAAATGATATGCAAGAGACTGTAGCTGAGCTGACCCTGTAAAACATTATATGTGAAGGACATATATGCGAGGGCATTTTATGCAACGAATAAGCATGTTGATATAATAATGGAAGAGGAGGAGGAAGATGAAAAAAGGAAGATTCAACCTAATACCCTTGTTTGTGGTGGAAGGGGTGCATAGGAATACAATCTGTTCAGTACATTATAAACAACACATTTAAAGTGCCTTTATGTTCATCAGCTTTCCTCTGGTGGAGTCGAGAGGTCATGGTCAATCCAGGCCTTGGTCATTTAATAAGAGTCAACCTGTCAGCATTTTCAGTTGACAGGCGGATACGCTTATCTGTTATAATGCCAACAGCAGCACTAAGACTATAGAATTGAGTAGATTGATCATAACTAAGGCAAGTGAGGCCTGCAGTACCTTAGATGTTTATTAGGGTTATTTTTCTGACCTCATGAATGAGTTGTGGATGCTCTTTAGATGGTTCACCACTATTTCATGTTTTCCATAGATTCTAGCTCTCACTATGGTTTGCAAGTGTCCTAGAGCCTCAGCAATGGCTTTTAACCCTACCCAGACTGGTCGATTTCAATTACTTTGTTTCTAGTCTTAATTTAGAATTTGGCTTCTTTTTCAGACCCTTTAGCAGACTCGTTCTATCAAACGTTACATTCAACAGGTATGGTAATATTCATGCCTGGGTGCAGCTTGTGAACCTGAACCCAATTGTCTATTGACTTTGGGCAACTAGTTGATTTAGCAGATAAGGGGGAAATTAGTTTTGCATGTAGGGCCAGGTAGAACTGAACAGTGTTTTTCCTTAAACAAATTAAATTATTTAAAAATGGCATTCTGTGCTTACTTGGGTAATCTTTGTCTAATAGTAAGTAGCATTGTGATTCTAACACATTCAGGTGTGACATCTATGCAAAAATTGAAGAAATCGGGCAGGGGCAAATACTTTTTCATATCATATAGTTGTATATATTTAAAAAGCATATTTCTGAGACAATGCACCCTCAACCCCATATTAACACAAGGAGCACAAACATCCATAAATCTGTCTAAAGTGTAATAATCGGCGGTTCCTTGGCAACACTTCCAGTTTGGACAATAGATGCATTCATGTAACTCTCAAATACTTGGAATACTGAAATAGTTAACTTTAGTGGTGCAGATGATGTATTTACTATACATGAAATACAATAACTTTTCGAAATGATTAAGCAAATTAAAGTTTCAGCAGAGATAAAACCTTTTGGAAATTGGCTACAATAAAACTTTGTAGAGAAATGATATTAATTTATTTCATTACATGTAAGCTGCAGCTAAACAGTACTTTATAGGATATCTATAAAATGTAATCAGTTACACAAGTTCTGCATCATTTCAGAAACACCCGACATAAATGGACTAAATTAGATAGAAATGAAAAAGTGTATTGCTTTAAAAGCTTAGGATTTCTTCCTGAGTAATGACCCATATGAAATAATTGTTAATGGCGGTATCAGATTTTGACAGAATTATTTAAATGGCAAAGTGTTGCTAAAAAAACGCTAGTACCGAACTCATAAAGTTCCCTGCACATATTAATTGCATAATACTTCAGCATTTGTATATTCATCAAAATGATTTCTCTTCACGTAGAAGAAATAATTCTTTAGGGCAACACTACAAAGGCAAATGAGAGGAAATGTTACAAGGTTTAAAAAAAAAAACTGTGGGGATCAAAATGAAAAGAGCACTCATTTTACAAGTCTTAAAGTAATATGCAGCACTGTCCATGTTAATAACCTCTTTCTCCGCCTTAATATACAGAAATGATGAACACTTCCATTAACTTAGATAATACTACATACACAGAGTTTATATGCTGATAAAATTCTGAAAATTCTGAAAATTCTATGTCTGTTTTAGTGCATTGTACCTGCATCCGTCTCATCACTGCGCATGTGCCAGAAACTACCAGCTTGTCAAAAGAGGATTTTCTGGAGAAAGTACACCCAGCTTCACTGTGCCCTGGAACTGTACCGGTTTTATGTGTTTTACCCCACAGTTTCTTTTGTCTTCCTCATTTTTGTCTGGAGCCAAGGACCAATTGTTGATGTCAATTGGATAATTTTAGTGCTTTGTCTCTATATAAGGGTTCTTTGTTTATAAACACTTAATATTGTCAGTACACATTCCAATATGGCTCTGGGGTAACATATGACCCCCATACGCCATAGTGAAGGACATGGTCCCTTTGCAGCATGAGAATGCATAATCGTGGGGATGCTGCACTCCTCACATGGCCCATGACTAAGTTATAAAATGAGATGTCCTTTCCATCTTTGGAGAGTTTGGAGGCTTTGTGTGAATGGCATTGCTTCGCTGCTGTGTCAAACTGGGTTCCATGAAAGGCTGCTGCCTTGGAGGAGACTGTGTGATTGCTGGTAACAAGGCAAATAGTCTGGTTGGCCATTCTACAGCAGTCCATGTGACAACATCAGCCACCCAGTGACCAGCACAGTAGTAGGAACTAGTGGTGAAAGCTTGGCCTACATGTAGTTCTTAGATACACGATACTGGCACAACTTTAGCAGGTCTTATGGAGGCACTGCATGATACAGCCACCATAAAACCACATAACTCAAGTCAGGGTACAATAGAAAGTATTACCACATGGAAACACAACTGCTGCATTGTAAATTGAACTGTGTAACATTTATAAAACTGCTGCTTGCTATATTCTGCAGGAGTACCCCTGTAACTTGGCCACTGTAACAACTGTGTTGCTGCATCATACGGTGTCAACGTAAACATTTTGAAACTGTAGCACTGCTGCACAATATATTGGCCAAATTTCTTACAATGGTTTTGCTTTTTTATTTGCCTCTGATTAATTGGTAACAACTATAACTAGCCCTGACCACAGATCACTAATGTATATATATATGTGCATGAGTCCTTACAATTTATTGCAGCGCTGGTTTGCAGACACACAGCGAGGGAACAGGGATAAGCATGGACATATGACTTAGTGATCTGGAGTCACGGTAAGCAGTACTGCACTTAATAGGACATAGGGTGTTGACACATTCCCTTTAATCATTACTAAGTTACAAAGTAAAAAAAAATATTGATTCAACTAGAATTTCACAAGAAAATTTGATTTGTGATTAATAAGTTTCTCACGAAGTGCATTGTATGTCGCGGTCGCAATGCCTTCAATCAAGATGTCTGCGAGCAAATGGATGAGGTGAGTATTCAGCTTCACTGCAAATCAAATTTTTCCTGAAATTTGGATCAAAGTCAGTTTGTTTGTTTGGCTCAACACTAATCATTACTATACAGCTAACTATTGCGACTCTTGATCTTCCATAGGTCACCTTTTGCTAGATACAGAGTGCTTCCAGTTGTAATAGACATCTTACTCTATGTTACTGTGTGGAAAAGGTGTATTTGTGCGTCTTCTATAGAAACAGTATTGAGCACTGATATAGTATATGACACAGACATTCATTTTGCTCATGCTAGGTTGGAAAAAAAATCCAACTTGACAAACTTTTAACATTTAAAAGCATAATTTTTACATTTGTTAATGGTTACCTTGAGTTACAACATTGTACTGAGATTCAGGCTGCAATCTTTATTGTTTCTTTTATTTTCAGAATTTCGGGTATGCAGTCCTAAATGTTTCCCATGTGTCCAGGATGCTGCTACTTTCACTAGCTCTCATGCATCAGCACAGATACCTCTCTATACTAATTTCTCCTTCTATAAGTTCTCCTCTCCCTAGTAGACGCTAACGCTGATAAGTGAGTCCCCATCACAGCTTCAGGGTTCCCTCCTTTCTCTTCACTCAGATACATCCACTCTCCTGTGGGCTCTCTCCTCCCCATCTACTTTCTGATACAGTGTAACCTGTTTGATCTACTTTCCCTTAAAAAAATCGAATATAGAGCAATTTAGCTAATATAGTGCTATAATCTTCTTTGTCTAATAGTTGTAAGTTGAAAAATTCGCAATAAAATTCTAATCCGAAAATTCGAATTATGAAAATTTGCATATTACACAATCATTATCTTGCCGAATTTTCAAGTAAAAAAAATCGTGAATTTTCGACGAATAGTCTAAAAAATATTCGCGAAATATTGCAAATTTGAATATGACCCTTGCCGCTCATCACTAGTCAGTAAGTGGGTTGGCGACCTTGCGCAGGCGCTTTCCACAACGGTCATGTGCGCAGCGGCAGTTCAGGTCTTTGGAAAGCATCGTGGATGTGTTTCCGGGCTTGTGCCATCTTGCGCATTCACAGATTTTTCATCCACCCGCCGTCTTGTTCGGTGCGGCGACATCCTTTGCGCATGTACTGTACCGGGGATCATTCCTAGCCTCTCCATACCCCTCCTCCTACTTTGTGTTTATTACAGGTGACAATTATTATTTAATAATCATGTATTTATATATATTGGAAATACTCACATTACCACTAGATTCCCCTGAGGAAGCCACACTTGACAGGCGACACCAGTTTGGCTCGAGCATCTCGATGCTCGGCACATGGCGGTATTCGGCTGCTACGCAGCCAATAAATGTGCAGGCAAGTACTGCCCTCACTGTAATGCCGTAGCCATGTTGGCTGCTGCCATTACAGTGATTGGCTGGCCGAAACGCGTCATTGTGTGCTATATAGCACCCGATGCATGTTCGGCTCATTCTAAGATAGGGAGAGCTGTGCTGAGGAAGGGACAGACAGTGTAGGGAGTGATTTACGAATATTGTTACCACCAAAACTTTTCAGAGACCCAAAAGTCCTTTTAAGGACTATTGTGTGTGGAAGCAGCAATATAATTTTTTAGCGCAAACTGCGCTAAATAGCTAAAACTTTATAAACCCCAAAGTCCTTCTAAGGACTATAGTGTGTGGTAGCAAAATCTATTTTTAGGTCATCCACTAAATAGCGTACAATAGTTAGGCCGCTGCAGACAGAAACATTAGCTGCGCCACATCACCAGTGTAAAGTGTACGCATCCCCAAAAAATCTGTGACATCCAGTGTACTTTTTCCGTAGACGGTGTCCGCTGCGTGCAGTGACATTAGCTGCACCACATCTCCTGTGTAAAGTGTGTGCATCCCAAAAATTTATCTGTGACATACAGTATACTTTTTCAATAGATGGTATCCGCTTCTGACAGTGACGTTAGCTGCGCCACATTTTCAGTATAGAATTTTGGAAGATGGTAAAGGAGTACATAGCAGACCGTGTTAGCGTCCTCAATGATCCCTCAGTGCCTTAAAACGACTAGGTGTCCAAGCTGGACATGTGGCACGAACTGGAGCTCTACGGAGGTGCTGGCCTGCCCTGCCACCAGCGTTTTGTCAGAGCGTCTATTTAGTGCTGCTGGTGGCATTATAACAGATAAATGTATCCTCCTGTCAACTGAAAATGCTGACAGGTTGACTCTTATAAAAATGAACAAGGCCTGGATTGACCACGACTTCTCGACTCCACCAGAGGAAAGCTGATGAACATAAAGACACTGTAGTGTGTTGTACTGAATGCACTGTATTCCCATGCACCCCTTCCACCACAAACATGGGTATATGGTTGAATCTTCCTTTTCTCCTCCTCCTCTTCCATCATATAAACATATGCCCTTCGTATATAATGTTTTACAGGGTCAGCTCAACAGCAGGCCCTCGCATATAATTTTTTACAGGGTCAGCTCACCAGCAGGCCCTCACCAACAAAGTTTTACAGGGTCAGCTCACCAGCAGGCCCTCGCATATAATTTATTAGATGGTCAGCTCACCAGCAGGCCGTCGCATATAATATTTTACAGGGTCAGCTCACCAGCAGGCCTTCACCTACAATCTTTTACAGGGTCATCTCACCGGAAAGCCCTTGCATATACTTTTATCAGAAGGTCAGCTCACTAGCAGGCACTCACCTACAATGGTTTAGAGGGTCAGCTCACCAGCAGGCCCTCGCATATAATTTTTTAGAGGGTCAGCTCACCTGCAGGCCCGCACCTACAATCTTTTACAGGGTCAGCTCACCAGCAGGCCCTCGCATTTAATGTTTTACAGGGTTAGCTCACCATCAGGCCTTCACCTACAATCTTTTATAGAGTCATCTCACCTGAAATCCCTCACATATAATTTTTTTGAGGGTGAGCGCACCTGCAGGCCCTCGCCTACAACCTTTTAGAAGGTCACCTCACCAGCAGGCCCTCACCTACAAACTTCTACAGGGTCAGCTCACCAGCAGACCCGCAGCACTGTAAATATTTTCTAGGGTCAGCTCTCCAGCATTTAATGTTTGACAGGGTCAGCTCACCAGCAGGGCCTCACATATAATTATTTAGAGGTTCAGTTCACCAGGAGGCTTTCACCTACAATCTTTTACAGGGTCAGCTCACCTGCAGGCCCTCACCTACAGCCTTTTAGAGGGTCAGTTCACCTGCAGGGCCTCGCATATAATTATTTAGATGGTCAGCTCACCAGCAGGCTATCACCTACAATCTTTTACAGGGTCAGCTCACCAACAGGCCTTTGCATATAATGTTTTACAAGGTCAGCTCACCAGCAGGCCCTTGCATATAATTTTTTACAGAGTCAGCTCACCAGCAGGCCTTCATATACAATCTTTTACAGGGTCAGCTTACCTGAAAGCCCTTGCATATAATTTTTTAGAGGGTGAGCTCACCTGCAGGCCCTCACCTACAAACTTTTAGAGGGTCAGCTCACCAGCAGTCCCTCACCTACAATCCTTTACAGGGTCAGCTCACCAGCAGGCCCTCGCATATACTGTTTGACAGGGTCAGCTCACCAGCAGGGCCTCGCATAAAATTATTTAGAGGGTCAGATCACCAGCAGGCTTTCACCTACAATCTTTTACAGGGTTACCTCACCTGAAGGCCCTGCAGTCTTTTAGAGGGTCAGCTCCCCAGCAGGCACTCGTATATAACTTTTTACAGGGTCAGCTCACCAGCAGGCCCTCACCTACAATCTTTATAGGGTCAGCTCACCAGCAGGCCTGCACCTAAAATATTTTACAGTTCAGCTCACCTACAGGCCCGTACCTAAAATCCTTTACAGGGTTAGCTCACTTGCAGGCTCACACCTAAAATCTTTTACAGGGTCATCTCATCTGCAGGCCCGCACCTAAAACCTTTTACAGGGTCAGCTCACCAGCAGGCCCTCGCATATAATGTTTTACAGTGTCAGCTCACCAGCAGGACCTCGCATATAATGTTTTACAAGGTCAGCTCACCAGAAGGCCCTTGCATATAATTTTTTACAGGGTCTGCTCACCTGCAGGCCCTCACCTACAACCTTTTAAAAGGTCAGCTCATTAGCAGGCCCTCACCCACAATCTTTTACAGGGTAAGCTCACCAGCAGATACGCACCAAAAAATCCTTTATAGGGTCTGCTCACCAGCAGGCCCTCGCATATAATTTTTCACAGGGTCAGCTCACCAGCATGCCTTCATCTACAATCTTTTATAGGGTCAGATCACCTAAAGGCTCTCGAATATAATGTTTTAGAGGGTCAGCTCACCTTCAGGCCCTCACCTACAACCTTTTAGAGGGTTAGCTCACCAACAGGCTCTCGCATATAATTTTTTACAGCGTCAGCTCACCTGCAGGTCCTCACCTACAATCTTTCACAGAGTCAGTTCACCAGCAGGTTGGCACCTAAATTCTTTTACAGGTCAGGTCACCTGTAGGCCCTCACCTAATTATTCCTAATAGGTTATTTTCACAGATGCTGCCTTGCTTGGATGTTGTAGCCATAAACGTTTTTTAGGATCCCTCTCCGGAATCAAACCCTGATTTCCCCTTACCCGTGGTCACTGTGGTTGGCGCTGAAAATAACATCGAAAGTTGATAGGGCAGACATCCGAATTGATTGTTGCTGTCACTGGGATATGCGATCGGCCCCAGGTTATCTAGAGTCACCAAAACAGCAGCAGGCCCTCACCCATAATGTTTTCGATGGTCAGATCAGCTAAATGTTTTTGAGGGTCACTAGCAGGCCATCAATCATAATTTTTCAAGGCTGTGTATGATGCCCTCCTTTATGTGTAACAAAGGGTGTATTGGAGTGCCGGTTGCTTGTAATTTTTTGCAGCCCTTTGACTTAGTGCATAGGCTTTATGAGTGTAGGAGTAACACTACATGAACAATTGCACCACAATGTGAATAAAGGCCCTCCCTAATATGATATACAGGTTGTATCGGAGTGCCTCTTCATTGTAATTGTCGGCAGCACTTGCACTTTATATACAAGTAAATATACAGGAAAGAATGTTTCCTAACAATTTTTCATCTAATATCAATTTTATCTTTGGTTTTGTACTTATTATTGTCAGTCTGTAAAAGTGGCGTACTTCCTGGACAACATTGTTCCCAGCAAGCGACCAGACATCCTCCCCATGCCGTTCCAGAACCATTTCAGTGGTGTTTCCATCAATTTCTGACCTTTTACTATGAACCAGGCACCCTCCCCTCTTCAGAGCAGGGGGTGCCGCCTGTTTTAATGCTCGGGTTCTCCCATTTATTTCCATTGTGCTCGGGTGCTCGGTAGAGCACCTGAGCATCCCGATGTGCTTGGCCCGAGCCCCCGAGCACTATGGTGCTCAATCAACACTAGTATTCATCTGTTCACCATGCTGATTTATCTTTGACCAGATAAGTCCTATGCCAATTGAATTTCTTTGATGCCTTATTTATATTCACAATTGTTATATATGTAAACTATCTTTGGTGGCATATGTATGTTTGTATTGTGCAATTTAGTGCTCAAAGGGAATTGTGTTGGACACATTTAGTCCACACAGCATGGTCTTATTGTATACAGTGATTTAAAAATATTTGTGTTGTGTCTAGTGTGTCTTCCAATAAATATTTTTTTTTATAATAGATGTGCGGCCTATATTTGAGGTATTTCTCTTTTTCTGGTTTCTGGGACTCGCCTATTTCCGTCAGTGCCCTAGAAATGAATGGGAGCAGCGGCCGCGTAAGTGCGGTGCGCTCTCATTCAATATTATGAGAAGAGCGCTTGGTAGTGGCCAGACCCTGGAAAACCCGGGGTCCTCTTGCCACCATCTTCCCCGCTCAGTTCTCGGTTTAGCGGTATCATAGCTATATGCCCTCATTGACGCAGATGGAAATACCCCTTGTAGTAAAGAATGGCAAGAAAAGATTAACTGACCTTTGGCTACATCAGTACAGGGCCCTTGAAGTGAAAGAGACCCTACCGCTCATGTGAGGCATGCTCTCCATTCACTGCCATGGGTGTTACGAAAATAGCTGTGAACAGAGGGTGGCCACACGTGTATGGCTACTCTCCCTTCATTTTGGGGGAGCCCATTCTGGAGATAATAGTAATGTTCCATGTTTTCCACCTCTCCATGTTCTGTTCTACTTTTCACAACTCCTCCCCTTCTCTGCTGCTATCTTTAGCACATTAATGAGCCTGCTGCAGATTTTCTGTATTACATTTTTACACTAAATTTGCATGGGGTTTTGAAACTTCCACCAACCAATCTTTGAGTGGAATTTGCTGTGGGGTCTGAACTTACCCTTTTCATATAAGTAGGAAGTTCCATAGACCATTAGAAACCTTTAGTTATACAAAGTATTAATAACATGCTGCTATCTTCAGGATAGGTCTTCAATATCTAGCACCCCTGCCAACCGACTGTTTGAAGAGGGCACAGTGCTCCAATTAGTGCTCAGCATCTTCCTAGGCCAGTGGCGTCACGTTCCTTCTTCACATGGTCTATGTGAAGCTCATTCTGTTTAAGTAAATGGACCTGGACTGCAAAACCAACCACAAACAACATCATGCAATGAACGATCGTTTACTGTGGAAGAGGCTGCAGCTCTCACTGGAGGAGGTGGCGCTGGGTGTTGGACTCTCACCGCTCCTCACAGAGCAGATATTGATAAGCTATCCTGAAAATTGGCCATCAATATTCTACTCCCAGGAAATCTCCTTAAAGCCCTTTTACACTGCTCAATGGAGCAGACATTTGTTGGAAAGCAAGTGTTCCATCCCGACAATTGCCTGCTTGACAGTGGAGGTGACTGCCCCTGCATTTACATGAGGCAATCCTCTCCACAGTATGGGGAGGAGCGATTTCTGATGTCCTCACTCATCCCCATACATAATCATTGTTTCTGGGCAACAGAGTGCTGTTTAGACAGCATGTGCTAATGCTTTTTTATTGGGTAATTGGCAGTACCTTTTAACCACTTCAGCCCCCCTAGCTTAAACACCCTTAATGACCAGACCACTTTTTACAATTCTGCACTACAATACTTTTATTGCTCGGTCATGCAACTTACCACCCAAATGAATTTTACCTCCTTTTCTTTTCACTAATAGAGCTTTCATTTGGTGGTATTTCATTGCTGCTGATATTTTTTGTTTTTAATCAAAATTTACCGAAATTTTTGCAAAAAAATTACATTTTTCACTTTCAGTTGAAAATTTTTTCCAAAAAAAAAACATCTATATATAAATTTTTCTCAAAATGTATTGTTCTACATGTCTTTGATAAAAAAAAATGTTTGGGTAAAATAAAATATGGTTTGGGTAAAAGTTATAGCGTTTACAAACTGTGGTACAAAAATGTGAATTTCCGCTTTTTGAAGCAGCTCTGACTTTCTGAGCACCTGTCATGTTTCCTGAGGTTCTACAATGCCCAGACAGTAGAAAACCCCACAAATAACCCCATTTTGAAAAGTAGGCACTCTAAGGTATTCGCTGATGGACATAGTGAGTTCATAGGACTTTTTATTTTTTGTCACAAGCTAGTGGAAAATGATGAATTATTTTTTTTTTTCTTACAGAGTCTCATATTTCACTAACTTGTGACAAAAAATAAAAACTTCCATGAACTCACTATGCCCATCATGAAATACCTTGGGGTGTCTTCTTTCCAAAATGGGGTCACTTGTGGGGTATTTATACTACCCTGGCATTTTAGGGGCCCAAATGCGTGCAAAGTAGTTTGAAATCAAAATGTGTAAAAAATGGCCTGTGAAATCCTAAAGGTGCTCTTTGGAATTTGGGCCTCTTTGCCCACCTAGGCTGCAAAAAAGTGTCACACATGTGGTATCACTGTACTCAGGAGAAGTTGGGGAATGTGTTTTGGGGTGTCATTTTACATATACCCATGCTGGGTGAGATTAATATCTCGGTCAAATGCCAACTTTGTATAAAAAAATTGGAAAAGTTGTCTTTTGACAGGCCATTTTTTACAGATTTTGATTTCAAACTACTTTGCACGCATTTGGGCCCCTATAATGCCAGGGCAGTATAACTACCCCACAAGTGATCCCATTCTGGAAATAAGACACCCCAAGGTATCTCGTGATGGGCATAGTGAGTTCATGGAAGTTTTTATTTTTTGTCACAAGTTAGTGGAATATGAGACTTTGTAAGAAAAAAAAGTAAATAAAAAAATCATCATTTTCCGCTAACTTGTGACAAAAAATAAAAAAATCTACTAACTCGCCATGCCCCTCATGGAATACCTTGGGGTGTCTTCTTTCCAAAATGGGGTCACTTCTGGGGTAGTTATACTGCCCTGGCATTTTAGGGGCCCTAATGCGTGCAAAGTAGTTTGAAATCAAAATGTGTAAAAAATGGCCCGTGAAATCCTAAAGCTGCAAAACAGTGTCACACATCTGGTATCGCCGTACTCAGAAGAAGTAGGGCAATGTGTTTTGGGGTGTATTTTTACATATACCCATGCTGGGTGAGAGAAATATCTCGGCAAAAGACAACTTTTCCCATTTTTTTATACAAAGTTGGCATTTGACCAAGATATTTATCTCATCCAGCATGGGTATATGTAAAATGACACCCCAAAATACATTCCCCAACTTCTCCTGAGTACGGCGATACAACATGTGTGACACTTTTTTGCAGCCTAGATGCGCAAAGGGGCCCAAATTCCTTTTAGGAGGGCATTTTTAGACATTTGGATCCCAGACTTCTTCTCACACTTTAGGGCCCCTAAAATGCCATGGCAGTATAAATACCCCACATGTGACCCCATTTTGGAAAGAAGACACCCCAAGGTATTCAATGAGGGGCATGGCGAGTTCATAGAATTTTTTTTTTTTTGGCACAAGTTAGCGGAAATTGATTATTATTTTTTTTTCACAAAGTCTCCCTTTCCGCTAACTTGTGACAAAAATTTCAATCTTTCATGGACTCAATATGCCCCTCACGGAATACCTTGGGGTGTCTTCTTTCCGAAATGGGGTCACATGTGGGGTATTTATACTGCCCTGGCATTTTAGGGGCCCTAAAGCGTGAGAAGAAGTCTGGAATATAAATGTCTAAAATTTTTTACTCATTTGGATTCAGTGAGGGGTATGGTGAGTTCATGTGAGATTTTATTTTTTGATCCGATCCATGGATCCGTGGATCCGTAAAACACATACGATCGTCTGAATGGAGTCTTACAGGGCGGTGATAAATGACAGGGGGGTGATCAATGACAGGGAAGTGATCAGGGAGTCTATATGGAGTGATCATCACCCTGTCATTGATCACCCCCCTGTAAGGCTCCATTCAGACATCCGTATGTGTTTTGCGGATCCGATCCATAGATGTGTGGATCCGTTAAACACATACGGACATCTGAATGGAGCCTTACAGGGGGGTGATCGTCCCATATAGACTCCCTGATCACCCCCCTGTAAGGCTCCATTCAGACGTCCGTATGTGTTTTCCGGATCCGATCCATGGATGCGTGGATCCGTAAAACACATACGGACGTCTGAATGGAGCCTTACAGGGGGGTGATCAATGACAGGGGGGTGATCAATGACAGGGGGTGATCAGGGAGTGTATATGGGGTGATCACCCCCTGTCATTGATCACCTCCCTGTAAGGCTCCATTCAGACGTCCGTATGTGTTTTGCGGATCCAATCCATGGATCCGTGGATCCGTAAAACACATACAGACGTCTGAATGGAGCCTTACAGGGGGGTGATTAATGACAGGGGGTGATCAATGACAGGGGGATGATCAGGGAGTCTATATGGGGTGATCAGGAGTTAATAAGGGGTTAATAAGTGACCTGGGGGGGTGTAGTGTATGTGTGGTGCTTGGTGCTACTTATTACAGAGCTGTCTGTGTCCTCTGGTGGTCGATCCAAGCAAAAGGGACCACCAGAGGACCAGGTAGCAGGCATATTAGACGCTGTTATCAAAACAGCGTCTAATATACCTGTTAGGGGTTAAAAAAATTGCATCTACAGCCTGCCAGCGAACGATCGCAGCTGGCAGGCTGTAGATCCACTCGCTTACCTTCCGATCCTGTGAACGCGCGCGCCTGTGTGCGCGCATTCACAGGAAATCTCGTCTCTCGCGAGAGGACCCGCCGGCGTACAGCGGTCCTGTGGGGGTTAACGGGCCGATTATCCCTAACGAGCGTTCATACAAATGCTCGTTAGAGATAATCTTCCTGAATATCGAGTGGTGTAAAAGAGCCATTAGTCATACAAAACATTGCTAAAAAGCTGCTATTTTTATTAATCTACTAGAGTTGTCACAATATCAGCCATGTGAAAGTTGTTTTGAAGGAATCACAATACTAAGAACTTGAGATTGAACGACAGTTGCTGGAAATTCAATGCCTTTAATCATGAATATTGTAAACACTTTTGGGCTCACAGAATGTTCCCTTTGCTCTCTAATGATCTTTTCCTGCTTAGAATTTAGAAACCTTTAATTCAGCCAGATGACAAATGACTTTCCTTGACTAAGGACATTTTATTGTTCAGAAATAGCTTACTGTTGGACCAAACTCCTCACTGAGTGATAGTGGTATCAAATTTAGAAATGTGAATATAGAATGAAAGGTGGAACACAGCAGAAAAATAGTAATATCCTTTAGATCAATGGGCTTCAAGATGAGCAGAGATGAATAATTCTATTAGGAGCCAGAGATAACTGTATTTACTTTCAAGTCTGGGAACACATTGAAATTGGTTGACACAATGTGTTGTTACCAGTAGGAAGCAACCAGATTATAAGTGTAATTCTTGTAGGCTTGCTGGGGTCTTATGGCTTCAAAACATCATTAGAGTGCAAGGATAATGTTCCATATCAAAAATAATGTTACTTGCCCTCCTAGATAATCAGATTTTGTGCATTCAGTTCAACATGCACTGCCATTTGTCCAATACGCACATGAAAAAAGTCATAGACTTGCAAAATCTTCAACAATATTTTCTAGTTTTAAAAAGCCATCATTACATAAAAATAACAAATAATTGCACAATGACAGAGTATGGAGGTAGCAGCAGCATCAGGAGGCCACAGAGTGGCAAGGTGACATAGTGTGGAGGTGACAACAGCATCAGGAGACCACAGAGTGACCCAGTGACAGAGTGGGGAGGTGACAGCAGCATTAGGAGACCACAGAGTGGCAAGGGGACATAGTGAAAAGGTGGCAGAAGCATCAGGAGACCACAGAGTGACCCGAGGTGGGGAGGTGGGTGGCAATATGAGTACCAGCTGAAGATGGTGGGTGAAAGAAGGAGCACTTGGCATCAGATGTGTGGCATCAGGCAGGTGGCAGCATCAGAATAGTAGCTAAGGCAAGTAGCCAGAAGAAACCGGTCTAGAGGAATGGTCAAAAATCTGGCAACTAAAATTTAATGTTGATAAGTGCAAGATAATGCACCTGGGACGTAAAAACCCAAGAGCAGAATATAAAATCAGTGATACAGTCCTAACCTTAGTATCTGAGGAAAGGGATTTAGGGATCATTATTTCAGAAGACTTAAAGGTAGGCAGACAATGTCATAGAGCAGCAGGAAATGCTAGTAGAATGCTTGGGTGTATAGGGAGAAGAATTACCAGTAGAAAGAGGGAGGTGCTCATGCCGCTCTACAGAGCACTAGTGAGACCTCATTTGGAGTATTGTGCTCAGTACTGGAGACCATATCTCCAGAAGGATATTGATACTTTGGAGAGAGTTCAGAGAAGAGCTACTAAACTGGTACATGGATTGCAGGATAAAACTTACCAGAAAAGATTAAAGGACCTTAACATGTATAGCTTGGAAGAAAGACGAGACAGAGGGGATATGATAGAAACTTTTAAATACATAAAGGGAATCAACAAGGTAAAAGAGGAGAGAATATTTAAAAGAAGAAAAACTGCTACAAGAGGACATAGTTTTAAATTAGAGGGGCAAAGGTTTAAAAGTAATATCAAGAAGTATTACTTTACTGAGAGAGTAGTGGATGCATGGAATAGCCTTCCTGCAGATGTGGTAGCTGCAAATACAGTAGAGGAGTTTACGTATGCATGGGATAGGCATAAGGCCATCCGTCATATAAGATAGGGCCAGGGGCTAGCCATAGTATTTAGTATATTGGGCAGACTAGATGGGCCAAACGGTTCTTATCTGCCGACACATTCTATGTTTCTATGTTTCTCTTTTGTAGGTTGGTGTGGCACAGTGGATGATCTAGTCTGATGCATCAGGCATTGGTGGGTGGAAATCCTGGCTGATCCACACCTAATTCATCTTGACAAAGGTCAGTCTCTCCACATTTTGGGTGGACAGGTGAGTTCTTCTTGGGGTAAGTATGGCCACCACTGCACTAAACACCCGCTCTGATGCCAAACTACTGGCTGGGCAGGACAGCTTTTCTAGGGCAAACTCTACTACTTGCGGCCACAAATCCAGTTTGGCTGCCCAGTAGTCCAGCGGATCTTCAATGTGGGGTGGCAGGGTACTGTCCAAGTATGCCATCACCTGCTGGTTCAGGTCCTGCTCCAGGTCTAGCTGCTGCTGCTGGTGAGTAGTTTCTTCGATAGACAGGTGAAGAAAGAAAGCTGCTCATCGGTGACTCTAGACTCAAGTTGCTGCTTATAGAGCTGGAACTGCTTCCCCCCCCCCACCCGCCACAGCAGCCATGGCAGAGGAAAGTGAGCGCAGAGGGACCCCCAGTCAGACCTGCGAGAAAATGGACAATGGCGCAGATAGGCAGCAGCCAACTCACTCACTACTTAGGATGTCTCTATAGTAGTTCAGTTTGTCCTCCCTCTCAGCGGGTGTAAAAAAGGCCCCCATTTTGGACCGGTAGCGAAGTTCCAACAAGGTTGAAAGCCAGTAGTCATCCCTCTGCCGAATGCTGACAATTCAGCTGTCACTACTCAAGCAAGTAAGCATGCATCAGGCCATTTGTGCAAGTGACTCAGAGGGACTCTCTGCCTCGATCTCCACTGCATACTGCCCCGGTGTGTCTGGGTCCTCTGCCTCGCCTTCCTCGTCGTTCTGTAGCTCCTCTGGCTGCTCCTGCTCCTCCTCTCCTGTCACCTATGTGTAAAAACCACCCATTTCGCAACACATTGCTTGTGCTCCAATGTCCTCCTCCTCCTCCATTTCAACCCCCACAGGGCTCATGTGGCCTTGAGATCTAGGCACCATGTCTCGTTTCCTGACCAGCCAGATTTGCCAGCATCTGTTCCAGGGCATGAAGCAGTGGAATGATGTTCATCCCGTATTCCTGGCGACTGACAAATAACATGGCCTTCTCAAAGGGCCTCAGCAAATGGCAGGTGAAATGCATGAGCTGCAACTGGCAGGCATCGAAGTTGCACAGAGGAGTACTCCCGTCTGCTTGAATCATCAAGAAATTGTTTATGGCTTGTCTCTGTTCGTATAGTCGGTCCAACATATGGAAACGTTGCATATCAGCCTATGTTAGAGGAGGCCGTTCTGCCGCTGCAGCGCAAGGAGAGTGTGCTTTGCGGTGTACGAGTGGCTGAAGTGCATGAAATGTGGGGTAGGCAGGATAGCAACTAGACCTGGATGCCGGGAAAAGGGAGCTGATAACCTCTTACTGCAACCCTCATCCTAGCTCTGACCTCCTAACCGCATGAGCAAACTCAGATGGTAGGAGGGCTCATGCACTGTAACTTCTGGCCCTAACTAACCCTGATGATCCCTGGGATAAATGTCAGGAAAAGGAGATGACCAGTTCATCCACAATATGGAGTCTCCTGCAGGCCTAGCAACTAGGAAAGAGCAGACAGCAAGCAAAAACACATAGCAGCAGGTAAGAGCCCAGCGCAAAACAACAAGCACTGACACAACAGCAATTACCTGCCACAACAACTAGGTGTAACAACTACTGCTTGCTGACTTGTGGTTGCCCCTCTGAGGAACCTCTGGGACCCCCTCACTGGAGGTACAGACAGACAGGGGAAATGTCAAACAACCATGCTGGGCTACAAACACCTAATAGACCAGACATGGAACACCAAATGACATACAACAAATACCCTGTACATAAACCCACAACAAACATCATAAACAAATGAAGACGGCTAAGTGGAAATGGGGAAACATTGGGGTGACATTCTTTGTCAAATAAGGTGGCCCTCAAGCTAGAAAGGTCCAGGATGGCAGCATAACTCCAGCTCCCAAAGAAGCTGAAGTCCCAGACTCCAAGCACAAGTACTATAAGAGCCATGAGGCCACACCTAGCTTCACCTAGCTCATACTTTAACCCGAAACACACCAAAAATGGAAGAGAAATAGCCTTGAAGGGGAAGTGCACAAGCATGCTTAACAAACAACACGTTGCCACTAGCAACAAGCATGCACGGAAAAAGTGTCACAGTCCTCTAACAGCAGACCATGAAACAGCCATGACACCTGGTCATTTTTAGCATATTTTGCAGATGGGTAGAAGACTTTAGGAATTGCTTGACAACCATATTGAACACGTGTGCATGCATACTTTTTGTTGGCAATCGCTTCGGTGATCGATTGCTTATGGAATGACTGATGAGGAGGAGGAGGAGCAGGAGCATCAGGACCAGCAGATGATGGGAAAGACAGACAGCTCCGGTCGGCTGAGGTGGTGGAGCCTTGACTGCCTGAAACCATTTTGCATGCCACTCGGTGATGCAGCAGTTTCTGTGGCAGGCTGAACCACCACATCGGAGCCACAGTTCTCCCAGGCCACTTTATGGTGATACTGCATATGTTGACGTAGGGCCTTGGTGCTAACATTGGCATCCTGGCCACGCTTCACCTTCTGCCCACAGATTCTACATATGGCCATGTTCACCTCCTCTGGAGGCTTAACGAAAAACTACCACACAGCCGATTAGGTGATTTTACCCCCAACACTACGCACTGACTGCTACCTCCGACGTTTCCGTGAACCTGTGCACCACTACTTTCTGGGAAGGTAGGCTCCTGCGAAGCGGTGGGTCTACCCCGGGCACATTTGGCTACCGACCTCCCACTGCTGCCACACTAGTAACTTGCTGGCTCCGCCGCTGCCTCAAGGGCAAGCTGACACCCTCTACTCCCGATGATGATGAAGCCCCTAATTCACCCAGCTCCCAAGTGCGATCAGCTACATAATCATCATCGAGTATTGTCTGCTTGTCACTGATGTCCTCCTCAACAGTCTCTGGGTCAGGAGCCTCAATGCTCACAATACCAGCTCCCACGCCACTCTCCTCATCACTACTTGCCTGCCTAGCGGAGGAAACAGCGGATGTCTCCTCCACATTTTGGCTGGCCAGTAGCTGCTGACTGTCCTCTAGTAGCTCGCCCTCGTTGTATAGTGGGGCTGAGCCCACAGCATATAATACTTCTCTGGCTGAGGGAACAGAAAAGGACAGAGGAAGGTTGAGGACAGGTGAACTGCCTTGCTCCTGGGCCATGACAACTAAGAGTTTTGCCACTAATACACAACAAAAAGGGCTTTAGAACATATATATAACTGCATCGCTGAATGGCAAATCTATTTTTCTTTTTTCCACTTATACACTCCACAAAAGGGTTTTAGAACATAAAATTGCACTGCTGAAAGGCAAATAGGCCCCTATTTTTTTTTACAATTATATGCGACACAAAAGGCTTTAGAACATATAACTGCACCGCTGAACGTCAATCATATTTTTCTTTTTTCCTCTTATACATGCCACAAAAGGCTTTAGAATATATAACTGCACCGCTGAACAGCAAATATATATATATATTTTTTCTCTTATACATGCCACAAAATACTTTAGAACATATAACTGCACCACTGAACAGCAAATTAGCCCTTTTTCCCCTCTTATGCGTGACACAAAAGGCTTTAGAAAATATAACTGCACCGCTGAACTGCAAATAGGCCTTTATTTTTTTCCACTTTTACGTGACACAAAAGGCTTTAGAACATAAAACTTCACCCCCTGAAAAGCAAATAGGCCCTTATTTTTTTCCACTTATACATGACACAAAAGGCTTTAGAACATATAACTGCACCCCTAAACAGCAAATATATTTTTCTTTTGCCACTAATACACAACAAAAAGGACTTTAGAACATAGAACTGCACTGCTGAACAGCAAATATATTTTTCTTTTGCCACTAATACACAAGAAAAAGGGCTTTAGAACATATAACTGCACCGCTGAACGGCAAATAAAAAAAAAATTGTGCCACTAATACACACCAAAAAGGGCTGTATATTTTACACTTTACCACACAACAGCTAATAAGTAGTAGGGTCAAGCACCAAAGTGCTCGGGTGCTTGGGTTCTCAAGCAAAACACCTCAGGGTTGCTTGGGTGCTCTAACAAACACCTCAAGCACAATTGAAGTCAATGGGAGAACCCGAGCATTAAACCAGGCACCCCCGCCTCTGAAGAAGGGACAGTGTCTGGTTCATAGGAAAAGGTCAGAAATGGATGGAAACACCACTGAAATGGTTCGGGAACTTCATGGGGAGGATGTCTGGATGCATCTTGGACTCCCAGGTCGCTGCTGGGAACGATGTTGTCCGAGTAGTAGGCCACTTTTACAGACTGACAATAATATGCACCAAACCAAAGATACCATTTTAGAGGAAAAATTGTTAGGAAACATTCTTTCCTGTATATTTACTTGTATATAAAATCCAAGTGCTGCCAAAAATTACAAGGAAGAGGCATTTCGATACAACCTGTATATGACATAATAAATGGCCTCATTCACATTGTGGTACAAATGTTCATGTAGTGGGACTCCTACACTCATAAAGCCTATGCAGTAAGTGAAAGGGCTGCCAAAAATTACAAAGAACCGGCACTCCAATACACCCTTTATTACACATAAAGGAGGGCATCATACACACCCATGAAAAATTATGATTGCTGGCCAGCTGGTGACCCTCAAAAACATTGGGAGCTAGGGCCTGCTGGTGACCCTCTAAAACATTAGGGGTGAGGGCCTGCTGGTGATTTGACCATCTGAAAAATTAGGCGTGAGGGTCTGCTGCTGAACTGACCCTCTAAAAATTAGGGGTGAGGGTCTGCTGCTGAGCTGACCATCTAAAAAATTAGGGGTGGTTTGCTGCTGATCTGACCATCTACAACATTAGGGACGAGGGCCTGCTGCGGATCTGACCGTCTAAAAAAGGTGGGTGAGGGTGTGCTGCTGAGCTGACCCACAAAAACATTAGGGGCAAGGAGGGCCTGCTGCTGATCTGACCATCTTAAAAGTTAGGGGTGCGGGTCTGCTGCTGATCTGACCATCTAAAACATTACGGGTAAGGGTCTGCTGCTGAGCTAACCATCTAAAAAATTTGGGGTGAGGGGGTGCTGCTGATCTGACATCTAAAAAATTGGGGGTGAGGGTCTGCTGCTGAGCTGACCATCTGAAAAATTAGGGGTGAGGGTCTGCTGCTGAACTGACAATCTACAAAATTAGGGGTGAGGGTCTTCTGCTGATCTGACCATCTAAAATATTAGGGGGGTCTGCTGAGCTTACCATCTAAAAAATTGGGGGTGAGGGTCTGCTGCGGAGCTGACCATCTGAAAAATTAGGGGGGTCTGCTAAGCTTACCATCTAAAAATTTTTATAAATATGAAAATACCATCAAATGATAAAGAAACGCCCCAAAAAAAGAAAAAACGCATGCAAACCGCAATGAAAACGCATGTGCGTTTTTTTTTTTTAACCTTTAAAATTATTTTTATTCTTTTTCTTTTTACTTTTCCCAAACAGTATATAGGCTTTATATGTTTTATTTTATTTATATTTATCACGAGGAAAAATGTATACGTTATTGAAAAACCCTAACCAGATTTTACCATTTTCCACAAATCCGGGTGGTATTTTGGTGGTACCAAAAGAAATTTATAAAAAGGAGGGTAGCTTGGATCTTATTCAAAGCCACTGATGAAGAGGTGAGGACACCGTGAAACTCGTCTTGCATGGACACGAACCCGAACTACCCACCATAACCTTGAAGAGGGACGAGGCTGTTTCAGCAAAGAGAGAGGGACACTTTTGCCTCCCCCATACCACACAATCAATTCATAATACAAACTTTTCTATACAGGTCACGCGATTAAAGCCCAGTCACGTGATCCAAGCCACACCACTTGGGCTGCCGATCCTGGCTGCGGAATACATCGCATAACAGAAAACAACTTTCGGGGTGAGTAGCGGTACTACAGGTGGGACTCCCCTGTAGTAAGTGAAACCCAGTCTCTTGTGGGTAGAGACAGAGAAACAAAATAACTGACAAAATAACTAATAATATTATTATATGAACTTCCTGAGGCTTGCTGTACCAAGTGGTTTCTGATTAAGTGGAGTTTAAAAAATCGGACTTCTGGTGCTAAGTGTGATTTTGTGGGAGTGATAGAAGGTGGCTGAGTGTGGTTTGAAGCAGAGATCCCTGAAAGTTACGTTTTTGCATTTTAGTACTGCCATTTAATTTTTTTTTTTTCTCTGCTGTGTACTGCTATTTAAATTTTTTTTTAAATTCTCTGCTTGGTTAAGGGGAGTGGCTTAGGAAATCAGGTGCTATAAATAGAACCACTGAACTCTGATTAAGTGGAATTTAAGACAAGGAGCAAAAAACTAAGGTTGGATAGAATTTCCTTGTGTGTTGTTCGCTTGATTCTAGCTAGTCCTTCAACTACAGCAGACAGGGTCTAAATTCTAAATCATATTTACTGTTTTACTTTTTTACTGTTCATCCCTATTTAACCTCTTAAGGACACGGACATATTTCACCTTAAGGACCAGGCCATTTTTTGCAAATCTGAACAGTGTCACTATATGTGGTGATGGTAACTTTAAAACGCTTTGACTTATCCAGGCCATTCTGAGATAGTTTTATTGTCACATATAGTACTTCATGACACTAGTAAAACTAAGTCCCAAAAATTAATTTTTATTTTAAAAAAAATACCAAATTTAAAAAAAATTGGGAAAAATTAGCAAATTTCCAAGTTTCAATTTCTCTACTTCTATAACACATAGTAATACCTACAAAAATAGTTATTACTTTACATTCCCCATATGTCTACTTCATGTTTGGATCATTTTAGGAATGCCATTTTAGTTTTTGGGGACGTTAACAGGCTACGAAGTTTAGAAGCAAATCTTCCTGAAATTTTCAAAAACCCAATTTTTAGGGACCAGTTCAGGTCTAAAGTCACTTTGTGAGGCTTACATAATAGAAACCACCCAAAAATGACCCCATTCTAGAAACTACACCCCTCAAGGTATTCAAAACTGATTTTACAAACATCATCAACCCTTTAGGTGCTCCACAAGAGTTATTGGCAAATGAAGATGACATTTCAGAATTAAACTTTTTTGCCAAATTTTTCATTTTAATTAATTTTTTCCACTAACAAAGCAAGGGTTAACAGCCAAACTAAACTCTATATTTATTGCCCTGACTCTGCGGTTTACATAAACACCCCGTATGTGGTGTTATACTACTGTACGGCCACACGGCAGGGAGTAGAGGGAAAGGAGCGCCGTGTGGTTTTTGAAGGCAGATTTTGATGGACTGGTTTATTTACACCATGTCCCATTTGAAGCCCCCCTGATGCACCCCTACAGTAGAAACTCCCTAAAAGTGACCCCATTTTGGAAACTACGGGATAAGGTGGAGGTTTTGTTGGGACTATATTAAGGGTACATATGATTTTTAGTTGCTCTATATTAAATTTTTGTGAGGTAAGATTACCAAAAATATAAATTCTGATATTTTATCTCCATTTGTTATAAACTGTTGAGAAACACCTAAACGGTTAATAAAGTTTGTAAAATCAGTTTTGAATACCTTGAGGGGTGTAGTTTCATAGATGGGGTCACTTTTATGGAGTTTCTACTCTAGGGGTGCATCAGGGGGGATTCAAATGGGACATGGTGTAAAAAAAAAAAAAAAAAAAGGCCATCAAAATCTGCTTTCCAGAAACCATATGTCATTCATTTCCTTTTGCGCCCTGCCGTTTGGTCATACAGCAATTTATGACCACATATGGGGCGTTTCTGTAAACGGCTTAATCAGGGTAATAAATATTAAGTTTTGTTTGGGTGTTAACCCTTGCTTTGTTACCGTAAAAAAATGGATTAAAATGGAAAATGTGCTAAAATAGCTGTTTTGGCACAGTTTAAAAAAAAATTTGGACCGTGTTAATCTGGGGGGTTAGGTCATGGTCCGTAAGGAGGAGATTCTTACGGACGTGGCAATACCTAATATGTCAACTTTTTTACATTTTTTTAGGTTTTACCCTATATTATCCTTTTATAAACAAAAAAAGCATTTTAGTGGATTATCTTAGGTAGGGGCTCATTTTTTGCGGGATGAGGGGACGGTTTTATTGGCACTATTTTGGGGGCTAAATGACTTTTTGATCGCTTGCTATTACACTTTTTGTTATGTAAGGTGACAAAAAAATACCAGTTTTTTTACTGTGTTAATCTGAGGGGTTAGGTGTCACAACCAGACAGCTGAGAAGCTCTGACAGAAGCCTTTCAGAACCTCCTCCTTGAGTTTTCTTTGTTCTGGTTTTCAGTTCCTCATCTAGTTAGCCTCTCTCAGCTGTCATGTAGTTCGACTGATTGCATCCCTTTAAATTCCTCCCTATAATGCATTAGTGTGGGGCTTATACTACTTCCTGGAGTGTGTGTGCATGCTGATCCTATTTTCCAGTCTTCTACAAGTAAGTGCTGTACATTTATTTGTGATTTTCTGTTTGCTGGATCCCAGGTGACCCTGACTCCCTCCGTGTCTAGTGTAGGGAGCCGGTGGTCGTGTCCCCTCACTATTATAGGGTGTTCAGGTGTTATACAGTCGAGGTACGTGGATATGCGATCATCTACCATTGGGATTTTCGCATAGGCTGAGCAGTCAGGGTGAGTGCCAGGTCTTATGCAGGGGTCTCCCATTTGTTCCTTAGTTTTGGATCCACTCAGTCATATATTCATTTTGTACTGTCTTGTTTCCTGTACACCTTCCGTGACATTATAAGCCGCCAAAACTGTCTCAAGCATGGATCCGGTTTCACTTTTGACTGAACGCTTCCAGGGTCTTTCATTGGAGGTAGCTGATCTCCGTAAGACTCTTTCTCAGTTTCTAGTGACCGGTTCAGCTTGCGTTCATGGAGTTTGTTCTGAGCTTAGGATCTCGCTCCCGGATACGTTCTCCGGGGGTAGTGAGAATTTTGTGCGTTTCAGAGAGGCTTGCAAACTCCATTTTCGCCTTCTTCCCCATTCCTCTGGTGATGAGGAACGGAGGGTGGGGATCATTATATCGCTGCTCAGGGGTAACGCTCAGTCGTGGGCCTTTTCGCTGCTGGTGGGGGCACGGCCCCTCCGTTCAGTGGATAAATTCTTTTTAGCCCTGGGTCAGATATATGATGATCCGGATCGTGTTGCTTTGGCTGAGTCTAGACTACGTCTGTTATGCCAGGGTAAACAATCCGCAGAGATATACTGCTCAGAATTTCGGAGATGGGCAGCTGATACTGGTTGGAATGATGCTGCACTCCGAAGTCAATTTTGCCATGGTCTTTCAGAGGGATTGAAAGATGCATTTGCCTTTCATGAGAGGCCTATCTCCTTGGACTCTGCTATGTCTCAGGCCGTTCGTATTGACAGGCGTCTTAGAGAGAGAGAGAGGAGAGATCTCTCCTTCCTGTCATACTCAGTCCCAGGACAGTGCAGCGGTCTCATTCTGTGCGCAGGGGTCTCAGTCGCTGTCAGCCCCTTCTGAGCAGGAGCCCATGCAGCTGGGGTTGATTGCCTCTGACAATAGAAGATTCAGCCCGCATGGGAAGGTTTGTTTTTGTTGTGGTGGTATAAATCATTTGGCAAATGTTTGTCCCTCTAGGAGATTCAGGCAGTTTTCTGGGAATAATAAAGAAACAAAAAATAAAAAATCTTTTAAAAATGTTCCATCTGTTACTATTGGCAGGGTTGAGGCGGAAATTGAAGGTTTTCCGTTTGCTTGTAGTTCCCGTTTTGTCCTGCCTGCCATGGTGGCGCTAGAGAGCAAGAACATTTTTTGTGAGATTTTTGTAGATAGTGGAGCAGCTGTCAATCTCATTGATAATCATTTTGCGATAACTCATGGTTTCCAGGTGTGCACTTTGGGAAAGGATATTCCTGTTTTTGCTATTGATTCCGCTCCACTTTCTCAGAAATCATTAAAGGGCATAGTTCACAATATTAGTTTAATTGTGAGTGATGCTCATGTTGAGGATGTGTCATGTTTCGTCCTTAGCGGATTACCTACTCCTCTTTAGTGTTGAACGCGAATATTCGAATTACGAATTTTTTTCTCGAATATCGCAATTTCGAGATTTCGCGAATATTTAGAATATCGTTCTATATATTCGCGAATCCGAATATTCGTATTTTTTTTTTTATTATAATATTTTTTTTCTTTCCCACTTCTCTAAAGTTGTTCTTACCTGTCCTTTGGATTCCTGGCTTCCTGGCTGCTCCAGTCAGTGGCGTTTTCAACTTACTGCTATATTCCATATTAGCTAAATAACAATCTAATCTATATATGTATTTTACGAAATTTCGCAAGTTGCGATGCGAGTAATATAATACGAAATAATCGCATGAAGATTTCAACTTAGCACTGCTATATTCCATATTCTAGCCTAATATGGAATATAGCTGTGCTAAGTTAGCACTGCTCTATTCCACACTAGGCTAGAATATGGAATATAGCAGTGCTAAGTTGAAATCTTCATGCGATTATTTCGTGTTATATTACTCGCATCGCAACTTGCGAAATTTGCAAATGTTCTTAATATTGCTCTAACTTCGTCTTTTAGAATATTACGAATATTCTAAAAGACGAAGTTAGAGCAATATTACGAAATTTCGTGAAATACACATATAGATTGTAATTTAGCTTATATAGTGCTATAATCCCTTTTTTTTTCCTCTAATTTTTTTTGCCTCTTCTGAACTTAAGTTTTGTAAAATATGTACACTGTTAAAAAATATTACTATAGCAGTATATTAGCTTAAATACAATCTATGTGTATTTTACGAAATTTCGTAATATTGCTCTAACTTCGTCTTTTAGAAATTTCGTAATATTGCTCTAACTTCGTCTTTTAGAATATTCGTAATATTCTAAAAGACGAAGTTAGAGCAATATTAAGAACATTTGCAAATTTCGCAAGTTGCGATGCGAGTAATATAACACGAAATAATCGCATGAAGATTTCAACTTAGCACTGCTATATTCCATATTCTAGCCTAGTGTGGATGTGGAATAGAGCAGTGCTAACTTAGCACAGCTATATTCCATATTAGGCTAGAATATGGAATATAGCAGTGCTAAGTTGAAATCTTCATGCGATTATTTCGTATTATATTACTCGCATCGCAATTTCGGCTTTTGCAAATGTTCTTAATATTGCTCTAACTTCGTCTTTTAGGATATTACGAATATTCTAAAAGACGAAGTTAGAGCAATATTACGAAATTTCGTAAAATACACATAGATTGTATTTAAGCTAATATACTGCTATAGTAATATTTTTTAATAGTGTACATATTTTACAAAACTTAAGTTCAGAAGAGGCAAAAAAAAAAAAGAGGCAAAAAAAGGGATTATAGCAGTATATTAGCTAAATTACAATCTATATGTGTATTTTACGAAATTTCGTAATATTGCTCTAACTTCGTCTTTTAGAATATTCGTAATATTCTAAGAGACGAAGTTAGAGCAAATCACGAAATTTCGTAAAATACACATATTAGCCTAGCCATAGTCAATTAGCATAGGAACGTTGCCTTATACTATCAAGATAAATAATCGCAATACGCGAAAAAAAAAATCGTATATTATTCGCGATAATTGGAATAATTACGAATATTCGATTTCGACGAATATAACACGAATATTCATTCGAATATTCGCGAAATATCGCGAAATCGAATATGGCACCTCCCGCTCATCACTACTCCTCTTGTGTTGGGGCTACCCTGGCTCACTAAACATAACCCCACCATTGATTGGCAAGCGAGGCAAATAAATGGTTGGAGTGACTTTTGCAGAGAGAATTGCCTCACGACATCTGTTTCTGAGGTTTCTACTAAGACTGTACCACCTTTTCTCTCTGAATTTTCGGATGTCTTCTCTGAGAGTGGAGTTCAGGATTTGCCCCCGCACAGGGAGTACGATTTCCCTATTAATCTCATCCCAGGCGCCAAGCTGCCTAAATCTCGTTTATACAATCTTTCCCAACCTGAAAGGGTTGCTATGCGTACTTATATCTCGGAGAGTCTGAGAAAAGGACACATACGACCCTCGAAGTCACCTGTTGCCGCTGGTTTTTTCTTTGTTAAGAAAAAAGATGGTTCCTTAAGACCTTGTCTGGATTTCAGGGAGCTGAACAGTATCACTATTCGTGACCCTTATCCGCTTCCTCTGATCCCGGACCTGTTTAACCAGATTGTTGGGGCTAAAGTCTTTTCCAAATTAGATCTAAGAGGGGCATACAACCTGGTCAGGGTCAGAGAAGGAGACGAATGGAAGACGGCCTTCAATACCCCTGAGGGCCATTTTAAGAATTTGGTTATGCCTTTTGGTTTGATGAATGCCCCAGCCGTTTTTCAGCATTTCGTGAACAGCATTTTTTATCATTTAATGGGAAAATTTGTAATAGTATATTTGGATGACATTTTGATTTTTTCTCCTGATTTCAAAACTCATAAGGAACACTTACGTCAGGTCTTGCTCATCCTGCGGTAGAATAAATTATACGCGAAACTGGAAAAATGTGTGTTTGCGGTTCCAGAAATTCAATTTCTGGGGTTTCTTCTCTCCGCTTCTGGTTTTCGCATGGACCACGAGAAGGTCCGCGCTGTGCTTGAGTGGGAGCTTCCTGAGAATCAGAAGGCGCTGATGCGTTTTTTGGGCTTTGCCAATTATTACAGGAGGTTTATTTTGAATTATTTCTCTATTGTTAAACCACTCACTGACATGACCAGAAAGGGTCAGTAGAGGCGCGTAAGGCCTTTTCTAATATCAAGGAGAGTTTTGCTTCCGCTCCCATCTTGGTACAACCTGATATTTCTCTACCCTTCATAGTTGAGGTTGATGCTTCTGAGGTGGGTGTGGGTGCGGTCTTGTCACAGGGTTCCTCTCCCGCCAAATGGCGACCGTGTGCCTTTTTCTCGAAGAAACTCTCCTCCGCAGAGAGAAATTACAATGTGGGAGATAGGGAATTGTCAGCGATCAAGTTGGCTTTTGAGGAATGGCGCCATTGGCTAGAGGGAGCCAGACACCCTATTACCGTGTTTACTGACCATAAAAATCTGGCCTACTTGGAGTCAGCCAAGCGTCTGAACCCGAGACAGGCCAGATGGTCTTTGTTCTTTTCAAGGTTTAATTTTGTTGTCACGTTCCGCCCTGGGGTTAAGAATGTGAAGGCAGATGCCCTGTCACGTTGTTTTCCGGGAGGTGGGAATTTTGAAGACCCGGGTCCCATTTTGGCTGAAGGTGTGGTGGTCTCTGCTCTTTTTCCTGAATTGGAGGCAGAGGTGCAGGCAGCCCAGTCAGAGGCTCCTGATCTTTGTCCTCCTGGGAGGTTGTTTGTGCCTCTCTCTTTAAGACACAAGATTTTTAAGCAACACCACAATACGGTCCTTGCTGGGCACCCGGGGGCAAGAGCCACAGTGGATCTCATCGCTCGGAGATTCTGGTGGCCTGCGCTTCGTAATTCGGTTGAGGGTTTTGTGGCAGTCTGCGAGACTTGCGCTCGTGCCAAAGTCCCTCATTCACGGCCATCAGGTCCTCTCCTTCCCTTACCCATTCCTTTCCGTCCTTGGACACATCTGTCCATGGACTTCATAACGGACCTGCCTCGTTCCTCGGGGAAGACTGTGATTCTGGTGGTGGTGGACCGTTTTAGCAAAATGGTGCATTTCCTCCCTTTTCCTGGTTTGCCCAATGCTAAGACGCTGGCGCAGGCATTTATTGATCACATTGTCAAATTGCATGGTATTCCTTCAGACATAGTCTCTGATAGGGGCACGCAGATTGTTTCCAGATTCTGGAAGGCTTTCTGTTCTCGCTTGGGGGTTTGGTTGTAATTCTCTTCTGCTTTCCACCCGCAGTCGAATGGCCATACAGAGCGCGTCAATCAGAATCTGGAGACATATCTGCGCTGTTTTGTGGCGGAGAATCAGGAGGATTGGTGTTCTTTTTTGTCCCTTGCTGAGTTTGCTTTAAATAACCGTCGTCAGGAGTCCTCTGATAAGTCACCATTTTTTGGTGCATATGGGTTTCATCCGCAGTTTGGGACATTCTCGGGAGAGGGGTCTTCTGGTTTACCTGATGAGGACAGATTCTCCTCGTCTTTGTCATCTATTTGGCAAAAGATTCAGGATAATCTAAAAAGATATAAGCGTGTGGCAGATAAGAGACGTGTGCCTGGTCCGGACCTGAATGTTGGTGATCTGGTGTGGTTGTCTACCAAGAATATCAAATTGAAGGTTCCCTCCTGGAAGTTGGGTCCTAGGTTTATTGGGCCTTACAAAATCCTGTCTGTCATCAATCCTGTTGCCTACCGTCTTGATCTTCCTCAGACTTGGAAGATCCATAATGTTTTTCATAAGTCCTTATTGAAACCTTATGTTCAACCCATTGTACCCTCGCCTTTGCCTCCTCCTCCGATTATGGTTGATGGGAATCTTGAATTTCAGGTCTCTAGGATTGTGGATTCTCGTCTTGTCCGCGGTTCTCTCCAGTACCTCGTTCATTGGGAGGGTTATGGTCCTGAGGAGAGGATGTGGGTCCCAGTGACGGACATTAAGGCCACTCGTCTCATCAGGGCTTTCTATAGGTCCCATCCTGAGAAGGTGGGCTCTGAGTGTCCGGAGTCCCCTCGTAGAAGGAGGGGTACTGTCACAACCAGACAGCTGAGAAGCTCTGACAGAAGCCTTTCAGAACCTCCTCCTTGAGTTTTCTTTGTTCTGGTTTTCAGTTCCTCATCTCGTTAGCCTCTCTCAGCTGTCATGTAGTTGGACTGATTGCATCCCTTTAAATTCCTCCCCATAATGCATTAGTGTGCGGCTTATACTACTTCCTGGAGTGTGTGTGCATGCTGATCCTATTTTCCAGTCTTCTATAAGTTAAGTGCTGTACATTTATTTGTGATTTTCTGTTTGCTGGATCCCAGGTGACCCTGACTCCCTCCGTGTCTAGTGTAGAGAGCCGGTGGTCGTGTCCCCTCACTATTATAGGGTGTTCAGGTGTTATACAGTCGAGGTACGTGGATATGCGATCATTTACCATTGGGATTTTCGCATAGGCTGAGCAGTCAGGGTGAGTGCCAGGTCTTATGCAGGGGTCTCCCTTTTGTTCCTTAGTTTTGTATCCAGTGAGTCATATATTCATTTTGCACTGTCTTGTTTCCTGTACACCTTCCGTGACATTAGGTCATGGGGTATTTTTACAGAGGAGATTCTTACAGATGCGGCGATACCTAATATGTCTACTTTTTTATTTATTTTAGTTTTACAAAATATCATTTTTTGAGAACATTTTTTTTTTTGGGTGTCTCAAGTCTGAGAACCATCGTTTTTTTTCGATAGTCAGTGGCTAAATTGGTGAAGGGAATTATAAATTTAGTACTCCATGGTGTACTAAAGTGTGGTACTCCCTAAGGCTGGTTTACATGGGCGTTGCGGTAAAAGGTGCTGGTGCATTGCGGGAACATGCGTGATTTTTTAGCGCAAGTGCAAAACATTGGAATGCCTTTTGCACGCGCGTGAGAAAAATCGGCATGTTTGGTTCCCAAACCCAAACTTCTTCACAGAATCGGGGTTTTGTAGATTGTATTATTTTCCCTTCTAACATGGTTATAAGGGGAAATAGTAGCATTCTTAATACAGAATGCATAGTACAATAGCGCTGGAGGGGTTAAAAAAAATTATAATAATTTAACTCACCTTAATCCACTTGTTCACGCAGCCCAGCTTCTCTTCTGTCTTCTTCTTTGCTGTGTACAGGAAAAGGACCTGTGGTGACTTCACTACAGTCATCACATGATCTTTTATAATGGTGATGGATCATGTGATGGACCATGTGATGACCGGAGTGACGTCACCACAGGTCCTTTTTCTATACACAGCAAAGAAGAAGACACAAGAGAAGCTGGGCTGCGCGAGCAAGTGGATTAAGGTGAGTTACATTTATTTTTTTTTTTTTAACCCCTCCAGTGCTTTTGTACTATGCATTATGTATTATAAATGCTATTATTTTCCCTTATAACCATGTTATAAGGGAAAATAATAATGATTGGGTCTCCATCCCGATCATCTCCTAGCAACCGTGCGTGAAAATCGCACCGCATCTGCACTTGCTTGCAGATGCTTGCGATTTTCACGCAGCGATGTGTGAAAATAACCGCTAATGTGCACAGCCCCATAGAAATGAATGGGTCCGGTTTCAGTGCGGGTGCAATGCGTTAACTTCACGCATTGCACCAGCGAGGAAAACTCGCATGTGTGAAAGGGGCCTAAAACAACCAATAATGCAGAGGCCTGGATGATCGGGGCATGTGTCACACTGAGTGGTGGTGTCCTTTCGTATCCCCCTCCTGTGACACACTCTGCACCCTTTTTGGGTCCGTCCCTTCTTTCCAGTATGGGGGGAACCACACCTGGAAAGTGTTGGCCAGGGACGATCCGGGCGCCTCCAGTTCCCGAGGTACCCCTGCCTGCTCTTTCCTGGTCAGAAAAGATCAGGGCCTTGAGGACCGCCTCATAGAACTGAAGGAATTTCCCTGTGATGCCAGCATTCTGGCACAGTACAAAATAGTTGTACAAGGCAACCTGCACCAAGTAGAGAGATTAACTCCTCCCATATACCGATTGTAGTCGACGATACAATCGGGCTTGAGGACCGTTGCCGTGGTAGCTCGCACAGGGATGTGACAGGGGTGATGCCGTTTCCGTTAATTGTGGACAGTACAAGGACATCCCTCTTGTCCTTATATCTGACCAGCAGCAGGTTTCCACTGGTAAGGGCACAGGTCTCACCCCTGGGGACAGGTACCTAGAGTGGGTAGGTAGGGAGGCCGCGCTGATTTTTCCGCACGGTCCCACAAGCGGACGTGGATCTGGCAGCGAGGGACTGGAACAATGGGATACTAGTATAAAAGTTTTCCACGTACAGGTGGTAACCCTTATCTAGCAGTGGGTGCATAAGGTCCCACACAAGTTTCTCGCTAACACCCAGAGTTACCGCCACCTCTCAGGATGGCAGGACGGTGATTGGTGCCTTTCCGGGTTCTCGGGTCATCAGAGACCCGAATAACCCAGAAACGCAGCAAACCGCAGGTCTGAATTGACCTGCAGTTTGCTGCGATCGCCGACACGGGGGGGTCACAGGACCCCCCTGGGCATTGTCCCACGGTGTCTGCTGATTGATTTCAGCAGGCACCGGGTGATCAGAACTACACATGATGTACTGGTACGTCATGTGTCCTTAAGTGCCAGGACATCATGCCGTACCGGTACGTCATATGTCCCTAACAGTTTAAACATGTGCTCCATGGACAATGCCAATAAGTGTGTGTCCTATGCAATGTATGCATGCCTTGAAGAGCCTTTCTAGGGTGAATACATTTGCACTAGATGCAATCATGTTGCATATTTGGAAGCCCAGATCTGGGATCTAAATAAGCAGCTTGAAATACTTAGGGGCATTGTAAAACTGGAGAGAGGCTTAGACCTCACTGTGCAGGCACTGGCTGGGGTCAGTGAAATGGAGGTGGGAGGGGGGGAGCAAGATCAGGACTATCAGATAAGCAGTTGGGTTAATGTAGGAAATAGGGGTAGAGGGGAATGTACCCCATCACATTTAGATCATGACTAAGAGCCGGCTGGCTCGAAAAACATGTCGGTCTGACCAGGGACCTCTTTCACTGCACCGTGTGTACATTTTGATATCCAATAAAGAACATGCAAGACTTTATCTCCTTTGTGCTAGAAATCTGTTTATCTGAATGAAGTTTACACTGAGCAGAGCTGGATTTTTATTCATTTATGCTGGGAGCAGCTACTGTCACATAATAATACTGAGGATAAATGGGAGAGCTTCAAATCCACATTGAGTAATTCCACTAAAAAATGTATTCCCTTAGGTAACAAGTATAAACGACTAAAATTAAACCCCCCATGGCTTACAGCTACTGTAAAAAGAGCAATAAAAGACAAAAAGAGGGCATTTAAAAAAAATACAAATCTGAGGTGTCAGCTGTAGCAACTGAAGATTACAAAGGGCTTAATAAAATCTGCAAAAAGGAGATAAAATTAGCAAAGTTACAAAACAAACAGCAGGTAGCAAAAGGAAGCAAAACAAATCCCAAAAAGTTTTTTTAAATATATAAATGCTGAAAAACCTAGGTCTGAGCATGGAGGGGCTCCTAAATAATGGTGGGGGCGGGGGCAGTGGTAGTCACCGAAGATAAGGAAAAGGCAGAGTTCCTAAATAGGTTTATTAGCTCTGTCTATACAAAAGAAGAGAAAGGAGCTGATATCTGTGGCGCTGGGGCTGTTAGTACATCCAGTGATATACTCAATTGGCTAACTGTAGATATGGTCCAAGAGAAGTTAAATAGGGTAAATGTGAACAAAGCTCCGGGTCCAGATGGAGTACACCCAAGAGTGCTTAAAGAGCTCAGTTCAGTGATTGCTGTGCCCTTGTTTATAATTTTTAAGGATTCTCTAGGGACTGGTACAGTGCCAAGTGATTGGTGCAAGGCAAACGTGGTGCCCATATTCAAAAAAGGTTCAAGGTCCTCCAAAGGTAATTATAGACCTATTCGCTTGGAAAGTATAGTTTGTAATTGGATTTTTTTTTAAAAAGGACCGTCTCCAGAGAGTTGTGGTCAATGATTCCTATTCAGAATGGTCCCAGATTATAAGTGGTGTACCCCAAGGTTCAGTGCTGGGCCCTTTATTATTTAATTTATTTATTAATGATATTGAGGCAGGATTAATAGCACCATATCTATTTTTGCAGATGACACTAAGCTGTGTAAATTTGTACTGTCTATAGAAGATGTCCACACACTACAAGCTGACTTGAACACTCTGAGTGATTGGGCATCAACTTGGCAAATGAGGTTCAATGTGGACAAATGTAAAGTTCTGCATCTTGGTAGTAATAATCTCTGAGCTTCATATGACCTAGGTGATGTAGCACTGGGAGAGTCACTTATAGAGAAGGATTTGGGTGTCCTTGTGGATGGTAGATTAAATTACAGCATACAATGCCAATCAGCTGCTTCTAAGGCCACCAGGATACTGTCATGCATTAAACAAAGCATGGACTGGCGGGGCAGGGATGTAATATTACCACTTTACAAAACGTTGGTGCAGCCTCATCTGGAATATGCAGTTCAGTTCTGGGCACCAGTACATAGAAAGGATGCACTGCAGCTTGAAAAAGTACAGAGGAGAGCGACTAAAATGATAAAGGGCATGGAGGGTCTTAATTATGAAGAAAGATTAAAATAATTCAATTTATTTAGTCTTGAGAAGAGACGTCTAAGGGGGGACATGATTAACCTATACAAGTATATAAATGGGCCATACAAAAAATACTGTGAAAAGCTGTTCCATGTAAAATGTGCTCAAAAGACAAGGGGGCACTGCCTCTGACTGAAGAAGAAAAAGTTCAGTCTCCAGAAGCGTCAAAGCTTCTTTACTGTGAGAACTGTGAATTTGTGGAATAGACTTCCTCAGGACGTGGTCACAGCAGGAACAGTGGACAGTATCAAAAAGGGTTTAGATGTATTCTTAAAAGTAAAAAACATGAATGCTTATAAAAACGTGTATATATAGTCAGGTCCATAAATATTTGGACATCAACACAATACTAACATTTTTGGCTCTATACGCCACCACAATGGATTTGAAATGAAACAAACAAGATGTGCTTTAACTGCAGGCTGTCAGCTTTAATTTGAGGGTATTTACATCCAAATCAGGAGAACGGTGTAGGAATTACAACAGTTTGCATATATGCCTCCCACTTGTTAAAGGGCCAAAAGTAATGGGACAATTGGTTTCTCAGCTGTTCCATGGCCAGGTGAGTGTTATAAAAGGTCCAGAGTTAATTTCAAGTTTGCTATTTGCATTTGGAATCTGTTGCTGTCAACTCTCAAGATGATATCCAAAGAGCTGTCACTATCAGTGAAGCAAGCCGTCATTAGGCTGAAAAAAAACCCAAAACAAACCCATCAGAGAGATAGCAAAAATATTAGGTGTGGCCAAAACAACTGTTTGGAACATTCTTAAAAAGATGGAATGCACCGGAGAGCTCAGCAACACCAAAAGACCTGGAAGACCACGGAAAACAACTATGGTGGATGAACAAACAATTCTTTCGCTGGTGAAGAAAACACCCTTTACAACAGTTGGCCAGATCAAGAACATTCTCCAGGAGGTAGGTGTATGTGTGTCAAATTCAACAATCAAGAGAAGACTTCACCAGAGTGAATACAGAGGGTTCACCACAAGATGTAAACCATTGGTGAGCCTCAAAAACAGGAAAGCCAGATTAGAGTTTGCCAAATGACATCTAAAAAAGCCTTTACAGTTCTGGAACAACATCCTATGGACAGATGAGACCAATATCAACTTGTACCAGAGTGAGGGGAAGAGAAGAGTATGGAGTAGGAAAGGAACTGCTCATGATCCTAAGCATACCACCTCATCAGTGAAGCATGGTGGTGGTAGTGTCATGACGTGGGCATGTATGGCTGCCAATGGAACTGGGTTTCTTGTATTTATTGATGATGTGACTGCTGACAAAAGCAGCAGGATAAATTCAGAAGTGTTTCGGGCAATATTATCTGCTCATATTCAGCCAAATGCTTCAGAACTAATTGGACGGCGCTTCACAGTGCAGATGGACAATGACCCAAAGCATACTTCAAAAGCAACCAAAGAGTTTTTTAAGGAAAATAAGTGGAATGTTATGCAATGGCCAAGTCAATCACCTGACCTGAATCTGATTGAGCATGCATTTCACTTGCTGAAGACAAAACTGAAGTGAAAATGCCCTAAGAATAAGCAGGAACTGAAGACAATTGCAGTAGAGACCTGGCAGAGCATCACCAGGGATGAAACCCAGCGTTTGGTGATGTCTATTCATTCCAGACTTCAGGCTGCAATTGACTGCAAAGGATTTGCAACCAAGTATTAAAAAGTGAAAGTTTTTTATGATTATTATTCTGTCCCATGACTTTTTCTCCCTTAACAAGTGGGAGGCACATATGCAAACTGTTGTAATTCCTACACCGTTCACCTGATTTGGATGTAAATACTCTCAAATTAAAGCGGACACTCTGCAGTTAAAGCACATCTTGCTCGTTTCATTTAAAATCCATTGTGGTGGTGTATAGAGCCAGAATTTTTAGAATTGTGTCGATGTCCCAATATTTATGGACCTGGCTGTATAAAACACAGATGGTGAGTTCCTGCTATTTTGTTACATAAAGATTTTTTCTCAAGTAAGTGACCGGGTGAACCCCTTTAAAGAAGAGCACCATTACCATAGTGTTACGAGGGGTGAGACACTATAAACAAGTTATACACGCTAATAAAAAATGAATGTCACTGATATTTAGAATGCAAAAACATTATACAGGAGGTATAGCGCAAGTAATGTCGCTGTCACCACTGGCTAATAAAAATTTTAACTGAATGAATGTCACTGATATTTAGGATGCACAAACGTTATACAGGAAGTATACACCGTCTACGGAATAAGTACACTGGATGCCACAGATATTTTTAGGCTGCTCAGATGTAGCGCAGATAATGTCACTGTTTGCAGCAGCCAAACAATTGCAAGCTATTTAGCTATTTGAGTCTCTAACAAGTTTTTGCAATTTAGCGCAGGTTGCGCTGAAAATATATTTTCCTGCCACACACAACAATAGTCCTTAAAAGGTCTTTTGTGTCTATAACAAGTATAAAAACTAAAATATTCCTATTTTACTCCCTACACTATCTCTCCCTTCTGCTCTCCAGCTCTTCCTGACTAATACTGAGCCGAACACGTGTCAACGGGTGCTATATAGCATCCGATTATCTGTTCCTGCCAGTCAATCACTGTAATGCCAGCACTCAACATGGCTACGGCATTACAGTTAATGGCAGTACTTACCAGCATGTTTATTGGCTGCGTAGCAGCCAACAAACGTGTGGGGAGGAGACTCGAGCATCGCGCTCGAGCACATGCGGTATTCGGTTGAACACCGCAATGTGCCGAGCATCGCGATGCTCGAGCTGAACTAATGTTCGGCCGAGCATGCTCGCCCAACACTACTAATAAGCCCTTTTTTTCCCACTAATACAAGGCAAAAAATGCTTTAGAACATATAACAGCACCGCACAAGGGCAAACAAGACGTATAAATATTTCCTTGTAATAAACCCTGTTAATGGCTGTATCAAACAGCACTTGCACCCCAATAACAAGAACGGTTTGCTGGAATTACAGAGCTGTATAATGGCAATTTTGATCTCCAGTTAGTGCAACAAGGTGTAATAGGATTGTTCCTATTACCCAGGCTGTAACGTCCCCTACTGAACCCTGTTCTACATAAATTCTGTGAAATGATTCCTCCTTATCCTTTCCCTACACCTGGAATAATCTTTCCGTGAACTTGTAAATAGTTTTTTTAGCACAATAAAGTATTTTCTAGCACTGTCTCTAGCGCCTGCTGATGTCTCTCCCTGCACGAAATATACTGGAAAATGGCAGAATCCAAGATGGCTGAGGCTATTTATAGGGCTGTGACATCACAGCGCTGGCTGGCTGCTGATTGGCTGCATGCATGGCATTATGGGTGATTCCACGTTCCCAGATTTCCTTGCTCCATGTCCTAACACGTGCAGCAGCCATTTTAGGAAAAAATGCGATTCGTTACCACAAAGCATGAGGAAATTCGTTTCCGGTGCGAATCAAATTTTTCCTGAAATTCGGATCGAATTCCAGTTCGTCAACTTCGATTCACTCATCTCTATCTATAATATTGTACTGTACAGAGACACCACATTAAGATCCTATGGCTTGGTATTAATGAGCTGCAGGGACTCTTAGGGCTTGTTCATATCACCTGTAAGAAGGAACAAGGAGCCGTCATTGACGGAAGATACGTGTCACCGAGGTTCCTGGCCTTGGTGAGGTAAGAACCGGGATTTTTCCCGAAGTGTCAGGTCTGTAGTGCAATCTGACACTTCAACTGTTAGAATGGCTGTAAAGCCAATCCGGGCCGGTTCTTATTGGGAGCAGCCAAAGAGCAGGGTGGGTGGCTGTTCCCCACGGTTCCAGGCCGTGTTTTGGCTGGAATATACAAAAAACCCAGCCAGCATGTTCAGGTGGTGGATTATCCTCCATGACAGAGGAGCTGAGGAGTCTGTAGTTTGAGACACTGAGGCATCTGTTTGTGTGAGCCATAGGCTGGGGAAACAGGCCACTAAAGACTGCTGCGGACTCTGGGTGAAAATCATCTGCTGACCAGGTGACGTCTTTTTGCACTGTGAACTTTGTGTGGTGTGAACAGGCACCAAAACTGAACACTTTCTTTTGGCTTGTTTTCTTGCTATGTGTGAATAAACACTGAACTTTGATTTACAACCTTGTTTTTTGCCTCTGTCCTGCGTCCGCTTACCCTGCCTACCAAAGCGAATCCCCACACACCGTTATGGATTCCGTCATTGTTTTCTGTTATAACATGGGTATAACGGAAGATAATGGAATCTATAAGACAGAAGTCAAAAAGGAAGCCTTTAAGAGGCATTCCGTTTTGATCCTTCATAATACAAGTCTATGGGCAGCATAACGGATCTATCCTGGTTTCCATTATGCAGGAGTCCGTTATTATTCCCTTAGACTTCTATTATGACGGATCAAAACGGAATGCCTCTTAAAGGCTTCCGTTTTGACTTCCATCTTATGGATTCCGGTATTTTCCATTATACCATGTTATAATGGAAAAAAATGACAGAATCGATAACGGTGATGTAATCCCGCCCTTACTAATGTATTGTGATTGTCCATATTGCTTTCTTTGCTGACTTAATTTTTCCATCACATTATACACTGCTTGTTTCCATGGTTACGACCACCCTGTAATCTATCAGTAGTGGTCGTGCCTGCACACTATAGGAAAAAGGGCTGGCCTCTCTGTTGGCCGAGACCGTGGGAGTGAAAATAGGTTAATGCTTTTTTCTATAGTGTGCAAGCATTGATATATTACAGGGTTATAACCTTTGAAAAGAGCAGTGTATAATGTGATGGAAAAATGAATCCAGCCAGTAAAGGAGGCAATATGAACAATCACAATATATTAGGAAGTGCCTTGCATTAACTTTCTCTATTCGCTGAAGTGAGACAACCCCTTTAAATATTGATGACTAGTGATGAGTGAATCGAAGTCCACTTCGTTGTCTTCGATCTGAATTTCAGGATAAATTTGATTCGCCTCAAAGCCAAATTTCCTTGTGCATCATGGTAGTGAATCAGTTTAATCTGAAATAGTGTAAAAAAACAAAAAAAATAATACTTTCCTGATCCTTTTGCTTGCAACGGGCTGGCTGACGCCATCTTGCTTGAAGATCTCGGCCAAAATCTTGTGTGCGATGACGTATGACATCACCACATCGGCCTTCATGAGCAAATGGGTCAGGTAAGTATTATTTTTTTATTTTTTTTACACTCTGTTATTAATATCAGATGCCGCGATCATGTATGAATGTGGCAACTGGCATCTGAGGGGTACAATGACTGGGGGAAGCGCAATCGTCGCTCTCTTTCATTGCACCCACTACTTACAAAGAAATACGCTTCTTGACAAAGTAATTTGTCACAAAGTGGATTTTTTTGTAAAATTCAGCGAAGCCGCCGAATCAAATTTTTAAATGCTTCGCTCTTCCTTTAGGACAGGGGTCTGGCTTTTACTCCCTTGCTTATCAGCTGTTGCAAGGGCTTTGCTGCATATCACACACAGTGCCTTACAATGTGTCATGACTCATTGCTATACCTGCTGTTTCAACTCAATTCCATTCATTTAAGTGTAGCAGAGCTGCAGAAAGACCAGGTGCCCTAGAAACATGACGTCACAGGCCTGAAAAAGTGGCCACAGTGCTCACCCAAGTTTCATGCCCATAGTCCTTTCCAACAGCTGATTGGCAGGGGTGCCAGTAATTGGACCCCCATCTACAGGTATCTGATATTGATAACCTTCTCTAGGTATAGTGTTGGCCATTAATGTTTAAGACTTGGAAACCCACTTTAATGCTCCTATCATCCTATCCTATTCAGTATTATTTTTCCATACCCTTCATTTTACCTACATTGTCCCAAGACAATTATTTAATCAAACTCCCTTCTTCATTGTCCCATCTTCTCTCCAGTTTGACAGCAAGGCTTATATGATGCGAATGCTAGAAACATTGTTTTATTTGTCAAAAACCATTACGGGGACCCAAGAGACAACACAGACCATATCCAAAGCTTTTTTTTAATGAGTAATGATATGCGATCCTTTAATTCCTGAAGACAGGTTTCTCCATACATATAATTGCAGCATTGATCTTCTTAAAGATAATGTCATGAGAGATCTATCACACATTGCAGACAATATCCTCCTTTTACTAAAAAGATAGCACATACTATACAGCCTTCGATTTCAACAATTTTTTTGCTAAATTTGAGTACTTAGAATACATGCAAGAAATATAATAAAACCTATTTTTCTTTTTGACTTTTTGAAATCTATTGACTTCTTCCCCGGAGCCTCAGCTAAAGATTAATGAGTATAGTATTCTGAAAATATAAGTCATGGGTTTAAAGATATCATTATTTCTCTTTGACAGAATAAATCCAGTGGGAGTCTATTTTCCCCCAAGATGAATGTTTATATGCTTCTGATGAAAAAAAAAGAAAGAAAGAACATAACCCCCTTTATCATAAAATATTTTTGAGAAAATGTGGCATTATGTTTTCACTTCAGTTTGTAAGTTTCACAAAGATCTAAATCTATTATTTTCTGTATAAAATAAAATACACAATTGGTGTGTAAATTAACATTATAATGTAGCTTTTTATGGGAGGATCTTATAAGCTTTTATCAATGCAATATATTCTTTTTAGAAGGAATAAAAGAAGTAAATAGAGAAATACATGACAATAAATCTCCTCATTTTTGTGTATGTGTGATGAGGATGAGCTATGCTGACACCTACTTGTACTTTCATCCTTATCTTACAGACTTTGTACACTGCATGTGTGTAGGCATGTATACAGGGACAATTACCTGATGTAGAGTATACAATGATGTTCCTATATACTTTACTGACTAAAAGGGTGTTCACCTTACAAACCTAACATATGTTTAGCTGGAATCCATTTGGATCCCATAATGCCATCTGTATTGATAAGCATCATATAATGTACTTTTAAATACGACATTATAGAAAGACAAATAAATCCTATGTGTGAAGGGTCATACTAGTGATATACACAATAAATTCACCCAAGGGACAATGCTTTGGTTCCTATATTTAATGCAGAGAGTTACTTCACTGTGAATAAGTCATTTAGAGGGAATATGTCTCCTGGTCAGTACCTTTTCGTTTTATAGGGTATAGCCACCTTTGAAACCAGTTTTAATTGATCTAGCAGTAAAGATAAATGAATTGCTCAAAATTAAATTATCTGTTGAGTATCGGTCACTTTGAATTGATTTTACCCGAATCAAAAGAGGTCAAATTGGCCTGAGAATTTGTGTGAGAGACTCTGAGATCTCCTAAATTTTCTCTTTTGTTAATTTTTTTTTTTTTTAATGGTTTAATTAAAGGCGTTGTCCCATGAAAAATGTTCTGCAGTTTTCAAACCACCACCTAGATCTGGATACTTTTGTAATTGCATATAATTAAAAATTTTGCATAGCCACTGAGTTATTCAATAAAATGTATCTGTATAGCGCCATCTGCTGCTTGCTTTTTTTTCTTATTTCTTTGACCTGCTCACTGAGAAGGCCGCACATGTTCAGTTTCATCCTTCAGCTGCCGCCTGACCTGTGATAGGGAGAGAGCTCCAGCAGAAAAGACACGGCCCCTAAGCTTATAGCTTTATATACATCTAGCAGAGCAATAAATGGGGAGATCTCTGGATCGATGTGAGGTACAGGGCTGGTTCTAGCTTTGTTAGAAATAGATTGTCATGTACTATATTATTTCTAATTTTCATTTACATTACATTACATTAGTCATGGGATAACCCATTTAACGTCTCTTTTCTCTTTCATCCACCTCAAATTTTTGCTAAATTTGTGTCAAATCTGATCCGTTTTGAATTGATTTGCTCATCTCTATCCTGCATCTATAAAATAAAAAGTAGCCAATCTCTATGGCTACAAACTAAAAAAAAAAATAAGAAAAGAAAACTGTGTACTCGATACTTCAGGAGCTATGTCATTTTCTCAGTGACATAGCTCCTGAATGAACAATAGCAAGAAGTTAAGGAAAGATAGTAAAGAAGTTACCCATATGTAAGTCCACATGCAAAGGATTTTTGTGTGTTTGTGTTGCTTTGGATTTTGCGGTCAAATAAAAAAGTTATCTCCGGCAAGGACAGTCCCTGTAAGACCCCTTTAACACGAGCGAGTTTTCAGCGCGGGTGCAATGCGTGACGTGAACGCATAGCACCCGCACTGAATCCTGACCCATTCATTTCAATGGGTCTGTGTACATGAGCGTTGTTTTTCACGCATCAGTTCTGCGTTGCGTGAAAATCGCAGCATGTTCTATAGTCTGCGTTTTTCAAGCAGCCCTGGCCCCATAGAAGTGAATGGGGCTGCGTGAAAAACGCATTGCATCTGCAAGCAAGTGCGCGTGCGATGCGTTTTTCACTGATGGTTGCTAAAAGATGTGGTTTGTAAACCTTCCGTTTTTCATCACGCGCGTGAAAAACGCATTGCACTCGCGCGGAAAAAACTGAACAACTGAACGCAATCGCAGACAAAACTGACTGAACTTGCTTGCAAAATAGTGCGAGTTTCACTGAACGCACCCTGAACGCATCTGGACCTAATCCGCCACGCTCGTGTGAAAGAGGCCTAACTGATGGTATTTCATAGATGCCAGTACTTTTGTTTGTTAGATACTCTTGGGGCATCCACGTGGTCCTGCTCCACCACTAGCCATTCAGTTTCTATTGAGGATTGAGGCTGGCTTGTTTTCCATAAGACCACTTCCAGATATGGCAGAACTGGCACACCAATTTAGAATGTGAGGGGTTTTCAAAACCAGAAGCATGGAAATGCAAGCATATTGTGGTCTTTCAAATCTTAAGCATAATCATTCTGTTGTAAGAAAAATATAGATTTTCAGCACAGATTTTACACATTTAGAGCACCGGGTAAAATCCATGACCTTTTTAAAAGATCCAGAATGGGTTAAAGTTGAAAACTAAAAAATAAACTTTAATCCACTCAAGAACCCCTTGCCACTGCTCCAGTCCCCAATGCTCTCTACTTTCTAGACCCACCTGGACACCCAGCAAAGACTGACCAGTGCTGCAAGCAATGATTGGATGAGCAGGCATTTCCAGTCATTTCCTGTGAACAAGGCAGGATGAGAAAGTAGAGAGCAGTGTCGACCAAAGGAGTATTGGTATTAGTGTTGAGAGAAATGAAAGAATCTGAAGTGGACTTTGATTTGAATTTAAGGAAAAATTTGATTCACCACAAAGCTGAATTTCCTTGCTCTTCATGATAGCAGATCTATTTTTCCTGAAATGGCGGTAAAAAACCTCATTCATTTGCACGCAAAGTGGCCATCATGGCCATCTTGATTGCTGAAACCGTGTGAAGTTTCGCAATGCGCCTGTCATGAATCTAATTTATTTGTGAAATTCGGGAAAGCAGCCAAATCAAATTTTTCATAACTTTGCTCTCTAATTTGAATGGCAGCAGCAGGGGATATGTAAGTGGAGCAATGCAAATTTTTATAAATAAGTATTCTCTGGAAAACCCCAAATTTGTTGTTAAATCCAAGGCATTTGCATTCCATCTTAAGCAAGCTCCAAACCAGACCAGGACCACCAACTTTTGGCTCATCCATTTTGAGCCTACGACAAAACTAATTAGCTGGAATGATTTCTAAAAGGTTGTAGGTGAGGGCCTGCAGGTGAGCTCACCCTCTAAAAAATTATATGCAAGGGTTTTCAGGGGAGCTGACCCTGGTAAAAGATTGTAGGTGAAGGACTGCTGGTGAGCTGACCCTGTAAAAAAATTATATGCAAGGGCCTGCTGGTGAGCTGACCTTGTAAAACATTATAAGCGAGGGCCTGTTGGAGAGCTGACCCTGTAAAAGATTGTAGGTGAAAGCCTGCTGGTGAGCTGACCCTCTAAATAATTATATGCAAGGCCCTGCTGGTGAGCTGACCCTCTAAAATGCTGCAGGTGAGGGCCTGCAGGTGAGCTGACCCTCTAAAACATTATATGCGAGGGTCTTCAGATGAGCTAACCCTGTAAAAGATTGTAGGTGAAAGCCTGCTGGTGAGCTGACCCTCTAAATAATTATATGCAAGGCCCTGCTGGTGAGCTGACCCAATAAAAGATTTACAGTGTGGGCCTGCTGGTGAACTGAACCTGTAGAAGATTAAAGGTGAGAGTCTGCTGGTGAAAGCTGACCCTCTAAAAGGTTGTAGGTGAGAGCCTGCAGGTCAGCTCACCCTCTAAAAAATTATATGCGAGGGCTTTCAGGTGAGCTGACTCTATAAAAGATTGTAGGTGAAGGCCTGCTGGTGAGCTGACACTGTAAAAAATTAAATGCGAGGGCTTGCTGGTAAGCTGACCCTGTAAAACATTATATGCAAGGGCCTGCTGGTGAGCTGACCCTGTAAAAGATTGTAGGTGCGGGCATGCAGGTGAGCTGACCCTGTAAAAAATTATATGCGAGGGCCTGCTGGTGAGATGATCCTCTAAACCATTGTAGGTGAGGGCCTGCTGGTGAGCTGACCCTCTAAAAAAAGTATATGCAAGGGCTTTTCATTGAGCTGACCCTGTAAAGATTGTAGGTGAAGGCCTGCTGGTGAGCCGACCCTGTAAAAAATTATATGCGAGGGCCTGCTGGTGAGCTGATCCTGTAAAACATTATATGCAAGGGCCTGCTGGTGAGCTGACCCTCTAAAAAATTATATGCGAGGGCCTGCTGGTGAGCTGATCCTGCAAAACATTGTTGGTGAGGGCCTGCTTGTGAGCTCACCCTGTAAAATATTATATGCGAGTGCCTGCTGGTGAGCTGACCCTGTAAAACATTATATGCGAAGGGCATATATGTGAGGGCATTATATGCGACAAATAAGCATGTTGATATGATGGAAGAGGAGGAGGAGGAGGAGGATGAGAAAAGGAAGATTCAACAATATACCCATGTTTGTGGTGGAAGGGGTGCATGGGAATACAGTGCATTCAGTACAACACATTTAAAGTGCCTTTATGTTCATCAGCTTTCCTCTGGTGGAGTCGAGAAGTCGTGGTCAATCCAGGTTCATTTTTATAAGAGTCAGAATTTTCAGTTGACAGACGGATACGTTTATCTGTAGGGTTGAGCAAACCCGAACCCGAAGTACCGAACTTTAGGATTTTTTGACCTTGAACCCGAACATTTCATTAAAAGTTTGGGTTCGGGTTCGGTGTTCGGCACTTTCTTGGCGCTTTTTGAAAGGCTGCAGAGCAGCCAATCAACAAGCGTTTAACTGTCTGACCTTAGAAGCCATCACAGCCATGCCTACTAATGGCATGGTTGTGATTGGCCAGTGTAGCATCTGACCCAGCCTCTATATAAGCTGGAGTCAAGTAGCGCTGCACATCACTCTGCTGTGCTTAGTGTAGGGAGAAGATGCTGCTGGTGATTATATGCTCAAAACCTGAATCTAACTCAGCGATCTACATACATTGTGCTTTGTGGGTGCAGGGCACAATTTTTTTATCCTGCCCTGAGCCCAGTGACCGAAAAAAAACTTTCATAAGTCAGTTAGGTGGGCGGCGGCACCTTTTTGGCAATATACAACATCTTGATTAGTCAGTGTGCAATTTAAGCTGAAAATATAGCCATCATTTTCTGGGATTTTAAAAAAAATTTTTTTTGTCAAAAAACACTATTTTCCTGATTTTCAATTGTTAAATTCAAGTTTAATATATTCAGCTTTCATATTCTGTTGCAAAAAGAACACCTTTTTGGCAATATACAACATCTCGATTAGTCAGTGTGCAATTTAAGCTAGAAATACAGCCATCATTTTCTGGGTTTTTAAAAACACACTTTTTTTTGCCAAAAACCACTATTTTCCAGATCTGCAAGTGTTAAATTCAAGTTTAATATATACAGCTTTCATATTCTGTTACAAAAAACTATTTGGGCAATATACAATTGAAAAAAATTATTTTTGAGCCCAAAATGAGTAAAATGCAATCATAAAATAATTTGCCCCTAAAGGTTTACATAGCCTTTAAGGAGCCTTTTAAACAGATGCCTATAATATTTTAGCTTATTTTTGCCTACGCCTTTAACCTCTTCAGGACACATGACGTACCGATATGTATGGTTCCGATCACCGCCGCCCGGCGGGCGGGCGGTGATCGGAACCCGGTACCTGCTCAAATCATTGAGCAGGCACCTAGGCTAAATACGCCGGGGGGTCCATGTCGGCGATCGCAGAAAACCGCAGGTCAATTCAGACCTGCGGTTTTCTGCGTTTCCAGGTTATTCGGGTCTCTGAGAACCCGATAACCCGGAACGGGATGGTGATCAGTGTGATTTTACCCCACCAATCACCATGCTGCGATCCTGAGAGGTGATGTTGACATCACCTTTTAGAATCGCCTCTGATTGGTTGGTGGGCGAGCCAGCGGCAGATTCAAATGTTGCCAGAACTCCTCTCCTCCTCCTTTTGTGTCCGGAGGAGAGAGGAGCGCTGCCTGCACGTCATGGATTTGTGCCAGCATCACCCCATCTGTGCCCACCAGGACCCGATCTGTGCCCCAGCACCTCCATCTGTTTAGCAGGTGCTTAGGGAAAGTATAGGGAAAGGTTGGGATAGGCAGAGAAAATAAAGGGAAAGTTAGTTTGAAAAAGTTTGATTGCATCACCCTAAGTTGGGTGTCTGGGGTCCACAGCACAGCTGTGTGACCCTAGACCCCCCATGGGTGCTGCCGCTTGCCCCCTATGCCCCCTCCCCCCCGACTTGGGGTGCAGGATTTTTTTTGCCATGCGCAAAACCTGGGCATGGTACAAAAAATTTGCGGTTTACTTGGTGCAGGTTGCCATGTACAACTCTTTTGTGCTGTCCCAGAGTGCTGGCAACACAGGGAGATTCCTTCAGTTCTATGAGGCAGTCCTCAAGGCCCTGATCTTTTCGGACCGGGAACCTGGCACCCGGATCGTCCCTGGCCAACACTTTCCAGGTGTGGTCCCCCATACTGGAAAGAAGGGACGAACCCAAAAAAGGTGCAGAGTGTGTCACAGGAGGGGGATACGAAAGGACACCACTACTCAATGGGACACGTGCCCCAATCATCCTGGCCTCTGCATTATTGGTTGCTTTAGGGAGTATCACACTTCCATGGAGTACTAAATATATATCCCAATTTAGCACTGACATCGGATAAAAAAAACTGGTTCTCAGACTTGAGACACCCCAAAAAATTGTAAAAACTTTAATAATTTATTAAAAGTATACAAATTAGGTATCTCAACGTCGGTAATAATCTCCTCTATAAAAATACACCATGACACAACCCCCAAGATTAACACGGTCCCAAAAAAAAACTGAATTTTTTATTTTTTTTTGTCACCTTACATAACAAAAAGTTTAATAGCAAGCGATCAAAAAGTCATATAGACCCCAAAATAGTACCAATAAAACCATCCTCTCATCCCTCCAAAAACGAGCTCCCACATAAGATAATCGGCTAAAAAAGAAAAAAAAATTACTCTTAGACTTTAGAGATACAAAAAAAAAATTTGTATCAAAAAGGATAATATAGTCTAAAAACCTAAACCTTTTTAGGTATCGCCGCGTCCGTAAGAATCTCCTATACAAAAATACCCCATGACCCAAACCCCCAGATTAACACGGTCCAAAAAAATAAAAAAGGTTAAAAAAAAGATTTTTTTGTCACCTTACATTACAAAAATGTTAATAGCAAGCGATCAAAAAGTCATATAGCCCCCAAAATAGTGTCAATAAAAGCGTCCTCTTATCCCGCAAAAAATTAGCCCCCACATAAGATAATTGGCTAAAAAACAATAAGGATAATATAGTCTAAAACCTAAATAATTGTAGACTTATTAGGTATCGCCGCGTCCGTAAGAATCTCCTCTATAAAAATACCCCATGACCTAACCCCCCAGATTAATACGGTCAAAAAAAAAATGAAAACGCTATTTTTGCCACTTTTCCATTTCAATCTGTTTTTTTCCGGTAACAAAGCAAGGGTTAACAACCAAACAAAAGTTTATATTTATTACCCTGATACTGCAGTTTACAGAAATGCCACATTTGTGGTCATAAACTGCTGTATCAGTAAAAGGGAGGCCGCAAAAGGAAAGGACCGACATGGTTTCTGGAAGGCCGATTTTGATGGCCGTTTTTATTGACACCATGTCCCTTTTGAAGCCCCCCTGATGCCCCCCTAGAGTAGAAACTCCCTAAAAGTGACCCTATCTAAGAAACTACACACCTCAAGGTATTCAAAACTGATTTTACAAACTTTATTAACCCTTTTGGTATTCCTCAACAGTTAATGGCAAAATTAAATTTCAGAATTTAAATTTTTGGTAACCTTGCCTCACAAAAATGTAATATAGAGCAACCAAAAATCATATTTACCCTAAAAATAGTCCCCAAAAAAACGCCACCTAATCCCGTAGTTTCCAAAATGGGGTCACTTTTAGGGAGTTTCTACTCCAGGGGTGTATCAGGGGGGTTGAAACAGGACACAGTGTAAATAAACCGGTCCATAAAAATCAGCCCTCAAAAAACTACATGGCGCTCCGTTCCTTCTACGCCCCATCGTGTGGCCGTACAGTAGTGTACAACCACATATGGGGTGTTTCTGTAAACGGCTGAGTCAGGGCAATAAAGATACAGTCTTGTTTGGCTGTTAACCCTTGCTTTGTTAGTTTAAAAAATTGGTTAAAATGGAAAATTTGGCAAAAAAATGAAATTCTCAAATTTCATCTCCATTTGCCAATAACTCTTGTGCAACACCTAAAGGGTTAACCACGTTTGTAAAAATCAGTTTTGAATACCTTGAGGGGTGTAGTTTCTTAGATGGGGTCACTTTTAGGGAGTTTCTACTCTAGGGGTGCATCAGGGGGGCTTCAAATGGGAAATGGTGTAAATATTCCAGTCCAGCAAAATCTGCCTTCCAAAAACCATATGGCGCACCTTTCCCTCTACGCCCTACTGTGTGGCCGTACAGTAGTGTACGACCACGTATGGGGTGTTTCTGTAAACGGCAGAGTCAGGGCAATAAAGAAATACTAGAAACAATGTTAAAGTAGACCTCATCATAGAAGATAAAACCATAGAAACAGGTAGAAGACATTACTTTGAAATGTTATACACCATCAAGCATCTGTACTAGATTATGCCATTACATTTTTATACTGAATTCATTTCCTACCTTGGCACATTAGCCAGGTTAGTGAGTCCGCTTGATCGCTTTCTATTCAGTTTTTTCCTCTATGATAATTCTTAGTGCTATATCCAACACATGATATGGAATTACTTTCCTTTGATGAATAAGATAGCTTGTTAAAATATGCCTGTCATGACAGGCAGGGAAAACTCTGGCTCAGTTATTGCATTCTGTACATCCAATATATATTATTAAAATACTTCCACAATCTATAAACATGCAAATGAATGAAATATCTAAAACTTGCAATCCTCCAGTTCTCAGACAGAGCAGATGAAATCTCTAGGCCATAAATTATTGACATTATGGCAAATGTAGTTGTGAGTATAATATTTAACACATTTAAATACATTAATATAAATACATAGGGCACCCATTTCCTTTTACTCTGTATATTTTAGCCTAAACAATTAAAGGTAATATACCCAAATCTATTCCTGAAACAAGAAGTGCTGTAACTTCTGATTTCAGTCTTCTCAGTCTCTATGCAGTGAGAAGATATGTCACACTTTCCCCAGCTATCCTCCCATCTCGGTCAAGTCACAGGTCACATGATCTGATATCCTGATTGCATGAATGAAAGTGTGCCTTATAGGAGATATGTATAGAAGCTGAGCATGTTCTAGATCTGGCGCATTTGGAGTCTCTGCCCATAGTATCAGTGGCATCACCAGTTGCTAAGTTGTCCAAAATAGAAGCAGATCTGGCCCTAGTCTTTTGGATGTTTTGGCAAGACGTTGGCTCTGCTCTTCCACCACCATATTACTCTGATGTCACCTCCTACTCATCACCCTGATCAGGCTCCCAGGTCCTGCCCAACAGACAATCATCATTATTGTCCTACTTACCCTCCCCACCATTGGTCACTGTTACCATGGCTACAACTTGCCCTACTGCCACCATCACGACTAACATAACTACCACTACCAACACAGCTATGCATTTGAGTCATTAGCCCCCCCCCCCCCCCCCCCCCCCCGCTTTCCTCTGAACTTCCTTCTCCTGGCAGTCCAAACACTGACTGTGCTCACATAATTCTTCAACAGGAAGACTACATTGAGTATATTCCATAGCAGTCAGGGTATTGTTGGATCTTCTTAGGAGAAAACAAGGTGCCTCATTGGGAGGGGGCAGTGAAGACATAAACAATACAAATAAAAGGCTTCTCTGGGGCTGCAAAGAGGAGAAGTAGGAATGTGCTGAAACCTGGTTCAAAAGCATAGTGTCAGACTCAGCGGTGACATCAACATCATCCTGCTGTGAATAAAAATGTTTAATGAGCCATCCAGCCCACAATGTTGTGTTGTGACCTACCACTACTACTACTGTTGCTGACTGTGCTGCTACTGCTGTTTACATTACTACAGCCAACCACATTATTCTTACTCACGAATGACAAGACACTGGTATTTCATTTTCCACTCTGTAGTTTATCAGACATTTTATTATAAAGCCTATTTAAACAATTGGAAGTCACATGTTTGGTACACTGATTACTAAATGACAAAACGTTGGAACAGGTTTTTGAAACGGCACAATTGGATGTTCCCCAAGTGTGACAAAAAAGTATATTACACTCTGTTTTGACAAAAGCAAAATATACTTATTGCCACAATTACTTGAAATTATAGACAAATTGCAACAGGTTTTTGGCAATTAGAAAAACACACAATTGGATGTTCCTTGGCTGTCACCAAATTATACACTGCTATTGACACACAAAAATATGCTTATTTTTGGCCACTTATAAACTGTTGAAAAATTGCAATTGGTTTTGGGGAAATACATGCCAACTTGGATGTCCCCTGGGTGCAGAAAAAGTAAACCCTGCTATTGATAAACTAAAATACACTTATTGACATGCATAAGCTGTAGTAAAATTGCAACAGGTTTTTGGGAAACAAATCAGATGAAATTGGAAATTCCCTGGGTGAAGCAAGAATATACACTTTTAATCTGTTTTTGACACACCAAAATACGCTTGCTTCACACCTGTAAACAGTAGAAGTTTTGGGGTATAATATATGTTGCTGGTCATTGCACGCTTGTGAACTGTAGAAGTTTGGTAAACCATTTTTGGACAAAAAAGACTGGCTCCTGCACATAAAAAAAAGAGTACTGTCTCTTTAAAAGCTTGTGTCTTGTGATGTGTAGTGATGAGCGGGAGGAGCCATATTCGATTTTGCGATATTTTGCGAATATTCGAATGAATATTCGTGTTATATTCGTCGAAATCGAATATTCGTAATTATTCTAATTATCGCAAATAATATACGAATATTTTTATTTTTTTCGCGTATTGCGATTATTTATCTTGATAGTATAAGGCAACGTTCCTATGCTAATTGACTATGGCTAGGCTAATATGTGTATTTTACGAAATTTCGTGATTTGCTCTAACTTCGTCTCTTAGAATATTACGAATATTCTAAAAGACGAAGTTAGAGCAATATTACGAAATTTCGTAAAATACACATATAGATTGTAATTTAGCTAATATAGTGCTATAATCCCTTTTTTTGCCTCTAATTTTTTTTTGCCTCTTCTGAACTTAAGTTTTGTAAAATATGTACACTATTAAAAAATATTACTATAGCAGTATATTAGCTTAAATACAATCTATGTGTATTTTACGAAATTTTGTAATATTGCTCTAACTTCGTCTTTTAGAATATTCGTAATATTCTAAAAGACGAAGTTAGAGCAATATTACGAAATTTCTAAAAGACGAAGTTAGAGCAATATTACGAAATTTCGTAAAATACACATAGATTGTATTTAAGCTAATATACTGCTATAGTAATATTTTTTAACAGTGTACATATTTTACAAAACTTAAGTTCAGAAGAGGCAAAAAAAATTAGAGGAAAAAAAAAGGGATTATAGCACTATATAAGCTAAATTACAATCTATATGTGTATTTTACGAAATTTCGTAATATTGCTCTAACTTCGTCTTTTAGAATATTCGTAATATTCTAAAAGACGAAGTTAGAGCAATATTAAGAACATTTGCAAAAGTCTAAATTGCGATGCGAGTAATATAACACGAAATAATCGCATGAAGATTTCAACTTAGCACTGCTATATTCCATATTCTAGCCTAGTATGGAATATAGCAGTGCTAACTTAGCACAGCTATATTCCATATTAGGCTAGAATATGGAATATAGCAGTGCTAAATTGAAATCTTCATGCGATTATTTCGTGTTATATTACTCGCATCGCAATTTGCGAAATTTCGTAAAATACACATATAGATTAGATTGTAATTTAGCTAATATGGAATATAGCAGTAAGTTGAAAACGCCACTGACTGGAGCAGCCAGGAAGCCAGGAATCCAAAGGACAGGTAACTTTAGAGAAGTGGGAAAGAAAAAAATATAATAATAAAAAAAAAAACGAATATTCGAATTCGCGAATATATAGAACGATATTCTAAATATTCGCGAAATCTCAAAATTGCGATATTCGAGAAAAAAAATCGCAATTCGAATATTCGCGCTCAACACTAGTGATGTGCAATACATGAAGTTATGAACAGCTCTGGTTACAGACTCGCAACACTCTAACTGACTTTATCCTGTCCCTAATGATAAAACCTGACTTTCTACCTAGTAATTCAATCTACCTAACTAAATATATTGCCTTCATTATCCTTACACTATCCCTGCAAGACCTAGAATGGCTTGTGCATCTAATTGGTGCCCTTCAGAGAGTTGATAAACACATTTTATCTATTTGTCCCCCAATTGAATCTGAAGCATTCAAATTTTGTTTTGGACAAATTGTATAAAACATAGCACGGTGCCATTTTACTGTGAGAATTGATGGGTAAATACCATGAAGAAGAATGATGCTCACATGACACTTGGCGGAAGTGGGGAGGAATTCTTTCTCTGAGTGGCTACCCGACTGACCAACAGTCTAGATCAGCCAATCAGGGGAAACATACAGGGAGGTGCCTGTGCAGAATAAGCAGAACGTCATTCTGCTGTGTTCTTGTGACCAGGAAGGAAGCTGTGCTCTGAAGACTGAAACCCTGAGCTATAAACACAATATAAGAAGAATATAGGGAGCGAATAGGTGATTGGTGGGATCCCAGTGGTCGTTCCTCAGCAAACAGTTAGTTATCGCCTATCCTATGGATAGGGGATAACATCTAAAGTTGGCACAAGAGGTTATCTCACTTCCACAAGTGGCATTAAACATGTACAGAAAGTTAATACAAGCCACTTACTATTGTATTATTATTATTAGCCATATTGCCTCTTTGTTGGATTGATTAATTTTTCCATCACATTATACACTGCTCGTATCCATGGTTATGACCAACCTGCAATTCAACAGTGGTGGTCGTGCTTGCATGCTATAGGAAAAAGCACCAACCTCTTTGGTGGCCGGGACTATTGGAGCTCACATAGGCTAGTGCTTATTCCTATAGTGTGCAAGCATGGCCACCATTTTTGAATTGCACAAGCACAGCCACCATTGTTGAATTGCAGGGTCTTTGTAACCATGGATACAAGCATTATATGTGTATAATGTGATGGAAATGTTTTTATTTTTTTATTTTATTAAATTAAGGGGGATTGAGTGCAGATTGATAGGGATAGCTTTTTTTTTTTTTACTTTAACACAAGGCCATGACATAACAAAATGTGAAAAAATTTAAGGACCTGAAGACTTTCCAAATGCACTGTATATACCATTTATTGCTCTATTTGTGAGGATGCGTATATATTAAACTGAAAACATTAATTTTCAACCATATATTGTATAAAGCAATGCAATGTAATCTTGACTTTATCCTTGAAAATATTAATGAAATCTCCTTCACTTTTATCTGCCCATAGGATTCAATGATCTTATAAAGAAGAAAAATGTTCTAAGCCTTTGTGCACCAGAACAGCACGCCTCCTCTTCTGACAGCTTGTTCTGGAAAGGTGTATTGGAGCCAATGACATCTGGCACACAACAGGCCTTTAGCAGTGTCAGCACTATGTCAGCACTATAGCAGAAGAGGACTCAAGGTTGGGATCACAATGAAATTGTTTGGATACTACATCTTAACGCCCAACAGGAATTTTTTTGCCTTTTGGTAATAAAACAGATGAAAAGCATTTATCAAATTATCTCTAATCATTAATGTCAAAGCTCCATATAAAAAGTGGGAAAACTCAACAGAAGACAATCTACCTGTGTATTAGATTTGCTTAACAAATGAACTTGTCTTTGCTTGCAAATTTGTTGATAATTAACCACCTTCCTGACAGTAATTTTTCAGCTTCTCGTCACTTTATGTGGTAATAGCTTTGTAATGGTTTTACTTATCCAAACAATTCTGAGACTGTTGCCGAATGACACATCGAGTCATGTTGCTGGTAAGTTTGGGTCGGCATGGTTTACCTTTATTTTAAAAAAAAATCCAAAATTTTGAGAAAATTTTGAAAAATTTGCCATCATTTTGTAAATGTCATTTTGTCATTTTGTTTTGTCGTTTTCCCGAAAAATTGCTAAAACAAATTTTTTAAGTATATTAGAAACCACTCATAAATGACCCCCACTCTAGAAACTACAGTCCTCAAATTATTAAAACTGCTTTTACAAACTTTATTAACCCTTTAGATATTTCACCAAAAATTGTGAAAATAGCAGTGGAATTTCAAAATTTCCTTTTTCTCCCGGATTTCTTATTTTAATCCATTTTCCATGTAATATAGCAATTGTTAACGCTAAGACAAACCTCAATATTTATTCTGCAGCTTAGAGAAACACCTCATATGGCAGATTTTGCTGGAATGTTGTTTGAAGAGACCCTGAGGTACTCATACAGTAGAAACCCCCCCAAAAGTGACCCTATTTTGGAAACTAAAACCCCCAAGGAATTTATCACGTATTTTACTGAGCATTTTGAACCCCACAGACATTTCATAGAATTTAGAAACACTTGACTGTGAAATTGAAATATGTAATTATTTCTAATTAAACATTGCATAAACCTCAGATTTAGCATTTTCACAAGGAGTAACAAGAGAAAGCACCATGCAATTTGTTACCTATTTTCTCTGGAACATTTTAATTTAAAAAAATGGCTGTTCTGGCACCATTTAAATTTTTTTATGACATTCACTTGATGGGGTAGATCATGTGATATTTTTATAGATCTGGTCGTTACGGATGCAGAGATTCTTAACATGTCTATTCTTTTCTGTTTTTATATTTTGAATTGATTATGGGAAACGGGTAAATTTTTTAAATGTAACACTTTTATTTTTATAACACACTTTTTTTTACTTTTTATTTTTGTCCCAATTCAACTTTTGGTGGCCTCATAGGCCCCCATACATTGTAGACCTGGACGTCTTTGAAAGGCTTACGTGTGCCATGGTAACCATCGTCACCCTGCCATTGCATCACAGGGAGCCTATCACGGAGACATACGGGCGTCCCCGCGACAGTTAGTGGCAGGAGATCTTTGAGACTGGCAACACGTGGTTTGATTTAACATGTTTAAAGTGTGGATCAATAGGTGTATGTGTTGTTTCTGGTACTGGCCACACCCTTAACTTCGAGGTGTTGCTACTGTGGTTATTTAACTTTCCCTAGTTATGTCTCCCACAATGCTGTGCGGTTTATAGCTTCAGTTGGACCTGTGAATAGCTGGTGTTTGGATCTCGGCTGAGTTCCTGGTGCTGCAATAGCTTCTTGGAAGTTAAGTGTTGCCTTTCTCTTTTGTATATTATTTTGAATTTTCTGTGTGTTGCATTTACTTTTTTTTTTTTGTATTAGGCCTCAGGGAGACTCCCGTTCATCCTTCCTTTTGGAGGAACATGTTGTCTCATTCCTGTCATTAGTACTAGGGTCATTTATGGTTAGATAGGACTTTAGGTATTCCTGTGCATGAACTCACCTACCTTTGGGGTCTGTTCATAGTCGTAGTCAGTCAGGGCTTTGGTTAGGGTTTTCACTAGGAGGTTTCCATCTTCCTTCCCTAGTTTTCAGGCCTTATTTTCTTTTCCCTTTCCCTCCTATGTTCGGTGTGGGGTTTTCCTCCCACATTAGAGAGTGACAGAGCTGTTGGAGTTAAAGATTGAGCTGTATACATGTGGTTGGCGTTTTCTGCAGTGTTGATGGATGCACGAGCATTTGTACTGATTGAGTGAGCACAGCACCTTTGCCCGCTTGATTAGTGCACAGTATGTGTACAGCGGATTGCTGCTGTACATTACATGTATGCCACATGTTTTTTATATATATCTTTTTGTATGAACACAGTTTTATATACTTCGTGTTCAATATTTCTCCATTAAGACTTCATATTCTTTACAGCTACTATAAGTATACTATATGGGCAAAGGTGATTCCCATCCTAATTACTGAGTTCGTGTTTCAGGCTCAACCACTGCAAACAGGAGTATAAAACATTGATAGTATTGTGGTTCATACTGAAGGGCTCAGTGAATAAATGTTTAAAAGGATATTCCCATTTGGCATGATCAGTTGACTCTCCATACAATGCAGCCAACAAATGGGGCCCTGTTCTCAAGATAATATAGATGCAGATTTGGTACTAGCGTATATTGAACTTTTATGGCATATTCTCAGTAGTCTGAGGTGGGACTACGTCTGTAACCATCATAGGAAGCCATCTTTGCCACAAGTCAGTTAAATTTCTAATCCAGTTGATCCCGGTCAGCTGATCTATCTCGATCAACTTTGTAAAGTGGAACTGTCTAGAAGTAACAGAAACTCATGTCTGAATCAATAGACTGTCCAAACTCACAGAGCAGGCATGTCGAGTGCTTAAGCCGTGACATGTGAATGTCGCCTATCCTCTGTTGCATCATTCAATACAAAGTTCAAAAACTCTCTTGATGTGTCATCAGTAGGGTTGAGCAAACCCAAATTGCAAAGTTTGGGTTCGTACCAAACTTTGCGAGTTAGGATACCTGGACCCAAACTCGGACTAATTCACTGAATCTCGGGTTCACTGTTCGGGTGATTTTATTATTTTCAATTATAACATGGTGTGACACAGTGAAGGGTGTGGCTTGGGAAGGCAGGTATTTTCCTCCAAGTGTGTGCTGCCGGGCTGATTTGCAGCCAGGTGGGGTCAAACACCGGACTGGATCTCAAGTGCCAGTCTGGGTTTTGGCAACACCTAGTTGTCCTTAAAAGACAGCTGGGCTCAGCAGCAATCCATCTCTGTATTGGGATCTGAGCCGTGTGCCAGTTTGTAAAGCTGAGACCCGGGTCGGGGAAACAGGCCCCCCTAAAGCCTGCTATGGACTGTTTGAGGCAGAACTGCCAGCAAAGTGTGAACCAACACCCAAAAAACTACAAAGTGATTTTTGCTGTATGAACTTTGCCTCTGTACTGTGTTCTCTTACACTGCCTACCAGAGCAAATCCCTACAATGGTTATAACGGAAAATAATAGCAATCTTAAGACAGAATGCTAAATAAAATGGCCATTGTGGGGTTAAAAATAATTTTAAAAAATCACCTCATCCAGTTGATCGCACAGTGGATATCCTCTTCTTTCTTCAGGACCTGCAAAAGGACCTGCAATTTTGTCATCGCTCTCACCACATAGGGAGCGCGGTGATGTCATTGCAGGTCCTGTTGCAGGTCCTGAAGAAAGAAAAGGATACCGGCTGCGTGATCAAGTGGATAGGGTGAGTTTTATTTATTATTTTTAACTCCTCAATGGCCATTTTATTTAGCATTCTATCTTAAGATTGCTATTATTTTCTGTTATAACCATGTTTTAACGGAAAATAATAAAGTGAAGTTCGGGTCCACATTGACTTTAACGGGGTCCAGGTTCGGGTTTGGTTTTCGGGTCAAGTTCGGGTCCCAAACCCGAACTTTGACCTGAAGTTCGGCCGAACCCGGCAAACCCGAACTTCACCAGGTTCGCTCATCCCCAGACATCAGCACAAGAACTGTGCATTCCCATCTTCTTGAAACGATTCTCCATAGTCAAACAACTGCAAAGTGTAGAATAACTGCATTATTCATTACTTAACAGATTATCCATTATTTGTCAACCCAAACCAAAGGTATAATGGCTCTAGTAGAGACCCATGTTGTAGGATTGAAAAAGGACCTGTACAACTATGTCCGTTTCTTTTTTCTATTAATGCTGACCTTCAATTGAAGACTGCAAGCAATAAATCAATAATAATAAAATCACCTTATCCTGAAGAAGTCAAGGACACACAGTGATATGCATGACTTATTTTTGAGGGGTCATTATACAGCAAGCTGTAATGTTATAAAACTTTTCTTCACCTGGATATTTTTCTTATTGCCTTAATTTTTTTACTTGTTTTTCTTTTACTTTAATTGCACTTTCTTGTATATCATTTAATTTTTTTCCTTGAGGGGTCGGGTATTAGTTTATACTGCATTATTTATATCACACTATTTATTTGTGTGTCTTATATATATTTTAAAATTCTCAGACCATGTATTGACATCTGAGTTATGTATTCTTTAGATCTTTTCAAGGTCATATTATCACTAGAGATGAGCGAAATTAGAAAAATTATATTCAGCAACTTTGCCAAAGTTAGCCAAGAAATTTGATTTGTTACATATTACTTTGTCACGAATCGTTATAAATCAGATATACCCAAGCCACTCTGCCTTAAGTGACGGCCACATGGAGTGGCCATGCTGCGGGCGGCTTGTGGTCATGTTGCGGTGAAGAACTGAGCGGTCAATTTGCCTGCAGCTGTCTTTTTTTTAGGATACCGGAGGTTTTTTCATTTTTGCGTTTAAAGTTTCCTTCCCAATTTTCCTTGAGCCATAACTTTTCTATATTTCCAGTCAAATAGCTGTATGAGGGCTTATTTTTGGTGGAACAGGTTGTACTTTCTAATGCCCCCATTAATTATGGCATAAAATGCAGTGGAAAGCGGTAAAAAAATTCCAAATGGGGTGGAATTGGAAAAAACGCAATTCCTCCACCGTTTTACGGGTTTTGTTCCCACGGAGTTTCGTTTACGGCAAAACTGACCCATGCCCTTTATTCTCTGGGTCAGAATGATTACAACAATAGCAAATAGAAAGCAAGTGGAGATAGTATACAAAAATATCACTTTATTCTCAAATATAAAATATGGGAAAAGGACGGGATGGTAAACAGGATACAAGGAAGCGAAGGGCAGTAAACACAACTGCATATACATCTGTATTCATGCGAAAATAAGCATGGGTGGCACACAAGAAAAAGTGGTAGAAAGTCACGGACAGCCAGGTCTATATAGCAAAATATCCCAGTCAGGGCTATATGATCAGAGATAGAAAACAAATATAACTGGGTGTCCGTAAATAGTACCACAACGTCCAG